>NC_081520.1:13178196-13802742 GCF_030273125.1 Centropristis striata | reverse complement strand
TACAGATAAAGTATTGCAATTTTATCTTTTCAACTAAATAACAATATTTCAATTGCAAATCAATTGTGCCAAAATCATAATGCACTTCTGTAATCACTTAACATAAAACACACAAAAGCATTACATTTACATTTGTTGGATGCTTTAAATTGATCCAAACTTTTCCTCTCTAAAAGAGCTGTCCTAAAATGGTCAAAGGATTCCAAGTGGTGAAAGTCCTCAGAGGGAGAGCTCTCTGGTATCTGCACTTTCCTCTGACCTGTGAGAGGTACCTGCCTGCACTGGCTCTGTGTTCATGTGGAGACGTGCCTACGCCTCTGGGTGCTGAGTGCTCAGGCAAATGATTTGCAGAATAGCCTTCTGACATATCCTGCTGGGCCTTAATAGATTCCTATGGTCCTGTTAAGCTGGGCACTAAGCCCTACACTGTGACATGACACTGGCCCCCGGCCTGCACAGAGCTGTCTTCGCTCAGCCTGCCTACCCACTTAGAGGAGTACTCAGGGTCACAGGGCACCCACAAACAAAGGCACTTTCTTTTTCCATTGATCCCAACTTGCATATCCTGAAATTGAACCTGTGACGCCTCAGTCTATGCATCTACATACCTTCTTTTGCTCTGTTCAGTAACCATAGCAACAAAATCTAGCTACAGCTCTGTACAAGACCTAAATGTATATCTTCCCCTTGATGGAAAGACAACAGAGACAAGAACAGTTTTTTTTACTGTAAGATGTGTGTTCTTTAAGATTTTGAGACTGTCTAAGTTGTCTGGGGGTCAAAAACATTCAAATTTAGCTGTTTTCTTGTATACATTTTTATTTTATTTTCTCTGATCAATGTGGTCACTTATCGATAAAGCTAGAGGTGAAGTGCTCGCCGTTAAATGCACAGTATGTGCATTATTGATTTAACCTCAAGGCAAAGTTTATATTACCAGCAGCATCCTGCCTACTTGCCAAGACTTGTTCATTACTGCCACATCCTCATTTACAGCATGTGGCTACAGGCAACATGAACAACAAGTCTGACTTGTTGAAAAAAGGCTTTTATCACCCTGGTGATGTCTTTGTTATTAAATAAACCCGAAGCCATGTAAAATAAGAAACTCCCATTATAATAACAAACCAATATACCCTGTTATATATGTTCAGAGCCAAATATATTTGCGATTGCTGCAAGGCTGTAATTAATAATCCTCAGTGGGAGTGTAGTGGAGGTTTTCACCACGATGTGCCCCGTGCACTCCTACAGCCCTTCTTTATCAACACCTTAATTAACTGCAAGTCCACTAACGGTACGTTTCCAAGGTGAATGCAAATGTTGGAGGCTGTGAGGTATAGGCGCCAGGAGTACACAGAGGGCTTTAAGATTTCCTCCTTCCAGCTCCACATATCACAGCTGCTGCTACAAAAAGCACATTCTATACATAGAGAGAGACAGATACAGATTTTTATGAGGCTGCTGGTTATTGACTTGCCACTTTCAGAAGACAAATAACGGGTCAAACCAGGAGTTGAAGGGAGCAGAGTGTTGGGTTAGTCATTACTACAGAGGTTAACACAGGTCTCTAGACAATAATGGATGACTTCTCTACACGCTAGTGTTTACTTTGGGATTTAAAGCAAAACCAAGTCGACAAGCTGGGTTTTAATATGCCTGTAAATGATTAATTAGGATTACAAAATGAAAATGGACAAGACTTGTTATAGAACAGAACAGGCTAGTAACTGCTGAATCCACATTCCTATCCTCAAGGGGGTCCGCTGCTTTATTGAACTGACTCCTTGCTCCTCATGTCTAGAAATGACAAAAGGGGTCAAAGGTGAGCTGAAGCTCAAAGGTGGGGCTGCTTACCTGTCCATCAGTCCCAATGGTGCCTCCACAGTCACTGAGTAGCTCGGACATGTCGTAGTAGCTGTTGAATTCCCACAAGCAGGCCTCCAAGTTAAGGTTTCTGTAAAACCGTAGTGTACTGGATCCCCTTAGGGAAGTGCTATATTGGTAAGAGGCTGTCTCGCCAATCACTTCTGGATTTTTGGTGGCATCAGTAAGGAAGCCATAGCGAGTGTTGACTTCAGTGTAGTCCAACAAATTGGAGCAGCGATGGTTGCCAACACGGGTACCATCGGGGCTCAGCGTGAGCTCAAAGTTAGACAGGGCTCGGGTGGACACTACGGGCAACATACCTGAGAGAGAATACACAAATTGCAGTCAGAAAGTGTAAGCATAGGAATGGTAGATTTACAATTTAGGAAAAGACTAACTGGAGTAGCCACTCATTAAAAGACTGTAGTTGATGAGTGACATATGGAACCAAAACTTTGCCAGTTTGAGAGCTGTTTCAAACCAACAAGTGATATTTTCACTGAAGAAAATTATTCATATATGTGCTGTTATTACCATCAATGTGGGGCATGGTGACAGTCAGTTTGATGAGGTTGGGGTGGTCTGTGTCTTCTGTTCCAGTGTACCGCAGCTTGGCAGAGAAGGGCTCGGCCCCCACTGTGCCTGCAACACGAGGCTGGCACATTCCTGCAACCACGCCATAAACAAACAAACATCAAACGTTTTGTTTCCCTAACAATCCTCCACAGAAAATTCTTTTATGTTTCGTTTTTCTGTTCGGAGCAAGGACAGCAAGTACTGCGTTGGGAGAGAAAAATGTAGCCAGCAGCTGCTTATCACATTGAGCAGTTTCCATGAGAGAGACTAAACATATACAGCTAGAGAAAGAGCTGCACTCACCCTCATCAATACTGATGGACACTATGGGGCTACTGAGCTCCAGACCTTCATCCCCGTTAGAGTTCACGCCCCTTGCGGCACACTGGACCCTGGAACCAGCCTGAAAGTAGACTGAATCCAGAGTTATAAGCTTGGAGGAGGTGAAAAACGTATCAAAGTCAACTTCCCTCATAGGGCTGGTGACACCATCTGGGCCAGTGGGGGCACTAACGAGCCATCGATAACGAGTTAGCGTGTTGTTGATGTTCTCGCTTACGCAGATGGAGCCTGTTTTATCATAGTCTGGGTACTTGGGATTACAGGCCTGGAAAAGGGAAAGAAGAAATTAGTCTTGTGAGTATATTATATCCAGGAAACCCTGCAGCAGCCAAAGTCATTTCTGTATACTCTTGATGAGCCCTCAAGGTAGCTGATAATTGAGCAGTGTGCACATCTGCTAAATACTGCCTCATTAACAGTATTTACCTGTAAAACTGCACTGACAGAAAGTCTTTCTAAATGAATCATTAGCAGACTTAATGACTGAAAAGTATACCACTAAGTATTCATTGGACTATCACTTGGGACTTACAGTGACACAAATGACAGGGTATCCGGCTGCAGGGAGAGAGTCCCTACTCCTGTCGATGTCATCGTAGTGCAACAGAGAAACCACAATGGGCACTGAGGGGAAGGTGACATCTGCCATGCTGTTGGTCTCCTCGATATAGATTATGGCTTTGCTCATCTGTTGATTGACAAGAAAGGGTAATTACCAGGATGGTAATGTAGAAGCTAATTACACACTAGACAGTTAAATTATATGTTAATTTGGCTTAAGTTTCACCTTTGTCTCAGCCACCATGTTTTCATCAGGCTTCAGGTGCACAGTGAACGCCTCTCTCATTTCTCTCACACTGTCATATAAGATCTCCACCTCCACATAGTGCTCTGTGTCACCCTTTTTGAACACAATTTCTGCAGAGAAAAGTGATTTTTAATTACTATTTTCTAGCAAATTCCAAATCATGCTGTTCTGATAAAAGTGCCTGGCTGTGTTATTTACCCTCAGATATAGGATGGTAGTCCTCCCCAGAGGTAGCAGATCCGTCCTTGGTGTGAACTCGGACAACAGATACTTTGGAGGTGTCTCCAATACGTATCACTGGGATCTTGACCACAGACACTTGGCCACTTCCCGTCGGCTCATTTACGCTGAATTTGGTCTCTCCAAACCTAATAATCGCCTCTGTGAAGGCATGACATATAGTTTCAATCAAGCTCATATTAAAGTCTCTGTGTGAACAACTTTCTGAATTTGCTGCCCAAGTAGTAATATCATAAAATACACTATGTTAGAGCTGAAGAAACAACAACACAAAGACTAAATCAATTGTTAAATCTTTTTCACAATCTAAATTTATGCCATTAACTTAAAATGCAACAATTATATAAATATTGTGGTGGCATTAAAACAGAACTATTATAAGGAACAATATAATAACCAAACAAAGCAGTCTTACTGTCTGCGTCATCTTTTATCTTGATGAGTGTTTCATTCAGCCCTCCAATAGATGCCCCAAATGGAGATTCACTCTTGGGGCTTCCCAACACAAGACGGAGCTCTTCCTCTTCCTCATGTTCTGTGTCATCAACTAATATCAGTACACAAGGCTTTTCAATCTCTCCTGGAAAAAAAATTGAAAACGAAAAAGATATTGAGTGACTACATATGTCCTTATAATTTATTTAAAGAAGTAAAGAAGCACAAACCATGCAAAGGGACGGGTGCTAGGTTTTACTACACCACCTGGTAAGAAGGTGATGATGGAAGCATCTGTGTTGGGCCTCTCATCGAAGTCCATCATGACCTGCGCTGTCCCCTGCCTGCTGTAGCAGCGTACTGTGGACTTGTAGCTGATATCTCCACTGCGGTATACAGTAACGGAGATCTGTCCAGAGTTCTCATTGCCAACATACACAGCATCACGGAACTGCACCTTTGGCACTAAAACAACATAGTTACGTAAATCCATATATCAACATAATAAATACAGTATAAACATAAATCACTAACATAAAATGAATATGTATAATGTAGCTGTAATTTTGATTACAACCACTTACGGTCTGAAACTGAGTCATTGATGAGGATGGTGGCCTTGCTCGGCTCCCCGAGGATCCCATTCATGGGCATCCTGAGTACCAGTTCAAACTTCTCTAGCCCCTCGAGCACCGGTTGGCCCAGGTCATCCAGGATGGTCACACGAAACGTCTGCATGGTGACCCCCGGTGCAAAGTCCAGATTCCGGCTGATCCCGACGTAATCCTCACCAGCTGCTCCATAACACAATATAGGTCAGGAATGTTTTAAAGAACATAGTGCTTATGGGATATAGTGGATACAACACAAATGGACTATAGCACTTGATCTTATTTCGACAGTAGTTCTCATGTTACTTCATAATTCATTTGTGAATGTCAGACAGCGAGCAAGATGAAAGGATATACCATGTGTTCTGACAAAATGACGCTTTCCATCTCATGGTTGATAGCCATGAACAGATGGAATTTGTTGCCTGATTAAAGGAGAGCTGCAGAAATTGGATATCTCCCCGAGCGCATACAGGTTATTCATTTGCCATTCTTTGAAGAGTCTGAGCATTGAGAGCTCACCCCTTGCCCACAGGCTTTTTTCATGTACTTATGACCCAGTTATGTGTGAAGTGTGAAGTGTGGGCTTGCATTTCTGCCATGCTGCATATGATTAGATTATTTTATTTATTTTATTTTAACAGCTATAACACAGGCAAGAGTGGAGATGTTAAGAATCTTTGCAAGGGGGGAAGACTGCCTGAGGGCAGGAGTTAATAGAGGCTGTAGGGAAGGCTTGAAGAGATAGCGACCAGTCTTGGAGTCTAAAGCGTATCAAATGCCTACAAGGAAAGGGCCCAACAGAAAAAGCCCTGACTTCTTTCCTCTAACCTAAAACAATGTTTACATTCCCAAGTTCATCCACCCAACACATCCAGCTTTAACATCAACACGGACTCTTGAGCTCAGAAAAACAAAGAGAGACAGGGTGATGACTTAAGTCTATTGTTTTCAGAGGTTTACATTTCTCTAAGCACTAACTAGCTAAAGCTGTCAGAGAAAGGCGCCTTGCAGGGACACATACCCTCAGCTGAGACAGGATCTGTCTTTCTGGAGCGCACTGTGACAGTTCCTCCTTTGGAAAGATCAGTCCCCGTCCTCCATACCTGCACCTCCACGAAGCCATCACTCTCATCCACATGGTAGTCTGTGTTGCCAAAGTAGAAGATAGGAGCTGGCAAGAGAGAAAGGAGTGAAGGAGATGAGGGAAAGCACACAGGAGGATGTAATCCGCAATCATTTTTTAGTTGTTTCACAACAGGATACTTGAATGGCTGTTGTAATTGCTGAGTTGAATCTGTAATAGCTAGCGTATTCTATAACATTACCTATGATTACAGGAGAAATTGAGAAAATGTTTCCATCAATCAGACACCAGCAGGTAGTCAGCTCTGTAATTGTGGCCTTTAAACAACACTTTCTAACTTCCTGGAATTATGTTTTGGGGGGATTTCTACATCTGTATTCCATTCATCAAGTCTTTAAAGACAAAAAGCAACCTGAAGGCGGTGAAGTTCCTGGTTTTGTTCTGGATGAGTGTAGTGGTGACTTTGATAGCAAAGGGTCTGAGAGGCAGACAGGAGGCCTGACAGGAGGTCTGGGGGATGTAGAGCTCCATGTGCCAGCCCAGGCCTGCTCCACCGCAATTAGTGTTTCTACGAGCTGAGATTCCACTGCAGCCAAACTCACCCACTATTATTCTATTTAACCCTTTCACAGTCTGTTTTCTCTCATGTCATGCTGCTTCGAAAAGGTTCCTTAAGGGCCTGGACCTCTTTATACATGGTGCAGTCAGCTACTGTAAAACTGTAAGAAATGACATCACAAAGAGAGACTATTTATGGACTTAAACTACAGGGAGTCAGTCATAGTCTGTTAGAACAACATAGAAATAACTTGAGTAGTCACAAGCTGAAACCGATCTGAAGAAGCAATTTTCCTTATAAAATGCATACATTCTCATAGTGGATCAAATACATAATTGTTATGATGACTAATAGGAACAAGCCACTACTGAGCAGGAAAATGCTTGTGCTTTTGAAAGCAACTGTGACCAAATAATGAATAAATTAAGTGAATGGCGATGGCCATGGGCAGTGTTGTGGTTTCCATGACAATGAAACTCTGCACCTACCAAACGATACTTAGCTGTTTCTCATCACACGGTATGAGGCAGAAAGGAGGGTGGGGATGTGGAACTGAAAGATAAATTCTTTGAACAAAAAAAAATCCATACTGTGTGATGATTATGTTATCTAATGAAACCAAAATACAAGAGCGCGGAAAAAAGAGATTCCCTGTCAACATTGCTGCCAGGCATAATTACTGATCAAGAAAATGTGTTTATTATGTTTCACTATATCATTATTCTTTCAAGTAATCTGAGTCTCAGATCATAATGCATATTTTGTTGCAGTCTGCTTTGGCAGTAACATTTCTAAATGAACAAGATAAGACACGTTCTAAAGGGAAATAGTCTTTTTAGGCAAAGCCTTGGGATTTGTGGTTCTCAGAGGAGCCATCTCTGTGGTTGAAATAATAATATTTCCCCTCAGAGCAAGCAGAGGACAGAAAACTTTTATGTTTTAATCTGTCCTGTGAGCGCAGCCAGGACAATGAGTGCTGCATCAAGAGGCTTGCAGCTGCCAGAATTTCTCCCCACAGAGAAACCAAACAAAGATGGTTTTGGCTGCCTGCACTGGGTCCCCAACAGGAGGAGTAATCAGATCTACTAGCCTGAGGTTGGCAGCCAGGAACTCGGGCCCTGTTGTACTAGTCCAGTAATCAGATAAGGTTTGTGAAGCAGACAAACAGTGAGCTTCAAAGAGCTACGGCCCATTAACTGAAAGGTAAACCACTGGCTCCTGGGCTCCGTCAGCCCAGCCAGCAACAGCTTTTTACGCCACTCAATACATCTAAGGTTACCTGGATTTAAGTCGAGATCCAGATTTAGCGCTACCTATTATGTAAGGTGTATTAACTTTCTATTATTCAAAAAAACAAATTTAACTGTTATACGATTTGATTTTTTTTTCCATATAGTTATTATATGGCATTCATTATTGTCATTAATAGTTACTTATCAACTGTTTCCTTCTTGCTAGAAAAAAATATGCGAAACATAAGTCAGAAATAAGAGCACCTTGCGTATAGTCATTATGCCAGTTAATTTATTGTGCGATATGCCAGAATAACGATGCCAAACAAAGGGAATATCTTTACTGTTGAATATGTGTGAACATAAAATAAAATAAGCGGCACAAGGAGAGGCACATGCATCCCTAAGGGGACTGTTACACTCCCACTGACTGCTTGATTCCACTTGAACTTTGCATGACATTCCCACAGCGCTAAGTGGCTTCTCTAATGGTGAGATTCAATTGAGCCCTGGCAAATGCTCCTCTGCCCACTGTGTGCTCTACAAATCTCTCTCAAACAGCCAAAGCATGCAAAAGCAACTCCATACTTAATACAGAATCATCTAAAACTTTGACGCTAATGCTGAATCTGAGAAACATTTGAATTTTCAAAGAAGGCTTTGAATGGAATGTCTTAAGGCTGTTGATTGAAGTTAGCACCTCTCTGCTTAAGTACTTTGGACATCTGTTTATATCAGAATGAATGGAAATCCAGGTGAGACATAATGACAGGGTGTGTGGGCTCCCCCTTGATTCATCCCCATCCAGGATATACTGCAAAAGCACATGACCCGCCCATCTTTAAAATAGCTCATAATCATACCTTCAGAACCAGAGCAAAATTTACAGGCAACTGACACAAGACTATAAATACATGAGTAGAGTCCTGCTGTACAAGCATTCTCATGTCTTACAGCCCCAACCACCAAAACATTTTCCCGGATGCAGAGTCAATATCAAACAGCAATTATCTCTGCAAGAAAAGACAAGTTTCTCCAAACCCATGGTAGCCAAAAGCCTGAGTGGAAACAGTAAGGGTGTGGACATTTATGTGCAGATGGTCGCCGCTGGGAAAATAGCAGGTATTCTGAGGATAGCAGCTGTCCATGCATCTACTGTAGAATGCTTGGACAGCTTGTAAACTTTACAATCTTACATGCCAAGTTGCCAGAAGATTTACCTTTTTATACAGAAAAAAAGACAACATAATTTATAACCCTGTTGTAAAAAATGTGCAATAACCTTTGCAAAAAAATATTTTTAAGCAGCAGCTCCATAGCAGCGTATGCATTAGATGCACCAGTGTGTGCGTAACGTATTGAGAAAACAGTAACGAGAGTGTGAAAGGCTATTAGGCTGTGTGTTTAGATCTCTATTAGCAATTTAAAACAACCAGCTATAACCTTTTGCCCACAGTTTCCTACTAATTACAACACTCCGTTTCATGTTTTTATTGATGATGTCAATTTGTACCTCCTTTTGTTTACTGTTGGCTTCAAAATATTTTTTCTACTGTCATTTATATTGTGATTGCCCTTACTTTTTATTTGGAAAGCTTGGCTTCTGTTCTTTCCTCTTTAATTGGCTGCACCACTCATTAGGTAGATTTCCTTCTCCACTTTAGTTGTCTCTGGCATTAGTGACTTCTACATTGAAGTGTCTACACTTTCATGTGCCTCCTCTGATAGCATGACTGGATTCACCTGTTTGTGGGCCCAAAGCTAAATTACCCGTCTCAATCTCTGTGCATTGTGTATGGTCAGTTCATACTGGTGTAGTGTTGCATATTTTCAAACTCATTTTTGATTAATTCAATTGATTGAAAAAATGGTAACAAATAGGACGTGATGATTTCAGATCCATTGAGGTTCGAGGCATTTCCCCATTAGTAGTTTAGCTTTGCCCACCCCCTCACCCCGAACACAGAGCAGCACCAGCATGAGTCCATGGATCGAAAGTGCAGCAAGCATACAATGATTCCTCATGACCTTTGCAGACTGACAATTGTGTTAGTTGTGTGTCTGAACAGGCTAGAAGCACAGCTGTAGGGAACCAAACCAGCATGGATCTCTGTGACTGTGAGCAAATATTATAACTTTACACTACCTTGATGCCCACAAGTAACATGCTGTTAACAGTCATAAGAATCAATGAGAAAAACTTATTTGGCAGTGTATGATTTACAGGCATCTTCATCAATGTGATAAAGTAATTATTTTTCAGTATCTGTATTAGCCATGTTTGATATTTCTGAACCACTATTTTAATTTGAAATGGTTTTCTTCATTATTTTCACAAAATACTGGCAATGCAGGCAGAAGTGATTGAACATGCTCCTAATTTTATGACTGCACTTCTAAGGATTAACATATGGTATGTAATTAAAGTCACAATAAATGGCTGTTGGATAAATGGAGATCAGGTATTCAACTATTTTTTACAAAGGGGGAAAGTAAGTAAATGTAGTACATTTATCCAATCTACTAAATTATTTGTTATGGATGAATTGCCTGTAGACCCAAATTGGAAAAAGTGTGGAGACCACCCAGGAGCATTTTCTTGAGTTTTGGTTATACTTTCTGTCTGAGATAAGTTACTGCCAAAGTTCTTTCAGAGGCTGAAATATCAATTCCTGTGCCACGTTAGAGCCTAGTGGTTTCCATTTCAAACAAAGCAAATTTTAATTGCTCTCTCTCTCTCTCTGCGGGTGAAGGTGTGCTAATTAGTGAAATTAATGTTTTGGTTGGAAAGAAAACCTCCCTGCTCTTCCATGGCACAGTTTCTCCAAAACTAGTTATTATTTTGGTAAACTTCGACTCATTTAATTGTAGAGGCTATAAACATTAGATTCCCGTAAATTGTCAGATTAACATCAGACACTTGGCAGACATTATGAGCTCCACCTCCTACTGCACTGTGTGGTTTCTTGCACGTGCTTGTACCTATGTAGGTGGCCAAGACTGTGTTTGCACGGAGCAGGGAGTGCATGGCTTCTAATTTCATCATATTGTGCTTCTCTGGTTTCCTGGGTTTAAAAGAAGACATATTGCTGACATGCATATTTGCTGATATCAGTAGTGTGTGCTTCTAAGAGCCCACAGCCTGGTGTAGCAGCCGAAGCCCTCCTGGGGAGCCCAGACATAGACCTCTCACTGGCAGGGACAGGTGCTCGACCAGGCACTGACTCCTTCCTCCTATGTACACCCACTGGACAGCTACTGCTGCAAGAGGGATGACAAAGAAGGATGTGCTGCCCCCATTTGCCTCCACCCCATTCTTTACTGGAGTGCAGGTAGGGAACAAACCTGGAGCGTGTACTTAAATTTAAAACCAAGCCAGGATGGCTTAATTTAATGAGTCTTCTGCTGTCTTTCTATTCTTCCAAACAGGAGATTGGTCTTGTTCTGCTTGCCTCAGAGCTATTTACCATTTAGCTCACCATCAGTACTCCAGCCATTTCATTATCACCTCCTTCAGGGAGATATGAAGGAACCACCTTATTTCTCCCACTCTGCACGTTCCAATTATTCAGTGGTAGCAGGAACGTAAACACCTCCAGCACCTAATTCACATTATAGTTTGGAGGTGTTGCTGTGCAAACTTTTACACATATTGTGTGTATGTGTCTTCCTGTGTATGTGTTCAGGCAGTCAAACTAATGCCAGGTACTCGTCGTTATAATAAGGAGCCAAGTTGTCGGACAAAGGCTCCAGGCACTGTTTTTCTCAACGTCACACTGAAATTCTTGACAACAGTAAGAATCACAATTTGAGAATACAAACAAAACACACACAAAGGATGTTTCCACAAAAGGAGGCTATAGTCTGGCTCATATAATCATGCTGTATGGGGCACCCTTGTGAGTTTGGTGTTTCGACAACTGATATGCATAAGGAGATTTTGATTGTCACTCAGCCACCCTGACAAAGCCAGAGGCAAAGAAAACATGATTACAGATAAAGCAGAAATAAACCTGAGTACAGTCTGTTTATGCTGGTTGTCAGTCAGAGTCAAGTTAATCCTATAATGCACCGAGCCTCCTTTTCTCCTGTTTCTGTATGATAATACACTGAGGACCTTTAATGTAGGCAAAGTCATGCCAGGAAGTCTCAAATGTGTAGAACAAGAACATTTCTTAGTATATTTTATAACAAATTTACTTTTCAAGGTACAAAAATCGGATTACCCCTGCAAGTCATTGTTCATAACAGTTGCACACTGGCTGACTCTCTATAAACCAGGGACAATCATAAAATATTTTGCCTTCCAACACTATGAAAAAGCAGTAATACATGACTATGAAGATGCTATTTGTCAGTAACAGGAAACTGTGCCCCACTACAGGGATAAGTTGTTAAACCATTAACCCTTTGTTTTTGTTCTTATAAGACCACTTGCTAAGAAATCAGCAGATTGGCTTATCTTATCTAGAACTTCCTAATATGCATGTGCTTTATTTGTCACCATACCTGTTTCTCAAACAACCTTGACCTTCATCCTAAATGTAAATGGCAGGCAACCCTATGAAGTCAGACAATCATAGTAAGACATTAATCAATAATGTCTTCGATCAATGAGCTGCCTAGCAAATTTAAAGACATGCATGACTTGCACTGTGAGTCACAGCCATCCATAAAGAGTGTGACACTGTGGAATAGCTGCAGTGATAAAACACTGCTTTGAGAAGCAGGCTGAAAGCCGTAAGGACTGACTGTTGTACATCCTATTAAAAACTTGTGTGTCTCAGCAGCTGCTTTGGCAGTCTGGAGTCAATACCCAGAAACAGCGGAGGTCGAAAGGCCCTGTACTCACTCTCAGGTTACAGCAAACGGTGCTACAGTACGAACAAATTCCAACCACGTAACCTCCTCCTTCCTCAAGCAGGTCAAATCCACTTGAAGTCTGTCTGCCTTAAGTCCCACAGGAATTGAAAAGGAGAATAACCTGTTACACAGTCTGAAAACTGCTGCTACAGAAGCCTCGAAGACAAGACCTCCTTAGTATAAGTTCATGGACGAATGATTCACATCCGTAGCTCTGATTTTGGCTATGATATAAAAAGAAACTATCAGATGTGTGAGCACATTTCTTAGGAGGGGAAATGATATGTCTGTTTTGCTAAAGCACTGGAGGTTTTCATTATATAATCTGATTATTTCAGCAGTTATGTTGAGGGGAAAGGTGCGATCATCACCATCACAACAATGTTTCGGTTCAGGTTAGACCATCAGCTGCATCGGTGCTGTGCTCAAATCATGACATTTTTACAATACCCATTCAATTCTATGACGCTTCAGCAGCATGTACAGTATTATGAAAGGGGAGGGTCTCCTGCAGGAAGAGTCTAATTTCGAGTAATTTCAGCAGTTGGAAAAGATAAATCTCAATGAAGCTAACTTACTTTAATTATATGCAAAATATTACTCATTTCCCAATGGTCATGATTTTCTGACTGCTTAAACCAAGCAATTAGATAACGGAATGCTGAATTGAATATTGCATCATCACCCCAATTTTGTAGCTTCAAATGGGTTTTTATTCAAGGCAATAAAAGATGGTTTTGCAATCATGCCGGCTTTTTCAGCCCTAGTGTTGCCTGCCTGCGATCACAGAGTCTTGACTTCACAGCAGTGAAGTTTTCTTCCGGAGATCGTCAGAGCGATAGGGAACTGAGGAATGGCCGTCAGGTGTTGGGGAACAAAGAGGCGTCAGGAAGATATGGGAGACTATCAGCCCTCCAGTCTGAGCCTGCAGATATGAGATAAAGGCTTTGCCTCCAGGAAGGAGCCTCGCACACTCAAACGCTTTCTCTCCGAGACGTTGTCAGACAAGCACAAACACACAGAAAAATTCAAACACATGTTTCACATGCACACCACAGATTCGCAGTGTGTCTGCCGACCTGCCTAACTGTTTGAATTTCTCTCTTTGGATCAATTCAGCAAAAAATATTGCACTTTCGAAACTTTTTCAAGACAATTTTTCAGCTTTTGTCAAATTATTTATCCATTGCATATAAACTATACGTGTAAAATAAGAGATTGCACAAATACAGTAACATCTCAAACTACATCACAAACCAGATAAAAGCCCTTCGAGCCAAGAAACTGATTCATAATGTCCTTTCTTGAGGCTTCATTCAGAACTGACAAATGTTTAAAAGTGAAAAAGCACAAAAATATATGATATTATATATAATAATATATAATCAAGGCCATTTATGTTCTTGTACCTGCTCAGACTTACTGACACTGTATTTCATTCCATTTCACACTTATGATCAGTGAAATGTCATCTTACCGTCTTCCATATCGGGTACGATTATGATTCTAGCTGCAGGGAACTCTGTGCCCAGACGGCCCCCCATGGGCATGCTGAGGGTGACATTGAAGCTCTCCTCATCTTCATACAGGGAGTCATCAATAATCACAACCCGGCAGGATTTCTCCATCTCTCCCTTGTCGAAGCGCAGGATGCTGTGATGGTCCTCGGGCCTGGAGATGTAATCAGAGTAGGACAGCACTGTGGTGGGGATGGTGCCTGTGGCCGAAACTGAATGGACAGAAAACAGAGTTAATGATCCAAACTGCCCCAATACAGTTTGTGCTTTTAAATATAAATCAATACATAATTCTGATTTGTTTGTTTTTTTTATCGCTGAAATAGCTTTTTCATGAACAATGTACACATGCATCACTGAAATTCTACTTCAGAGTGATAAAATTCAATCTTAACCCAGTTATTCACTTACTTTTGTTTAATGTACAGTACCAGTCAAAAGTTTGGACACACCTTCTCATTCAATGATTTTCTTCATTTTTATTAAATCTTCGCCATTATAGATTTACATTAAAGACATCAAAACTATGATGGAACACATAAGAACTGTACTGTATGTTAAAATCGTAACTTGTTCAGAGCAACCTTAGTTTAAGAGCAACATTTTTTACTAAAGAAAAATTGCTCGTCACCTAAATCAACAAATCTATTCCTGAAAAAAGGTTAACCACTTAAATTTCAACACATAGTTCCTGTGTTACCTTGCTGAGTGTAGCAGATGACCATGAGCTCCTGACTGACATCTCCACTTCTGTGCACTGGAATAAGCAGCTCACCAATGTCCTCCTCTATGTTGTATGTAGCTGAGGGTATGAACACCGTTGACTCTAAATATGAGAAAAATCAACACATATCAGATTATTACTTTGAAATAGTGTTTTAATATTATTGGAGTGGAAAACCTTTATGTTAGATCTTATCTCCCATTTGGTATGTGGAATTCACTTGTGTATGATGGGTTTTCTGGTAAATTGAATGTGATAAATTGAATGTCAAGTGAATTGAACTGAATGATCGGAGGCGAAGAAAAGGAAGACGCTTCAAACCATCAAATCATATATGACATTATGTGCATCAATAACTTTTAATATGCAGGCTTACAGCTTACACACTGGGGCCAATGACAGCTCCCATTACAGCTCTGCTGATGGTGTTTCTGTCATGTTTAATCAAAACCCACAATCTACAATTTGTTTATCTGCTGCAAATATTCCAACTCAAAGTCGGCTAACAGTGATAAATAGAATAACACAGAGAGACGTGGATGTGTTATCTGCAAGATAATGCTGTTTAGGAGAAGAGTGAGCAATCCTTTAGAGAATTAAAACTATTTGTACAAATCTGCATCTCTTTTGTTTAAGAAGTCTATTGTTACTTGTCCACATAAATTGGCTAGAATAAATAGATGTGTTAATTGTGTTAGCAGGCAGAGACATGTAAAACAATTTGTTTTGTTTTTTTGTGCTCAACAGTTTTACTGGCAGCTCTCCATCTCTTTGTCTCACTTCTTCTCTGAGCTGCATATGACAATCAGGAAGGCAATGAGTTTGCAACATTTCAGCCATGAAATCCACAGAGCTCAGACAGAGGCTTTGTCTCCCTCTCAGCGAGCATTGCGGTCATGCACATTAACAAGGTGCTGGAAGTCAACAGATCTTGACCTGTCCTTTCCCATCGAGGACCATGCAAACAATTGCAGGGGATGATGTGGCCACTTTTCCCTTCTTGTTTCAAACACTAAGCTGTATTCAGTCTGAGCCACTTTAGTCTGTCTGTTGTGAAATAATTTATTTTTCACAGTTTCATGGTGACAGCCCCTGGGCTATTCCATTTTTCTGCTCTCAGTGAAAAGAAACACAAAATACATTTTTATGAGCCGTCAGAGTTTATTTGACCTTGAGAGGCCAAAATACAAACCTAAAACCATAAACAGTATAATGATATGATAATGGCTATATGACTGTAGAAAGACAATTTCCGTTAAAGAAATAAGAAAAGGCATTAAAAAAAATCAGAGAGATTGCAGAGAGATTGCTGCCAGTTTTCTTGATTGCCCTCCAGAGACTGATGTTTTGTGAAACAAAGTTCCAACTAAACATGGTAATTAGCATACATTGTTGACAGCAAATTCCTCCCTTTCACCCAGCAAAGCCCTATGGGATGAGGAGGAGCATTATCCATATTTATACGATGCAGTTCTCTATCTCAGCTCTATCACAGTCAAGCTGTTTTCAGAAGCACTGTTCATCTTTTCTCATAGAGCTCATTTCAGATGCAAGGCAGCCCAGCGTGGTTATCTCCATATATCCTTTTGACCTTGTTTATTTACACTTGTGGAAAGAAAATGCTGCCCATAAATGTGGTTTGCTTTTTACTCATTAGCCATTTCCATAATCAAGTTGGGTTCAGGATGTTGTTAGTTCCTCTCAGCATCCAGTTTTCAAGTGAATTAATTTTGTAGGCAGATGGACAGAAGCATTTCCCCAACACAAGAATACAGCTGAGATGAGGGCAAAAAAATCTTAGAAAAACTAAAAGCTCTGCTGCTTGAAATGTCCACCTTAGATACTCTTACACAGACTTGTAGCCTATTTTGATGACTAGTCTTCTCTTTCTTTATTGATTTTCATGTTTTTCAAACAGCTGGAAAAGATTCTGTTGTCAAACTCACACATTGTGTTGTATTGTTAGGCAACAAAATCCAATAAGGCTAAGGCTTGCTTTGGGTTCTAGATCTTAAAAAAGAAACTTGTTTAATCTCACTAAAACTCATAACAATCAACATTTTAAGCAAGATAATTAAATGTAAACATGTATCATTACTGACCATCATCAGGGTCCAGGATCTCCACAGTAGCAATCTCTGGAAATTCAAGGGCTGCCATCACAGGCTCAGACAGGACGATCTGGAAGGTCTCTGACACTTCATACTCGCTATCTGACAGGATCCGGACCTTCCAGGTGGCTGTGGTCTGGCCCGGGTTGAACTGCACCTGTTTCTGAGATTTCCCCCGGAAATCTTTGTCCTTCACTGCAGTGCCATCCTTTGTGCCTATACCTTGGGAAGGACATGGAAATATTGGTTATCTTCATAAATAGGTAACAGCTGCTAAACCTGTGAAAATATACATCAGAGATGATTTGGTACCAGCAACTATTAAAGGAATACTTCACCCTTAGTATGATCATTTGTATCATTTTTTTAAATTCAAGGTGACATTGTCAGTAACTGATAAACAAATGATAATTTCAAGGGTGAAGAATTATTCTAAATGTCTGTGAATCCGGATATATGTGTGACTGTGGATGGTCATAGCTATACAGATATTTTCCATTAAATAAAAGATAAAATGTAACTGCTTTTTTTCCATCTCATCTAAAATCAGGAAAATGTCACGTCCCTGTCGATCTAACCTGACAATATCTGCCTATCTTTCTGGATGCAGTTTCCCACCCCCAGTGCTTTACATTGCCATGGTGGGAGTAAAGCCAATTACCCCTCATGTCAGCCTGGTCTCAGCAGCAGTGGTTTGAGGCTGACTTGTGTTGTCTGACCTTCAGCATGTGAGCTGTTTGATGGGGCCTATAGTCACTATAGTTGTGACACTGGCAGGATTCCTGTTGAGCAGGAGCACTGAAGCCGGTAAAATGTCACACAGTCTCTCCATTGTCTTTGCTAACTGGCCACACAACAAGCAGCAGGGGTCTGGCAGTAAATAGAAAAAGCATGCCTGCTCACCCCAAGGCAATTCTGTAGGCTTCCATAAATGTAAAAAACAAGAAATTACTGGATAACTGAAGCACTCGTGTGAGTATGAGTAACGGCAACCTTTAAAGAAAATCCTGTTTGTGCACAACTTAGAAAGGAAGAAAGAAAAGAGGGAAAACTGAAATAACACATTAGGACTCCACACTAGATCTTCAAAAGACCACAGATTGAGAAATGCATGAGTTTGGGCTTTTAAGAAAATTACCATTCTGTTCTTTGATGAAAATAAAAAGTGGGCTTTGATATGCAAGTACAGACAGAAAGAAAAGGCCCCTGCACATATGTGCTGAGATAAAATGGTCAAGCTCAATGGAGCTTGAAAAATCAGCAGTCTTCAAAGAGTAGCTAAGAGAGGGGAGTATGATATGCTCCTAAGTCTATCTCCTACACAATGCCTGGATTGGCTGGCCCTGATCGCAGCAGTCACTCTGAGGCTTCGCAGAAGGTGGGCACGCTGTAGCCTCCAAACAGTGACACCTGCACTGTGCACATTGACCAGTGAAGCAGTCGCCCATCAGTGGGCTCCTCTGATCAGTGTTCATTCAGGCAGGCCTGGAAAATAAGAGATATTCCCTCTCTTCATGAGAAGGTACTGGCCTGGGATCAGTCACTTTCTCATCCCTACACTGAGGCAGATGGGTGGCTTGAATTGTCAGGCTGCTCTGTTGCCCTGTTTATGCTGCTTCATCAAAATAGTTTGCTGCTTTTGCTCTCCTGTCCTCAAAGCAGCAGAAGAAGATGAGAACTCCAAATGACTGCTGTGAAGAAGTAATGAATGCTCTTGTTTTATTTCTTTTTCTTTTTATCTTTACCTTGAGACAAGATTTTGGTTGTTAGTTGTATACCTGCAGGGGATTTTCTGCAGAAATCTTTTTGAAGAATGTATGATAAAATAAGCTGTCTTAAATAATTATTTTTGGGTATTGGTTTCTCGCTACATAAAATAGTTAATTATTTAAGTGTTGCTTTTTGAAGATTTAAATATACTAATGTTAAATTCAAAACATGGCAGAAAAAGACTTTGAAAAAGCTTTGACAGACAACTAGACATCTAATGTAATGTAATAGCACACCAAAAACACTTTCAATCTTTAAGTTAGGTTTGCAAATGTTTTTCTTGGCTAGAAGCTGAAAAATATATATTTCCAAGGCCATTTAATAAGTCTGAAAGATAAAAACAGAGTTGTGTATGATAAAAAAAAAATCAATGCCAGAGGATGTAAACATGTACTCACTTATAGTAATGAGAAATGGACAACATAAAAGCTTTCACCACTTATGCATTTAGAAAAGTTGACTTAAAAAATTAAATTGCAGCTTCCTTTGTGTGCTTTCCATCACCGGCATGGAGAGGTACATAATCCCCTCTCATCCATTATCATTCCCCTTCATGCTGCCTCAATCATAAGAAAACTGCAATATGAAAGCTATAGTTTGGACTTGAAAGCACACGGCAGTAATTTTGGACATTATAAAAATGCTGGCCATGTTTTCTCTGGGCACTGAACACTGAGTGCATCCAAAGTTCAAAGTAGCGCTTCTTTAATTTATAATGCAACCATTAATAAACCAGTAGCATTGCTCCAGAAAATCCAAACAAAGGACAATTATATGATTGTTTGCCCAAGATACAAGATATAATATTTTGTTGTTTAATATTAATTTGCAAATACATCACTGTGGAGTCATCACACAGACATTTCAGTTGCTTTTGTTGTTGTACATTATAAATATGTTGAACATCATATAAGTGTATTCTTGTTATCACAGTTATTTACTTCTCACTGCGTATTATTATCATCTGTATCTGCTTGTATTTCTGTAAAGCGCGATGATCTGGCTTTAGATGTAATTCACTGAGTGGCAGAGATGGTACAGATATACTGTGTGCAGTGTGAGGCACTATAAAGGTCAGCAAAATTTGCACATTACCTCAGAGATGGTTTATTACTCTGATGCCCTGAGGCATACAAAGATACAGACGACAGTAGAGCGAAGGATCCTGTGGGATTTGACCTTTAACATCAGGCCATTTTAATCACACCTTTTTATGGACAGAATAAATGGCAGCACTAAAGAAGGCCAATGGTGCCTTAGTAGTAAGAATTCCTGCCACTCATAAATGCTTACAGCAGCTTGTTTTTTTAACAATGTTAACAGTTATTGTCTGTTTAGTTCCAGCCAGTAAATTTCTTCAACTAACATTTAGAATGGCACCTATCCATGGCCGCCAACTTTGGGTGACCTTTCTCATGTGCACATGTAGTCCCTGAGGGATTGTCCTGTGCTATTGTGTGATTGGAACGTAAATATAAAGGTCATGACCTGTCTGACCCTAAATAGTGTCAGGTCCAGCTTAAGAGATGTCCTAAAATATATCAATGTGTGTGATTGTAGTTGTGTCTGTATGCTGTGGGGGCTTGTCTTTCAATATGTAGTCTAACCCTAACCCTCTGGCACGTTATTTCAACCAAATAGATAGTCAGTAAACATTACCTGACTAGTATCTCATGGAACTTCCACTTCTTCCTCTTATTTTGTATTATCTATTTAATTAATTTCATATATATTTTCTTTATATATATATATATATATATTGCATTTTTACTTTATTAATACTGATCAATCAATCAATCAATCATAATTTTTTTTACATTATTGCCTTGAATAGTATTATTATAACAAGTGATTTAAAGACAGATCAAAGGCAGTGTCTGCTTACTAACGAATGAAGTCTCCCCCAGGTAGCCCCGACGTTTCAGCACCACTTCCAGGAACTTGACATCTTCATCAACCACGTAGTGTTCCTTCTCTAAAGAGATCCAAGCCCAGTTCAAACGGAACTGCTGGTTCTTCAGTTGATTCCCTCCTGCAAATAAATACAATTGATTAAGTTAAATAAAGTTAAAAAAAGGCTCAGATCTCATCACAAGGCAAGGGAAAATGTAGTAGAAAAGTCAGAATTTAGCTTGACTGGGATGTAAAAATCCAAAGTGTGGAGCTAGGTACTGTATGTGTTTCTGGGGTGGCACATGAATTTTCAAAACCCCTTATTAGAATGAGTTCTTGGTTACCTTTAGGACTTGACTTTGAGACTCCTCGCCCACCTTCAGTGGGAGGTATGAGGGATGCACAGCACTTATGTAAAAGGAATAAGTTTGTGCCGTCTAATTGCTTCATTTCTAATTTAGATAAAGGGTGTCTGTTTCCTGTCTGAACTGGGTTATTTTATCCTTGCCGTTTGAAGTTGGATTCAAAGGCAGAGGCTACAGTCCTGGAGGGTATCACTGCTACCATTTGACCATAAAGACTCAAAGTAGAGCCACATACACAGGCATCAAACACACACACACAGGTACACAAGCACACACAAACACACACTGACTCATACAACCACACCAAAATTTTAATTTCTGGAGCACCGTCTAAATAAACATCCACTGAGTCCTGAAAATCAGCATGCATCCACCACACCGCATAGTCAGAGCTGATGCCTGCTGCTGTACTCGATCAGAATGGTGAGATGCAGATGACTGAGCCTCTAAATATCTGGCAGTGGTGAAAGTGGTGGAAAAAAAGTGAAACTGCCAGGAGGGTGCAGGGACATTGTTCGGAGCTTTTAGAGTGTTGCTGTTGTTTGTGTTAGGCACGACTGAGAGTCTCTACCCCGCCCCATCCCCTGTCGTTATAGTCAGTAAATCTGTTACGTCCAGCTGACCGCTCCGCTGTGTCCATTTCCTTTCTCAATAGGCACGGTGAGACCTATACACATTCACCCTGGGTGTTTTATTATGTGTGAGGGTGAATGCATTTACGAGTTTATGTGTGAGTGTGTGTGCACAAGCGGAATGTTCTCTGCACTGTTCGAAGCTTTTTCCTTTGGCCTAATAGTGGACATACTTCCTCACACAGAGTTAAAATTGGGTCTTAATGCCAAGACACTGATGCCTTTTGACAATATTGTGCCATAACTAGGGACAAAAGGACAAAGTCAGTGTGACGCACAAGGACGGCGGGAGCCCAAAGTGCTTTCCCCTTCTCATAAAACCTACAAGTCATGCAAATCACTTAGTTGAATGAAGTTAATGAACATAATGAACACATGGAGGTATTTTGATGTTTTCTACCAGATAGAGGACTTAAAGTTGTGACAACTAAGAATGTAGTAAGATACTAAGGAAACATCCCTTTCCATAATTTGTCTTTGCGGTTGGTTAACTGCAATAATGGGCTTTATAAAAAATAAAAAAAATACATAAGACAGATGATGATGTTCCTTGAACTTATAGTTCCAGATCAGAGAAAACTTCAGACGGACTTGGAGATGCCAATGCCAAGCTGAAATTGGGACAAAAGGCTGCAGGAACTGTGAAGCTTGAGCCAAAGAGATGGGATGAGACATTTCATGAAATTCTCATGAACACAGAATTTGTTTACCCTGTTGAAAATTGGACCTGTTTTTTTTTCTTCAGGCGACTACTAAACTTTGAGCATTTCCCTGATTTATCACATATACTACAACATATATATAGATCAATTTCTTTAAAGCTGAAACACACACTACATTTTTCAACTTATGAAACTTTTATTCATATGTATATTTTAAAAAAAATCAATGCATACAGTTGGTGTTGCTGTTTGCCTGCTCAGCCTTTAAGTCACTGTTCATGTGCACAACCCATCCGTCAATTAATCCCAAATAAGTTTTTTTTTTTTTTAAATCTCCCCTTATTTTGAATGTCACAGGCATCATTGCCGATTATGATTCCCATAAGACTGGGTGAGAAGGGGCCAGTTAAATGACTGATCATTGAAAAAGATCGGTTACGTTTCGTTGAAGGTCTGCTGTTTCTTTCGGGTTATGCTACAAAACTACTTCTTTATGGTTAGGGAAAAAGGTTCCTGGATTGGCGTTCCAAAACATTTCACATTTTCAGGTACAACACTGCATAGAAATACTGCAAATATAAGGGTTGACTTACTAATATATCCGCAGAGACTTGCAAACATGTTGTTTTTTTTAATGAAAGGGTTCAAGTGATACATTTTACAACTCATACATTCTTGAGGTCTACCACAGTGTAGGATTTGTGCTTCCTGTGTGTTCCAAATCATTCTTCTGGAGACAGGCGACCTGTGTATGACAGGACCTCCCTACTCCATTTGGATTAAAGCCAGCCACATCGCACGCATGCAACCGGTAAACACTGCATGTGTGATCTCTGAGTTGTGAAGGACACCATCCTCCGCTGAGGTAATGGAAATGGAGAAGGTCTTGACTATTTATCTGACTTTATACATTGGCATAGACTTTGTAATAGCTGTAATATGGCAGCAGCATGGAGGGTATAAAAGATATGCAACATCATCTCTCTGCAATCAAACACTCAAGCAGGGACATTTTAGAACCATTTATCGGTTGGAATTATCCAAAGTACCTCATACATTATAATGAAAGAATTAAATAGTTACGTTTTGCCTGGTTATTTACACTGCATTGAAGAAACAGCCTACATGTCAAGCTAATCCTCAAAGAAGCAGCTCTCCCTTTCAAGATAAATCAAGTTAAACACCTGTTTGCCTTCAACAGTATTCACAAACATAAAATGGCTTGATTAATTATTCATTTTACATATCCGGCAAGATCTGAAGAGGATACATCCAGCAGCACTTTCAAATCTCAGAAAAAATAACTCATGTTCACAGTTTATACTACATACAATCCAACCATGACATGAGCAAATATTGAGTATAAGAGGCCTTAAAGTCCCAGCAAAGCCGCAGTGTGGCCTTCAGGGAGCTGGGGAGTGGAGGTGCTCATTTCCAGAGGACCACTTCACTCCTCCAGATTTCTTTCTAATTAAGATAAGCAGGGGTTGGAGTAAGTCCACTTCAAAGAGGCCCCAAGGAAAACACCAGAGTTAATCTTTAACCAGCACTCACAGCAGTGAGACAGAATTTAGTGAACAATATCAGTTTTTCTTATGTTCGGGTCTGTGCTGTGTTCTGCTCGGGACTGCTGTGCAGTGTAGTGCAGAAACATACATCATGTTCAGTGAATACATCACATAAGCTAAAGTCCATTTATGTTTAAATGTATTTCTATATAAAATTCCTATTCTCATTAAAATCATATGGTAATAGCAGGAGTCCTACAAATGCCAGTGGCTAGTCATCTTAATTAATTCACTGAATTAATGGACTGCCTGTCTGCACTCCATCTTGTTGGTTTCTCAAAAACTTTTAGCACTCGTAGGGTAAGTCTCTCTACATATTAGTGTCAATAACTGTCAACTTCTACTATTTTAACCAACTGACCAAAACCAGCCTTCAACAGGAACCCTTTCACAAAAACCCTTGTTCAGTTCATGTAGCTGCACAAGTTCTGTCCACTCACATAGTAGATGTGTGATGAGGGACAGAAGCCTTTTGAAAGAGGCCAAAGAATGTGAGAGACTGGACTGTGCCAGCTTAGTGCCCCTGTCTCCTCCCAGCATACATGTTGCAGACAGCCCTTATTTGGTCACCATGAAGCATCATGAGGCCACGATGCCCCATGGACCCTCATCTGTTCTTTCAACCAGGCAGACAGACAGGCGGCCCTTTGCCCACAGAGCTAGCACCACTCTGATTAGGCAGGATAAATTGGGACAAGCCTGTGAATCCTGTTCAATAGACACAATACATCTAAAAATACTTAATGATCATACACGTCAAATGGACTGTATGAGCTAACAGTTTCCATGATCTCCAATAACTATTATATGCACAATAAAGACTATGCTATAGAAGTAAATGAACAATTGGGTACAGTATCAGTAAAGTGCTCACAGACTAGATATTTCAGTTTAGTTTTAGGCGTGTGATTCACAAGGAATTGAAAATGCAATTAAAACAGACCACACAGGAAGACCAAGCCACAGGAGCTTCTTATAATAATAATAAAGGCATTAAATTTGAATACTGGTGAAGTATAACCCCTTTTCTACCGTTAGCAAAACTCTTGAAGGCTGCAGTTAAAGGAGACTGGAAGCAGAGCAGTTTTAGGGCCCATAATGTACTTCATATGTGGAACGGCAGTTTGAGCTCATCGAGCCAGTCAGCTCAAGCTTTCATTAAACTTTCAATTTTACTGTTCTTTTAAATGAGGGGAACTTTAATGATAGGGAAATGAAATGTTTTTAAAGTTAACTCAGTGAAATATCTAAATATTAAATCATACTACAAACAGTATACCCTGCATCAGGGGTAAATGAGCAGATCATCTCCCCATGCTTTATTTATATACACACATACAAATACTTAAGGTGCATAACAAAATGGTTGATATGGAGACTTCACACCTGTACCAGAAGCCACAAAATTTTGTGAAGCACATTTAAGCACCACGATTAAGCCAGTTCACTCATAATAATTACACAAGTTATTGAAGCCCCTGAATAGACACAGTCGCCCAAAAAGTTGGAATAATTTTGTTTCAAGACACAATCCTCTGTTAACTGTGGTTTCATTTTCATTGTGATATGTTTGGAAAAGATTGATTAATAAAGTTTTGACAAGATATACACTTTATTTTGCCAGAATAAATCACATTGTCACAATAATTTCATGGAAAGAGGTAAAAAAAATATTTTATTCCAACTTTATGGTCAATTTGATGACTTTGTCATTTTGATGACATCAGACTACCAGCAAGATTTAGATTAATCTGGGTTCATTTAAGAATAGTCATAGTCATTTGGGTGATCCTGTCCCTTGACTTAAACTTTGGCCACTTACAAGGTACTGTATTTTAACAAAAAAAATATTAGCTTTGGCTATTAATGATAACCAGAGGAAGAACCATTTCCATTTGTATCACTCAATGAGGTTCTCTTGTACAACTACAGCAAAAACTTTACACTTAAAGCCCCACAAACAGTGAGGCTCTAAAATTAGAAAATTGTCACTTTTAATCCATCTAAGACTGAACACTCTAGTCTCTAGAGGCCGTTAGCGGGTCTCTGAACTTTTAATCTTGTTCATTTGAAATTCTGCAGTAGTATCACGGTTGCATTTGACAAAGAAAATATATTCTATCATCACAACTTATATTAACTCTGTAAAATGAGTTGTTTCTGGGTTACACAATGTACCAGACAATACCAGCATACTTTTCACCTCTCCAATTAAGGGAAAGGGGATATGATAATCCTGTTGAAGGAAAGAAAGCACATGGCAGAGCAGAGAGAGAGAGAGAGCGATATGGTCTAATCACCCTAAGCCTTGTATCAGCAGTAACGAGTTGGCCACGGCTTGAAAGATTTAGAACTGTTATGATTTCACAGGCCCTAAACCCTTTTCTACAGCCTTTCAGGGAACTGGTCTGCCATAAATTTGGCTGCTCTGCAGGGTCTATTCTGGCTGGTGTCGCCTCTGTGTCCGCTCTGACATAGTGGTCACTCTGAGACGACATTTCAGGGGCCTGAAAGAAAGGCCACAGACACTTGTGAACAAAAGTGCTGGGTCAGAGAGCCATGCAAGGCTTAAAGCAAGCAAGGCTTTGCTCTCAGCAGGGAACGTTCTTTGAGATTAACATATGAACCACAACTATAGAGGTGATTTAATTCTCAGTGCTCTCTCCAAATTTGGAATAGGCCATGCAACGGCTGGAATTGCTTTCTTTTCTTAATCTTTCAATGACCATATTGTGAATAAACATTTGCCTAAGCTGTTTTGAAGGTGTTTAAAAATGCAATAACCAAGAAGTGTTTATGCATTACACCTCTGCTTAGAAATATGAATTCCTGTTCATTTCTATGGGAACACAGTAATCTTGTTATGCTCGCTGTGAGGAAATTACAATGCAATTTTGCAGGCTTTTTGGATCATATTTTAACCATTTTATGAGTGTAGAAATAAATCACATCAATCACATATCCTTTCCCTTGTTCTGCCTTATGCAGGGAAAACCTGACATTAAGATTGACAAACTATTACTTGAGCTGCTCAGAGTCAGTACATAACGGTGATGGTTGGATGAGTATAGAAACTAAACCGCTCATGGGAACAAGAGCATATTTTTGAGAATGCAGCACCATTACATTCACAGAAAGTCATTCAAGGTAAAGCACTTAACTTATTACTTCAAGATTTAAGTGTGCCTTCTGTGAGTCAGAAAAGGTGCTGAAATGTTCTTAAAAATGTTGCCCTTCATATGATTGACAGTAAGAGATGTTTTAACCTAAGCAACAACCTTCGCTCTGTTCCCACACTTTCTGGTTTTGATTCCAAATTGCAGCATGAGGTTGTTGTGGAAACTGCACTGTGACTTTCTTGCTGGGTCATGATGTAGGAGTCCTCCCCCCTGTGTGGAAAGGCAGTGAGGAATTCCCCAAAGCTTTTATTTCAGATGGGGCTCCTTTATTTGTGACCCAGGAGAGAATTGTGTCAAAGGAAATACTGTACAGAGTGATTGTAGGGAAAGGTCACTCCTGTCCTGGAAGTCTGCTTCACGCTCTAGTGTCCTCACACAGTGCCACAAATGACGTAATTTGTTATCCGCTACTGAAAACACCGAACACATAACCCACACATTGGCTGGAGGGATAGATTCTTCAAAAAGTTATTGTGGAACTCAAAATGAATTTGTTCCAAAATATTAATCGATGGTTTTACATTTGAAAAAAAGCCAAACAGTAAATGGAAAAACAACTCAATACGGTGCCCTTTGGATATTTGCTAAGGTCATTATTTCTCAGTGCCTAGAAATTAATGGCATCCCATACAAGCAAACATCCTGGGTTTTTAAGTTTAATCCTATTAGCCTCGCCTGGAAATATTAGTTGAAACAGAATCTTTCCAAACACCTGAAGGATTAGTAAGCAGCCAACTCTGGATGCACAACTGCGCAGAAGATCTGCTCGGTCGCGGTTTGCTGATTCTCAATCGAGGGCACAGGGTGTACTGCCAAGCACCCAAGGTCAGGACTTATCCCTGATCATGGCTTCATCATTAGGGCTTTAAAATTAACTGCTCAGACTTGGGTGGGCACAAGTTATTCCATTCTAGTGTTCAAGTTTTTCCTTCTTTTAACTCCATCTTGAAAGATTTACATCGAATCTCCATTCAATACAAATAGTGCAACTGAAAAATGTTACAATGCTATTGACATTCAGACGCCTTGTGTTGTCTGGCCTTGTTCAGCAGAATGATAATTATTGCACCTGAAAATGGAAAAAAAATTATCTGTATTTTTCCTGTATCCCACTAGAAGTGATACATGAATCAATTAGCCAACCTTGAGTTTTGGAGCTTATCCAAAAGAAGTATAAAATGTATTGCTGAGGGCTTTGCCTGCTTCGATTGCATAGGTGAGGTCAGACAAAGTATTCCTTGATTGCCCTTGAATGGCATTCCTGTCTGTCAAAGAGGATGCAGCCTCAAGTGTCTTAATTAACAGTCAGCCACACGGTTTAGAGAGCAAAAGGCTGAACTCTCAATAGCGGGGGAAATAACAACAAAAGGCTGAATTAGCAGCTGCAGGGCTTTTTTCAACGTTCACTTGAAAAGGTCATTGTGGATTTAAAATCAAGAGTTTCTCGCTCATTACCAGTCAATTACGTACAGTATGAACACCCTGAAAACTATTAGACCAAAGAAGCTGAAGTAGCTTTGGCAAATCTGTGACCCACTGGAAAAGGCACATATGGGGAAGTCGAGCATTATATACAAAATCTACTGCATTACAACAACTTAGTGAATAAGTTTTGAGTTGTAAATGATGCTACACTTCTTTTGGGCTAAGCTTGAAAAAACAAACAATATTTTTAAAGTCATGTCACACATTTCCTGACGGAAGAGATGAGCTCATGGAGACAAAATATTTGTCTCCATCCCAGGAGCTGAAAGGCTTGCATTGTTACAAGTGCATGTGTTAAATGCATGTTAGTTCTCCAACGCTGCTGGTGACTGAATAGAAATTAAAGTAGGTAGTGAAATAACAAGGGGATACAAGAGGAAGTGTGAAAATGAGAGAGAAAACAAAGCAACATAACGATGCAGGATGAAGGGACTTGACAAAGAGAGGGGGACGTGCTTTTTCTTGACCCTTGAATGCACAGTGTTTGCTCTCTTGTCAGATCGAATAATGGTGGACTGTTTGCTGAAAGCAGCAGTGTGAGGCCATAGAATATAAAACCCCATCCCAGTCCCACAGACTCATGAGCTCCATACTAATAGAGCAGGGTGTTTGTCGAGGCTGTTCTAACGGGCCTCCATTGGTTTCATTTATAACAACATGTTTCAGCTGCATTTCACAGTTGTTACTTACAAATCCTCACATGTAGAAAGGCTTTTGCCTGAGAGGAAAATGCTCCCTGAAAAGCTGAAATGGTAATTCCTAAAGAAGTGTTAAATGACTCTTGGTTCTTTGTTTATGACTGGTGAAAAGGAGCCTTCAAGTAGAACTGTGCAAACCTGCATGTGAAAGATAAGCATACTAGTCTGCATTCATGAAAAGAGGGGGGAAAATGACTGAGGATTTAGTGTTGTTATTGTTTCCTTCTTGTAATATTGAACCGAAGATTAGTCCGTGTAGCAAAACAAACCCAGGGTTCAAAAATATGTTCAGGTATGTTAAAAAATATATTGCTTCTAAGGATGTTTGCAAAATTCCATTTAGACACACAAACTGCCAGTATTTTCCCCTGTATTTGAGTCATTGTAAAAGTAACTTCTGGATGTCTTTGTATGAGAATGTGAATTTAAAAAAGTCAGAGACACTCTGGTAGTTGCAGGGATAGTTTCTTCGACTTTTGTGAGTATAATAATGGCCACGCAATTAACATTTAGAAAGTTGTATCCCCTCGAGTCATTTTCGTATATTCAATTGTCCAATCATATCTCATGAAAAAGTAATAATGTGAGGGCATCTATTGCATTATGCTGTGTGAGGTTTGCCATTAAGATGTACTGCCCTTGAGTTAGGTAAGCAATTACCTTTCCAAGGCATAGCAAAGTCCATCCATTAATAACATTTTCATTTGGGCAAAGTATAGGAATATGTTTTGATTATGAATATAAGATAGACTGGTGCAGTAACTGAAGAGAAAACCCTATTCTGTTTGTCATAATATGATTGTCAAAGTTTATATTGTTCAGTTCTCAACATTGTCTTTTTTAGGCAATTGGTCAAATGGTCTACTCGGTATTGAACTGAATGCAAAGTTTTAAACCACATAATCTAAACCGATCACAATCTTTCAATCTTTACATTCATTATGTTTGTTGTCCTCAGAGGGAAATTTGATTTGCAGCCAGTTAACTAATGTAGTCACACATAAAATTAAAATTAAAAACCCATCAGCTGAAAAAGCAACATTAGCACTAAGCCTATTCTAGCTTACTAATAAAACAACAAAACTTCGAATTGGGTTACCATTGTCCCTGCATGTCTATGTTGACAGGAAGTTTATGTAACATATAATGCTTTATTGATCTCCACGTGGTAAATTAGATGTTACACATGCAACTTGACAAATGGTGCATTATACAGATAAGTTGTTTACACCATCAACTGGGTATTCAATTGGCAGTTGTGATAAGCTATAATGATGTTATATAAACAGCAATTATTCAAAAAATAAAAAGGTAGCAGCAACGTTTTATCTTAAGACACCTGACAACAAGTGGGTTTTATCTCCTGGGCAAATAAATGGCAAATAAGTCTCCAAAGACACCCAATAAACAATGTTGGTGCTTGATAATCGATTGTCACTCATAAAGTTAGCAAATTAATTTAAAATGGCATTGAACAATATTGAATATGATGGTAGTATCAAAGAGCAGAATCACTCACAAGTTGATGCTCACTGATGGAGACAGGTAGAGATAACAACTATGATAGCTCAGAAACAATCTTAACACTTTGAAAAATAACCACAGCACTGGATCAAATGTGTCAAAACATCAACAAAAACAAAGCTTCAAATAGTTGCTTTCTGTATCGGGCTTCCATACACAGACCTTGGGTTTTCAAAGCAAACAAAACATTCAAAACCTGGTGTAAGGAGCACATCCCCTGAGAAATGGAATAGATTAATAAGATGTGATGAGTTCTATCTCACAGACACAGAAAACTATTGGATCTGAAGGACAAAAACGTTTTAACTCACAATGAATGCCCTTAAATGATGGTCAACTGATGATTAAATGATCAACCCTATTTAGAAGGTAAATTAGGGGGAATTAAATATGTAAACTGACTATCCCAAGGGTTTCACAAGGTCCAAAAAACACTATATGTTCTGTCCTTGTAATGAAACACAATGTGCTGGAAACACTATTCTTGCATGACTTATTGACCAGTGATAACCTAGAACAATTGTGTGGTAATTGTAATAGCTTCTGCTAATTACTTGGGGATTTAAGGAGCTAAATGTAACCGCTGTATCAGATTGCTGGTCTAGACCTGCACTCTGTGGCCTATCTTTGTTTCCCTCTTCCCCTTTACTTGCTAATATGTAACTCTTCACTTAAAGCCCATGTCCTGGAAAACCAAGATAAGCCCAGGCATGGTCTAGTTAATTTCAGGCAGCAAGACATTCCTCACTATTCCTTATGGGGGAAGGGTTGATCTGAGCTCTGGACATTTCTCTGGTTGTTCCAGACATGTTTTTAAGTTGTTCTTTTATGTTCCTCAAGCCACATGGATTAGTCCAAAAAAATCACTTTCCATTTGCCAAAAACTAATCAAGTCAAGAGCAAATATCAAAATAATTTTTATTCATACGTAGATGAGGCTGCATACCCGCAGGGCTCACCTATTACATTTGAGCCCTCACAACATGTCAACACAGGCGGTGTTTAGAGAGGGAACTGCACATCAGCACATTCATGCCATCGCTACAGGCGACAGGAAGCAGCTTGACGCCTTGCCCCCACCAATACTGGGACCAACAGAGCACTTCTATCTTTCATCTCTTCTGACTGCTTTTCCCTCCCATTTCTCAATGAGATGGCTTCTCATATCCTGCCTATCAGGCTCCACTTATGGAGGAAAGCAGGTGGTGGAGGTGGTGGTGAGAGAGAGCTTGATCCACACACAGAATCCCCGAAGGATTTCATCAGCACCTTTTATCAGATGAGAGCCCTGTTACTCTCAAGACACACTCCAACCATGTTCATAGGGAGAATATAAAATGCAAACCTTCTCAAGAGAGTGTGCTTCAAACTGTGTAACATCTTCAATTCCCCTCTACTGTATATATTTTCTTGGCATACTGAAATGCTGATGATATCAAAATGAAAGGAGCAGGGTTTTTGCCTGGCCTACATCATAGCAGTCTAATCAAAAGAGACAACAGCTTGAAATCAAAGACAAAGCAGTTATCAATTAAACTGTAGTTGATGCCCAGCATCTTGATGCAACGCTTTAGCAGTGCCAGCTTCATCTCTGATTATGGGATCAGGCAGCTGGCCTCAAGATGGATAGATGGTGGGGGATTTTTGTGTGCAACTGTGTATGTGTGTAACTGTTGTGCATTAAAAAAAATCTACAAAGATGATGTACCCTGCATTGGGTTTCAATCTTGTAACCCAGGCTAAACTGGAGAGAGCTGTGACACTACAGCCTAACCCAGCTGTCAGCGGCTTATCATGCAGCAGGGCTGAGAGGAGCAGCTCAGGCCCACTGCTGGGATTCGGGGGCCAAAAACACATTATCCAGAGTGATTCTGCAAAATTGAACAAAAGCTCTGCTACAGTGAAAAGAGAGATGTCACAGCAGCTACTGTGTCATCACTGACTCTTAGAGTTCCTGCTGTTTTTGGAAATATCATATTTGTCAAAACATAGTCTCAGTAAATTGTTTGGTATGTTATGGCCACAAGACCCAAATTAAATGCTCCCAAAACAATTTTGCTTTCATTGTATATGCGAAAATATAATTTAATCTGGCTGAACATTTCAGTTTCCCATGCCATTTTACACATTTTATAAATTCTCCTGTTGCCAGTGCTAGAAAGCTATGTGTATCTTTTATAATGTATTCATCTGGTTTTCTAGATTTGATGGGACTATTGACTGTCAAAACTGAACACAAACTTCACCCCGCAAGCTTTTTCCACAAAAGAGGGATTTTCTACAAACTCATTGCTTGAACAACCCCAGTTCTGCTAGACTGATATCCTAAGGCAGGTATGACGACACGTATCATCATCCAAGGAACAAGCCTGGGCCTGGGGTTTCTATACTTTTGAGAATTTGCCTTTGCTTTGTTAACCTTGGCTCCACAAATTGTCTTTGGCAGCATAAAAAGACAGAGGAAGGGAATCATCAAGCAGGGTTTCCCCTTCTGTTTCCCAAAGGGAAAATGAGGGCGCATCATGGAGAGAGGGTCTTAGAAGCTTTAGCCATATTTTACCCAAATCTCACATGAGCTGTCCCCTTTAAGCATTGTCTATCATAAAACATTTAGGGCTCTCTTTTCCCAGTATATGTCTCAAACAAAATAGGATGCTTTTATGACTAAACACAGACTATTTAGCAGTAATCAGCACTCAGGAGATAAAGTAACTACAATGGAGAAAAAGAGGCATAAAACTAACTGACAGTAATCAAACAGACTTAAGCCAAGAAACACCCCCAAAGAAGACAGAAAACCTTCATTGACTTATTCATAATATGAGAATGAGGCCTCTCATTGACATGATTTGGCTTACTTGCCTTGTAGAACGAGCCAATCATTAATAATAGCTTTTTAATCTTTTTCTAAGAAGAATTACATTGGCTAAGGTCTGTTAGCTCACAATGAACGTTTTATCCCCTCACAGATGAGCACAGGTTCCTCACTTGTTTGGTTAGTCACTGCAGCATTCTCCATATGCTCTCCATATGCTTTTACTTTACTTCTCCTTGTACACACACACACACACACACACACACACACACACACACATTCACAGAAAATACATTTACAGATGCACCTTGTAGTGTTGAATATAGAGAATGGAAAGAGTGGTGCTGGGTAATAAACACTGCAAATATAACAGCAGTGCAGTCTGTGAGAAAATTATAACTCAAAGTTAGCGACTAAGGACATAAGGGACCAGTGAGACACACAAATCACTCTCCATCTAAAATGATTTGCCTAAATCCTTTCTGTAATTTAGTTTTTCACCCCCAAAGTGAAGCAGCTGTTACCCAGGAATAGCTCCTCTAATCAACTTCCAGGTGTTTTATCACAAAACATTTTTCCAAAACAATAAAATGACTACCTAATATTTTATTAGCTGCAGCACAGATGGACTGTGAAGAAAACCTAACGCCCCAAAATTCCCTTTATTACAACAACCTGGAAAAGCTATGTAATTTGCTGGAGCTTACAGGATACTTTATGCATATAATTCACACTATAGGTCCAAGGACGGAGGAATGTTATACCCCCCAAGAAAAGTGTAGTGGAGACATTTTCATTAATAACAGGATAGAAACACACAGAGAAACTGCAGAGTCATCACCTGGGCTGTGATGGGGATATTATAGGATACAGCAAGTATATATTCACCTCACAATTGCATGTGAGTGCATGTCCCCCCTTACTTTTGTTATGCTTTAGCACGCTATGGGGAGAAAGATAATCCCTCCTAACCTGGGATTAGACAGGAGGGGAGAAAAGAGAGATGGATTCAAGTATGCATTCAGTGTCACAGGCGATTACACACCGATAACATAGAAGATGTAGAAGATCTACACCGCAGATGTTAAGGCCGAAATGGTTGAGAGGATTTATCAGGCCGAGGTACTCAGGCTGACCTGAACTTATCTTGTTACACAAAGCAGAAATAACAAACACAACACATTTTCTGAGAAGGGCACTGCAGACTTGCACTGAAAACTATAAAGGAGAAACATTCCTCTCTGTTTCAGGGGAAAATGTTCCAGTCAGGAATTTTACCCGTCTATAAATCTGAATTATTGATTTTCATAATCTATGTACATACTAAACACATCTCACAACCCAGATGAAAACACAAGGAAACTTTGGACATATATTTGGGGTTTGACCTTGAGAAGTAGCATATTTTTATGAAGTGAACAATCAATGATCTTTTGCAGTCCCTTTGTAGCTCAGTGAAAAAAAAGAGATGGTAGTGAGTGTCAGGAATGAAAAACAAAGGCCACAGCAGTGTGTCTGTCAGTAGGAACATCCCTGATGCTGACTGACTGACTGGCTGGAGGCAGGAGGGGATTCTGCTCCACAAACAATTGCCTGGGAATGCCAGGGCTTGTGTGTGCTCAGGTAAGCTCACCTGAATGCACCTGAATCCCCAGGAGACAAGGGGAGGGCTGGAGTCCACCAAAACACAGCAATTAACTGACTTAGAATGACAAGAGCCCCCCTCGCCAGCACACAGAGATACACAAACATCCAGATACCAATCATATTCTAAACAAGACACTTTCTAAGTAATTAAGATGTTTCTGGCCCACGCCTCTGTTCGTGATTTTGACATCCAGGTGTGATGTTTCTCCAAAATGGTAAACAGAAACCCACAAATTAATATGTGTAATTTCAGGCCTCTGTGATTATTCAGTCAAAGCTTTGACAAGCTTGACAAATAGTCAGACACACAAGCAGTTCTGAGAAAATAAGCCCTGTTATCTCTGTTTTGGCAAAAGCACATAAATAAAGCCATAAAAATACAGTGGTGCAATATTTCTGAAATGAAAAAGAAACCGGAGACAGGAAAAAATAACACAAAGTCCATAAGTCCACAAGTTACCCATAATTATAAAGTTTTAGAATATTACAAAGAATGTGCAGTATAATTCTGATGTTATTTCAGCACTGTTATTAAGTTTGTTTCCCCACCGTGGGGTTAAAGGTAATGTTTGAGATAAAGAGAAAAATGTTTTGTTTTTTATTGTGACACATACTAATTAAAAATGATAAGCATTTTGGGATGTGGCCTAATTGCCATGTTGTTATTTGTGGCATAAAGCCCATCTGGTGTCTTTATGCAGCCAATTTAATTCAGTGAAAAAGCTACTTCTCTTAATATATAAATTACAAAAGCACAATTTATCCACATAAACAAAACAGTCTACTAAGAGTTTATTATCCGTGTTAGCAGTTCTTATAAAATCATTAACATTTGGCCACTTAAAGCAAAGGTCATTATTGCAACCAATATTCAAATAGGACTGTTCCAAACAATGGATAAGAGTAGGTGAGGTCCAACATAGATCAAATAAGACTCTGAACACTCCAAGTTTAAATGACACATCGCTGCCAAGAAGAACTCACCCCCTGGCAGCTTAATTTAAGAGAGCTAAGACTGCGCCCTGCACCGAGACAATCCATCAGAGAAACTATGCTTTCCGCTTCAACAACTTCAACAGCCTCAACAGCTAAAAAAGCCTTGTGGTCCAACTGCCATAAGTATTTGGATTAAGCGTAATGAATGGCTTGCCACTTTCCATTCATTCTCCAGTTGCAAAAAAACATGCCAGGATTAAATTAGTGCCCTGCCCTGTACTAAGTGCACATTGTAAGTCACTTTATTTTTGCATTGGCAATGGAGCCAGCACAAATCCTATAACAATCAGTTGTGTTTGGCATTGATCTCAGTACAGTAGACTCATCTTTGACCAGAAGCAAAGACAACAGGTAATGTCAGGGCCAATATCTAGTGCTGAGATGGTTGGTGTATTTATTGATTAGTCAACCAAGAGGAAAAATATTTACAGTTAGAGTTGACATTGATAAATAGTTTTACAAATGTATTGGAAAAATCATTGTAAAGTTTGCTGCTACCAGCTTATCAAATGCACCATTGGAAACTAACCAAACATCTTTGGGTTTGGTTGGATGAAATTGAAAGCCTCAGGATTTTTCACTATTAATAGCCATTTTATAGATAAAATAACTATTCAGTTGTTTTAAAAGAAGAAAAGCATTATAATCAAAAGCTACTGCTCAGATTTCAATCTTATCTATTGGTATTGTTTACATGTTCTGTAAGTATTCAGTCACAAATAATGATCAGCAATCATACAAATGTACTCAAAACTGTGCAAACATTCACGGTTCATCACAGCTGTTCGCAAAAACTCCTGGAATCCCACTGAGCAGCTGCAACATGAAAAGTAACTTTTCACCCTAAAAATGCAAAGTGCAGTTGGTAAATTTCCCAATGAACTTGAAGTGAGGAAGAGAATGTTTTCCACTGCTGAACATGACATAGTGCAGCTGTGTGCCAGTGTACACCATTCAGCTCTTTTCCAACACGACTGTTCAAAGAGCTGGAGGCTCTGTCTGGGGATTTAGGGCAGCCACCAGCACAGCTTAAATCTTATTAAAAAAATGTTCACTGACTGCCTCACAAGCTGCAGTGCAGTATGTGTCGAATCCTTATGGCTGGGTCATCCAACAAGACTCTTTATCAATTTGTCAAGCCATTTATGTGCCACTATAAAACACCATTCACATTGCATAGAATGACATTTTAAAGATACACAATGTGTCTGACCAGTGCAATTTCATGTTTTATTTGTTTGAACATGTAACTATGATTGAGGACTAAACAAGATTTTTTTCTGTCTTTAATCCTTGTATCAAGTCTAAAGATAAATGATTGTAAGGAGTACTGGAAAAAGTGAAACTTATTGGCATCTTTGGGAGATAAACATCAAGTAATCTAGAAGAGGAAGAACGTGACAGAGGGATAAAAATCTAAAGGGATCCATGACAAATAACCCAATTGAGACAATAATAAAGGGACCATACTGAACCTCACTCAACAAGAGAAGAGCTCTGTATGGGCTTGGCATTTGCCATCAGCTCAGATAAAGCACTCTCATTCAGTATCACCCCCTGATAAAGAGTTGTCCCCTGCATTTTAGTCATCACTCATTAGCACCCCATCCACCTGTTGGCAGTGTTAACCTGTCTATTATCCAACTGAAGCCACAGATTAGTCCCGAGTCGAGAGATGAGAAAATGTACACTGGGCCCCACAGAGGTGCTTGTGGGAAAAGAGGGCCCCTATTAGAGAGGTCCTTTGTGCTCACTCATCACGGCTGAAGGGTAGCAGAAAGGACACACTGTCAGACACACTGCTTCTGCTAATCGGCAACACCGGCATGATTGCCTCCAACCATTCACTGGGCCTGTTCCTGATTACATATCTACAGTGGAAGGAAAGGCTTCACTAATTGTTCTACTAATTACTTACTTGCTTAATCAATCATTACTTCCTAAATAAGGTGGCCTTTGCGTTGAAAAAATAATTGGAGATCATGGGTGTGGTGCTACAAGACTGATAGCTAAGGTTATAAAGGGTTAATACGAGTGGAAGCTCTGACATTCAGATTTTCTGGCAGAACTATTTGCATGGAAATCAACAGAGCCTGACAAAAACAAACTTATCTATAAATAGTATATTTGTATGTCCTTCTTGTTCACATGCATGCCTTTTTTATAATTTAGTCATGCTGAAATTTTGAACACCTGCACACACAGCATTTGCTTGAGTAGTAATTTTGCTAAATAAGGCACATTATGAAGTAATTGCTTTCTCTTCTTAATTAAATAATTTTCTTATGGTTAAATTTAAGGCAGCATATCAAAATGTAATATGCCACCATCAAAAGTCAGAATCTTAATGTTGTGCTTACCACATAATTTCAAGAGATCATGTTCAAGTAAATTTACTTACCACTGTCCTCAATGGAGAAATAGAAGATGTCATTTGTAGCATTGTCACCATCCTTCAGAACATAGCATATGTTCATGTCGTCAATTTCAGCTAAAAAAGAGAAACATTTGCATAAATATACATGATATCTTACTGATAAAAGTTTACATAAGTTGTTTGGCTGAAATGACAAGTGGGTAAATGAGTCCAATTTTTTCCTGACAGACTATTTGTCAATAAATGCTCCTGAGACCTGCTATAAGAAGCAGGCTGAGGCTGCGTGATGAAATGCGCCCACTACATAGTGCCAAGGGAATCTGACAGGAGAAAGTGCCCAGTTACAAGGGCTGTATATCTATTAGACTTCTGAATGGCACAGAACATAAAGAATAGCTTGATTGTGGAGCTCCATCACAGCAGTCTGTTTGCCATCCTGATAGTGTGGTGCTAGACAGGATTCTTTATAGCCTTGGATCTGAAGGATAGTGAAGTTTACACCCCTTGCTGTCTTCAATTTTTGATGTCAAAACATTTCCCTTCAAAGGGGCGGATTCATAACAATGCATAGCCATGATTTTCAAATGCCCAGGAGAAAGTGTCTTTATTTGTCTAGTGTCTGTTTACTCTTGTGAGAACTCCTGAAATATTGAACAGGCCTCTTGGGGAAAGCATCTCACAGTGACTCTGTAAATAAAAGCAGGGAGTACATGGATATTGACTGTACACTGATGCTTCTACAGTACCCTTATATTAAGCATTTACCAAGATTTACAGAGACACTTGTCTGGTCTGCTTAATGTTTGCGAAGCCAGTGGTCTTCTGTGATGAATGCCACCTATCTATCACCATGCCTGTAATCCCCTTTCCTTCTGTTAAAAAATATGACTCTGATAATGTACAAATCACCATCACTTCTCTCCTAAAGTGAAATATATTAGGCACTGTTTGAAAAATGCACTCCTCTAGTGAGATCTGGTCAGCCTGAGGCACTGGCATACTTCATCTCTGTAAATAGGCTGTCTCTTGAGTGAAAACAAAAACCTTATGTTTGAACTCAGCATTTTTCAGGCATCACAGGGGAGTGCATTTAGCAGAGTGAGTAAATGTAAAATGAGTTTGAGAGTGGGCTCAAGAGAATTAAAACTGTCTTCAATGTGAGTCCTTGCAGTACATTATAAATCTGACAGAATGTCACAGGATTGCAAAGCTGTTTGAAATGTAGCTCTCTTACCTTGGGTGAAGGTGGTGATAGTGGCGTTTCCTTTGCCGAGGTTGATCAGGTAGCCGTGTTCTGGGGTCACAATAATCCGAAAGGTCACATAATCATGAATACTGTCTCTGTCCTCTGCTTTAAGAGTCTTACTGGTGATCACAAACCCTAGATGACCATTGTCCAGAACCCGTAATGTTGGGGCGCCCTTGTTTACCACAATCTGTGGTACCCCGTTATCCACTGCAAGGATAGCAATCTTCATCATTTGAGGTTTTCGAGTCTCAAATACTGTGTCGGGGAAGACGTAGAAGTCTGTGTGAGTACCATCTGTGACGGTGAAGGAGAAACTATCCTCTGCACTCTCTGTGCCATCATGCCTGTAGCTGATCAAGTTCTCATTCAGGTCCTGCTTTGTGAAGGAGGTGACAGGTCGGGTGTTGTTAAAGAGCAGGCGACCATGAACTGGGATTTGAGTGACTGTGAACTTCAAGAGGCGGTCAACGGTGTCCCTGTCCTCCACCGTTAGTTCAAAAGGTGTGATGAGTTTGTTCTCTCCCTCGGTTACCACCAGGCCGTGTATTGTCATGACAGGCTTTTTATTGTCCACATCAGAGATGGAGATGCGGAAAGTGCGGAAAACAGGGTTGTAGCCATCAGTCACTTCAAATTCAAAGCTATCCATTTTCACCTCATCATCAGATGTGTGGATGTAGTAGACTTTGTTGCCAGCCAGCTGGAGCTGAGTGAAGGATGAGATGGGCATCCCGGGTGTGTCTGTGCACTCCAGGTGTCCTCTCATGGGAGCTCTGGTGATTGTGAAAACCAAGTGTTCATCAGGGCTGTTGAGGTCACTGGTGCTGAGCAGGTCTGTCGTCAGAGTAACTCTGCCACCCTCTTTAAGGGATACACCTTTACTGATCACATCTGGGAAAACCATGTCAATGCCACCCACTGTGACATAGAAGTATCTGTCAATCAAAGGGTTGATACCATCTGTCACATCAAATTTGATGAGATCTCGCACCCCTTCTTGCCCGTTATGGATGTACACAATTAAACCTTGATCCACCTCATTCTGTGTAAAGTTCGTTCCAACTGTAATATTTTGCAATGTCCCAGAAGGTGTCGCCCTCTGTAAATACCCTTGACCAGGCCCATAGCGAATAATATAAGTTAGCGTGTCATCCTCAGAGTCCAGATCAGTAGCTTTTAAAATATTGCTGTTTATGACTTTCACGTCACCAATCTCAATTTCAAGGCCGTCATTGATTGCCATCCTCGGGGTCTCATCGTCCACAGGGATAATCATAACTATTACTGTTTTCTCTACACTGAACTTTCCGTCAGTGAGAACAATATCAAAGCTGTCCTCTGTGGTCTCTGAGTCATCATGCTCATACACAATGCTGGAGGCCTCCCTGATCTGATCCAAGGTGAAGTTGGATACAGGGATAGTGCCAGTAGTGAGCTGATTGAGAATAAATCCGTGCTTGGGAGGTTTGGTAATAATGAATGTGAGCTGATCAGAGGGGAGATCTGCATCAGCACCATTCAGAATGGGCGTGTCGATGACTATGTTCATGCCCTCCATAACTACAAACTCTCTCATGTAAATCTCTGGCTTTTCATCATTAGAGGGGATTATGGAGATAGGGAAAAAGTGCCTTTCAGAGAAATTGATGCCATCAGAGCATCTAAACGTAAACCTGTCCTCTACTGGCTCAACTCCTTTGTGAATGCTTTGAACATAGTAAATGTGATTCTGTCTGATGTCCTTGATGGTGAAAGCACTAATAGCAGTCCCAGACCTGGATTTCTCTGAGCCTGGAGCAGGGGAGATATTTTCCACATACCCTGAAGTCGGCTGTACAATGATTGTACAAAGGAGGTCATCGTTAGAGGTGTCTGCATCATGAGCGCTAATATGAAGAATTTGAATGACATTCTTCTCTCCCTCAACAACAGTGAACTGTGGCCCCACGAAGACCTCTGGTGCCTGGCTGTCCAGGGGAAGAATAGTTACATGCACTCTCACACCTGTGATCTTATTTCCTCCTACAGTCCACTCATCAGACATGTCTGTCAGAGTGAGATTGAAAAAGTCCTCCTTTGTGGTCAAGCCTATTTCCCCACTGGTATGAGCATAGACCACAAAGCCGTTAATTATATCAGCTTGGGTGAATGTGCCAGAGGGGACACCTTTCACCAGAATTTGTCCTAAGGATGGTGGGTCCTCCACAATGAAGGTCAAACGAAGGTCATCTGTGTCCTCATCTCTTCCCTGAATTACATTACTTGTTATTTCTGTTGCTCCATTTTCCAGTACATCTATGTAGGAGCCAATAGTGCCAGCTGGGAGACTAATAGTTGGAGTCTCATCATCAATTGGCTTCACATTAATTTTTATAGTAATTGGAACAATGTGGATGCCATCACTGACATCTATTTGTATCAAATCAGTTGTAGATTCATCTCCATTATGGATATAAGAAATTCTGTCATTTCGAATATCATCAAGGCTGAAAGTGTCTCCTCTTGTCAGGTCAGTGAATGTAAACTGAAACTGGCCATGCAGTGGAGGCTGAGTAATAGTAAAGGAAATCTGTTTGCTGTCAGTATCTGCATCAGAGGTGTCCAGCTCACTACTTGTAATGATATGTCTCCCGCGTTCAAGCACAGTAAATCCAGAGTTGGTTATCTGAGGCGGCTTATTGTCCACAGGTTTTAAAAATATAGTGAAAGTGCCTTCTACAATATTTCCAGAAACATCCTCAACAGTATACTGAAACTGCAAAACATGACTGGTAATTCCAAGCTCAAGATCAGGTGGCTTGTAAGCAATTTTATGGTGGTTAATTTGCGCCTGAGTGAAAACTGTGACTATCGTGTTTGGCCTCTCAGTTAATACTAGAGCTCCCAACACAACTGGGTTATTCTCATCAGTATTCGTCGGGGGCTGGATGATTGTGTATTTGAGATCCCGATCCTCTGAGTCCAGGTCGGTGTAACGGAGGAATTTCTTTCGGAAGTAAGTAAGCTGATACTCATGCACAGTCATCTGCAGAGTCGTGCCAGGGAACAGTTCAGGTGGGACATCGTCAACAGGGAGGATTTTGATAATGAATGCGCTCTCACCAGATTGGTTTGGGGGGTCATTGTCATCTTGAACTCGAAACACAAACTGATCCATGACTGTGCTGGTGCTGTGAGGCCCAGTGTGCTTGTAAAACAGTTTACCATCAGTAATATCCTGCTGCAGCCATTCAGTCACTACTTTCTCATACAATTCATCCTCTGTATTAAACTTCCAGGTTGATGGATCCTCTGGGGCCTCAGACTGACGCAGCAACACCTGCCCAATCGTGGAAAAGGGAGGCTCTATTGTAAATTTTATTGAGGAATCCTCTGAGTCGATGTCTGCTGCACTGAGCATGAGTGAGGAGACTGGCATCATTTGGTTTTTGAATAAAACCAAACCAGTGTTGGCATTGATTATGGGAGGCTCATCATCAGTTGGCACAACAGTGATAGGAAACAGAAACTCCACCTCATTTGTGCCATCTGTCATTCTGAAAATAATATTATCACTGTATGTGTCACTGCCATCATGTTGATAAATGACCACTCCAGCGTCGAGGTCAGTTGGTGTGAAAAATTTCTTTGACGTGCCCAGAACAGTTAATTCTCCATGTCTCAGCCCATCAATAACAGTGATTTTGACTTTGTCTAAATTGTCCTCATCACTGATTTCCAAATTTTGTGAACTGGACAGAGGTCTGGACTGACCCTCATACAGCAACTGGCCAGTATTCCTCGTCACCACAGGGGCCAATGTGTTCATAGGCTTAACAACAATCATGAAAGCAAAAGGGTCTGACACAGCCCCCTCTGTGTCCACAACCTCAAACTCAATCTGGAAAATCCGCTCAGTGTTTGAATCCACAGCAGGGGGTTTATAGGCGATTTTCAAGTCTTTGAGGTCTCCTTGGTAAAATGAGGTTATTGGTAAATTCCTATCATCTGTGCTCACAATGTAGCCCTCCTCAAAGGACAGGGTGGATGTGATGTTGAAAATTAATTCGTCAGGATTAGACTCAACATCCTCTGCGGCCAGCATATCCATGGTTATCGCTGTCATTACAAACTGGTCTACTTCCATCATCATCATTGCCACAAAACTGGGTTTGGGAGCTGTGTTGTCCTCTCCATCTTTAATCCTTACCAAAATTTGGAAAAATTCCTGCTTGAGCAAATTGCCTTCCTTATCATGTAACTCCACAAGCATTGGAATGTAATCTCTGTTGGGTGACTTCAAAGCAAAAGTGTGCTGATAACGGATGTTCATTTTAATAAATTCATCACAGTCCACCATTGTTCCGAGGCTGTCCTCATACACAAGTTTCCCATACCTTGGCAGCACGCTGCCCCTGGAGAGAGTGGCTATTTTGCATTGTTGTGCACTTTTATCATAAGTGAATTCTAATATTCTTCTATCGATGGGGTTACTTGTACCGAGCAGTTTTTCGACAGTGAGTGGCATATTTTTGGTGAGCACTTCCAGCTGTGTGAAAATTACTTCCACCTCCATCATAAAAGGTATTATAATGGTATCCGTTTGGGTGTCATACCTGAGTTGTAATCTCACTCTGTCCCTCGGAGGACTCCTGGAGCCAAAGTGAGAATACTTCACGTCGTTGGGGCCAAATTCACATGGAAACTTTTTCGGAGACAGGTGTCCAGGCTTTTGAGACAAGGGGTCATTGTCCAGGACCGTTATAGTGCATCTATCACCGGGCTGAACTTGGATAACCAGATCGTTGATGGGATCAATGAAGACTGATCTCCCGAAAGGCACACGGATCCCATTATTGGCAACCAATATCGTGTCCTCTGACAGCTCAGACCTCAAGGCGTATGATAATCCATAGCTGTCAAAAACCTGTGCGACTGCATCACCTGTCAGAATCACTGCAAGCAGAACAAAAGCAGCGCCAGTCCCGTGCAGATGCGGGGGAATAATCCAAGCCATTTGTAGTGTGAAACCGCAACGGAGACACGGTTAACTTTGCGCATACACCCTTATAAACTAAGTACGGAGGTTAAAGTTGCAAGAATAAAAAACCAGAGTTGGATAATAACACGCACCTATGGGCACTAAGGTGCACCATTCTCTCACAGCAGCTGTACACTGATAACATAAACTTCATAGTCCTGCTTTGCTGGAGTAAGGAGAGTTACGCCCTCCTCTGAGCCGATTGGTTAATATCTCCACTGGAATGCGTTTGTCAGGTTTTCAATGGTCATGTCTTCTGTCATTCTGTGCAGACAAAACGATGCCGCGTGGGCTGGACCTCATCAGGCTGAACGAGAGAATCAAAATAAATTAAAAAAGGCGATGTTTGGGCATAAGGCAAGATTTATAGCCTGTAGAACAGGCAGGAATTACATGACAAATACTTACTTTCACCCTATTAGAAGTTGTTTAAAATAATTAACATTTTTTTCTCTAATCAAAGCTATTCACTCATTCCAGAGTATTCCACTCAACAAGGCAAAGCAATCCGAAGCACAGTTCTATAAAAGGGTCCTCACTGATAATCTAGCAGGAGAAAAGCTTTGTCTCCCTCTTGTGGTTTGTGCTGCTGAGGAGGGAGGATGCTCCACACATCCTTACCAGCAGCACACACTACTCTCGGTGTTGTGAAAATATTCCACCTTCTTCTTACTGATGAAAGCCTGGTCTGTCATGAAATTCTTTGGTCATACAAATTTTGTATTGTATGTACAGTGTCACTACAGTATACTGTACAGTATAGTGGTGTGTGTTCTTTGACAAAGGGTACATGATGGAATAAAGTCCCTATTTCAGCTTTTGAATGTGTAATGTGGTATGGGGTGTGTGCAGTCATACACATCTGAGCCTACTGAAAGGAAGCACTGCAGAAATTTGACTGTGTCCACTGTGTTGCAATGCAGCCAACCCATGTGGCTGTGATACAGCTACTCTTGACAGATTTTGCTCCACAAATAGTCCACAATTCCCTCTTAAAGCATGAGTCAAAAGTTCTATTTATTAGAGTCATGCAGTGGCATTGTCTTACATCCTGCTATGCTGCTCTCATCACACAGGTCCTCCAGGTGTCAGTGCTTCCCCCAGCAGAGCATTCTCCTCTGACTCCTGACAAGTCCAGTCATGATCCGGCTTCTCTTCGCTCCACTCACCTGGAGATCCAGTGTTGATTAAGAGGACACCCACACAGATTGTGCAGCACAGCAGGGTAGGTTAAAAAATGAATAAATTATATTAAAAGTTGGTTTGATTTAGTCATGGTTAGCACTACTGCACATCCAGATAAGAATAACAGATATTATAGAAAAGGTTAATATATGTGTCTATGGGGGAGTCTGTGAGCGTTTAGGGTAGGAGGCGGCGTGCAAAATCATATATTATTATTACCAGGCTCCTGTAATTTGTTTGTACAGCTTTCACGTTAACTTAAAATGTCAGTTTAAAAAAATCTGATTTCTTGAACTTAACTCTGATATTCACTGTGCATAGCTGAGACACAGCTGTTCTGTATGTTTGATTTAGCCCACTGCCTTTGTGTATATTAGATGTACACACATACCTATGCTCCCCTGTCAATGTGTAGCATCCCTGGAGCTTTATATTGCCTGGAAGAATTTGACTTCAACTGCACTCAGTCCCCTCTGATCCCTTTTAGATGCTTTTCATTCCATCCACAAAGTAGTGGGTGCAACCATTGTGTCTGCACCTACCTATTGTTACGCATTAATGACATACAAACCATCTCACAGCTGGCATGTGTTGAAATCGGTACACAGTAGCTGCCATAACAAACTGCGCAGTTGAGTTGCACTGGACACTGTTGACAGGGTCCAATTATAAATATAGTGTAGCAAACTGCAAGGCAAAGCCCCCAGGCCTTGACAGTTCCTAGTTACAAGAGAAAATGAAAAAGAAGATGAATAGAACTTTCTGACAGCAGCGATGGCAGAGAGGGAATTGGATCATACCCAAACCTTCAGGCTTATTTTTGAGGTGAGGGGAAGTCTGATGATATTCTGTCATATCATATTTATATCAAATAATATTGTAAATGACCAATCCCTCCTAGAAGATAGAACTGTTGGTTTATAAAGTGGGTGAGGATGCCAATCACACTCCCGCAGGTGATTTATTATAGAGCAAAGATACACATGGTGCAGGTGGGGTTTAAGCTGAAATATTGCAGTACAGCCCACTTTAGAATACCACCTAAATGTTTATTGGAATACCAACAGATGACTTTAGGTTGCTCATTAATTTAAGGTTTTCTTGCTGCTGAACACAAACAACAAAATCTTCAAAGCTGTTCGTTCAGGAACTCATCTAATTTTTCTTTGTGCCTGCATGCCAACTCCTAGAAACTCAGTTTGTTTTGCTTTGTGGTGACTTTAGTGTCAGTTAAATATGCTTGTCCCAGCAGTTCAAAGATACCATCTGCGTAGAAGAAAATAATGAAACTTATTAGAATTTATCCAAAAACATGTTGTTTTCCATGTTATTCACAGAAAGACTAACTTTTACTTTCCTCGTAGCTGAATGGACTACCTTGTCATCACTACACACACACCAACAGACAAAACTCTGTAAATGGCACTACTGTCATTGTACTTGGTTTAAAAGAGGTATGCATCATGTAAGCTATCCTGAGCTCTGAGAAGTGACATGAAGTCAACCTGACACACGGATAATGAGGTGCCGCTGGATGGACCATCTGCAGCTAAGCAAAGCGTGTGCCCCCAAGGACCCCAATACATTGTTATTTTTTTTAAAAGCACTAATTCGAACAGAAACAGGAAACAATGATATTAGCAACTGAGTCATTAGCAACAAATTGATTGGCATTGTCATGAAAAATTAGACTGATTAAATGAAGCTGTGAAATATGACAAATAAGTATACCTCTAGGGTCTGCGGTAATAATGTTATCACAATTGTCAATGTCAGCCATCATTTTTGGATAAAATGTAAATTTAGACAGTATCTTTAATTTATTCCAGAATGCTTCTGATAATTGTCTCCTTTAGCATAACCCCACTGTTTGTGTCAGTGTTGCTAAAGTGTCTCCATTCTAACAATTGCTTGGACTTATCAAGACTATTTCTGTTGGTGGTTATTCCCTAGAGGCAATACAACCCCGGCCTCACTGATCTCATTAAGGCTATTTTAGTTCATTACGTCTCTGTCACAGACAATTCTTTTGATGGTTGAAGCAACAATTGTGGCAGCAGCTATTCTGAAGTCCTCCACTATAAAGGTAAATTGTGTAACCCATAGAAACACAATGCAGAGCCAACCGGCAGCCAAATCCATCTTACCCAGCTTATATTACTCTTGGGATACTACAGATCTAAAAAGGCACTGGAACCAGTCAAGTTTAATATTCTTTATTTGTGCTCCCAAATTCCCCAGGTGTGTGGACCCGTGTATTACTGTAGGACTATGACGTATGGCCAAAGCAAACATACTGCTTACAAAACAAATTGAGGCTTATTTAGGAAAATTTACTGCCTGCTTTTGATAAATAGGTTAATCGCTGTGCTTTGCAGAAAACAAAGGAGACAAAAATCAATTTTTTTAAGAATCCAAGGACAATCCAAAGAAAAAATGGGCATGTATATAGTCATGATTTGGCTGTGGTGCAAAAACTGAAATATATCGTTGATATGTTTGTTTGTTTTTTAGAATAATGCAAAATGCTGACTTCTGTTAGTTTTGACAACACTAAAGATTTATATGTATTGTCCAGAAATGCTTAGAAACTATTTGAATGAATTCTGGTAAATGTATTATTTTACATGCACCCAGTGCCACAAGAACAAGCGGTGTAACACTCAGTCACCCCGTGCTGGTATCAAGTCAAGGTTTCTGCCTGTGTGAGACATTAATTGCTTGCTGTTGTTGCACTCTTGTAAAGACTGTGTTACAGAGAGATTTTAATGAAGTACGATGTGTAATGCTGTGCCCAAAAGCGTCTAACAGTGCAAAAACAATTGTAGGGGCACCAGGGCACTGTCAAAACTGCCATCATTATACTCTAACTAACCTGACTGATATGGTGGCAGTTAAGGACACAAGTAAAGGCCAACCAGCAGACATTTGGCCATTCATCCGTAACTGAAAACTGCGTCTTTGACTTCAGACTTTTATGTTATTAAAAACTCAGAATCTTGGGCTTCCTGCAGAGGTGTGGTCGCCTACAGGCCAAAGGTTACATCTTTTAATCGGATTGCTGCCAGATACCCCGCAGGCCTTCCTTCTCCTGATGAGTTTTAAAGTTGAGAGGCACTTAACATGTTTGCCCACCCTGCGGGCTGAACTCATTCATACTGCGCAAAAAGAAAGGGAAATGAGAATTCACCTGGCGGGAGTCACTGTGTGCCATCTGCACTTTGTCACATCATCAGCAGAAAAATGTTAATATTTGATTTATGATTGAGTATTATGGAACAAAAATGCAAATATTCTAGCTGTGACCTTCCGATCAGAAGAAATAACTTTAATTTAAAAGAAAAATCCCAGCAACAAAAAAAGTAGCAAGATGAAAATAATGTATTTCTAGAAAATAGGCATTATGTTATTCCCCAGATGTTTCCACCAAATTAAATTACATTTTAGGATTAAATCGTCTTGCATGTAGTGGGCTTAATGGCTGCATATTATTGCCATTCCTCTTTGCTGCATTTTATCTTCCTCAACTCTTTTGACTTTTCAGTTTCTGCTGAGCTGAACGCGTTCCCGTTCCTCTGTTTGATCTAAAGTTGGGGACTAAGTCAGCAACAACATCATCTAGATGAAACAGAGTGCATTCACTAGATGCTCATGAAAAAGCTGCACACACTGCACATATGGGGATAGTAATGCTTTCTCTTGGATTGCGTTTCAGGGTTATCATTGTTATGTTATTATCAAGATTTATTTTTTAGATTTACTCTGACATGATATAATTTACTGCCTCAGAGTGACAGCGTCTATGTGGGTGCCTATTGTTCCAATAGTCTGGGGAATGTCTCAAATATTTCTAAGTCCCCCTGCCAAGCTGTAATTGACTTAATCTTTCCATTAGCCCCAAGTTGCCAAAGTCAGCTGTCATCTGTTAGAGTTAACTGTTGTAACAAGGTGCTTTTTATGCTTCCTGATAGATGTGAGTTTTAGCTATGAGACTTAAGGGTGATTTTTAACCCACTATCCCACATCACTGCACACAAACATACACACATCTCCCCTGCTGACAGCTTTAATAAGCACCAGCACACAAACTGACAAACTCATGCTCATTTGTGTCAGGTGATGGGGGTGTTGCTGATTTTATTGAGTTTGGTAAATACCCCTGCAGACAGACATAAACAGAACCTATAACCTTACTATATCTTCACCCCTTCACAGGAAGTAAACACAATTACAAATCCCTGCAGAGTATTTGGAGACAAACTGTATATTGTCTTTATTTGTGTACTGAGAAAAGTCAATGTTTCCTTCTTTCTTTTAATTTTCTGAAAGCAAGCTACAGTATTCAAACATACATTTTGTCTACAATACCCTATAAGTTCTAACAGCTGCGAATATCATGGATCATATACTTCACTTCCACTGCCAGAAGATGGCAACATCACATTATATCATATTATAAAGCCAGTGTGATGCAAAGTATACACTATACATACTCATTTATCATAATTATAACAGCTACACATAGTCAGGAGATATTTAAAAAAAAAATGCACAATGAAATGCTGCAAACATAAGTGAAGTCTGACTTTACTTCGGTAGTTGTGAATTTGTAATTTCATATTTATTGAGTTTGATTAATTATAGTTTTCTTCAATGCTTTAGTACATTTCAAATCAGAACTAAAATTCTCAAAACTACTTGTTCAATCTCCACATCATCTCATCACTTGTGCACATCATAAAAGCAGTTTGCATAAATTGTTGAACCAGTTGGCTTAATCTGTCAGATATAATTTCTACATTCCATTTCAATTGAAGTATGTACAGCACTGGTGTAAAGTTTTAAATGTGAATCCTGTCCAATTTTTAACATGTTACTTTGTACTGTTGGAAATGATATGTGCCACATAGAAAAAGTGCAGCTCTGTGCATTTTCAGTCATAGTCATCAAAACCTTAGCCTAGTTAATCAGAAAATACTTTCATGGTATGCTGTTCTATTGACATGACAAAGCATTTTGACTATCTTGTCTGTATACACTGGCACAATGACTTTTCATTCTGATGGCACTGACATGTTCATTGACATAATATTTAAAGCAACTGGGAAATATGAAATATGAAGCAAACATAAAGTACTGATTATACAAAGCTCTGGTTTTATTATTAACTTGAAACATCTTGACCAAAGGACAGATATGATAACTGAAATCCTCTGTTAAAGAAACCAAGTCCACTTTGAATTATATATATGTATATACATTTATAGTTACATAAATGCAGAAAAACATATTAATGTCCCACTTGCAGTCAGATATGGCACATAGATGGAATAGTTGTTAAACAATGACAAAGATGCAGTTGCACAGATGAGTCCTGTTTGGTTGTCAGATGAGCCAAATACTGTAGCTGTGTTGTCTTACAGCTGAATGACTGGCAGGCCTAATTAGTTCAGGACCTTATCTAATGACTTTGAATTTCTGCTGCCAGCTTGACTATTGCATCAGTGTTCATTTTTAGAAGCAGGGTCAAAACCTGGCCGATACATACTATGTCTAATTGACAGAGAGGTGGACTGCAATGCCAAATGAGTTCTACACCCAGCTGCACAGCAAAGACTGATAACCTCCTGTGAATTAAAATCAGCCATGCATAACCTACAACAGATTTTGAAAATGCATTGATTTCACTATTAAATATTTGATACATTTCTTGTACTAGACGCAAGCTTTTAGTTAAGAGCTCACATAAATCAAGTAAATTCTGCTGAAGCAAGCATTCAGGTCACAAAAGACTCAGCATTGCCAGTTAGAACTGATCTACTGATTTAATTTCAAATGTCACACAGACACTGTTCCAACTCATGTTGGAATGTAAACATTTAAATACAAAAATGAAGAACTGTTATCTGTTATCAATCAAACCACATTTTCTCTTAATTAACAGAATAATGATGAATCATTCTGCCAGCACCGCTGAATGGTGGTACTGTAAATGTCTTGTAAGTGCTGGCAGTGTGCAAACTAGAGACCTGATCTAAAGTTTACCACTGAGAATTCTACTTTTCTCTAAGTGTTCTTCGGGTTTCATCATTTATTATATGCAGATTAAATACATAAACTCCAAGTGCTGGCACAAAAAAGTGAGAGTCATTGCATACTACAGAAAAGTGAAAGCAGTAATCAACATGGTAGAGGAACTAGGTCAGAGGACGCTTTGGCAATAGCAAACATCATTAACAAACATGTGGCCCAGATTTTCAAATGCTCACTGAACATAAACCTTTGCAGGAAGTTTATGTGCTTTTCAAACAGCCTTCCTATTATTCACTCAAGGGGAACCATCTTAGGAAATGTTTTCCCTAACAGAAGAAACAGACAGTGATCTCTCTAGGTATAGAGCTCCCACTAAAGAGCAGATAAGACAGACAGGCATAAAAAATGTCATTAGTAGTCTGGTAGCCTTAGAAATCTGCACCAGATGACATTCATCAGAAGTAAATCTTGATCTGCCCTCTAGTGGCAAGTGAGTTCAGTAATCTGTTGATTGAATCATACTGTTATTATTAAAAGCTCAATAAGAATTTTGACTTTGTACATTCACTCATAGTTAAAGATTATGATTCCTTAACTAATAATTAAAAATCTAAGCCTGTTTTGTGTTTGAAGATGTTATGAGTGTACAGATCAGAAAAGATTAATAGCTTAATTCTTTTTTTTAAATCTAGAGCTTGTATACATGCAATCAAACAACCGTCAATCAATTTACGTTTTGATCTTGAGTTTTTTGGTAGTGGGGATAGAAGTTTGTTTGAATTTGGCCTTTAGAATGGGTTTGATTGTGGTTTTAGCAACAAAGCCTGCTTTCTGGGTCTGTGACATTATCAAAAGCCATAGACAAACTGTGCTTTTCGACAGAATAACATACACAAGGTAGAAAAATAACAAATGTTGCATTGCATTTTGTCTGAAATAGGAAGTGGAAATGTATTGCAATACAGTTCACATTTTCCTGTCTGGTGTCAGCTCTGTCTATCAACAGATCTCCACTGCAAAGGGCATTTAAAAGAAAAATACAGCACATGAGCTGATCATACAGTATGACCTTGACTTAAATTGACAGTGTTAATTCAATTCAACCACTCTAAAAAAAAAAAAAACATTACGAATGGTGGCCACATCATAGCCCTCACTTTTCAGTTGGAATAAATAGAAAAGACACCCTGCTGAATGCTCCTTAGGGCAAAGAACTGTAGAGCAGCTGCCTCAACTGTATACTGAAAAGAAACGAGGGACAAAGGGGGATAAACAGCATCTGCTCATACTGTTACAGATCTTTTTAAATGCTAGTCGTAAGCCTATTGATCATCTTTTATCTTTATTGGATGGTAGCATTAGAATTTCAGCCTGAATCATAAACAAGTGAGTTCATTTCTTTAGTATTTTACTTAATTTATTAATTTTTACTCTATTTTTTATTTTTTATTTTATAATTTATTTTATTTTTATTGTATTATAATTTATTTTACATGTATTTTATTATTTATTATTTTATAATTATTTTCATGTTTCTTATTTTGCTTCAGACTGGTTTTAATAAGAATCTGCTCTTAATGTATTGATTTACACTATACTGCTGTCAACATTTTGTCATGAAAAACCTTAAACACCTTACATGAATGAGACTGCATAGTAAATTTGCCTGTTTCTGTTACTGTTAAAAAAGAAAAGAAAAGGGTCAGTGTAGCAATACATACTTAGTTTGCCATGATGCTTTCTCAGTTCAATAAAACTGCATTACATAAAATAAATGATCTAAAAAGAGAATACCCCAGAAGACATGAACACATGACATTTTCTGAGCAGCCTATTTAGCTGCCCAAAACTGGTTGTAATTGACATAAAAAAATAAATGTGTTAACTTAAAGTAGACCCATTTGAAATGGACCCACAGCTACAAGAGCACATAAGCAGGAAGCTTTTATGTATTATTAATGTCAAGATGTTTACAAATTCTCATCCGCGGAGAAACTGCAACATGATCTTTTCTCTTCAGAAGTCCATTTCTGTGGATTATAACCTTTGGGCGTTTCACTGTGGCTGTAAAGGTTTTACTGACTTTTTCTTGTCTTGTTTTATGTCAAATTTAAACTCAATCTTGAAAGAACTCTGTGACCACTTTCTGGGGAATTCATTTGTCTCAACTGCCTGAAGTGAGAAATAGAAAGACAGATCACAGACTGAGAGGGACTCCCTCATATCTTAGATCTAACCAATAGCTGTTTACTGGGTGCAGTAAGCTGTATAGAGTCTCATTACACTATTTGTCATTTTGGGATGCAATCCATCGATACATTTTCATGGCTTATCTGGGGGCCTGTTGTGTTAAAGTCTGCCCCCCTGTCATAAAGGGTTTTCCACCTGTTAAAATGATAGCAACCCCATCTATGATTAAGGTAAGGGATGAGGTTTGATTCAGAACACCAGGTTGCAGGGGCAGAAGGATAAGCAAAGTATTCCAGATGTCCCTCTCCCGAGCAACATTTTCCAGCTCTTCCTAGGCAACCCCAAGGCCTTCCTGGGCCAGGTAAGATACATAATCTCTCTGGCACGTTCTAGGTCTACCCCAGGGCCTCCTACCAGTTGGATGTGTTTGGAAAACCTCTGAATGGAGGTCCCCAGAGGCTCTACTCCAAGTTCCCCCTAGATTTTTAAGCTCCTCAAACTATCTGAACTGCTGAGCCCAGTCCTGTGGAGGAACGAAATCATTTTAGTAAGTATTTCAAACTTTTAAAAAATTCCAACATCTTTTCCTGGATGTCAGTTTTGGTTTACAGTTCAACATGCAAATTTGTGAAAACCCTTTTGGGACAGATTTACCTACACAGTGAGACCTTGCAGGATCCTGTAGGGTAGAGTCAAGTCAGTGATTCAGCTTACATGGCCTGACTGCCTCCAACACTACTTAAAGGGGTGGGTAGTGCTCCTGGGTTTACTTTAGTTAAATTTGTTTGCTATTTTCTGCCAAGTCAGACAATATAATCACGTTTCACTCTACCAGTGTTGCATACAACATCCCTACATGCTTTCGCTTTAGCTTATACTTAATTTAAGATCATTTTTACAATGTTACAATTTTTCTACATTAAGTTTGGTCTTATCTTTAGACAATGTCATGGCTTTAAAAAAAAACTGTCTCACCACATTTTCTAAAACAGCCCAGATCATTACGCTTTTTAAGACTTTGAGTTTGATTGATTTTCCCCATTGAACTGTGTGCTTGTACTGTGTGATTGCACTCACTACACTACAACATAATCTGCCTTAAGAGGCAGGAATTATTGGGGTAATATTGTTACCTTGTGTTTATTGATTAACCAATTCAAGCAGGACAGCATTATACATGAAAGTAATTCTATATTTACTTGAAACCAATGTATCACCACCCCACTTCAAACCAGCACCCAACTATATAATAGCACCCAGGCCCCTACTTAACGATAGCCGCTGATAACATCCATTTAATCGTGTGATAAAGCGATTGATGACAGCTAAACATAGAGATGTGTTTTAAAGCAGTTGCAAGACACCAAATGAAGACCAAAGGCACTTCCTTGCAGACTGCATCCTGATCGCCACCTTGCAGTCTTTGGCACTTGATGTAGCCCTCATAGGAAGGTATACATCCCTTGTAGAAACAGTCTTAGGTCTTAGTTCTTGTCTTAGACAATAATTGTGCTAGGGGCTTCTCTCGCCCATCCTGAGTTTTACGAAAGAACTATACGGTTACATTTGCAAATAGTAACCTGGGCCTTTATTCACATCAACAGTAGAGTGTGCTAGGCCTTTTTTTAATTAGTTGTTTAACTTGTTTTCTGATATGCTTCTTTTTGTAACTGACTACATCGTGCTGTTTATACAATCTCAGTAATTACTCAAACACACCAGGTAGTACGCCTATGGCAACATGTAATTTAGTATTTTAATATTCTAATATATTTATAGCTTGTCATATTTCATGGTTATAATGCTTACTGCCAGTTGCAGCAGGTGTGCAGTTTCTCCTAATGTTTTATTAGATTTTAGTATTAGTATTTCATAGTATAATAGTATCTTATAATAGTAGTAGTATTTTGTTAAAATAATACAATTTCATTTAGCAGATGCTTTTATCCAAAGCAACGTACATCTGAGAGGTCATACAAGCAAAGATCTAGTGGGAAGATAACAATGTGAATAAGTTCCATGCGGCTTAGTTTGAGTTCAATACGACACAGGTGCCAACAGGAAGTGCACAGAGGCAATGCAAAGGGTGCATAAGGTGTATAGAAATTTTTTTTCCACCATCATCCATGTTCAATTTCTTCAGTTCGAGCTGACACTTATCTCCTTTATCGTCCTTTTTCAGACCATGATGTGCCAAAAGTGCACTTTTAACCATTTTTAAAGTTATATTGTACATATTGTATTGGGCTAATCAGAGCCATTCACTCAAGCTGTATAAAACATGATAATCTATGGCTTTACAATAACAAGGTTTCACAATGCATAATGTATGTGAAAAGTCCAATTAAATATTTTGTCTGTTCAAAGTATATTTCTCACTCTACCGCTGGCCTAATTGTATTGATAAATTCACAAACCTGACTGCCTTGCAGATGTCTTGGGATGACTGTGGTGTGATAATAGCTGCAGTGATGATAATGATGACCACACGTTTTGTAAGTGATTCTGAGGGGGGGAAATGTATCTTATCATACACTGCATCCTCTCAGACACATACACTATCTACCCAAATCACACAAAAGCACACACATGTCTCCAGGGCCCAACACATGCTAATGGTGATGACTATGGAGAGAAAGAGGAAATACTGAATGTGAACCCACCCATAATGCAAGTGCTGGAAACCAACAAACAAAAAGCAGCATATAATAATGACATGAACAAGAATCATTATTTTTGACACTATTCTATATCATATATGTTACTTGACTATGCCAATCTAAATTGTAATGGAATTTGTCACTAAATATTGGTCTTTTTGTCAAACCTGCAAGACTGCACAAAATCGATTTAAAAAAGCTGTATGCTTCTTTTACTCGTAGAAAATTGCTCTTTTATTGTGATTACAACCCATTGGAAAATTTAAAACATGTCATTGACAAACTTTTAATGTAAAGACTTTATCAGCTGAAGATAAAGGCAGTGAAACATTAACATGAGGTGTGTTTTGTTCTTTGTGCATCTGGATGTGGAAGAAGGAGTTGGATGAGAAAGAGGTTTCTTAGCAACTGTGTAAGTTCACACCAGCCAGATTAAGACTGCAACTACAGCACACCTTACATGGTGCTTTCCCTACTACAGTAATTATACTTTGAGAGTTAAAGCAACAAATATATGTTGATCTATAAAATGGAGTTATTTCACATCTTCTCAGCTCTGCAGCAGGCAGTGTTTATCAAGGTTAGTTCAGTCAGATAGAGAACCGATAGATAGGGGATTCTGGATTCCTGAAAAACCCTTAAGGCTACAAAGGGGGAAAGAGGTGGGAATGACTTGATCCAATCATGTGCTGTTTGTGTGAAAAATACATACTGTTACATAACTAAAGGGCAAATTTAGCACAAGAATGTTTCAGTCTCAGTAAATGATGTTCTAATGAGGGCCACTGTCTCTTTTTATATCCTCAGTATCTAATCTTCAATTATGTTTGTGTCTTCCTTGCGGTTTCCAACAAACATCACATGATATCTTTTCACATTGTATAAGTCCCCATATGGCACACTTTCTTGGTGCCTGCTAAGTCTCCATTACTGCTTCCTCCACTGACTTTAGTCTACATTAAGTTTGGTCTTATCTTTAGACAATGTCATGGCTTTAAAAAAAACTGTCTCACCACATTTTCTAAAACAGCCCAGATCATTACGCTTTTTAAGACTTTGAGTTTGATTGATTTTCCCCATTGAACTGTATGCTTGTACTGTGTGATTGCACTCACTACACTACAACATAATCTGCCTTAAGAGGCAGGAATTATTGGGGTAATATTGTTACCTTGTGTTTATTGATTAACCAATTCAAGCAGGACAGCATTATACATGAAAGTAATTTCATGTTTCATTTAGTAGTTACTTGAGGGGTAAGGGGGATTGGGGGCGGTGCTAATTGTTGAATTTCCGCCCTTTGGTCGCAACGTGATTAAGGAAAGTTGGTGGCTATCTTTACACCTCTTATTCAAGCTCCCACTTTCAGGTATGGGTTCCTCTTATTAATGGTTAATTGTATGTTTGGTAAACATATGCTCTGTGCTTGTGAATGACACATTTATATTTTGGTTTGGGTTGTTATAAAGCTGGTTGTTTTCATGGCAACGTGAACAAGCTATAGCCTTCCTTCGCGAGGCTCCTACAAACTATAAATCCATCACTGGGATATTCATGAACCTGCTCATAGCATCACTACTGCTACTAACCCCTCCAATTATGATGTCACGACGTGGTCTTATCACAAAAGACACATTTTTCTTTAACTTTTTTTTTTATTGTGCACTTTCTCAATTAATTCATTCTATTGTGGCTGCCTCGTTCAATGGCGTCTCTTCTGCTTAAAAAACTGAACCTTAAACTTAATCTAAAATAAATGTCCTAATCCATTCCACACCAATTTGTGGGAATACGTCACAATAATAGTCCTGTGACATAATGCATACATCTTACCATTTTGAGTATGTTTCTTTAAGTGAATGCATCTCTCGATGTGAGTATGCAGCCAGTTGTCTTACCCAATAAGAAATCTCATATTAGCTCATATTTTGTCCTGCTTAGGGGTTTTTAAAGATCTTATAAGCGGCTTGGGTTTTATGGAAATATGAATGAGCACCAGAGGCTTCAAGACTTGAATCAGTCAGAAAAGTAAATAATATTCATTGCAATAATAATAATAATTGCATAGGCCACTTACACTTCCATTGAAATTCCTAAATGCCCAGAACACTAACATGATTGATCAATATTAATTAAAAATAATAATAATAATAATAATAATAATAATAATAATAATAATAATAATAATAATAATAATGGCATCACTTTTACAAGAAAATAAAAAGTGGATATAGCTATTTGTTTGTTTTTTTGTATGGGAAACTACCGCTTCCCCCAGCACTTGTTACACTGTGAAGCTGCAAACCCAAGTGTAAGAGCAGCAATGGTTGTTTTGCCGATGAGTTTTAAACGCGCAGTGTGCGAGAGTATTTTGCCTCTTGTTCCCACCTCATCCCGACGCGTGTGTTTTGCAGAGACGTGTGGGGCAGTAATAGTTTCTTAATGCCCCGACAGACGAGAGAGCGAAAGGGGTGGGTAGGGGAGTGCGTGACATGCCAACAAGTTACAGTATCTCTAGTGGTGAGGCTTTAGTGATGAGATGAGGATCCGAACACGCAAGTTTGCTGTCTGACAGCCGCATCCTCTGGTTCCTCGTCGAGTGGTTCTGGAGTAAATCACATCTGGAAAAGCAACAGGAAGAAGGTAAAGTTTAAATGTTTCTTTTGCGCATGGTTGCTTTGGGTGTATGTTTATGACAGGTTATGTGATTAATCACGTTTTTAACGAACTGATGTAGCCTAGTGATTTTCTTTCTTAAGAACATGTACAACATGTTTATGGTAATGTGAATTACCAAAATGCTTTGTGAATAGCAAAGGAAGAGTGTTTTCAGTTTACCAGTAACATGTTTCAACAATAAAATTCATGATATGTTATTCACAAAAATAATTATTTTTGGCCAAACTAACTCTATACTAAAATGACCTGCCCTTTTCTGAAAGTTTAAATAATATTGCATTGTTCATGGACAGAAAGCACTGTTTTGACATGTATATGTATTCAAAGCTGTAAGTTGATCTCATATTTTCTGTGTTGTTATTTCCCATACATTCTCAGTTGAGGCTGTGATGCTGTAGCAACAATGTCACAGCTGTATTACAGGAAAACTGACAACTCCTCATACAGAGACCGCATCCCCCTGCAGGTTGTGCGGGCAGAGTCTGAGCTCTCTGCTCTGGAGAGGGCCTACCTGGGGGCTGTTGAGAAGGGGGACTATGGCAGTGTGAAACAAGCCCTGGAGGAGGCTGAGATCTACTTCAGGATCAACATTGACTGCATCGACCCCCTGGGGCGCACAGCTCTGCTCATTGCCATTGAAAATGAGAACCTGGAGATCATTGAGCTGCTGCTCAGCTTTAATGTATATGTGGGTGATGCTCTGCTACATGCCATCCGCAAAGAAGTGGTGGGGGCTGTGGAGCTGCTGCTCAACCACAAGAAGCCACGTGGGGAAAAACAGGTACTGCAGATTCATGATAACATCCTATACACAGTTTGGTTTTTCTTTTTTTTTCCCCAGACATTTAAGGCCTTTCTTTATTGTTAACCTTTCTTGCCTTTGTCATTTTCAGTTATTCTGTTATTTACCCTTTTGTGTTCAACTTGGTGTTCACAAAGCTTTTTATGAGCAACTTTACTTCTGCAACAACATATTAAGACAATTCCACCTTATGGTATTACTGTTCTGTGCTAAGAACATAACAAGTCATATTCATACTTAGATTTTTCAAACCTTTGTATGGAGTTTCGAGAAGCCTTTGTCATGGTAATGGCATCACGAAACACAGTTAAGAGAGGGCAGGACAATCAGAGTGACTCTCTGTCAGCAGCAATTCCCCATTAGGCTTTCTGTATAAAGTGGTTTCGATTATATTTTCTTTTTGTTAACATCCTTTTCATACAGTCTGTGTGAATTGCAAGTCAGATTGTTTATCAGTCAGTAAATATCATGTTTTTATTTCTTTCATTTTCCAGAAATCAATTCACCCCTTACAGGTTATAATCCTGTTTATTTATATTTTGTAAATGTTCATCAATAAAAATAGTCCCCTTTTTTTGAAAAATAAAATAAACTTAAACTTAAACAGGATTTCTTAAACAAAATATTTTGACAAAGTATGATGTTCAAGACTACACTTTTTTTTTTTTTAAATTTACTTCCAAATTATGCCCCTTGCTAGCTGATGATATTTGTTCATGTGATGCCGATATTTACTTTTGGATCAATTGACAATTGGTCCAGGCTCCACCCTGCTCTCCTGGACTAGACTCCAGTGCTCATCAACCCTGAAGAGCATTAACAGTTTAAAAATAGATTTGGAGATTCTGATAACATGCCTGCCTTTTATTAACACTAAATTAGCACTATCTGTTTTAAGCTACAAAGTCGACAAAATGTAACCATCCAAGTCAATGTTATGTCAGATTGAATTGAATGGCTTCAGTAAGAGCTTTTCAGTAATTTGTTCTTTAATCTAAAACTGACAGATTTAAAGAAAATGAATGTGCTTTGCTCCGTTCTTGGTTCAAGACATGGCTGTGCTTATTTTGGGAATCCAGCTCTTATTTTCTGCCTGGAAATTGCAGCACTGATGCTCTTTCATGTGCTGCTGTGGATCTTTTTGCCACAGCTTTTACAACAAAAAGTAATTCCTCACTGTTTGGGTTGCATTCAACTTCTTGACATCTTGGTAAATATGCTTTTCGACGCTACTGGGTCTCCCTGCAATCGACATGGTGTATTCTGTGAAGAGAAGGGAAAAAAGAAAAAAGGGTGCAGTTGCTTTCAACCAGGAAGATATCTTGATGCCAGCTGAACCACAAGCCATTAGCTGTGTGCTTGCTGTTAGACAAGATGGTCAGAGACCCAAGACAGATTTAATTAGACACATGCAAACCAGTTGTTTCATTTCCTGGGAAGGGTTTAAAAAGCAGTGTTGTTTTGTGAACTTTCTGATGAATTTAGAGTATTTTGTGAACTCATTCTGTTCTGTTTCATGTCATGTTCATTTGTGTTCCTCTCTTGTCTTCCTGAAAGGTTCCACCAATTCTGCTGGACAAACAGTTTTCAGACTTCACCCCAGACATCACTCCAATCATCCTTGCAGCCCACACCAACAACTATGAGATCATCAAACTGCTCTTGCAGCGAGGTGTTTCTATACCTCAGCCACATGCTGTGCGTTGCAACTGTGTAGAGTGTGTGTCCAGTTCAGACGTGGACTGCTTACGTTACTCACGCTCTCGTCTTAACATCTACAAGGCCCTTGCCAGCTCATCTCTCATCGCCCTCTCCAGTGAGGATCCTTTCCTCACGGCTTTCCAACTCAGCTGGGAGCTGAAGGAGCTCAGCATGGTAGAGAATGAGTTCAAGTCAGAGTATGAGGAGCTGGCTCATATGTGTAAGCAGTTTGCAAAGGACCTTTTGGACCAGACCCGAAGCTCTAAAGAGTTGGAAATAATTCTCAACTACCGTGATGACGCCGACCCTCTGCTGGATGAGAACACTAATGATCTGGCCCGACTGAAGCTGGCTATCAAATATTGCCAGAAAGAGGTAAGCTCTTTGTTGATTGTGATTGTGATATCCTCTATGTCACATAACTGCTGTGGCCCTCAGCAGTACAATGAAAAATGTCTTGGTAAACATACAGATATACAGAGAATTGACATACATTTGATTATATCAATTGACATTTATATACAGAGAATATATTCACACTCATGGTACAAGTACAAGGAATTAGATTGTTTGAAAAACATGTGCAAGATAACAAGAATGGTGCCAAGATGAGCTGTAAATGGCCTGAGATGGGTGGAGATGTCCTTGGGGAGTTTGAAACAACATATAATTGCCAGGCTGGCTCTTACAAATGCATTACAGTAGCACTCTCAGACAGTCCCATGACAATTGGATAATTGGGGGTAATGATGGAATAAGTGATGGCCCTTTTCCTGTAATACACACTCATAATATTTTAATTAGGGAGGGAACCTTTTACTGTCTTTTAACATCTTCTTTGGAGTATTTATCCCCTGGATGCAATGCCAACTTTCTCTCATTTGGTGTGAAATGGAGACAGTAGATTTCCACATTGTGATTACACAGTGGCAGTAACAGTGTGTCAATGTTTTTCTTATGTGAATCAAGTAAGAATGTAAGCATTACACAAGCTTTATAATGGATTATATCTGAAAATGTATATACTTTGCATGGATCTTTGGCCACAGAAAACAACAATACAATATTAGTTGTAGTATTTCTTTATTATAGTGGTTAGGTGAACAGTGGCATTATAACATTTTACTGAATTTACACAGGTGAAAGGAAGTTTAGCTTTGTGTGTGTGTGTGTGTGTGTGTGTGTGTGTGTGTGTGTGTGTGTGTGTGTGTGTGTGTGTGTGTGTTTTCCTGAATAACAGGCAAAATTATAAAGTACATACTGAGTTTCAGCGGGTGTCTTATTTGTTCCACTCATTAAGAGACCACGCCAAGCTTTTGGGTCTTGTTTGAACACAGCAGTCGAGTAGTATTTGCAGAGATAAAGGCTCATACCATCTGTGCACTGCTCATCTTCTAGATTTGAATTTTAGCATTTAAGAATTTAAGAGTCTTTCCGTGCAATGTTTGGCTTTTCTATATTTTAATGAGACAGTTGGCAATGTGAGAATGAAGATTAGTGTGACTGTTGGCAGCCCTATGTCGTGCCACAATTGTTCTCTATGGCAAAAGGTTTTGCATCTGAACTTCACAGGCTCAGTGGCGATTGTTTTATCACAGATGGGTGTTTTGCACAAGATTTATTTGGTTGATTTCAGACTAAATGTTACATTGATACATGAAGATGATACAGTGTATTTAGTTCATGCATTTGAAGATCACAGTTGTGTTTAATCGAAAGGCAAAATAGAGGACATTATTTATGTTGCCTTTTGTTGTGTACTTATAAATTATAAAAAATCAGGGTGTTATTTTGCCTCACACACTGTATTAATAACTGGAGGCTGTGGATTTTCTGGTTTAAAATTTAACATTTTTTAAAATTTGACATAATTGTTGTTTAATCATTATTCTATGAGCCAGGGCCACTTCAAAAAGTGTTTAACTCCAACCCCCTAGTGTTTTATACAACAACAAATGTCTGTGTAAGTAGTGTTTCTATATACAGAATACATGCAAAAATACATAAAATGGCAGTTTAATGATGTGGTTTATCAAATATAGAAGAATAGTGAATAGAATAGTGTCAAATAGTCTGCGGTGCAAATAAACATATTAAATGTTATTAATTTGTTCGATTGATATGCACTAGACAGTATGTCATCACAATGAATGTGCCTTAGGACAGGATTAATATTTTGAAAAAGAGGATGGTGTGACACACCGATGGGGCCTTTTTCACCTTCCAAAAATGTCCTCAGACAAAATCTGTTCCTACCAGATGTCACCTTTGCCTCCAGTCATGTTATGGCATATTACCATCTCACAAGGACAGATAGGAAACATTTAAGAAGTCAGATTCTAGATAGATGACCTCATCACCCACAGTTTAATGCCCTATAGTACCATAGTGGAGATCCATTTGGCGGTAACTTGGTTAGGCTGAAATGAACTTCAGTCACCATCTGCAGATGTCCAGCAGATGTTGATATCAAATCTCACAGTCAATCACTTCTAAACATAACAAACAAACGAGGATTAGAGAGCTCTTCAGAAATGTTTGCACACTTGAAACTTTTGTCTTGCATGCTTACAATATAAGTATGTTATTGATTTCTGTATCTCACAAGTCACATGTACTCTTTTACATCTCATGTGATCTGATGTAAGATTCGTTGTGATAATATAATATAGACAGCTTTAGCAGTTGGTTTGCTGAACATTATTTCATTAGTGTCTTACCCCTTTCTGTCATTCCAATGGGGTAAAAAGCTGGGGTCATGTTTTCCATCCCTATATTTTGTCTTTGCTGTGGGCTTTAAGCAGGATGTGGATCGACTGTTTTTCGTCATTTTAACGTTACCTGAGAGAGTTTCAGATTGCAGGTGAAACAATCTATGTTACATCCATAATGGAGAGTTTTTTTGGTCCTGGCATTTTTCAAATGTCTGCTGGTACTCTTTGTACAAATTACCAGTGTATATTACTCAAATGCTTTATTGGGTTGTTATACAGAAAATTAGTGGAGTTGGTGCATATGCCTCATATAATAAGCTTGGAATTTTAAGTGTTTATTCCAGAAAACTGAGCAGGACACTGAAATTTTGTGTCCTTGCTGTCTTAAATATTTGTATTTTGTTTGTATATAATTTTGTTTATGTGTACTGTTTGTAGGTGATGGATGGCAGTAGTTTAAGCTTAATAACTTTTGTTCTGTGGATTTCTAATACAAGGACTTAAATAAAGGAGCATTTCATTTTTGGTAACATATCTTTCTTTGTCTCTCCCTTTCTCTCAGTTTGTTGCTCAGCCCAACTGTCAGCAGCTGCTGGCGTCTCGGTGGTATGATGAGTTTCCAGGCTGGAGGAGGCGTCACTGGGCAGTAAAACTTATCACATGCATCTTCATTGGTGTCCTCTTCCCACTGTTTTGCATCTTATACCTGATCACTCCGAAGAGCCGTTATGGCTTATTCATCCGGAAGCCCTTCATCAAGTTCATCTGTCACACTGCGTCCTATCTGACCTTCCTCTTCCTGCTCTTCTTGGCTTCGCAGCATATAGCCTCTGCAAACCCTGCGATTCAAGGCCCCGCACCCAACACTGTGGAATGGATGATCCTGCCCTGGGTGCTTGGTAACATCACATAAACACAAGCTCTTAAAGATTGCTGTTCATTCTCATGTTATCATGCACTGTTGTACATATGTACACTGTTGTCTCACATTTGGAAAAAGTCAAATTCAGGTGCTTGGTTTAACCATGACTATATGGAACTATCTGCACACTTGTTTGTCACATATTTTTATTTTTCCTGTGAATACTTGAGTGACAATGTTATAATGTCAAATGACCTTTGTTGTTTGTTCATCTCTCCAAGGTTTTATATGGACGGAGATAAAACAGATGTGGGATAGCGGTTTTGAAGACTACATAGATGACTGGTGGAACTTAATGGACTTCATAATGAACTCCTTGTATCTTGCAACAATTTCTCTGAAAATTGTTGCCTATGTAAAGGTATGGTACATTTTACAGTGCAATGAGATACAGCTATTCATACAGTCAGACAGACACACTATACACCCCCCCCACCCCCTTTTTTTTTACTTTATTGGTGGTCATCAAGCAGAATTGATTCCATAAGCACTTACATGTACATTTAAATAAGTTCAGTGAAGACCATGTGACACTTAAATGTAAAATTTACGCAAAAGAAATAAATATAATTTTGAAGATAAATACACAAACACACACACTTTGGGTTCAGTAGTATGAAACTCGAATACGATATCAGTGGTGTCTTTTTCTTCTATATAGGTTAAAAATGGTCACCATATAACATAATATTTCTGAGCATAGCCACTTGTTGAATAGCAAAACATTTTTCAGTGTAAAATGATGTATAAGGTCTTTAGGTAGTCTCTGTATTCGTTGTTCTCCTTTTCTTTTTCACAGTTCAGTGGGAAGAAAAGCAGAGAAACCTGGGAAATGTGGCATCCAACTTTGATTGCAGAGGCATTGTTTGCCATTGCCAACATCTTCAGCTCCTTGCGCCTCATCTGCCTTTTCACTGCCAACTCCCATCTAGGCCCCTTACAGATCTCACTGGGCCGCATGCTTCTGGACATCCTCAAGTTTCTCTTCATCTATTGTCTAGTGCTGTTAGCCTTCGCCAATGGCCTCAACCAGCTCTACTTTTATTATGAAAAAGATATGGGCAACAATTGCACGGGTATTCGCTGTAATCAGCAAAACAACGCCTTCTCAACGCAAGTCTGGCTTCTTGAATAAATTGTTCCTGACAAATTCTGTATTGTTAATAATTAATATGTTTGTTTCTTAGCAGCACATTGTGTGATGTATGGTTGTTTGCTTTCAGGCTGTTCGAGACACTGCAGTCATTATTTTGGTCTGTATTTGGCCTGATTTCCCTTTATGTGACGAATGTGGAACCCAACCATCAATTCACCGAGTTTGTGGGCACTACCATGTTTGGCACGTACAATGTCATCTCCCTGGTAGTCCTTCTGAACATGCTAATTGCTATGATGAATAACTCCTACCAGCACATTGCTGTGAGTTCTGTAGCTTACCTATTCTACAGTTATACCACATTAATTTGTCCTGTATTCCTTTGCAAAAGGTTTTGATTAATTGTTATTTGTTTTTGCTTTCAGGATCATGCAGATATAGAATGGAAATTTGCGAGAACTAAACTATGGATGAGCTACTTTGAAGAAGGGGGAACTTTGCCATCTCCATTCAATATCATACCCAGTCCAAAGTCGGTTTATTATCTAATTGGATGGATAAGGATGCATTTGTTTATGCGAAAAAGCATAAAAAGGCTTGTTACCTTTGAAACTTTGGGGGTAAGGAGTTTTTAGAGATTTACTCTGATCTGTTACTAATCCTGTATTGCATACATTTTCAAAACCTAGTCAGGTAGTATGATATTATAGCCTCAAAGCAGGTGGCCCCCCAAAAAATTAAGAATAACTTACTTATTATCTTAAAAAATTGTTTAGTCATTAAGCTAATATATATCAGAAGACCTTTCCTGGGAGAAGGCAAGTAGGACCCTTTTACCCACAACCCACCCATACCATTGCAACCACAAATAACATTATGCTTTGTCAATGGACCTTTTTTTTTCTTCCTTTGATTGTAGATGCGTGCAGCAGACAGCGTAAGATTAAACCATGAGTATCAGGTAGTAACTTGTTTTCAATGTACTGTAAAGTTTTGATATACTGTTTTTGACTTTGTCATTTTGATGAAACAAAATTAATATGTAGCTCTGCTTTAAAAAAAATTATGTGTATTTTTAGGAGGTTTTGAAGAACCTAGTGAAGCGGTATGTGGCCGCCATGATCAGAGATGCCAAGACAGCAGAAGGGCTGACAGAAGAGAATTTCAAGGTATTATGTGGTCAATTATGTTTTTTTCTTACACTGCTTTGTTGTATCTGCTGTTATTTAATATCTGGTTCTCAACAATTAACAGGAGCTTAAGCAGGATATCTCCAGCTTCCGCTATGAAGTCGTGGGAATGATGAAGGGTAAACTTCAAGGTGGGGTTGCAGGTACCATTGCATCCTCCACCTTGGCTTACCCAGGGAACCCATTCAAGTACTCTCCCAAATTCCCTATTGACGATCCTCAACAGAAGCTGACCGTGTTTGATATACCCACTCCAATCCCCAGCCCCACCGGAAACAGTGGGGTCGCTATCACCATCAGGTCTGTGGACTCTAACAGGCAAGCAAATGTTCCAGTTGTTCTGTCCAGCATAGGACAGGCTCAGAACGAGCTTTCCAAGAATGACTCAGATGCCAGGTCCCTGCAGAGACAGAGCAGACCCTCCTCTCAGAAATGTGATGAAATACAGTCATTATCCGAGAAAGAAACATTGGGATCTGGTGAACAAAAACAAGAACAACTTCAGATTGAGAAAGCAATTGTGGAAGTCTCACAGAAAGTGGAGAAGGATACTCTGGGGATTGAACATTCTGGCAAAGAACACACTAAGAAAGTGACAAATGGGCCCAAAAAAATAAAAAAATAATCTGTCTTCAAGTGAGAGATGTTAATGTTGTTAACACTTTTGGATTGGAACTTTCATTAAATGATCTACCGGTTGTAAAACAGTTAATCAAAGTCACATAATTCTTTCATAGTAAGAAGTTTAACTATATATTCAGTTGAAATAATCTATTCTGATATAATACTCTGTTATATCACATTATATTATATGCATTCATCTCTTATGATGGAAGATATATTACTGAATGGGGACTGACCTCAGTAAGTGCTAACTTGATGCTCAGGGAATTGTGAAGCAAGTTGCTTATCATATTTTACCTTGAGCATTTAATACCAAAGAGCCCTGACAGTTGGCTGCCTATCTAATGCTCTGTTACCTTGAAATGTCCTCTTACTATGATATGCAAAAGTCTCTCTGTCTCTGGAAATCTCTCTCTGTCTATGGAAAAATATATATTACTCCTCATATACTTACAGTATCATATCCTTTTTTGCTTAAATCAATTATACAGGAATACATTAAAAAATGAACACATGATAAGTTTAGCTGAAAATGATGAGCAAATTCTATATTTGATTTGGACAAAGTATCCAGATGATTAACAAGCAATGTAGCACCACTACACTACGCTCATTCATAGTCAGCTGTTTTACTCGACCATTACCTTCTTAACCTGCTAAGGGTAAAGGAATGTTTGACTGCTAATACTGGTGTGTGAGTGGAAGAGGCATGCAATGCAATCTAGGTCATATTTTATTGCAAGATTTGTTCCTCAACCAGGTGTGTCATATACTACAACTGAAGGGCCCTCTTGTGATCTGTATTGCGGTGCAAATTTGTAACTTGTAATGTAAATTTTTTTACTCTGCAATCAAATAAAGACCTACTAATTCAAAAAGCAGTGCTTCTAAAATAAGTAATTTACAACACCTGTTGTTCGTCCTTTCAATTTGGTGTGCCCTTTCTCCATTTCAAAATATGCATACTGATAAGTAATGATAAGACAAAGAGTCAATTACACAATGATAGCGAAGGAAACAACAAAAACTTTGAGCATGACTTGGCCTGCATCTTGATTTACTTAACTGCTGAAACATTCACTCTCTTGTTTACTGGAGAAAAGATGTCAGTAAATAGTTGTTGTTGTTTTTTTTCTCTGTCTTTGTATACAGTTGTACTCCTAACATAGTGCTCTAGATGCACAGTTTACATAGACATCCTCCTCCAGACAGATGTGTCTCTTTGGCTTTGGGATCTGTTAGAGAACAAGCATTATCCAATGCAATACATTTTTCATATCCTGGCTGTCCAATCGGGTGTAGACTGATTTTGGTATGAACTGTAAATAATTTTTTTGTGATTCATTTTTTATTGAAAAATGTACCATATATATATATATATATATATATATATATATATATATATATATATATATATATATATATATATATATATATATATATATATATATATATATATATATAATTAAACTAAACTGCCCAAAAGTATATACATGTGTTAAAACTAGCTCCATATTGACCAGCTACATTACAGTAATAAAATGCTACTTATACGTTCATACATCACGAATCATGATCCAGTATTATAATAACACAACTTAAAAGGGGCTCTGCATTTTGATGTTGATTGAGTTACCAACCAAGTGAATTTACGAGCTTTACCAGTGTTAAAACTCTCAAGCTTACTGCTGATTTGTTATTTCTAGCTCTCTCTTTCATGATTTGGTGTTTATGTGGTTATAATAGTATTTAGCTTATGAAGCATTAAGCGCCCTCTAGTGATGTGTTAGCATACAAAAGACTCGTGCAGTGGGCTAAATGAAGATCTGCAAACAATGACATCACTGTTGAGAATGTGAAAGTGGATAACTTCTAAACCTGGGCAGAAAAGGCAATGGCAGCTGACCAAAACATATACTAGGTCCACATTTTAGTTGCTGTTAACCTGCAATCCTAAACACTGACTTTATTTGTGTTACAGTAGTTTCTGTATAACTGCTATAAGTATAGTATATACTGAGTAAGCAGTTAATTGTCAGAGCTCTGCCTTTGGATTTTTGTTGTATTCTGTGTTTGCACTGATACTCAACTTCACACCTTCATAGCTTGGAGCTGCAAGCAGCCTAGGGTGCTGGATTAAGTCTTTATTTTTCTGTTACCATAGCAGCCCAGAGCAAATCACACTATCTTTAGAAAGCCAATCAAAAGACTGTTTGGGTCTTTGTACTATATCTGAAGACCTCACTCAATTTAGATTGATGTCACATTTTTTCCTGCAATTCCCACTTAAAAGGAGCTTACTATCACGATACAAAGAGAAAAGACTGTACTAAGGATCAAAACATCTTTTATCCATTCTTTGAGGCATATGCAGTGTTTGTGTTAGTGGAAAGTGAGAGTGTTCTGGTTCAAAGTGTAAAAGCCATGCTGCATTTCATTATCACTGCAGCGAGTTCATTGGAACTATTATTTCTCCATGCAAGCGAGTACAGAGTCTTTAGTTAGAAAATTGGCTGCTCATAGGAATTTTGGGATTGTAAAGTTAATGTATTCCAGTCTTTCAGAGATGAAAACCCCTCATTGGGATTTTATGTGAAAGTGCCTTTCTCAAGGCCTTGACTGATCAAGTTCATACTGTAAGAGGCTTGGCTTGAAAGTATCATATTTTTGATAGACATGTAGTTTGCTGAATGGTATATTTATGATTTTTTGTTACTTTCATTGGTTAAAAATATACATATTACACAACAAAAGAAAGGGAACTGGTTTCCATTCTCAGCTCTGTGCTGCAGTATTGAATCCTAGGTTTTGTGTGTGTGTGTGTGTGTGTGTGTGTGTGTGTGTGTGTGTGTGTTGTTGTTTATCGACAATTCGGTAGTTAGCCAGGAAACATTACTTTCCTGCTCACATTTGTAACATCTGTCCATCCAGGAGGTTGAACATGTGGCAGAATGAATGGTGTAAGTAATAACACTTGGGTATGCTATGAGCAACAACACCTACTCGTATACCTAACAGCTGTACTTTTAGAACTTTAAGTTTGATACCATGGCTAATTTTGCTTATTGGTTAAGGCACCAAAAGATCTAAAAGCACATCATAAGGTAGCTGCTTTCATGTGTTTGATGCATGTGTGCCCCAGGCTGTTTTATTAGTTGCAGATTATTATCAGTTTCATTAAATACTTTTTGTGCATGTGTGAGCCAATCCACGGACAGTTTGCTATGTGTTGTGCTTTTAGTAACCAAGATGGTATAGTGAACATAAAAGTACAAATGTCTGTGATCTAACAATGAGTTTGTGATATGGATCAACTTTTATGACTTTGAAATGCTAGTGTGGCTCCAATGAAAATACATCTGACAATATGATTAAAACAATGATTTAGCATCCATGCAAGTATAATTACTGGTACACATTTTTGGATTTAGAACAGAAAAAAAAACAGATAGGGATTTACCATAGTGTTGTAATCACCTCTCCAATACAAAAATAATTATGAAAATACTATCCATGTAAAATAGTGCCTGCGCTCCCTCCCACCACTAGGTGGAGCAAACTACATTCTGAAAGATTTAAACAGTAAGCACGCTGGCATTTGTTCAGAGCAGATATTATGTAATGTTTCTTTGTTTGCGGTCCAATTAAATGACACTTTTACAGAAAAGTTGCAGATGGATTCTGTATCCCAGCTGCTCATTATGTCCCTCAATGTGGTGCTCAGGGTTCTAAAAATATGCAGAGCAACTTTGTGGCAGTGCACTGACAAGAATATTTAAGCAATATGTTTTTGTTTTTTGTTTACAAAAAGTGTGCTAATGTATAATAATAGATAATAACTGTTTTCAGTGCAGTGCATAATAAAGTAACAGTGTCTTCGTGCTAGAGCATAATGTGACTTCTTTTTTTAAACAAGTAAATTAAACTAGTAAAAGTTTTATCATAACAAAGCTTGAAAGAAATGCATCCAAATGTGTGCACCTTTAAATGCACATACAAGAGGAATATGATGATGGTCCCATTTTATTTATTTTTTTTAAATGGCCCTCTTTTTGTATTTAAATAAGTAAACTTATTAACTAGGTCTACATATAAATCATCACACACACAAAAATGATAAAAACCAGTATATATCTGTATAGAAATGTAGTTGAGATGTTCTGGGTGGTCCATGGATGCATGAAATGTTGCCATCCTCCTTGAGTGGAGGGTGAGACTAGTGGTATATAAACTCCCACTCTGAGTCTGCTCCATTACTCTGGGTCTGGAGGGGCTAGCTAACAATTCAAGGATGAAGCTCCTTTTTTTAGCTGCCTTTGCACTCTTTGTGCTCTCTACAATTGACAAGGCTGACTCTTCAGCTTATGACAAAATAGTGGCACACAGTCGCATCAGGGCAAGAAAAGAAGGGTAAGCTTATAAATATTTTGGATTATGAATATTTTGGATTTATTTGTTTTACACTGCTGTGTTGACATGTTAGTTCATTTTGCATGCAATAGTATTAGGTGTTGAACATAATAAGCATCAATAATTCTTATAATTTCTGCATATTTTTCCTCTTTTTTTAGTTTGTATCTGAAACCTGTTATATTGTAATGCAGTCATGATTATTTCACTGATATCAATTGTTCATTATGGCATTTGTTACTGAATACCATTTAATTTCTCTTAGAAAATGTGTAGACCAGCAGGGTTATATAATGAATTAATCCGACAAACAAATTTTATATCCAGCAGGCTTGGATGTTGTAATTATTAATATTTTACTGTGTACTGAATCAGAAGCAGCAGGCATAGTTTCCAAATAATTATTCACACTTGACAATCTGGTGTTTTACCCAGCAGGGTTTTTTGTCTTTGTGAAGTATTTCAGTTACTGTAGAATTTTGCTCAAATGTTTTACCTGCTGATAAATGCTTCATCTTCTTTTTTCCCTTCAATTCTCACCAGACCCAATGTCTGCACACTCCAACAAGTCATGGGGACCAAGAAGAAGTACTTTAGCACTTGTCGTAATTGGTACCAAGGGGCCATCTGTGGAAAGAAAGCGTAAGTGTTGTTTCATGTATCAAACAGAACAAGTTGTTTGTCCTGTTTAAGGATGAACATTTACAAGCAAGTTAAAGAAGTTAAAGTTAAATTTGAGTATTGGTTCTGAAAGTATTTGAAAATGAAGCATTCCTCTTCAGCGTCTGCTTCTTCTGCTGCATCTTCTTTAATGGTTTTCATGGAAACTTGAATGTTTCCATAGGGACAGACATCTGTTATCTCACTTTGAATTAAACTACCGCTTAAAATGAAAAACACATTTGCGGACACAGCCCTAAATCCTTTGTATTGGAGACTGTCCTGTATGGTCCTATAAACCGTACATTTGGGTTTTCGTAGCAAAGGAAGCCTGGTCGTCGTTGAATGCCACTGTGGTGAACCACTGATTCAAGGATATGATGTGGCTGCAAAATGTTGACTGTATTCATGAATGGAAAAGTGTTCAGCTCAATCATTCAAGGCAGACTCTTTCTCTCTTATTGTTCCAGCCCCCTCAGCACTTTTGTGTTTAAACATGGATCGAAGCCATGCCTGTTTTACAGTCTCCCTCTCTCTCACACACGCACAAACTCACATTCAGCTTGCCCTCTACGCTTGCATTATGTCTAAGTCATGCTTAGCACTCTAAATAGGCTTAGTTCTTCATGATGAATACACACTGCTCATTGAACTTGGCAAATGATAATGTTGGAAACAGCCAAAGAATTTTATCTATTTCAATGGGAGTCTGACATGGGACTGTGGAATCAATCAAAAGATAGCTGGGCCAAAGTTGAATTCACACGGTACACTGGTTTACTAATTTACACATGGTATAGTAAGATGCATGGTCTTCTGCAGGCACATATTTCAGTTTTCTACACCACTTTCTTCTAAGCAGAGCTGTACCAGGGGCAGAAAGGTGTTTATCAGTTAATAAAGTTTACTTAGATTAGATGATTGAAAACATTAGTTATTGTGATGCAGTGCATATTTTTCCCCCCAAATAAACCTTGAATATAACATCCTATTGTTTCCCCCACCCTGTCTTCTACAAGATTTCCAGATGTTTCCCAGCAGTTTACAAGCATAATAAAAAAATCTGTTTCTGTTCAGTTAGATTTATAATTGTTTTAGACAGCATTACTCTAAGCAAAGCTGATTTAAAAGCAAACAGTTTCTCTAGTCAGCCATAAATGTTGCTAGTAGCAGAGTCCAGGTACATATACATCAGCACCTCTGTCCCACACTGATTTAGACCAATCAGGGATGTGAAGTTTATTCTAAATGCAATTGGTATAACTGCAATTTCAGCATCAGGTTAACTGGCTAAGATGATCTATCATGGATTAAATTGAGGTATTTACTGTAGTTTCTGGCAATTGGTGCTGTGTCTAACTTTATTTAGCCTGCCAAAGTACTTGTGCTTGTCCCACTGAGGTTTAATTCAACAAACGAGAATATTTCTGTTTCCAGAGCTGTCTCTAAGAAAACTTTGTGCAACCAAGCTTCCAAACTGCCCATTAATGATGGGTTGAATTGGATTAAATTCACATACAGCTTTTATTATGTTTTGCAAAATTATCATGATTCTTAGTGGAACCCTTCTTTATAGAGATGCTGACAAGTCAAAAGTTTCCTATCCCATGGCCAGATACAATCCCTCTGTGTGGGTGAGCAATGTAGCGAGGGTTTTGCTGACTCGGCCCCAATAGGGCTTGTGTGATCTCATCCCAGTCCCTCCAACTCCATTCAACTTAAATTCAAATACAGCTATTAAAGAGGTACAGTTAGCCATGACCCAGAAGCCTCGGTCTGTGCCTTGTCTGAGACAATTGTCAAATGTTTTTCTTTCTCTTTTTTTGCTCAAACAAAAGCTTAATTCATTTTCACGAAGTTTCGGAATCTCACTACTGGAGTTTTCTTTGCCCATTACTGCACATGTAGCATCTTTTAGTTATCCTGCTATTTTAATTATAGAATTATAATTGTACTTTATATATCTGTACTATGTACTTTATATAACATTGTGCATTTTGTAAGTGGTCAATATGTAAAAGAGAAGGACATAGAATTGTTCTTTCTATTTGTTGGGTTTATTTTAATCATGTTGAGCCGATAAATGGGGCAAGAAGCAGCTTCCTTATTAGTTTTCTCACAATAAAAAAAACGGTAATTCTACAGTAATGAACATCCCAGCCAACTCTGGACGCATATGGTATAGTTTACCCCTATTATTTATATCTGTGGTTTTCTTCATGTCTTCTGGGTCTTTTTATTGTTGCATACCTGTTAGTCATTTGAGGTGAAATGTACATCTCTGAATGTCTGGTTTTCCAAGTGCTGGAAACAGTGATATAGTTCCAACATGTCCAAACCTGCTGACGCAAGGGGTAGTCATGTTTATATGTAGCAGCTGCACTTTGACTTTTACTATCCTCCTCAGGCTATGGTGTCCAGCACTAGTGGAGAGCAGACAGATAGACCACACTACACTTTTGTTTGTCCAACAGTGTATGAACATTCTCATTTGTATCTAATTTATCTAAACAGAAAGCACTATGGCTATGTTCTTAATTATATAAATCTGCAAAAGAAAAAGAAAATCTCTAAAAACTTTGTTTTTTAGATTAGCTCAACTGTTTCCATAAATGTTCCTTGTGTCAACCAAAATTTCCTAAAACTAAACTGTAATTACACTGCAGTTTTTCAAGGCCAAAATCTTAATGTTTCTGAGGTTAACCATATGACAAGTAGAGTCCAAACTAATTGTTTAGCTTCAAAGAGGAGGTCTTGGTAATATAAATCTACTACTGAAATGGTAGCATGATCCTGGAGGCACCCCTTCCATTAGGTTTTGGCTAAGCTGTAGGATCATTGGTCTGTTGGGGTAATGAAGGAGATAATGAGTAACATCTGGTAATACTGAAGACACATGGTAGCCAGAGATAATATGTTTCTTACACAGCTAAGTTAAAAGATGCTTGCAAACAGTATTTCAAAGGATGTATTACTCATTTGAGATGATATCCACATTTGTAATTGGTGTGTTTTGCCTGCAGGACTGTGCTGTATGAGTGCTGCCCAGGTTACATGAAGCTGGATGGCATGCGTGGTTGCCCTGCAGGTACAGTGGAATAAGTGCTACAATATAGTCAGTGTTTAAAGGTTATATGAGGCCGTATCCTCCAACTGTAGAGCAGCTGTGGTATGCTATTTCTGAAATTAGACCAAATAAACCAGAAGAGGATGGTGTAGCATATTGTCAACACATGTAGAGTTTTTCTTTTCAAGTCTATTAACATAATGACAGCCTGACATCTAATTTAAATCTCTTTCTTAGTGGCTCCAATTGATCATGTGTATGGCACCTTGGGACAGGTGAAAGCCACCTCAACCCAAAAATACGCTGACATTTCTAAGCTAAGACCTGAGATTGAGGGACCTGGATCCTTCACCTTCTTTGCCCCCAGCAACGAGGCCTGGGAGCTTTTGGATGAAGTGAGTCAAGAACAAAAAAAAAAGCATGTGGGGGCTTTTTGTCTGTGAGGTTTTAACATCTCATTTTCCTCACCTAACAGGAAACAAGAAGTGCACTGGTCAGCAATGTCAACATTGAACTGTACAATGCTCTGCATTATCACATGTCCAACAAACGCCTTTTGACCAAAGATTTAAAGAATGGAATGACAGTCACCTCTATGTACAATGACCTTGGTCTCCAAATTAACCATTATCCCAATGGGGTGAGTATTATACTACTCAGTATCATCATACATCATTGTAGTTGTACTAAAACACTTTTCAGTGATGTAATATTGAAATGTTTGTTATGTGCAGGTGGTGACTGTAAACTGTGCCAGGATTATCTACGGCAACCAGGTTGCCACCAATGGAGTTGTGCATGTCATTGACCGTGTTGTCAGCGCTGTTGGAAACACAATCCAGGACTTCATTGAGGTTAACGATGACGTGACAACTCTGTATGTAAGTAAACACATAAAATGATATGTGAAATAGTGTAATACAGACTAAGACAAATAAAGTCTAGTAAATGTACCAGAAGTAGCAAAAAAAAACTTAAATAATTAATTAAAGATTTTGATCCGTCGTCCCCGAACACACGTTACAAGTTGTTTAAATACAATTCAAGCAAGCAGAACTATTTAGAAAATATTGCAGAGTTTTACAGAGATTGTTTTTGTGATTAAGTTAGGCTTACCATACTTTAAAAAAAAAAATCACATGTTTAGGTTGTTGTGTCTATATCCTGCGAATGTTTCAATTGTACTTGTATTTTAAAGTTCACTGAACATAATCCTGCTGGTGTAATCACCATTTAGGAATTGGTTGAAAACTCTGGACTGTTGGAGAAGCTGGGTCAGCCAGGACATTACACTATCTTTGCCCCCACCAATGAAGCCTTCGAGAGTCTCGGCAGCGTTGTATTGGAGAGAATTCAGGGCGACAAGGAGGCCCTCAAAGGTAAATCCAGACTTTTATTCTTTGAAGTCTGCTGCTGTTCTTTAATGCCCTAAAGATGACTCAGGGCCATTTAAAACACTGCAGTGCAGACTGAGAATTTATATAAGCTGTTATAAACCAAGACCATATATATTTATTGATGAAGGTACAGTAAAAGAAATCCAGTGATTCTTGGCGGTATGTTTCCTAGACTAAGTCATCCATTGAGTGATTTTTTTTCACATGTTCAGTTTATTCAAACTCAAAACAGATGACACCACAATGGCTCTGGAACTTACACATATTTGGCAAGCTGCAGTAATAAAAGAGTAATATTAATCATTTTTATTATAAAGAGTAATAAAAATACATTTCAAGTAATGCATAAAATTTTGGGTGGAAAGTCAAACAATGGGACACACGTTTTGACACTTTGGTAATGTTTTTATTCCATTTCTAAGAGTTACTGGTATAAACTATATGGTGTGAGTAGGTCAGGATTAATATACTGCAACTATTGGTATTTTTCCTAAATAATTGGAACAATAATTTTACCCCTATATTCTCGAACAGAGCAAGATCAAGCCTTCAAAAATACAGTGATTTTAAGCTCATAGAAAACAACAAAAAGTACAGAATCTCAGTGTTTTTAACATTAGCATGTTTTGCGTAAACACTGAGAGGCAGGAAACAGCTGCTTTATTGAGCAAACTGGTCACATTGGCAACAACCCAAAACTTTTTATTAGTCCACAGCTTGCCTTATGATGTGAGATCAGACCATTTCACACAAAGTTAAACAGAACTGTGACGAAATCACGAGTCTTCTCACTCAAGGACTCAAGGGACCCAAAGGGCCTTCAGGTTCCCAGGGCTACAGTGTTGCATAAGAAAGAACATTAAACAGCCCATGCAGCCAGCTGACCTTCTATGCATTCAAATAGACATCTATCGATACACCTAAACCAAATATTAACTCAAAATTTAAATTCCGAATGTGTCTTTTTCAGCTCTTGTGAATTTCCACATCCTGAACTCAGTCCAGTGCTCTGAGGCCATCATGTCTGGCACTTCATATGAGACTCTGGAGGGCAACAACATTGAGATTGGCTGTGACGGTGACAGTTTGACAGTCAACGGCGTCAAGATGGTGCTCAAGAAGGATATTGTCACCACCAACGGTGTCATCCACCTTATCGACAAAGTGCTTATGCCAGACTCAGGTTAGTCTTACATCTTTTCCTCTTGTCTTGGTCAGGACACTCTTGAAAAATATTTTTAATCTGTCTTTTACTCCTGGTTCTATAAAGGAATGACATATAACTTATGTAAATACAAATATTGTGCCAAGTATTGTGTTTTTCTGTAATCCATATTTTAATGGTGTTTGGATTTTCTGTGCCTCTTTAGCTAAGCAGGTTATGGAACTGGTGGGAAGTTCCCAGTCAACCTTTGGTGACATGGTGTCCGAGCTTGGCCTATCTGCTGCCATGAGACCTGAAGCTGAGTACACTTTGCTGGCTCCCCTCAACCTTGCCTTCACTGGTAAGTAACCAATGCTCAATACATCATGCACGCCCCTCTGTTTTCCATTCAGCAGGTTGCTAAATATGAACTCTGGCTGTTCTACATTCAGTAGTACAGTCTGGAATAAAGGGGATACATTTTATTTGCCCTTGCTGAGCCATAAGTGAATAGATATATATATGGAGCTTTGGGGGAAATTGTGTATTTATTGGGACTCTGCAAAGGCTTTATGCCATCTAAGACCAAATACCCACTCCCCCAGAGAACATTCCTGCACTTCACGCGAAGGGAGTAGAGATGTTTTGTTTCTGTAAAAAAGAATGTGCAATTAATCAAGGCAGAATACTTTTATCTTTTTAAGCATACACTTTTAAATGGGTGTCAGGAATGCATGAGCAACAGCTGCATGGAACAATAATATTTTATTAAAACTTTTAAATTCTTACATATACAGTAGATCTTGTTTCATGATTTGTCGGTCACTGTAGCACACCTACAGAACTGTGCAATAAGTCAAGTCACTGATAGCATATATGTCTTTGCTCATGGTAGTTTTGCAGTTGCTGCTCTCTGTCAAAATAAGATAAGGAATAAGAATAGGAATATTAAAGCCAATTCTGTTGCTAAAACCAGTAGAATCAAATGGAAATGGAAATATAAAAGCAACTCTTTCCTCTACAGATGAAGTAATGTCCATGGATCAGAGGTTGCTCAAGATTATCCTGGAGAGCCACATCTTGAAGAATAAGATTGTCCTGGGACAGTTGTTCAATGGCCAGCGTCTGGAGACCATTGGAGGAAAATTCCTGAGGGTCTTCATTTATCGCACAGTGCGTCTTCTTCTCTGAAGTTCTGCCCAAAAATCGTGGCTGGGTGCCACTAAACACACACAATATGCATTACTCCCGTTATTTGACCATCAATCGTCATGTCTTTGTGATGTGACATTAATCCCCATGCCTTTAACTTGTGGATTATTTCTGCAGGCTGTGTGCATTGAGAATTCCTGTCTGGTAAGAGGCAGTAAAGAAGGAAGCAACGGGGCCCTCCATCTCATGAAGACTCTGTTGAAACCGGCAGAAAAAAATATGTTTGAGATTCTGACAGAAAATGGAGGGTTCAAGTAAGTATAGAGCAATGTTAGTAAAATTGACTGCGGTATTAAAAACACAGCATAATACTCAAGCCACATCTTTTTGTATCTTTCCATTAAATCCACATGGCACATATGGGAATGAGAAAGTGCTGTTGTTGCAATATGTCAGCCCTCAGTGGTTTCTGTAACAGCCAAGTTACTGTTTTCTTCTCTGTCCTGCAGGATCTTTTTGTCTCTGATGGAAGCTGCTGGCTTGACTGACCTGCTGAAACAGGAGGGAGACTTTACTCTGTTTGCCCCAAGCGATAAGGCTTTTGCTAGTTTGAGCGAACGTGATTTGTCCTTGTTGATGAGTAGGTTGTTCTTACTCCCTTAATCTTTTAATGTATTTTTAAGTACTTTACTTGCTCTATGAAATTCACAAAAAACATGCTGTAAATATGTTGTTAGTATGTTTGTGATTTTTAATTTCAGGTGACATAAATGCTCTCAGAACCCTCCTTTTGTATCACATCAATAATGGTATCTTCATTGGAGGAGGTTTGGAGACTGGGGTGACAAATCTTCTCAAGTCTCTTCAAGGCAGCAACCTCAGAGTGATGTTTGTAAGTATAAAGCACAGCAAGACTGAACAGATTTCTTCTTAAGTCAATAAAATGTATGCCTTAAGCATTTCAAGCTAACTTTATCATTATTATTATCTTTTATTATTATTAACTTTTATTATTAACATTATTTATTGCAAAACAGAGTTAATTCCTCATATTTCAAAACACAAGCCATTCATTTGTGGTTTTCTTGTTTGTAATTATTTTAATTGTCTCCCTCAGGCAAACAACTCTATGCAAGTGAATTCTGTCCAAGTCCCTGAGTCTGATGTAATGGCCACAAATGGAGTCCTTCACTTTGTCAACCAAGTCTTGTATCCCGGAGGTACAATTTTCTCCCAGTCAACTTGTCAACTTGTTAATATTCCCCTCCTTTTGGAAAATGATCAAGAGATGCACTCTCTGAACTGTTTTTTTTGTAACTGTTGTAAAACCCCAACTGCGGTTAACGCCCTTTGCTTACTTCCAGATATCCCTGTTGGAAGCCAGGATCTCCTCATGCTTTTCAAGAGGCTCATCAGTTACATGCAAATCAAGGTGTCAAAAATTGACTTCTCCTTATTAAAGCTTTGAGGCTTATAAAGGGAAGGGTGCAGTTTTCTTTGTGCAGGTGTTGTTTTTTATTCTTTCTATGGCTGCCAAAATACAATTTATGTAACTCAATAAAAAGTACAAGACAAGAACCTGCTTGAAAACCAGGGGCGGTGCCAGGCAGTAGCTTGGAGTTGCTATAGCATTACCAAGATTTTGCCAAGCAAATGCAAAGCATTATTTTGATGTGTAAAGTGTGTGCTGTAACAGATTTTACCTAATTTTTTTACAGTACATTTCGGGATTCAGATATCAGGAAATTCCCCTCACATTTATGAGTAAGTAGCAATATTATTATGTTTATTTGCTATCATTTATTTTTTTGGCAATAAAGTATTTCAAATCTCTTGAGAGGCACTCTTCACTGTCATTAATGGATTTATATCTCCTGTTGTTATTAGAGACAGTCATCACCCGTGTCGTCCAAGAAGGTACAGTAATGATGATTACTCAGGATCATCATCATGTGATTCCTAATCAGTAATAGTTGTCAGATTATACTTGGTTAACAGTTGCATGAATAGAATTGGGGCGAAATAGTGAGGCTATCGTCTGTTGAGTTGGATGTATTGATCAATCACTGGCACTTCAGGGTAATCCATCATTTCACACACATATTCAGGTACATGCACACACATGCAGGGTTTGGTTCCATAAGCTGCATAAATCAGAGAGACAAAAAGATAATATATTTCCTTCTACTGGCTTATTCTTGTGTCACTCAGAAAAAAAATATTTAAAATAAGTTTATAATAACTTGTGAAATTAAAACAACAGTGCAAAAATAATAATAGGTAAAAGAGTAGATTGCAGAAATTCTTGATTATGAATCACATCTTTGTCCAAGCAAACCTTTCTGATCCAGTGAAAGGTCCATTTGTTATGATTCCTGCATACAAATGGAACATTCTCTGTGTCAAGGGGCAATGCTGTGCTGTGTTTCATTGTAGTAAAACATGTTTTCTTTGCTTTTGTAGCTCCTGAAGTAAAAGTCACAAGGGTCATTCAAGGAGAACCCTCTATCACCAAGGTTACTAGGGTCATTCAAGGAGAACCCTCTATCACCAAGGTTACTAGGGTCATTGCGGGACAACCCCCCATCACCAAGGTTACTAGGGTCATTGAGGGACAACCCCCCATCACCAAGGTTACTAGGGTCATTGATGGTAAATATTTTTTTTTTACCTGAATTAATATGTCAGTCGTTTTTCACATCATTTGTCATCTCACTAATTCATGAATGCTGTTGTTTGTAGGCCCCCAGTACTCAGTCAGCACTGGCACCACCAACATCAACCTGGAAGGTCAGTGAAAGTAATTAGATGTTTGAAAACAGAAATGAGAGGACAATTGTAGTTTTTTTAACCTGACAATCACAAACCCTATTACTCAGAAGGAGAGAACATTTCTTTGTTAAATACTTTGTAATACGACATTGTAAACATACTATGTCTGTTTATGGATGCTTAACCCTGAATACCTCATGTTTTCAAAACAGTGTAACAATCCTTTCTTGTATAGATAGATAATTATGAAACATTGCTTTGGGCTCACAGGGGCTCATTGGATATAGGGTTAAGCATTGGAGCTTATTGTACTAGTTTGAGTCACTAAAATGATCAATTAAGTTCTACTGCTCACTTTTCTGAACACAATGGTTCAAGTGATATTTTACCACTTGTTCTTAGGGTGATTAAATACATTAAAACATAAAGTCAAAAATCATTAAATTGCAGCTGTTGTGAAACAAGTTGTAAGTTACAATGTGAATGTTATCATTGTGAATGTTATCATTGCTGTAATATGCCTTAAGTAATCAATATATAACCTTATTTTTGTGTGTTATAAAACAATGCCGTTGTGTACTAAATAAACCAGTTTTGTATCACAGGAAGTTTTCTTTATTTTTTTAGGAGCTGACCTTTCAGCATTTGACATTGAAGGGGACTCTGAAAGAATTACCAAAATGATCCAAGGTGAGTTTTATCAGTTTGTACATCTCAGTGACTGGGAAAGAATAATTAATGTGTGACTTACATGTTTGTTTACCTTTATATAGGCAGTTCAAGAAGAACCTCTTCCCGAAGAGTTATAGGTAAAAAATAAAAAAATAAAAAATCAGTTATTTAAAAAAGAAATCCTGCATTTGTTATAAATGCAGTGTAGCCTGTAAGCTAGTTGAGTCAATCGAGTCTGCTGCTTATATCCAATGCACCCCTTCAGTCATGGAGGGTGTACTTAAAGGAATAATTAGACATTTTGGGAAGTACGCTTAGGCTATTTTTTTTTCAGAGTCAAATATTAGATTGGTGCCAGTCAGAAGGAATGGTGTCAATGGGCCTCATTCACCAATATCTTCTTAAGAATCTTCTTAGATTCTTTCATAAGTCCTTCTTAGGAAGATTTCTAAGAAGACCCTACGCCAGATTCATCAACGTGTTCTTAAGCCGCTGAATTGTTCGCAGCCGTGTTCTTAAATTGATGAATGCCATCTCCTCGTAAGTTGAGCGCGCGTGCCAGGTGAGTCTAATTAACATAGGATTAGCATAGGTAACCACCCATTAATGCCCATAAAAGACCCATAAAAAGGACTGCAGGGCCGTGTGTAGACGCCACACAGAGGAAACAGCAACAGAATGCCTAGAGCAAAGCGTAAAACCGTTGGAGCACAGGTTAAAAATAAAAAAAATAAATAAAAAAATTAGCAGCCTTAGTGCAGGTTGCAACAACACAAACAATTTATTTTCTGGAATAATACCTTGAAACCACAATATGTAACTGGCCGTAGAGGCCAAACTGGTCAGAGAGTTGGACTGTGATTACTTTATCAAGGACTTTTCCTCGAAGAAGGCCTGTAAAAAGCCGGTGGTTTAGGTGAGTAGTTTCTAGGACTGTAGCCGGTATCTGAGTCGGCATCCGAGTGCCGTGTTCGGTCGGACGGTCGGTCTGAACACATTAACGCGATTTAGTGCATTTGTTTATTACCATTACAACATGACTCCCCCATGGCATGTGCTGTATTTGTGTGTGTAAGTGCTTCTGTGTGCGCCGGCCAGCGCGAGGGAGAGAGAGTATTAATGGGACACTCTGGGTGCGCTGGTTGATAGTTTTTTGTAGGTGGTTACCTATATTTTAATTAATACTACAAGGGCTGGCTATTTGAGCGTTCTGTCTCTCCCATAATATATGTATCGTCCTCTACATGGCAGGTGCCAAACTAAACAGACCTAAACTGACAGTAATGTGTGGTTGTGTGTGCCGGTGTTATGTGCGTAATGGAAAGAGCGCCGTTGCACGCGCACATAATGCTTATGTAGACAGGGGCTCGTGGTCATGATAATCCGTCTATGTGTATATCGTCCTGTACGTGACAGGTGCCAAACAAAACAGACCTAAAATGACAGTTATTTTGTGTGGTTGTGTGTTGGCCGGTGTTGTTATGTACGTAAAGGGACGAGCGCCTTTGCGCGCACACTTTCCGTGTGTAGGCAGGGGCCCGTGGCGAGTTTTTGTCCAGAGGTTGTGGACTGAGGGGTTGCAACCTTGGCTTGATTTTATTTATTTTTTTATCACAGATGAAGTCCCGCAGAGCCAACTTGCAACAGAACCAGAACGGACAGAGCCTCCTGCTGCAGTAATATAAATATGCCATTGTTTTGTAGGTCGTGGAGAAATGCCACCTATAAATAGGGTGGTATCACTAACGGACAGCATGATTTCCAATTTACTTGATTCATGTTAAAGCTTTGACACATCTAATTTAATTAAAATGAAAAATGAAAAAAAAAATGAAATAAATAAATACATAAATATGACGGAAATGTCACTGTAATGTATTTTATTGAACTTATCAAAAGAAGACAACACAACCAGGCCAACATGTCAGCACTGAAGTGTGCTTAAGAGTACTCCTGAGTGTTCGTAGGATTTGTTCTTGCCTAAGAAAAATCCTGGATAAGAACAAAATTCATGAATGCCACAATCTTCGTAAAATCTTCGTAAGTAGGACTTAAGAACAAATTTGTTCTTAAGAACGGTTCGTGAATGAGGCCCATTGTTCTCATCTAACTCACAATAAAGCAAATAAGCACATTTCCCAAAAATGTCAAACTACTACTTTAAGGCGACTGCGTGCTGCTCACTCATGCTGCCATGCTTGCCGCCACTATGCTCACATGAAAGCTATGCTGACCCTTGGAGCTAATGCCGCTGCAGCAACTGTTCATATAGCATTTTAATTAGACCTGCCTACACCACAGCATCCATCCATCTGTAGGCTCAGACACTATTTGCCTCTGTACGGGTAAAAGTATATCATCACTCCCCACTCCCTGCTGCGCTGAGCTTGATTGGAGTGATGAGATCAGATGCCAAACTTCCACGCAGTACATATTGTACATTCACATAATCTATTCCACATGAATTAGTTGACATGTATTTATTGTTCTAACTTTCTGCTTTTTTTCACCAGCTGGCAACAGGAGGAGGGATAGGAACTGAGCATGGACGGATGAGAATATCAACGTTTTAAAGGCCGAGAGGGGCACCAAACCCAGAGGTTGAAACTGGTGTTTTAATGGGGAAACACTTAAAATGTCAGTGATTCCAAATATACTGTAATAGGTATAATTGACAAAAATAAAACTATTCTCATAAACAATTTAATGGTGCTTTGAATGTATATCCATTATGATTGTGTAATGTCTGAAAAGGGTTCAATATATGTAAACAGTGTTGTAATTACCATTTTGGCATGGCTTTAAAGACATGGAGCAAGTCAGGGTAGCAATAAAGTTTGTTTAATCCAAGCCATTAGAGTAGCAATAAAAACATTTCAGTTATAAATGTTGCTATGCCTTTGCTAAAGGTGAAGGTTAAAACTAGATTTTACTAGCTGTTTGGGAATATTAATGAATCTTAATTAAATAAATCATGGTGTGCTTTCAGACTTTAACTGGAAAAATTCTTTTAATTTCTGTGGCTGTAAGTTGTTTAAGGTTTCATGTAAATTTTGTCTGTGCTTGTAAAAAATTTGGATCAATGTATCAATCTGCAGATTTTTCTTTTCTATTTTTTAAACATCTTCCAATAAATTGCATTCTTTTACATAAAGAATTCTGAAAGGGCATCTGAAGAGATTGTTTTTTTAGTCTTTTCTACTGTATTTGGAAGGCTCTAAAGTAGTCGACATTGGTTTAGAAAGGAGAGTATACTGTATAGTATCCAATGTCAAATCTAGTTTTGTAGTATGAGGTATTTTAGTAAGACTCTAAGATTTCTGAGTCATCCTCTTCAATAGCCAAGTCATTTTTATGTCTATTTAAGGGGAGAATAAAAATCCACTTTCAATAAATACCAAGAGGACATTGTGTAAAATATGACAAACGGGGTCTAATATGCAAAAATGTTCTCGTTTTCCATTTGTTTTTTTGAAAGTATGCATCTCGGAAAAAAAACAGCTGATGAAACATATATATTAATAAAGAAATAGAAAAAGCTCCTTATCTAAGCTCCAAAATGTGAAAATATATAAATCATCAATCAATAAATCATTCTTTTAAACTTTAACCAGTATTAGGCTTTTATTTACAATCAGTATTATGAAATAATGCATTTATAAATGTTCATCTGGAGAATGAGACATATCTGAGCCGGTGTTTGTAAACGTACAGTTGAAATATTTGCCCTGAGGTTGCAGAGATATTGCATGAGCTGTTGTGCGTAGACATTTGAGTCAGACACAGCTCCTCTGTTTTTTGGCTCATGTGCAAATCCCCTCAGTACTGTTTATGGCTTCTTGGAAGGAGTAAAAGGGGTAAAAACCTTGGTGACTGCCAAGATACAAACACAAACTATTGCACAATACAAAAACACAAACATGGCAAAAATCTAAAAAGCAATTTTCTTTCATCTTTATTTTACATTAAAAATAATTCACATTATGCGACAATAACAGGCGTTATTGACCCAAGCAGCTGGGTCACCACTGATTTAAGTGTTGAAGTCATTATTGTGTTGCTATTTAAATACTGCTTTATTCTGTAATATAAAAATGAACTGTTAAGTGAAACATTCTGTTTATCCAGCCAGTGGTCTGTGGAAGAACCAAAATAATAACTTGCTTGCCAAGCAAACAAGAATTACAAACACATGTTGCTTTATTGTTTACTGTACAGCAACATCAACAGATATATGGATCACAAAAAATTGAAGATAGCCCTTAAATCCTGTACCTTGTTGCATTAATGAACATATTCACATTCATACACAGTGGTTAAAGCAACAAGTAATGTATATCAAAACTTGCTTTCTTTACTGGGATTGTCTTGTCCTGTGTGAAAAGGGTCATGTTGTAACTCACTGACCCTTATTCAGTGAAACATCCTCAGCTTCATAGATACTATATGGCAGTATGAAGGTATTAATGATATTAAGTTGTCTTCTGTAATGTTGTAATGACACTGGGAATAGAGCCTCCAAGACCATTAAAAATATCCCTTTGTTTGTTTATATAAAAAGTTCCCCCTCATTAAAAATCACTGAGGAATGATTTTGTTTAGACTGTATCAGTCACAGTTGGTTTACTAGCAGAGATTAGATACCTAACTGAGGAAATTGCTACAGTAACATGCAAATCTTGCTACAGAGACAGTGAACCATCTGCAGTGAGAAAAGCAGCAGGCAACATTAAATACATTTACAACATTGTCTGGAAAATTGAGAAAACATCTGCTGGAGCGTTGTATTGCTTTTCCATTTGGTTTGGGATTTTCCACAAAATACTCTGCAGTGATCTCCCAATCAATTATTAAGTCATTTATGAGACTGCTGGTATCACCAACAACAGATTCAAATTTCACTTGACAGTTTCCACTGTTCATCACCATCACCAACAGACTGTCTGCTCATCCTTAAGTGAAACCACACAGGCAGCAGCTTTATATACAGTGTTTTTATGCTGAGTGAGCTCTCATTTATCCACTGTGCTTTTGCTGTCTGTAATTATCTAGACAAACAATGTAACAACATGAGTTTAAACCTTCAAAGGTGCATCACGGTGTGGCTTTTGTTAAAAAAAAACAACACACATGTTATCGCTATAGAGAATGCAATTAGCATGTCAAATATAATAGAATTGCGTTAATTTCTGTCTCACCAAAACAGGCAGACCAAAGGCCAGACAAAACAAGAAATAGTTTTCCAGTGTCTAATTTAATGAAGTCTAATTTAGTTAGATATGAGAAGTGACATCATGACAGTTCAAGTTCATTTTATTTCAGATTTTAGAAAAGCACCTTTGAAAAACATTCCTAAAACTGTTAATTATAGCTATATCGAGCTAAACTGTTCAGGCGTAATTAATGGAAATTAATGATCTACTTGTAATTATCTAATCAAACAAGAAATATGCAGGGAGTATATATTTGCATTTAAGAAAGTATGATGCAGTATGATGCCCTTTATGTAATACACAAGTATACCTTATGTGACCTACAAATGTTGGAGTTCAGGCAAGGTTTCACTCTGTTTTTAATTGGCTGAAATCAAATTATAAGCCTAGCAGGAGAACTCTCTGGCCCAATAAATGTGCATATCAGTGAATTCCTTGGAAGCAGCTGTGTGTAAGTGACTAGTCAAATGGATGCATTACTGACTCCAATGAGCTGACATGTTCCTGGCACAGTGGTTGTCCCAGATCTGTTTCCACCCTACTGCCATCATGTATGGACTTGGCCACAATAAATAAAATCTGCTCTTATCTTCCTGGGATGTGAAGTGTGATTGAACATTATGGACAGTTCCAGATTAGGGAAGTGTTTACCTTGCAAGACTGCGAAAGCATAACACATCATCTTAATCGACAAGGTGACTTTCATAATGATTAAGTTACAAATACTGATTATTTGCTTAACTGTCAATTTAGCCCTTATTCTAACTTATCCATACTAACATCCTATTGTTTACTTCGTCAAGCATGTCTGATAAAGCAAGATAACTTGGGATAATTTGTGGCCTATAGTTTTTTTTTTTAATTATATTATATTAATCATTTTTTACTGATTTAAATGCACATATAGATGAGATTGTAAATTCTGTACTACCACAGCCCCATAACCAGCATTGTTCACTGCTATTAAATGTTGTGCAGGATTCAAGCTAGCCTGACCATAATGAACTTGTTGGTTTGTTCGACAGGTCTCAGGCTCAGGATTTTTATCTTTCAAACATCCTCTTTCCATCCTGTAGGCCTGCTCCCATTTTCATGCTCAAATCCACTGTGATGTATTACCTTTCCACTACAAGTCTAGTAGAGACACTAGACATCATTAAATTACTTTCATATCAGTGCTCAAATTTCTCTTACTGTGAGGTAAAAATGTGAATTTACAATTGTTGGTAAAATCCACACATGGACTTATAGTTCAGACTTATTTTTTCAAACATTGGACAGTTTGATACATTGTCTAATGTTTGAATAAAGAAGCCTGATCTATCAATGTGTATGTATTTAACCTTTTCACAAATGTGAATTGTGAAAACATTCTATCTGCCAGTGTTGTTATTTCCCAGTAGCCGATAGAGGCTCTGAGAAATTATTATCACATTTCAAGTTATTCTAAGAAGTGAATGATATATACACCTGAATGTTTGCAGGACTATTATCTGGTTTGGTATCATATGCGCTATAAAACCACCCTAACTAACACTATAAAGCTTCATACTAAGTAAGGTTATTTGATATATTACATAGTTGATAAGGATCTATAGAGCACAGCAACTTTTGTCTTCCATTCTAGTGGTATGTGTCATACAGAGAAGCAGATTCAAAAATTACATAACCTGTCATGCTCTGACAGACTGCCAGGAATAATTGCCAGAGTGACATATATGGAGCCCAATAAATATTACTCTCTATATTTCAATCAGACAACTTATTGAACATATTTGCCAAGAGCTGTATTTATTCTAATGCTACATGGCTTTAAAAAAATCTTTCTCTTTAGAAGTGTATGTTGTTTAAGTAAACAACTCACAAATATCTTTGGTGAGCACTTTATTTATATATTTTTATGTAAATAAAAAAAAATACCAGCTATAATTCTTAATAACATCCTAATTATTAATCATAATAAAGTCAGTTATCCTACGCACATCTCATCTTATGGTTATGTCCAAAACATGCAGATTTCCAATATTGTTTGACTGTTTCCACTTGTGAATACCAAGACGTTACATAATATCTGGGCTGCTCGAATGATGCATGAGAGGAAGATTATATGTTTATCCACAGGATGAATTTATTATAAAAAAAACAGATTTCACATATTTGTTTTAATACCACCTGTCAGGTTCCCTCTGTCACTATTGTTTGCTGTCACAAGAATTGAGGGTAAGCACCCAGCCAATGTGCAGAGGGTAGACTGTATAAAAAAAAAGTAGTTACCAGGTGCAAGATCTTGCATCCAAGAAGCTACAAAAATGGTGAACACAGCGCTGGAAAAATGCAAATACCAAGGTCAAAATGCTAAGTTTACAAAGCTTGTGCCAAAACAAAAATCTAGGGGTGGGCTTTCACTTGCTGGTGAGCTGTGTGGCCTGGCGCTGAGAGATTCTGGTATCATTGAGCCAGGGACAAGGGGGCAATTGTGGTTAACTGAAGCTGAGCTTTACTGTATAGAGCTTTAGCCACTCCATCAAATTCTTTGAATTTAAGGTTGCTCACATAAAAATACTGTTTCTGAGCTTCATTATAACAGAAAGCAAGGCTTCTGAGTCTCACACCGTAAATGTGTCACAAAGGTTTCTAAACCACATGTTTGTACACTAAATAGATGAATATCTTTTTGATTTCAATATTTAGGCCGTCTACAGATGGATTCAATATTCTCCTCCTGTGAGAAACAGACAATCATTATGTTTTATATTACTTCATGCAGGTCCAAAATACCAATCATTTGGCTCCAGTGTAGATAATTACGTAAAAAGCAATAAAAAGCACATGTGGATTAAATAATATCTTGCGTCAGACAGAAAAAACATGATCCATTTATTCATCCACAAATCTCTCAATATTCCTTTTCAAGGACATTCACCTGCCGAAGGCATCTTGTGACACAAAGCGTATAAACAAAATATCCCCAGCTGCCTCCACTATTGCTCAATCCACCAATTCACTAATCCTCCAATGTTCAATGGGGATCAGGTGACGTAGTTACTGTAACAAATGGGAAATTCATTGGACTATTGCCATACAGAAGTAATAACTCAATTAAGCATATTTACAAAACAAGCTATTCCTGGACTCTTAAAGTTCTGTATAAATCACATAAAATGGACACTTGTGACGTAGCCTGATCCATACTGAATGGCCAGTGTTTGACAAAATGTGACAGTTGGACAGCACTTCAGAGGTTTAACTTCTTAAACTTGTGAATATATCCAACACTATTTCAGCCCCATCATTTGATGCTATTAATATGTTAAATGCCTATGTGGCACCTCATGAATCTTCCAAAAACTATTGGATGATGATAGCTGGTTTAAAAGCTGTCTGTTTTTATGCACATAATTTTGTGCGATTTAATGTCAGTTTTTTGTTGTATGTAGTTTCATCATACTTTTCAATTTTTTATGTTTCAAAAAAGCCTTTCAATATAGTTAAATAAAATATGAAATAAATTCATTTTTTCCCCCAAATTCTCTGACAGATTTTTGTACAGTACATGGTTGGTGATCAGGTTTTTATTTGCTCGGGTACAGCTAGATTGGATATTTTGGAATCAAGATTTTTCTCTCGATTTTTGGAATTACAAACTATTGATAAAAAAAAGATAATACTATGATTTTTTACTGCATTTCACATACACAGATATGAAAGAATTTATCGTTTCAGTGTGTTTTGTGAAACCCCTGTTTCCATGGAAATGTAAGATGAATTGAGTCCTTATGGACAGTTGCTTTTGTACCTTTCAAAAGAAATTGAGACCTTTTTCCTGAAACTGAGCCTTTTATCCGTACATAATTCACTTTTTCCCCCATCATCTTTTTCCCCAAACTGTACTTTCCAACTCAAGGCTCTTCTGCCCTCAATATCTTTTGAAGATGTCACTGGAAGGTTTCCTGCTGTATATAATTTGTGAGACACATTAATACATGCTCTCACTGCTGAGCTACAATTCAGTATCTTAACAGACATGACAAAAAACAATACAGGCAGCTTGACCACTAGCAGCTGCAGTTTTTTTTTCTTCTGTTTTTTTTTTGTTTTGTTTTTTTTTACAAATTCCATGGCAGGGTTAAAGCACAAGGGGATCAACACCATGCAACAAATTCCCAAACAGCTTGTCCAACATGGACACATGGACAGAAAAGATTCAGTAATGTTCAGTTTTATGGAAAATCAAAAATGTTCTCTGATACTTACAAATCCATTGCATAGTTGTATTATTGTCTTAGTTTTGACAGATTTCAGCAAATGCAACCACATTACTGACCTAACATCAATCTTGTTTGTACTTTTGTGTTACCATGAATGCATTTCTTCTGAACCATATGCTCTGCAGATGTACATTTGACCTGGTGATTTGTTTTGAATTGTAACTTGACAGCACAGAGCTCCTGCGTGCTGATGAAAGGACACATGAGGATATGCAGTTCAAATTATTCCTGTTAAGAGCATTTCTTCGCCCTCAGGTTCATCATCTTTCATTACCTGGGCCAACCCAAATACTGTGAAATGCCTTACTGATCATAAGCCCCAGCTTGCACGACAGCTTGCACGACATAATGAGGATTTTAACTATTTCCACACTCTGCAACAATACAAACGAGACAAGGAACTGATCTACAAGTAATTTCTACTAAATTAAATGGTAGTCCGGCAGCATTATTGGTATTAACTACTAATCCTAACCATTTCCTGTTTCTTTGTCCCTTTTAACCTAGAAGCAAGTTCAACAGTTGGGAAATGGTTTTCAGTGCAACTAAAGTGCTTCCAAGAAGAATGTGGTCATTTGTCTAATAGGAGTTTAAAAAGTCTAGTGTGACGTAAAATGAGCATTCTGCTTTCCTCTGGAGCATCATCCTCCTTCTCTGCACACACATATTTGACAGTGGTGTCATAACACACTTCATTTTTACTGGATATTTGCTTGAGCACTCTTGGCTTACATGACAGCTAGGACAGTATTTAATATTATCGGGAAGGTGTAACGCGGTTTTAACTTGACGGTATAACCAACAGACCAAGCGCAGGTTTGGCTTCATTTATGTTTTTTCATGACTCACCCTTGTGGAAAGTTCCCAGACATTTTCCACTGTGTCAAAGGAGGACATGCAGTGTAGTGATCAAGCGTGTACAGTACCCAACTGGTGTAGAGTTATCCGTCACACCACACAGTGCTATAACTCCTCCTCAGAACATAATTTACCACAACTTTTACCTTTTTGGGAATACTAACAGAACTGCATTAATGAGGTTATGAAAACAGCATTATATTTCCTGTTAAGGAAGTAGTTAAAGTAAAGAGCTTGAAGAGGCACTTGACTTTATGCACATCAAGTTCAGTTTATTTGTGATGGCAGTGAAACTTTTCCATCCCTTTTGCCAGAAAAGGCTAGTGGATGATTCAACGTAACCCCAAAATACGCTCAATACCAATTTCTTAAAATTTCCTTTCTCTACAATAACTGCAAATGAAAACTAAAATATATCTAAGGTTGCAAAAAGAGTATGGCCATTGCAAATCTTTCATGCTTACAGCAGGATTGTTAAGTAAATAAACTCCTGATTAATATCAGGGGAAAAATGTGGTTACAGAAATGTCTGCAGGTATGTGATGGGGTGTAATGGTGCAATCTCCTACATGAATGTCTGAGGAGCTGCATGCTCATCTACCATGCCAGTATCAACCTTACTTTGTGCCTCCTTATATATAGGACACAATACTTCTTGCAGGTTGGCACTGGATGTATATTGTACATGGAATAGTCCAATAAACCCACAATACTCGCCCGCCTTCTTCTACAGACACATCTGTATTATGTCTCCTGTGGTTCTGGAGGAAGTTTGGTCCAGTCTGAGATAATAACTGGAGTGATGACACCAGGCTTGTCTTGGCTTGAACTTGGAGGCTAAACATTTTTGACGGAAAGTCTATACATTACAACTGGGGGCATGAAGGAAAAGCATGTTAACATGAGGGGGGTCTCGAATGAAAATACTAGTTGCATAATGGGAAATGTAGTTCAAAGCATTGTTGGAGCTTAGAGTAAAAGTTTGAATATCTTGCCGTCTGCTGCATGAATGACCATTCTTTCTTCCTTCATTTTTTTTTTTTTTTGTGAGTCTCTTAACTTTATAGAAGCTACAGGGCCCTATTAACAAAGTTTCAAAAGTTACTTAATTATTCCGGCTTTTCTGTGACCCAAACCAGCTGAAAAATATGTCTCCCCTATGGTTGCTTATTTTCAGTGGAATCCAAGTATGCAGTGTTTTTTTTAAAGTTACAATGCATCAGAATGGATTTATGAACAGACTTGCACAGCAAGGAGCCAAGGAAACTCTGAGTTATGGCACCTCAGGGATTGATGTTAAAACTATCCACTGCATGTGACTTCATTATTGAGCCATTAGTGCACAGGTTCACAGTATAATCATTGTTCATTATAGGCTTCCTATAAGAGTTTTGTTTTTGCTGCCGGTGTGGAAGAGTGGGAAGTCAATATTTCACTCTTTTCCGTCAAGATCAGTTAGTTGGTGGCCAACAACACTCCCCTTCCCCTCCTCCATCAGTTTCTGGGAGTTAGGAGCCACGTAGATGGGATTCCCTGTACTTTCCTGGTCCAGATTTCCAGTGTGCCGTTTCCTCTCTGTGCAGCCGGTGGCATTGCGATGCTCTGAGTCTTGGCTCAGAGTGTCTCTAGCACTAAAGGGAGACAAAGTTCACAGTTGCACCAAAAGTATAAACAATATAATTACTTAATTTCAGAAAATAAATCATTAAATATACTTTACTAAGAAATGCAATTTAAGTTGTTTTTTCTGAAAAAAAAACAACAAAAAAAACGTATGTGAATTGAGTTTTCATTCCGTTTTATTAAGTCCATTCATGACCTAACCTCATCATCCCTATGTTTGTCATCACATATTCATGTTTTCAAGCATGGTTCAAACCCACAGTTTATTTTGAACTCAAGACAGATTCTTCAAAGAAACTGGTCAGGCTAAACTACTGGAAAATGTGTACAAAATGATGCAGAAGATAATTAGAACTTTCTGTGTGATTCAATTCTGCGGTACATAAAAAATGATTACTTGGAAATTATGTAATATTTTACTCATAACAACCAGTGGACAGAAATATGGGATAACCTCATACAGCACTGAAAAATTGTTTAAGCATCCCATTCAGACTTCTTCTGGGATGTATAAAGAATACTCTGATTTGCATGATCATTTTCATCTCATATGGTTTTATGTTGTTGTTTTTTTTAATCAGTACATTTACCAGTTAAACAACTCTAAATTTCATGCTTTGAGTTTGCAGAGCACTCTTCAGTAAGTTGCAGGTTTGACTTTGATTGGCTGCCAACTTGATCATTATGACATAAAATCCTGCCCGTATGTACATGCCTTAAACTCAGATTTAGAGTGAATGCAGAGAAACTTCCCCCTTTGGCAGATCAAGTTGAAAAAAAGCCTTGTAGTTTAAAACTCTGAACATATATCATTCTGCACGGTAAAGTTCAAACATCCAAGTTAAGCAAAATAAATGTTTTGACTGGAGGAGACTTTAATCAAACTTTAAAGCTCTGTGGGAAATTTTAAGAGACTATAGTTAATAGATTCAAGTGATGAAAGATGGTAAGTAATAAACTTTTTTGTGTGTGAAATAGGATAAGGAGTTTCAGCCTTCAACAGCTAAAAACTAATGCTATTTGACTTAAAACAGGTATATTTTTTACAGTAATTTACACCATGACTGGGGAGTCAAATATTTGTGGGGTACATGTTGAATTACAGAACCTCAAACATCAGGTCCTGTCATGTTATTCACTCAACATTCAATAACATCATACTCATCATTTTTTTACCATTTTATATGTCAGGTTTATTCATTCCTGAAATGAGAATTTATTGTTTCAGTCATATCCTTGCAATAAGACAATATAGCAGAGCCACACCTACATCTAGCTGGTGGATTCCTCTATCTGTGCTGGCATGCTGCAACATCTCTATTTTTCAGATAGAATTCAGCAGAGAGTGCTGTCAGTCATGATGAGTTGAGGCAGGTGGTGATACTGTTACTGTACAGCAGTTTTTTTATTGACTTCTTAACTGTAGGCTTTGTTACATAAGTAAATTAATTAATATGACTTTGTTTGACTATTTTTTATGATATCCATCTAGTGTCTAAAACAGGATATGGCCGAGAATGACCAGAATGTTTATCTGTGTGTTTTTGTTGTTGTTGTTGTTGTTGTTGTTGTTGTTGTGGTTGTTGTTACCACGCATATCAAGGAACCACTTTAGGTCTTAAATCATGCTTCTGTCAACACTCACTTATAGCCAACCTTGTCAGTCATGATGATAATTCCGATATCTTTTCCCTCTTAGGATTGCTTAGACGGAGTCCTTTTATTTCAATTATGGATTCTGTTTTCCACATTTAACCATATTCTGCATCTTTACAAAAACAACATTGATTAAAAAAAGATCTCAACACTTAAATAAAGTTTACAACATATTTTTGAAAAACAAATGCAAGCAAAACCCTCCATATGTTCCTTATTTTTCTATCCCTAAGATCACTTGTTGGCTGTCTTGATGTTGATGTAGCCGACCCAATATGTTTGGCCTTCCATCCGCACTCTCCTGCCAATTATATTTTACTGTCTTGGGAAACTGCACCAACGATGTTTGCATGTGTTTGTGAAGCTTCCATTACTGGCTTTGTCATTAGAATAGGTCATCTACTTGATATTCTTCAATTATAGGCAGCAGATTGGGGTTCACACTCACACTATATTCAACATGCATCTATGGCACGTTACATTTGACCTGACTCATACTCCTAAATCGGGATCATGATCATTAGTAGCTCAGCCATGAAAATCAAACATGGTCTGACGAAAACACTATTAGTGCAGCAAGGACGTTATTTGTAATGACCTCAGGCAATTTTTTAGTTTGGAAATGGAAATGTGGTTCGTCAGACTAGCTGGGAGCAAAGCCATTACATGTGTCTGTGTTAGCACAGTTTAAGTTCTGGCAAGAAGGTATGCAATATATACATCATAATGAGCATTAGTGGGGGGAGAAGATAACTTCTACACTGATAAGTGAAAGTGCACTAAGCTCTGTGTACTGACAGTAGAAACGCAGTGATACATCTTGTGTAAATATCATGTAGCTACAATAATACTTCAGAAAAATGACTTAATGTAATTTAGCCTACGAGTAATCCACAACCACAAGACCACAATTCCCTGGTTGAGCCATGCACACACAGCCAGTCCTTTTAATATTTTAATGTAATTACAAATGTAAGAAAGCAGAAACAAGAAGCAACAGGGTAAAGTGATCTTTAATATCTTTGATTTGTAGTATTTTTTAAAGGAAATGTCTAAACTAGATCCAACAACCTCCTTGAGTTGAAGTTTATGGGTCACATACCTTACTTTAGTGCAAATGACGTCAGTTATCTCATTTCTCCTGAGGTAAAGTGTCCATGCATGCAGTGCTGTCAGACTGCTGGAAGGACTTACTATAGCCTCTGGTAAAGCTCATAACTTTTTAACAGCTCAGTGATTTATTGAAGAAACGTTTATTTATTTCTTTGTTGTCATAGGGCACTTAAAGGTTTACCCTCATGTTATACTTTCCCACTCATGGTATAAGACTGTTTCAGATTAGTCGTACCCTCTTCCATATTTAGCACACTTTCAACCAGACATAGCGGTTAAACTGAGGACAGTGTGTTTTTCCAAATTTTGGAGCCTTGTTTCACCTCAAGAATGATAGCTCAGGACTCTGTAGCTTCTTGGAAGCAGAAGAGAACAGGATCTCACTGCCAATAAATCACATTGCAGAGAAAGTTTTACTAGGGAGTGTGATCCAGTTCTGTTTTCTTCATCCACCATTAGAAAAAAAAATCAGCCTCCTGTAACTTCTGAGGATATCAACTGAGAACAATGGACTCTGAAAAGAGAATACAATGAGCACATTTACACTTAATAAAAATCTGTCACTATTTCAGTGTCCTCCAATTTATTGACTAGATTAAACAATAATAAACTGAGCTCAGCAGGCATACTAATATAATGTAATAACTGACCTTTGATACTCTTTCACTTTGAGCATTTCTCTCCATGACACTAATTGTTATTATCCTAATACTAACATATCATAATGTATCTTAATGCCAAGAGGAGCTGTTCTTAAACAACTGCTGGAGTTTTGTTTTAAACAGGTTTTATTGGACAGTTGTTGTGAACTTGCTGCTGGGTAACACATTTCTTGAAACCAGAGCACAGTTTTGGTGCCTGAAGGACTTTCTTTACACCACTATACACTGTGTGCACCGTTGGGATAATAACTTCACATATTAAGAGCCTTAGTGGACGGTAGGGGAAACTGTGACTCAAGGTTCTGATGTCCGTCAGGACCTGTATTCATTCATATGGGTTTTGTTAAGCATGCATGAGAATGTGTATTTGTGTCTCAAACATAACACGATGAGGGACAGAGGACACAGCTGTCCTGTTTTTGTCTTTTTTCCGTTCTCAGAAAAATAATGTGAGTTCTGACACTAGACTTAATCAGAATCATGTGTCGTCTGTCCTGTTGCATACTTTCCGTTTCCTTATGTCTGTTATTATATAGTTTGTTCTATCACCCTATAACAAATCTGTCCATCTCATGAACATAAAACATGTGGAATTAAATTAATTAAACATGTTTTTAATGCATTTGTTAATAATATGTTTTTATTTGATGACAGCATACATTGTTCTATATTGATTTCAACATCTGTAGATGTGTCTGAATCACAGGTCTGAATAATTAACTTCATAAGGAGCAGCAGTGACATAACTTCCTTGTTATGTTGATAGCTCAGTTAATGGAATTGGCTGAGGTGCTATGAATTAGTTAATACTGGTGGTATTGATTAAAGTGACCACCGTAGCTGAGGCAAAGACTAAAGGAAAGCATGGTTTTAATTTAATTGATGTTTATTCAGACACATTCGTTGACAGAAATCTTGATTTGTTGTACAATTTACACACATATACCTTATGAAGGCTGACATTAGAGCTGCTGAATTTGTTTTGCTGCAGGAATACACAAGATTAATTAAGATTTTGAACTCAATGTGTGTGTGAAGCTCTGTTTGCACTAATACTATACGTTGTTGTAAAGGAAGGAAATGCTCTCTTGTTTTGGGCGTATACATGCAGGAGCTTATACAAGTGAAATGAACACCTGAGAAACTGCTGACAGCTTGTCACACCCAAAGTTACTGCAGCTCTTTTTCTGAACTTTACCCTATCATTATTGCAGACATACCAAACCGAGAGGTGCATCATTAGGTGACATCGTCATCAATCACTTTTGACCGTTTTTTCCAAAAATGTTAGACCTAAATATGGACTTGCTTCTCCCTACTCCCTTTCGGAAATAATTTATAAAGTCTGTGCATTATTAACTGTTGTTTTGTTATCGTCTTATGTATATAAATATATTTATTTATTTTTAATGTTCGAAACAAACAAACAAAGTGGAGTGGATAATAGAACAACATTAAACATTAAAGAGATCAGAAAACTATTGCCACCATTTTATCCATTGCTGAAATAATTAACGCTGGCACAGAAAACTAAATAATTATCATTATTAAACGTGAGTGTGTGTTTTCATGTACTCAGTGAATAAACTGAAGTCAAGTCAACTTTTATGATTTTTTATGGAGTAAAATGTAAAATATAAAAGCTAATAGAGGTAGTGTAGAAAAGATAGAAAGAGCAGTTTGTGTCATTTATGCAACTAAACTGAGGAGAAAATTTAAAATTAAAACTACATGAAAATTCATTTTAGTGACTATAAATTACTTAGATAGCTGAAGATCAACTAAACCAATAAACAGTTCTTAATTTTAATTCCTCTCACATTTGAAAGCTGGCTGAGTTATCACTCCTCGTTTATCATTGTGTTATCGTTCCTCTCAGTTAGTGCTGAAACACTTGAGTCTGCTCATTCTGTACAAAGAATGCTGACAGGCTGTTTTTGGTTAAATTAAATCTTAATGTGACTTCTTTGTGTGTGGCAACTGTTGATGGAGAACAATAAGAACGACAGAAAAAGCAGCCCTGGTATGAGCTTCTAACAGCGTGGCTAGAATAATCATTAGTGGCTTCCCACGTTTTCTTTAAAACTAGTAAAAAAAGATACATTATTATTTTGATGTCATCTTGAAATATATCTGACCAAACCACATCAAAGAAATTTGTCTTGAAAAACAATGCAGGACACATATGGGGCTCAAATGTGAACCAACATGAAAAACAGAAGACAAGTATCCCAGACTCTTGTTGTTGAGTTCACCACGAGGAAACATAGTAAATTTACAACTTCCTCATGGAGGTTCAGAAATAGAAAAACAGTCCACAATATTGAGACATGCAATACACTTGCAGTACAGGCGACGTATCTCTGCTGTACTTACACCTGGTGCATAATAAACCATATAACCTGCATACACAAGAGATTCATAAAGTACTGTGTGGTGTATTTACTATGAATTTATTTAAAGGCGAATCAACAAATTCCCTTTTATTCACTTTGACTATACGTTTAACAATACGCACATCTCTAAAGATGGTTATTACCAAACTAATGAGCACAAGAGTTTTGAGAACAAGAGTTTAAATTCCTTATAAATGAGTGGGCTAAGTTTGTGATGGAACAAAAATATCACTGGGAATGACATAGTTAAAGATGAGCTAAAGCTGTAATGTATTAACTTCTCATGTGTGAAGAGCATGTCCAGTCTGGTCTCTCTGCTGTGCAGGATGAATGCTGGAAATCTGTCAAACTGGTGATGACACTGATGTTTATCACATTCCTGCAGGCTCCCAGTCTCTATCTGGACTCATGCACAAACTGGCGGCAGTCAGAATAATAAAATTCTGATTAAAAGATTCTGAAAATGGACTTCTTAGTAGATTATCCATGTTTATTTGACTTTTAATGCCTGTAGCCTTTTCTGTTTAATGCCCATATGCTGACAATTAAATGGTCATTAGTGGCACATTTGTGCCAAGCTGTAGGCCTAATCATTTCCATGCTCGGACAAAATGTTTAAATTATGAGGGTTATAAAAATTTTTGATGAACTTGAACCCACAGTAGTAAAAACCACCACTGTTGTTTTTCTCCATTTCCATGTCTCAGATTGTTCCATTTCAGATATGATCTGGCGCCCTCTGCAGGTTATAGTCACCTATCAGTCGTCCTCTCAATTTATACTGTATAATAGACAATTTAAACAAAACTATAAGATGATGAACTGAATTTACATCAGTGCAGGACTCAAAAAGAAATATGTTTACAATACAATATCAAGCTGTTTTTTTGTTGGAAGTAAGATAATTAACATTTACCTGACACAAGTATTTTAGGAATGCCTTAATTCATTATTTAATATCAATTAACAATGGGATCAACTGTGTTAAGAGCTTCGTGGAAAAATAAATGGTCATGTTGTCATAGTTTCTGTTGTGCAGCAGCAATACTGCAGTCGTGTTTTTGGTGTGAGTTGCTGTGTGTTGGAGATATAAGCTGTAGAGACGTCTGCCTTCTCTTGAATATAATAGAACTGAAGGGCAGTTGGCTTGTGGTGCTCCAAGCACTGAAAAACACACACCACAAGCGACGATCTTTTCAGTCCCATTATATTCGAGAGAGGGCAGACATCTCTACAGCACAGCTCGCACCAAAGCAATCTAGATTGATAAACAGCACTAAGGGTAAAAGGAAAAATGTGTGTTTTGTTTGCACATATCCAATTTCTTTTCTTATCTTGTTTAATTTTCCATAGTTGTCCACTCTAAAACATTTTAGTATAGACCTACATGTACAGTAGATTAAAAGAGAAAAAAAGATCAGATATCTTTGCTTTTGCTTTACTTAACTGAGTTTTATTTTTTATGTAGATACATTCTAACAAGTTTGCACATGCAGTATGTCCAAATGATCTCTGGGTCCTGAAAACTGTGTCTACCGAATAAATAATAATAAAGCAAATATATAAAAACAACCATTTGGTGTATATAAAATGTTAGAGCAAAGTGGCCCTTTCTCTGTCTGTTGACTAATGTTTTATTCTGCGTTTATCTTTCGAGTCAGAGCCCTGGTGATCACATTTCTCCTTCACTCTAGCTGTGGGTGGCCATTGAACATGAAAGGTCACACTTTGCACTAGTGGTCACCCCCTGAACAAATTAGACTACAGTGGGTCTTGCTTTCTCAGCAGCTGGTCTGTACAAACATTGCTTGGTATAATAAACATAGCCCCTAACAACCTGTTTAAAAACAACATGTTTATTATAAATAACAATTATTAGGAAATCTCTTTAGTTTTGGAACATAATTTGTAAGGGTTATTTGTTTGTTTGGATTATTTTTGTTTTCCTTGGCAGTTAAGTAGAGATGCATCTGTTTTTTGTTTGTTTGTTTGTTTGTTTTCAATGTTTTCTTGAGAGCAAAGAAAAATCAGTTAACTCTTAAACTAAATCTGACCGTTAGAGAACAATTGACACAAACATTTTTCGTCCTTTCGCTTTCTTACGACCTCAGTTTGGTCCATTTACTTTGGAAAGAATTTACCGAAAGTAGTAGTATGCTGCCATGTCCACATTGACGCTACCTTGACAAATACAATACTGTAATTCCTAACTGTGGCCACAAGAGAGCGATAATACCCACAATTTTAAATACCCTCTATCAACTGTACATCCCGAAGCCCTGCAGTTAGATCTATGGACAAATAGATTTAACTCCCAGGGGGCAGCTGAATGTGATTTTCCTTCAATTTACAGTATGTATTCAAAGTATTTAGTCATGTCTCTGTATTGATGCTACTTTTAACAATGTAGTGACTCATTTAGTGTGTTGTAGTTGCTTGTTGCCTTTACAGGGCAGTAAACTATCGTCATTAACTTTCTAAATACACAAGCGTAATACGGAGAGACCAAATAAGTCGCTATATTAATGTGGAGAACAGAAAGAGTTTGATTTTATTATGAAAGCTACTGTACTTCTTTAAATGGACATTGAGGGTGGTAGAACTTCCTCTTGAGCGTCGAGGGTTTAGTGCCGTAGTGTTTTAAATGTAGTATTGTGCAAGGCTGTGTATGTTTTGAACATCCCTGCTCATAAGTCTGGATAAAAAGGAACGTAATCTATTTCGTGTATTTATGCGACCATTTAACCATTTTATTTTTGAAAGTATTCACCGGAAGTTATAGTATTATATGATGTCTGCATTGACGTTACCTTGACTATTTAAAGTATATGTCTTGCAGTTCTTGACTGTGACCACTGGGTGGCAGTTAAGCGCCCCAATAGAAACCTGTTTGTATACTGCCCTCCTGTGTCCGTATTAAGAACTGCTAGACATTAGTCTAACTAGCGTCAATGCAGTTGCCTTGTGATAACTTCTGTTTGGTGACTTATTTTGAAAGTATCCACAGGAAGTATTAGTATGCTTTCCACTTCTGCATTGACGTCAATTGACTAATTTAATTAGATGCAGTTCCTCATTGTGGCCACTAGGCGGCAATAAAACTCCGTGATTAACTGTCGTCTCCATTCAGCGTTGAGACCATGGTTGAGACGAAGTGTTTAGTCAAACTAGCATCGATGCGGCCATGGTAGCATATTATCACTTCCGGTTAGTGCTTTCAAAGTAAAACTAAAAGTGTAGTTTACGCCTGAGGCAACTGTATGACATCTGCGTGTTATTTTGTCGCATTGAAGCGAAGCGTCGATACATCCTGTCACGGTATTTTGGCTCTTTAAGGTCAATACAGTGGAGAGTAGTTTGTAACATCACTACTCGACTCTACATCGAGGTAATCGTGAAACTCCAACTTTCCTGAGGAAGACGGCTGCTGGAGTTAAAGCTGCAAGGATCCTTGTCGACAAGAGCAAGACACGTTAGCTACAACACAGCTAACGGGCTAATTAAGCTGTTCTTCGGAGTTTCTCGCCCACTTTGGTAAGCGTGGATAACATCAGCTGATAAAGGAGCTAATGCTAACAAACTAAAAGTTAATTTTACCATGTTAACGGATTTCCCAGTATTGTATTTATGTTCCTGTTGTCACAATAGCATCGTGGTGTTAACAGCTGTACTCATGTAAACAGAGACGTCAGCTGTTCTGTTCGTTCGCAACTTTATAAACAACATTAGCCCGTTTTAGCCTGCTTTAGCGACCTAGGAAACCAACGCACATAACTGGAGTGAAATCAGGAAACGTTACTTATCCTCAGTCACACTCAATTACACGTGTCATTTCTTTCTGAGTGATATGAAATGACCTCTGACTGTGGATAAGGTGATCTTATCATTTATGCTTAAGTTAAGTAATAAGGTAAATTAAGTAGAATAACATTTAGCCATAAGTATTAATGTTTGATTCTAGCTATGGTGACCACCTGTTGTCATGCAGTACGTGTTTTTGCCTCATCCTTAGTGCTGTATATATATGATGTATCAGTGTCAGCTTATATTTTAATGGAAACAGCAAATTGTAAACGAATCTAATTCTAAGTCTTATTTTAGAGGGAATGGAGAAAGCTAAACAAGCAGCATTCGACAATGCAAGACTTCAAGTGATCAAAGACGGCTATGAGAGGGCCTTTGAGTGCATCAATAAAGGACTCACAGCAGATGAAGCTGGAGACAAGCCACAGGCCTTGGAGCTCTACAAGCAAGGGCGACAGCACCTTCTCAGGGCCATCAGTGTGCCTTCAAAGGGAGAGGAGTGTGTCGGCAGCTCCTGGGAGTCAGCCAGACAGATGCAGCAGAAGATGCAGGAGACGCTGAACAACATCACCACTCGCATGGCCATACTGGAGACCAGCGCTGACCCTGGATCTGCCCCTACACTGACCCCGAGCAGTGTGTCCTGCCCTAGTGCTCCAGACATGTCTGAAGAAGGTCTCTACCCAAAACTTTCCAACAAGAACAAGCCAGAGATGCCAGCTCCACCAAACCTACTTTCTGCTAATGGCCAGGCAGCAGGAGCTGTAGGAGGCATGGCTGCTTGCAGTAGTAAAGGTCTGCCTCTCTCACCTACCAGACAGCCTGTTGGTCCAGCCGAACAGCCTCCAGCGTACTCTCCTCAGGCGGCTGACGGCCACCTTTCTGTCTCCTATGGAACAGAGTCAGGGGAAATGTCACTGGTTGGAGAAGAGTTCTACAGTCGTACATCTAACTCAACACCATCGCCTCAGAGTTTGGGTGAAGATGGAGAGGAGCTGGTGTATATCCCCCATGGTGTACAGATATTCTTTGTTACACCTGAGGGGCAAGTGAGCGCTCCGTCGTACCCGGGCTACCTGCGGCTGGTGAAGTTTACTAGTGACCACTCTGACACAACGCCCAACCGGCCACCAGCATTTCTACAGGTAAGGAAAAATAAGTATTTTTTTCTAAAAAAATGTTATGTCTTTCAGCACACTAAAACCCTGACAAGGCTACAGAATGCCATTTTGATGCAATAAGTACAAGTGAAATGTCATCACTGCAGTGTCACCAGCTTTCTTGTGCCCTTTAACCTGATTTTGTAAGATGTTTGCTCGGCTCTTTGGCTCCTCTTTGACTGTGAGTCATCGGCTGGAGGAGATAGGCTTGTTAATGATCTCTTTTCCTCGATCTGTGGATGGGATCATGTGAGCGTTGTTTACTCAGTGCCCTAAGCCCATTGGTCTGTGATATGATGTCATCCTCCCTAGAAATCCCACATCAGGATTATTTTTGGCTCACTCTAGGCATAGATTGTACCTCACTCAGGACCTACTGGACAGTAACTTCTGTCACAGAAAAAAAAGATTTTATGACCAAATTTAAAAAAGAGAGTAATTTGATGTTACAAAACATACTTTTAATCTGAATTATAATGGGCTTATGTTCATAAACAATACATATCTTTTGCTCCCCTCACTTTACAGAAATGCCACCAAATGCAGATCTGTGTTCAACAACAGTCAGTAAAGTACTTACAAGGACGGCTAAATATTTTATGTTATGTTATGTTGTCCCCAGCCAGTGTACAAACCATCAGGCCTTTAAACCACAAGATTAGTTTCTTTGTGCGGCAAAAATATATAAAAACTACAACAAATGTATCTAACTTATCATGTTTTGAGCAATTTTATGTGTTTGGCAGTGGTTGGCCTTGCTGTAAAAACAGGGCAATACACTGACACTTGTGGATCATGAGACTGAAAGTTAACTCTTCATCGGGGAATTTCCCAGGTGCTATTGCCAGCGGGTGACATCAGTGATTCACACAGTGCAAGTAATTATCTAAACCCTGCTTACACTGTTATGCCCTATAATCCTGTTAGACATGCGGCAGTCAGAGGGAGACAGTGTCCTCTGGTTTGTCTCCTCTCAGACGGTTCACTGTGTTGCCCTAATCACAAACACCATTCCACATGTAAGGCTTTTCATCTTCAGGTCATATTTGAAAACCCAAACTAACTAAGCTAAATATTTCTTCGCAGAGCTCATGTCCCTCCAAAATGTAAATGTAATCATGATTGTATTTAGTTATGTTGGTGCACATTGTTCAGGAAAAAAATACAAATGTTTTGAATTGATGCACATTATTATGACATCATAAACTATTTATTTAGTGAAGCCCTTTATTAATCAACACATTTCCCAGCTGTGGCGTTCCTTAACTCCCTTACCTTTGTTTTGCTCCTGGCAGGTGTGTGACTGGATATACCCTCTCATGGCCATGGCCTCTCCAGTGTTGCTGTGCAACACTGGTGTGTTTATGTTTCCGGACATGATGGCGCCAGCTCCAGGCTATTATGTGGGGGTGGTGTTGTCCTCCGAGCTGCCTGCTGCAGACAGAGAGCTGTTCCAGGACCTGCTGTCCCAGATGACAGATCTCAGGGTTCAGGTCAGTGTTGCTGTGCAGTGAGTTCTGTGACAGCGCAACACATGATTCACATATTTTAGGGAAGAAATGCAAATAGGGCCCATATATTTGAATATATATATCAATACAGGTAATCAATAGCTTAACGCCATATATTCTCATACTGCTTTTCTCACTGACAGATGCTCAGAGAAACTGTCCTCTGAAATGTATTTGTATTTTTTTTTTCACATCAAAATATGTTAGCACAAGTATTCACCAAAGAATTGTTATACAATGCCTTTTGGCAAATCCTCTTGTGCCAGTGGGGGACAGAGAGCTATTTTAGGCAAATGAGACTGTGAAGTTGGAGTGCTCTGCACTATTGGTAATTACAGTGATGTGACTGTGGGTGCTTCTTCATTTTGAAAAGTCTTTAAAAATATCAATGTAGTACTAATCAGTGTTTCTCATTGAGAAGAATCTCGTTGGGTCAGGGTGGCCACCTAATTAGATTTGTCTTCATTCATAATGTTCTTTGTTAAGAAATTGTTGAAACGCATATTAAAGTGCAGACTGACATAAAAAGTCTATCAACATGGTGGAACTGTTAGTTAGCTTGTGATTTTAATGCTGTTTGGCAGTTCCTAAACACCATCCGCTCTCCCCCAATCATCACAGATAGCACAGCACAGCAAACACTGCAGATATTAAATCTGTTCCTCCCATGAAAAAGATTGTAGTTACTGCTTACGCATTGTTTTAGCCGGGCATGAAACTCTTGCTCCTGCTTATTTCTCAGCTGGCACACTTCTCCAAGTTACCCCTGCCTCAGCATTGTGGGGATTTGAGTCAGGCAGGTGAGGAGAATTAATCAGTTATAATGCTCTTATCTGCAGCGGTTAGAACAACCTCAGAGTTTCAGCTGAAAGACAAGTGCCAGTTCAGCCATGATGGAGGTAGAGACGCTGGCTCAGATCGATGCCGAACAAGGTCATTTTTGATGTATACAATCAGGCTAGTCATCTTCTTTGATGGACGTGATTCCCTATCAGCAAGTATGCACTTTTTTGCTTTTTTGCTTTTTGGGTTAAGTAGAAGATTAGAGGTTTTCAGCACAAAGGGGGTCTGTTTTCCGACTGCACAGAAACCTTTTAAAATGGAAATCTCTTTGTGGGAGACAAATAACGCATTGTCACGAAAAGCACAGAATAATAAGAGGAGCTATTGTGTGTATTGCGGGTTTGCTTGGAGACGAGAATCTGAACAGAGATGAGTAAAGCTTGCACAAAGTAGCAGATAAGTTATCCAAAGATTAGACTGACAAGTAGGTCTTATTTCAGCCCACATTGTGTGTCTTCATCTTACAGCAGCTAAACAATGTGTCTATATAATCAGGCTCCAGATGAAGCTGCAGATACCATTAATCTCAGTCAGAAAGTGTCCATCGCTACACCTGAGGAGACTGCACCAGCAGTGACCGAGGAGGGGGAGGAGGAGAAGGCTCTGCCTGAGTGGAGTGAAAAGGTGGCAAACGGGATCCTGACAGGTGAGGTCAAACTGCTTCATTCCCTTACTTTTTAATGTATTGTTTGTGTCAATTAGTTTGGAAAAACTTGAGCCTGTGTGACTGGTTTAGACCTGTTTTCTCCTGCTGTCCTATCAGGTGCTTCATGGCTAAGCTGGGGCCTGGTAAAAGGAGCTGAGTTCACAGGCAAGGCCATTCATAAAGGGGCATCTAAACTCAGAGAACACATCACCCCGGAGGACAAACCCACCCACGTCAGCCCCACAGTCACCAAAGGCCTCCATGTTGCCAAGCAAGCCACAGGGGGAGCTGTCAAAGTCAGCCAGTTTTTGGGTGAATAAGTCAACCTCAGTCAGCATGTTTTACTGACCTTGTGTGGTTATTTGGCAGTGGACTTCTAACTGAGTAATGCTGTGTTACTGCAGTGGACGGAGTGTGTACGGTCGCTGGCTGTGTGGGTCGAGAGTTGGCTCCACATGTGAAAAAACACGGAGGAAAGCTGATCCCAGAGTCCATGAGGAAAGACAAGGATGGCCGTTCCAACATAGATGGAGCCATGGTGGTGGCTGCCAGCGGAGTGCAAGGTAGAGTACATCAATACACATATTGTCTTAGAGAAAGTTGTTAAGGAGATTAATAAAGTGTCCCTAACATGCTTTGTATGTTATGTTTTTGTTCAGGATTTGCGACTATGTGGACTGGTTTGGAAGTAGCAGCAAAGAACATTACTACGAGTGTTGCATCAGAGACAGTCACCACCGTAAAACACAAGTAAGTCTCCCCTTACATTTTAAATGATTTGTTATACCACTGTCACTTGCTATAATACAAAGCAATGCAAATTTTTGCACATCACTGCTTCTTAAACAGGTTTTTGATGTTTATGTTGCAAATAACCTCTTGCACAATACAACCACAATTCCAAAAAAGTGTAAAATGTAAATAAAAACAGAATGCAAAAAATTCAGATTGTTTGTAATTACATAGATTGCATTCATCAGTTTGAATATAAAACATATCGTCTTTGTACAGTTTTGAGAGAAAGGATGAGCAAATTATTGCACTCTGTTTTATTTACATTTTAGGCAACGTCCCAACTTTTTTGGAATCAGGGTTGTACATGCAAAACCAAATGTGCACTCACTTGTTTTCCTTTTCAATTTACTTTGCAGATTTAGGGGTCTACAAAACATCTTTGACCCACCTATTGAGAATAAGTGTAATACTTTCTAATTATACACAGCTATTAGAGTCTTCACTCCACTAATCACAAGCATGACTTTTTTTGGGAATTATTTGGCTCCTGCACAAAGCACTCCTAAGTCATCTATGCTGAACCAATTCACTGCCCTTCCCTTTGTGGCAATTCACATGACAGTGCTGCTTTTCACTGATTTCTCTAAATGTTTCCAATTGAAATTTCACAGCAAGCAACGTTTCCTCCCTCCCTGATTTTTCAAATCTTCCCATGTTGTATGAATTCCAATGTTCCAATGATGAGCAAAATATCTTTTATTTTTTGGCTAAACAAGACAGAAAAGAGAAGAAGCGTACACAGAAAGGGGAACGCAGATGATAAAACCACGAGAAAAGACACTTAGGTTATGAGACAGTCTCTTGTTGACTCTTTTTAGCTTATTAATCAATTATTGATTTCTCTAGGGTTGGGCAATATCATGGTATTTAACATGAGAATTTGTTGAGAATTCGTCAAACATCAGACTAATCCAGCTATTTTATAATAAAGTGTTTTCCTAGTTTAATTGAAGTATACATCAATATTTTGGGATTCATTCATATTTCCCACCCAAAGATTTCCAAACCACGGCAGAAATAAATAAGTCTGTCTGCCAGATGTTTATCAATATAAGAATGTGCACTTGCATGGTTATAATCCTCACATTAAAATTCACATACAGCATGGCATCTTTCCAATCATTGCACTGCATATTAATTAATTTTCCCCAACCCCTCTTGTTTCTCACCTTTTGCTCTGACCTCTCACCCAATCTGACGTTCTGATGAAGGTACGGGGCAGCAGCAGGACAAGCCACAGACCACGCTGTCAATTCTGCCATTAATGTCGGTCTCACTGCCTTCAATGTTGACAACCTGGGGATCAAAGCTGTGGTGAAAAGGACTGGCAAGCACACAGCTCAGGCCATTTTGGATGACTACAAGCTTCAGGAAAAACCAGGGAATGGGAAGCAAGTGGAGAAATCGGGCAAATAGTTGTTAGTGCCCTGCCTCATTCCCTCAGCCTTAACGCATCATTTTTATTCTTCTATCAAATAAAACTATATTTAATATTCATTATTTATAAAACATGTTCTATATTTCAGAGATAACAACTGTTATTTGCATATCCTGTAGCTTGATACAGTTCTTAAGCACTTTAATCTTAATGTAAAATAAGGTAGATGGACCTAAATGAAGAGAAACTGCCGATTTAATGATCCAAATCAACACATGGTTATACAGGATACCAGTTGAACTCCTCTCTTTGTACTAAGACAGCATTAAATTGTTAACTAGACACTGGACACTTCCCTAATCTCCTGGAAGCATCTGTGTGTTTTAGTCTTTCCCTAGTAGGGTAAGTGCAATTTACATACTTTGAATGAATGAATATTACCTAAATATCAGTAGCTTTAGATATAACTGTCAGTGAAAAAGTGCCTGCTAAACTGTTTTCCCTGTTGTGTTGAAAATGAGAAATAATCACTGCTGCTTACTGTGCCTTCATACATCAAATGATATACAAAAATATTGTGTTGTAAAGCTAAAGCTGTAAAAGTCTATAGTCCATTTTGTTTTTTGTTGGACCTTCGATACATAGTGGAAGTTTTGCCGTCTCTTATAAATGAGGGCTACTAAAATGTTAATATCTCTCAGCTTCAAGTCTGAGGTCTGTTTTTAGATTTGTGTTCTGCAACATTGTGCAGTGCTGTCTTCTGCGTTCAGTTCAGTTGTATCCTTATGTTTTCAAAAATAATAATGCATATAGTATTTCATAATAAAATATAGATTTTGTTTTGATGGACAAAACATTTAACAAAATGTGAATTTTGAAGTGTTATGCTGACTTTGTGGACCATTTAGGTGTTGTTGTTTTTTTGAGTGATCTGGTTTGTAATCTTTTTAAACTCCAGCTTTAAGACCCCAGCAGGTAAATGTAACTTTCAGATAGCTTTCAGGTGCTCAAGTTGTGCATTGAGATTTCTTTCCGGAAAAATAAAATATTTAAATAAACAATCTCAGGTATTCACAGGTATCTGTTTCTTGCTTGATGATGTAAGGGCACAATGTATTGAAGACGGTTTATTTTGACGGATGTATTTTGAATCAGTCGCCCTAATACTTCCACCTAGTGGCTGTATGCTTTACAGCACGATAGCTACAGAGCATTTTTACAGTATCGTACCATAGACTGTATATAAATATTTACACGTATATATATATATACATGTACCAATGCCTTGTACTGCAAAGGTTACTTTTGGAACATCAACAGAGGAAAAAAACATTATTTTTTACAATTGTTGTAATTGAGTCAAAATTTAGAAATAAAGAACAAAGTATTTGAGGAATTGAACAAAATACATTTTTTAGAAGTATTCCATAATTTTTAATGGGCTTTTTTGTTCTGCTGGGTCAGTTTCATTTCACTTAATACAGTCATGTAAAAATATTTTACATACAAATTTGGAGTTGATTGCACATTCAGTCAAACATATTTTAAAGATTAACAGTAGCTTAATTTGTTTGTCATTAATGACTTAAGTGATAGAAATATTCAAAATGCATTTCATTCAACTGCAAGACAAAAGCTTTCCAATGGCTTTTTAGTGATGTAACAAATAATCCACTTATATGGAAAGAAATGCACTGCAGACAATCTAAAATGCTATCATTAAAAACAAAAAATGGAGTATTGCAACAATACAGTTATTTTCATTAATATGAGATAGACACATAGTCAAAAACCATCAGCTTTCTGTATATCTTTCCAATAATAGATCATAGACCAACAAAAAAAGTATGTCCAATGTATGCTGTATGTGTTATTCACATCATCTGTGATATGCTTTATATGGTGAAAGAACAATGTTTACAAGATTAGTGTCAGGGAAGCTCAGCTTACCATTATTATCCAACAGCAAATCCATCCAAAATGGTTTGACCTCATCCTGTGGACTGTCTGTCAAAGCGCTCCTACTACAGACATCACTCTGCAGAAGGAGTCTTGAATCACACAGAGCATCTGACACTGGCTGTTCCCCAGTCTCAGAGGTCAGGTTATCAGTACTTGAAGTTGTGCTTTGAAAAACAAAAAATGGAGCAAGTGGTTGGTTTGTAAAATCTACTGCTGAAACACTGTCGGTTGGGCCAACCAGAGGTGAATCAACCTCACCTTGTTCTCCCGGGGGTATGATGGAGTTTGTTTCTGTAGTCTGTTCAGGTGGGCTGTAGGCTTGGCCTAAGCTGACTGATGGGAGAGCAACATGATCCACAAGGCCAGGGGTGATATCCCATAGTGCATAGCTGGAAGATGTACATGTTTCCATCTGTGGTAAAAAAAAAAAAAACTGGCTGGTCATTGCTGGTGTGAAAACACATGAAGTGGGTTTCATAAATGCAGAGGTTGGGCTCATCCAGCTCTTGCCCACAGACTGAGACGAGAGAAATTGATCCTGGCACACTGGCAGCATTTGTCCCCGGGGAACAGTAGATTTGTCCGACAGTATTGGCGGGGCATGCACTGTGGTCAGGCCATAAGCTAGAGAACACATTTGATCCATTGTCGGAGGATTGGTTATTGTGCTCGATGACTGATTTTCTTGTTTACAGATCTTCTGCTGAGTGCATCTTCTTGGGACATGATCCGAAATGAAATACTGTTAAACTCAAACTGTAGGAAAGATTCTGAAGCAATGCAATTTATTTATTTGACTTGCTCCCACACTTGCAAGGGATTGTCAATATAACTGCATCAACTGACACAAAATGCAATTAAGTAAAGTAAACAAATATTCATACCCTTGGTTGACTTCTTAGCAGGTGGCTTTGCCCTCTGTGAAGTATTCTTCTTTAAAATAATATAAAAAGCTAAAAATGACTTAATAACTCTATGGCTGGGGCAGCTTGTACCATTTCTTCTGTGGCCTTTCTATGTTTTTCAATGAACCACTCACTCTAGCCTCAACTGCTTTATTAATCTGTTGAAAATGAAACATGAGGTCATGAGAGTTATCACAGCCAGATATTGTCTTCCCATGCTGCCAAAAAAATGCAGTAGACCTACTTTACACAGAATATGTGCAGGCAGAGTCTCCCCTCAGGTAGCTCATGTACCTTGCAGTGAGCTTTAATGTAGCTGCAGTGTCTAACTGACCATTCACAAAGGGCAGAAGGTCACACAAGTGTTGACAAGCTGTTCTAATTTGAAGCCTGGGAAGACATGCTAAATATTATGAGAATTTGTGAACATGTACAGTAAATATTGTCAGCACAGCTACACCACTCAACTAATTATTTCCTAATTAAGATTATGACACATGCAAGAACATAACACAATGTACAAAATGCCCATGACTTGATACATACGAATTTCAGAAGATAACCACTTTGAGTTGCTGTGACACAATCTGAAATCGACTAAGTCTATCCTCCTTTTCTGTTCCCTGCAAGAATGAAGTGAAGCCTGGAGCCCACTTTCCTTTTTAGAAGAGGGGTAGCACTTTCCTCAGTATGTGCAGCTAAACTTCATCTTTATACACTATGGAGGAGCAAAGCAAGAAACAATGAAAACAGATTCATGATCACATTTAATAATAATACTTCAAGATACAAGTTGTTGAAGTAGGAATAGGGAGAAGAGTAAGTCAACAAGTTACAAGTTTGCACATTGTTTTACAAACTTTACGCTAGACAGCCTGATCAGCAAACTGTGACTTTTTGGAAATAACCTTTCAAATTTGAGGATAAGTAAATTATGCTTTCAGCATGCCAGCTGGACAAAAGCCCTATGCAATAAAGTAATTGTTTGCATCAGGTTGAACAAATTCAAAAATGCTGATAGCAATAAAAGCCTGTGTGTCATGGAGGGTGCCCAGACACACTCCAAATCTAGTGTTTGCAAGATATAGGCCTAAGGATGATGGTCGGCTGGGACGATGTAGATACAAACACACGTGCAAATTACCCATTAGGTGGTCTTCTGCTCATACTTAAGTGATGTTTATTAGCTCCCGTGTGTAAAGCGTCCTTCAACCGCTCATCACGATTATCCACACGCTCCTGGGACTGAATCAAGTAATTCCATGCATCACCTCTCCACACAGGCACAACACATTTAGGTCAATCTGTAACCCTAGAATGTTGTTGGGTCACCTAGTATTCATATTTCAATAAAGTAAACTGTTTTCCAGAAGCGGATGTAACAGTGTGATAATAAATAAACAGAAAACTGCTTTGAGTGTTTGGGACATCAAACCTTAATGCTATAGGCCTACGCTCGGTCTATGAATTTAGACTAATTTGTCAACACCAGCTCCTCGTGATCACTGGATATCGTCATCCTGTTAAAATAATCGTCCAACTCATTTTTGAGCATTAATGTTACTTCAAAGTGTCATTAATGTTCATGACACATCCCATGTCATGTTTATGACACACTCATGTCACTCTTATGTAGACACCTTCAAAATAAAGTGTTACCATATCTTGCTTAAGTCACAAAGTCATGTTCTAAAAATTGCCTAAGTCATATTTTATTTTGATTTAGGCATAATAAATCCGCTTAAGTCACACACTTGACATAGGCCATTATCTTAAAGGGGTAAAATCACATGATCTGATCAACTGAGGATGTAGGCGATTTTACCATAGGTGGCCGGCGCCATGAGCAAATGATTTAGGTTAAAAAATTAAAAAAAAAAAAAAAAAAGACAAAAAATGACTTAGGCGACTATTTTAACAGTGTGACGATATGGTAAGTTAATTGAATCACACACAATAAGTATTTTAATGTTAAAGCAGGTGGATCGTCCCAGTCAGTCTGCTGGTAAACTAGCGTTAGCAGCAGGTTAGCCTGAAGCATGATATTGCTGGTTAAATATGTTTGAGAAACACCTGCCAGCCAACCCATGATGACAAGAGTGGTAGCTTTAAGCCAACGAAACGCATTTCTGTCTTTTTATGCTGTGTAGTGAATAGTGATTTGTTTTATTAAAACAGGTATAAGGTTATTCATTCAGGTTAACGTGAACGCGCATCATTAAGCTAAACGCGCACCAGGGGCGCGTTCTGGCTCTGACAGCAACGTGCACGAGTGCTGACACCCGAGCGGTCCGATGTAAATCACTGCAATGGCAGAAGAATAGGTAGGGGAGGGTGGAGGACACCGGCTACAGCCCTGCCTCCTCTCTGCATGCGAACACAGCAGAGTAGACACACGGCAGGCAGGCAGGACCGCAGCATCATCACAGGGGCAACAAAGGGACGCATGGTTCATCCAAGGCATCAAATAAATAAATGATTAATTGAGACAAGTTCTGCTTGAAGAAAAACCTGTTATTGCGTCTGTCCTCACCTAAAAGGTAAGAGAGCTTGCACCAGGACAAGAAAATCCATATGTTCCATGCTATTCCGTTTTCTTGCTATATTATATATGTATATATTGTTTGCCTTTTAATAAGCTTTCATCCAAGGTTCCTAATCAGGCTTATGTTGTTAATGTTGTACTATCCACTGTTAAAGCATGTACATTTCATTGCTGTAAAAAATGAATTGAGGCTCACCGGGGAGCATGAAATGGGTGTGACATCTTACTTCATAATGTGTGTACCAGCAGCAGCAATGCTTGTATCAGGAGTGTAAGCAGCTAGACTGACAGAAAGCCTAATTTCTCTAATGTATTCTATAAGTTCAAGTTAAACTGCTTATTTAACTAATAAGCATTTTCCCTGTATTATTTAGGGTGTAATCGCACTGCACAGTCATGGAGCTGGAACACTTTGATGAGCGGGACAAGGCTCAGAGATATACCCGAAGGGGCTCAAGAGGCAATGGGCTCCCCAGTCCAACTCATAGTGCTCACTGCAGCCTGTACAGAACCAGGACACTGCAAGCACTCACCTCCGAAAAGAAGGCCAAGAAGATTCGGTTCTACCGCAACGGGGACCGCTACTTCAAAGGGATTGTGTATGCCATTTCTCAGGATAGATTTAGGTCCATCGAAGCACTCCTGGCTGACCTCACAAGATGTCTCTCAGATAATGTCAACTTGCCACAAGGGGTGCGGACCATATATACCATTGATGGGATAACAAGGATCACCAGCATGGACCAGTTGTTGGAAGGTGAGTGTTGTTCCTGAAAGTGTTCCCCCAGATGTAGTTTATATAAAGTAATGCAAATTAAAATTATAACATAAGTCACAAAGTCTAACTAAATCTACAGCTGATGCAGATGAAAACAAAATTGCATGACTTCCTTAATCATGCAGAGCAGAAAAAGTCAGCGTCGCATTATCATGTGATCCTTGCTTTTTATTTACCATGCGTGTCCTTTTTGTTGTGGCAAATTACAAAATCGCTTAATGTGTCTTGATTTTCTGCAGGGGAAAGCTACGTGTGTGCATCCATAGAACCCTACAAGAAGCTGGACTACACAAAGAATGTAAATCCCAACTGGGCAGTTGGTGCTAGGACTGCTGTATCCATCCGTGACCCTTCTTCCCTTGGTAGTGCCAAGACTGGATCCCCAGAAACCAGGGAGAGCAAGGACTTTATTAGACCCAAACTGGTAACCATTGTCCGCAGTGGAGTAAAGCCCCGCAAGGCCGTACGGATCTTGCTCAACAAGAAGACTGCACACTCCTTTGACCAAGTCATGACTGACATCACAGACGCCATCAAGCTGGACTCGGGAGTCGTCAAAAAGCTATATACTGTTGACGGCAAGATGGTAGGTGTTATACATTTGAAGTGGTGATTCTGTGAACATTACTTTAGCTAATGTTTTCAGACTTCTAATAATAAAAGCATATTTCCAGCTAGGATACACAAAAAGTCCCAACATTTAAAAAAAAGAAAAGAAAACAGACCCATACTGTCAATTACTTAAACTTCAGAAAATAGGAATGTAAAACATTCTGGTAAATGTGATGACACATTAGCTGTCTGTGTAATGCTACTGTCATCTGAATTACACAGCCCATATAAAGTTTTATGGCCATGGCATGTATGCATAAAACAGTGTGATATGACAAATAATGAAGAAATCGTATCTACAGTTTACAGAAGTCACATAGACTGTTGTCTGTCCTTTGACTTTTATAGTTTCCCTTTACTCAGTTAGTCTTAAAGTTGCATACTATGCACAACTGTACCATTCTCCGCCCATATAGTGACAAATAATTAATTGGTTAAAGTTGCCCAATTTGCTTACTGAGTTTTTCAGTGTATATTTGGTTCAAACTGACAAACAAACTATTTTAGCTTGTGCTTACAGTTGGGGAATCTGGTTGTAGATTTGAACAATGGCATTTTTGATAAAGTAAAAATCTATGAATATTACGTGTTAACCCACTTATATAGCCTCTAATTTGTTTATTGACACTTTGCTTATTTCCTACTAAACCTTTTAGACTAATGTTTGCATTTAAAAGTCAAACAGCAAAGCAGCCAGGACAACCTTAAGTGCTCTATACCTGAGAGAGTGCCATTATCTTATGCCTTTTTCTCAACCACTGATACATTAATTGCTCACTAGTGGGGAGGAAGGAAGGATGCTTTTATTGGACATAAGTCAATGGAAACTGTCATGACCTTTGCTTATCATAGCTTAGCTGTGTGCAGAACCTGGATATATTTGGTTGTGGTATCTTTAAAGTTTAGTTTTAATCTTGTCTTCATATTCTATCTTTCCATTTGTGGTACTGTATCTCACATAGGAATCTTACATCAGCACACTGCACATGAAGCAGACTTGGTATACCTTTCCTTCAATGCAGGCTGAGTTTTTCTCGCAACATGAGGGAATTTTGAGGTTTCAGAAGAATTAGAACTCTGTCATTAGAGGTACTTGTTCTCTTCCTCATTCATGTCTCTGAGAATTGCTTCCTTACCCAGAGAGAGAGACAGTGCGGTAGGTTCAAACTCAACTGGGAATATTTGCTAAATGTATTACGAGAAATGGGTTTCTAGGACTCCATCTAATAATACTACTAAACAGTAGCACACTATTGAATGGTTATTCACTTAGTGAGTCAGAACCCAACATAAATGTCATTGAATTCAAATTTCTGGACAATAGCAATATTAGACATCATTAGACATTGGTGACATCTTGGCACAAGTGCCTTTTTTTACACTGCAGTTTACTCACACATAACAGTAAGTAACATTCATTTAGATATTATCACAATTATTTGTGTCAACAGAACATAGAACTGACTGAGCAAATTAGTTTGAAAAAGTACCACAGAAAAAATGCTCTTTTGCTAAACCTGGTTGTAAACTCAATCACTTGCACTATACATTAGTATCCTTATCACAAAATATTGTAAGTTTTTTTTCACTGGTGGTTTCTATGGTGACATGGTTTCCTGAGCTGGTTGCTAAGGAACAGCCTCTGCGGCAGAGCAGTGCAGTAGTGATGTCAGGACTGTAGGTGTAGTGTGAGAGGGCTCATAGATGCAGTGCTTGGTCTGTCAGCCTTTTTATACACATGGTGGCAAAATGGAGCACATGGCTGAGGTATAATCCTTGGATGGGACCCATTCTGTAATGGTGTGTAGAGGGAACAGTTGGGGATTTTCATACAAACAAACAAGTCTGCCTTCACAAATGCTCTAAATTATTTTAGGAATACAGACTGTTTGAATGCATTAATGGACATGAATTGCAGTACATTAAAGGTAGATGTCAATTGTGTATACTATGTTAAAATGTATTTCTATGGTTTTGGATTTATCTGTCACACCAGGTATTCCCAGATACCATTGCTTATTCAGTTTAAATGTAATCTATGGTTTCCTAATAAGCTGTTGTGTTAGGTGCTTGGCAGTGCAGCTCTGTGCTCTAGTTTCCCTGCTTTTTGGTACTTTTTGTCATGTTGTGACTCCAGATGGCTAAATAAGCACCCTTTGGCATCAGAGTGCCTGTTTTCATGGGTGTTTAACCTTTGGTAAATGACCTGCTTGCGTTTTTGGTCCTGAGAAAATGGCATTCTGTGGAAACAATTAATCATAGAAAGTTTGTTTTATCAATAATGTTCAGTCTGGGAAATTTTCAGCCACCTGATTCGCCAATACATTTACTTAAAATGGTAGCACTGCTTGTTACATATTTCTTGTATCAATGTATTTGCCGCAGTTTTAACATAACTAGAATTTCTGATGATATCCTAAACAGTCACATTTATAACTCTTGTATGTAATGGACTGACAGTTTCACAAAGCTTATTCACATTTATTTTAGACTCGTGATTCATGTTTATATTTGTGGATCTGCTTAGCGGGTGACTTTGCTTGATGGCTCTAATCCTTGGCCGCATGGGCACAAGCAAGTTAATGGGCTGCACTTTGTAAACCTCAGATGACTGATCATTTTAAAAACAAAATCCACACTAAAAGTTGTACAGTAGAAGTAGGCCCTTTGAGGCACGAAGACATGCCGTGGCCTGGTTTGATCCTGCTGTTCTCTGTGGGATGGAGCAGAGAATATTTGCATGACAGAGTCAGTCTGAGGAGACTTGGGCCGTGGCATTCCAATCTCCGTTTTGATGGATATGGCTCTGCACTGTAATTGTATTATGCACAGTGCTAACCTCTGTGTTTTAGAGTCAACACTTCTTGTTGAAATAGATGTTAACACAGCCACCCGAGGACAGAGTCTGGCTTGACATCAATGCATGAAAGCAGAGGCTTAATTCTCCATAAGACATAAAATGATGTATCAGTAGATGATATAAACAGCCCATTCATGCTCTGGATATTAGACACAGAGTGAAAGTGGTTATGAGATTTGTGGTTCCCCTTTTGCCAGAGAGAAAATCTGCAATATGTTTTTCAACTCATCTCTTCATGTTGACCTTGACTCTGCTGTTTCCTGGTTTGGCCTGTGTGTGCCCACAATGAAGCTCTGTTGGTCTCTGCACATACCTCAGATGTCTTTTCTGTGTCTTTCCTCATCATAATCAGTTTCAGAAAATTTAAAATGGTCCTTCTGCAATTCAGTGACATTATAATAAAAGTAGTTTTGTTTTTGTTTTAGAAGACCTTATAGAGAAAGTATTTAAAATAATTACAATAGAAAATCTGCCCATCTTCTCGTGTGAAAGTAATGTAGTGAACTGTATATAGTGTTTTAGACTTTTGGTGTTGATCAAATAGATCTATTTTTTATAGTTGATCTCAAACCAAGCCATTTTTAAATCTCACTGCAACTAAAGGGGGGGAAGAAGGATGAAGGAGATGGGCTGTCTGGCTTTCCTCTTACCTGCTGCTGTGACTTGGCTGTTAAAAACAGAACAATGGACTTGCTCAATGTCGTACTGCATTTGGCGTAGAGACAAAATTCTGTTATCCTCTTTTTCTTGTGGGGCACTATTATGCTTGAGCTAATGTGGAAGTTGCTGTTATACAATAATTAGCATATTGCAGATAATTTAACAGCATGCTTAATGAGTGTTATGAGATATGTTTAGATAGGAATTTTAAAATTGAACGTGTTTACACATAATGTTATCATGTTACACATTATTCCAGAGTCTACTTCCATGACATGACATGTCCTATAGTATTGTGATACATTGCATCATTGCAAACTTTTTCAAAATATGATTTGAAATATCCTTTTTTTCTTCTGCTGGAAGTCAGACATTGTTAGAACTACACTGGGCTAAATATAGGGACTGAAAACTAGGACACTGTGATTAGGAAAACTGAACTGTGTGGGTTGATGTTATGGCTTGTGTTGTAATGTGTGCTTGGATTGTGGGTGTGTCCTTATGGATGTCCTTATAGTGCTGACTTGCACTTATTAAGGCAGCTATAACTCTGATATGCCTTTGCAGAAGCTGCAGTTATATCACAGAATTCTGCAGCAGACCTAATTTTAATCTTGGATTATGTGTCTCTGTGAATGCTGTGTTCCATCCTCTCTTTGTTCTCCTGGACATTCTACTGAGCATGCAGACATGGACAATCAGTACAGTATGGAAAACAAGTAAAGGGCAGCAAAAAATAGACTTTTAATCCCTGAAAACTAATTACAGTCTAAAAACAAGTAAAAGTAAAAAATGAAAGCAAGCTATCCAACTGTACATAAGGACAGCTTCTGCAAAATTAACTAGAACCAATTGAAAATGACGTGAAGATGAGTCATGTGTCATCCTGACATGCTGAGTGACGCTGCTGTTTTCAGTCTTGCACTTCAAAGGGGAGCTTCAGCACCCTGTAGAGCTCCACCTGTCCACTGGTGAAACAAGGTTGTTGTTTTTTTTTAACTAGTTTGTGTCTTGTATGTAATCTATGGTCTTTAACATGGCTCCAATTGATTAGCTTCTAAAGCATGCATACCTCCCATTGTGTTTTCTTCAGGAGCAGCACACAGATAAAACCCTGACGATCAATATTTGCAGAGGATGCTCCTGAACTGCAAGGAGGGTGTGTGTGGGGGTGTTGGGGGGATGATAGGTGGATCTGCTGTGTCACTGAGCCAGCAGGCATAAGCAATCAATACAAAGCAACACAATCATGATTGCCCTAGTTATGCTCTTCCATCATAGCTTTGAGTTTTCCTATTTCTTAGTTTTTCTGTCATTTAAGATTAATTGTAATGTCTTTTTTTTATTTAATGTAAAGATTAAAGGTGGCTATGTTAAAATCAAAGACCTTAACATGAAGCTATCCATATTTTGTCACTCAAGCTGGGTACTTTGATCGCACATTGATTCGGTCTCTGTCTCTGGCTTTCACCCCTGAGTAGCAGTTGTCCACCAGCTGAACTTTGATTCTATGATCCTTTTGTGTAACAACATCACTTCTTGATTAGTTTTTAGAGAGAGATTGGGAGTTATATAACCTCCACCAAAGGGCTGAAGCCAGATTTGAACCCACAATGTCATAATGACAAGGTGTTCTATGTTATTCCATTTTACCTAGACTTATAGTGACATTGTTCTATTGTCTGCGGCTTGTACTGTCCAGTGCTCCAGATATGATCTGACAGGGGATCTTAAAGCAGCCTTTCCCTCTCATCGTCTCAAACTCAGCTGTGATTCTGTCTGGTCTCCTTGGCAACGGCTGTGCAGCTCTCCTCCCTCTGGGATCTCACACTCTTGGAGGAGGGGCAGGGAGCCTGTCAGAGAGGGGTGTCTGCAGACAAAATGACCATATTAAACCCCCCTCTCTGCTGCTAAGAATTCATGGCTGAATGACCATTGGCTGTTTGGTTTATCAGTAACCTGCAGAAAAAATGACTTCTAATCCTTTTGTTTGGTGGATAATGTCAATTCAATATTTTGGAAAAAGAATAGATGCATATACTGTATTCTGTTAGTTATTGACTAATTCAAAGTACATTTTCTACAAAATCTTAGATATGTGTGATGAAAACCAGAATATTTTCACATGCATAACTAAAGAGGATAACAACATAACATTTAATATATGGCGAAAGGGCAGTCTGGTTGACCAGCTGTGGTGACATTCTTGTCTGTTCTTCTGTGCTCTGTCTAAGCACTTAAGTCATCATATTAGACTCCTGCTGAACGCCCCATTCTTAATGATGAGACAGTTAATAATGCATGTACATATTAGATGTTTGTAATTGGCTTTCTTGACTTTTCAGATTTAATTTTCTTAACCTGTTTCTCCTCAACTACATTGTATTCATTGTGTTTTCGGTGATAATCACCACTTTTTCTCATTATTTAACACAAACTCTCCTATAAATCTATAATTTAGTCTATTAATTCAGTCATATCTAATTTGACAGCTAGGCCGAATAGATAAATGTCCACTTAATAACTAATATCAGTATGAGATGGCATATTTGTTGATAGAGGTTTTGCTGAGTCCATCCCTCTGTAGAGGAAATGAAAACATTCTCTAGTGCACTGCTGTAGTTAAGCACATCAATAACCCTTTGAGGAGAAGGTCAGGACTCCATCAGCATCTTCATTTATTTATGACACTGCATCCCCTGTGATGGGCTACTGTATTAGTCAGAGCAGCAAATGCATCAACTTAGTCATCTAGTTTTCCTTTGTAGAAAGGTAAAAAATTATAATTTTTATTTCTGTTATTTTCAATATAAAATGATATGTTGTGACCATGTTATTTTACAAAAATGTTTTTAATTATCAAAACCGTACTCTGGTTTATGGATTTTTAAATGTATTATTAATTAATTTATTATTATATAACAATTTATTACAATTTCGGAGATTTTAAATTCAATTTACATATACATTAAGATAGTTTTGCTGTCACTTACCAGAATGCTTCTGCTTCAGGAACAACATGCTCATGGTGACTTGGCATGATTGGCTCCCTAAATGGATGACTGGTGTTAAGTGTGTTTTAACATTATTTTACATTGAATTGTCCGAGACAATAGAGGGCAATTAAAGTAATCTCTCACTGGGGATGGAAAGGCCATTGTCTCACAGACCTTACTGAATATAATCCAACAGGTCTAAAAGGAGCTTTTTCTTGTCATAGCAGTTACCCTAGAGACATTTTATATGCAGCCAGGCTAATACACCAGTTGAAATAAGTGTTAATTCCATTATTCATATGCTGTTCACACTGTGGCATTTATTTTCCCTTTGTACTTTGGCCATTTGGAATATGCAGTCACAGCGTATCTTCTCAACTTCAATACTGCATCTTTAATACAGTGGTATTTCTGTCATGGTTTTCTCTCTGATACACTGAGATGGTATGTAGTAGATGTGAACATCTGTACTGACTTTTATATGATCGAGATTTGAGTAGATGTTTCCCAATATGACAAATAATGCCAAGACTTTTGTAGATAGTTACTTCAAAAGTCACAGTAACATATAATAATATTTGCATCGTAGTCATGGGTATGTGTTTCTTTTCTTTTCTGGAGAAGTCATGTAGCAATTGCTGCTATGAGTCGGTACAATTAATCTTTAATTCAGTTTTAATGGTTAGCATATAATATGCTGTCTGAAAACTATACGACTCTCAGAGTGTTTCTGTGGGAGTTGGTCATTGCTTTCAGATGCAAAATGTTATTGAATCTCATGCAAAATGCTCCATTAAAGTTTGAAAGCAGTCCAAAATTGGCTAGTGAGTGCAACAGCAGTTTGTAAGTGTTCACTGATGGAAAAATGACTTATTTAGCTTTCCTTACTGTTCATTTGGTTTATTTTAATTTGGTAAGTATCAAATATTTAAAAGCAACAATACTTAGTCTTACTAGTCTTGTACTGTCCTGGACAGTACACATTACATATCAAACTTGCTTTGGTACAATAACCGAGAGAAACTTCTCTACCTTTACCAGGTGACCTGCCTTCAGGACTTTTTTGGGGACGATGATATATTCTTTGCCTGTGGCCCGGAAAAGTTCCGTTACCAGGATGACTTCAACTTGGATGAGACTGGTAAGCGTTCTTTTTTTTATGTGGCTTGGATCGCTCACGGAGAAAGCATATGATAACAGTTTTATGTTGTTTGTCCATTGTTTCTATGAATATGATTGACTAGTCATACTAGGGGTGTCACATTCTCCTTGATTTCAAGGCAACGATTTGAATTTTTGATTTAAGCTCCCACCTGCAGGCTCAGATGGGGAATATATATCTAATCACCCCTCAATACCTCACTAATTTTGCTGTTGCAGAAACATTTTCAATGCGAGTGGTCTGACTGCTATATTTCCTAGAATGTACCACACTAAGGCCCTATGATTGAAATTGAAAATCATTTCAATGGATTTTCGTTTTAGAATTTAAATCGTGACACCCCTATGTGATATTTTTATTAAACAGACGTCCTTTGTGGTCCAAGTACATATTGACTATGCCAAACACGTGAAAGTATTATTGTTGTGCTTCTTGCAAGTTTGTACTCTCATCTATAGTTTCTACTGCTACTGCTCACACTCTAGAAGCACTGCTAATAAACAGTATAAGGTGTTGCTGCCACCTTGTACCCGTCACATTTTTTCACTACTTTGTTTGTGTTTAAAATTTAGAAGCCAGAGTTAGCAGTTAGCAGAACTGGACAGTACCATATACTAGACATGGTACTTAAACACATTTTTGTGTCTCTAGTATTTGCAGCTCTTGTTCCATGCCTTTACATTTCTTTACAAACAGAAATTTATTCTGAAAGTAACACATCACTTCCTACTGTCACTGTCTCAAAGCTGGCTAAAATTGGTAGATTTAAGTTAGCCTAGTATTATTGAGGAAAATCGTTGCTCCATCAGTATTTTATGTTTATTTCTTACTTTATAGAGTGCAGAGTGACTAAGTCTTCATCATATAGCCGGCTCCCCTCCATACTTGGTCTCTCTTCCCCAAGAGCTGCTGGGATTTCCCGCAGGAGCAAGTCTCCCTCATCCGCCAGTTCAGGTATGCATGTGGGTGTATGAAAAAAACATTTAGGTCTATCTTGTGCTATTTATCATTATGCTGATTTTGTCTTTTTTTAAAATTCTAATACACTGACAGCTAATGGCACTGCAGGCAGTCAGCTGTCCACGCCTCGATCTGGGAAGTCTTCAAGCCCTTCTCCAACCAGTCCAGCAAGCCTCCGAAGACGACGGGTAATTAGGGCCCGAGCAGGCAACAACCTGCCTATTGTATTTCGAATTATTTTTTTTTTCTTCTTCCCAAATGATCGCATTTTTCACTGCCTGAACATATCCCAAAACTCATGAAACTTTAAATATAAGTCACACCTGGCGAAAATTTTTATAATCTATTGTCATCCTGAATTTCCATCACTAGGTGGCGCTATAATAAAGGAAAGTGCGTTTTGGCTAATAACTCCCACATACATTCAAAAACCTTATATCCACACATTCACTGAGTTGTGCTGAATCTCGTGATATAAGCCACGCCCATTTTTGCCTTGAGTTTTTTTTCTCGCAAATTTACAAAATGTCGTAAACATACTTTTTCGAACCCGTCCTAGGCAATTTCATCGTTTTGGACCAAACTTTGCACACTGCATCTATGGACCCTCATAACAAAAAGTTATTAAAAATAATTTCGATAACCCAAAGAATACTCAAGTTATTAAATAACAACTTCCTGCAGGTGGCGCTATTTTAAACACAAAACACGAAGTGTTGCATATCTCCACATTGGCGTGTCTGAATGACATGAAACTCAAGATCCTACTTCCCCATGAGCCCCTGAGGCTCTGTGCAAAATTTTGGCCGATAACCACTAGGTGGCGCTCTTTAAGTTGAAGTATTTTATATCTCCAAATCGGTTGGTCGGATTAACACCAAACTTGGTATACTTATTGTCAATGCCCTCCTGAGGATAACCCTGTGGGGGAAAAAAACGCGCATGCGCAGAAGCGCAGAAAAACCGCGCATGCGCAGAAGCGCCCGGAAAAGCAGCGCATGCGCAGAAGCGCAGCGAGGCCGCGCATGCGCAGAAGCCAAAAATGGCCGCGCATGCGCAGAAACGCAGAAAAAAATAATATAAAAAAAATAATAATAAATGAAATAAAAAATAAATAAAAAAATAATTAAATAAAATAATCAAAAAAATATAATAAAATAAAATAATAAAGTACAATATATGTCTCAAAATGTAGTGGAGTAGAAGTATAAAGTTACATAAAATGTACATAAAAGTACCTCAAAATTTTACTTTAAGTCCAGTACTTGAGTAAATGTACATAGTTACTTTCCACCATTGCTACCTGACACTTCAGTCTAATTTCATATTTGGTACCGTGGCCACACTATAACACTTAAGGCAATGAAATTCACAGGGGTGGTATAGAATGGCCCCTGTAACGCACACACCCCGACGGCAGCATGCCCCGACACGTGTGTACTGCGAGGGCCCGTTCAGTACTGCTTGCAGTCCTAGTTACAATTGTTGTTCTGATAAATAAATTGATGTCTTGGAAGATGTATTTTATACAATGTCATACCAAAGAAGCTTTGGAAAGGACTTCAACATATTTTTCCAACAATGAATTATATTTAAATGTAATCTGGTGGGAAATTTGATAAATACCTCACTTTCAAATATTGCCTAGCCAATATGTGTGAGCCTCCAAAGCTATACTCTACTGTTTGTTTTTGTTGCACAGTAATGGAACCACTGCTTGTTTTGCTTATGGACTGGGGGATATTACAAAGATGGCTTGGGTGATTGGGCATAAAGGTGTACAGATGTAAATATTAGCCAGAGTTCAGAAAAATAAAATCACCTAAACCTTGTAACTCTCAGTAAACAATGGCTGTGTCTGGGCATATTATGATGCTTTAGAGCTATCTTTCAAATTAAATGTCATCATACTGCAGCAGCACATTTTTGCTGTTATCATAGATCTGGGGAGGACAAGCAGGTTTTGAGACTGCAGGGCACAGTCAACTCTGAAGAAATCCAATTATCAGTGATACCATCATTAATTAATCATAAGTCTGGCTGGGGTTGGTATTGTGGTGGCTGTGGAGGATATTATTTTTTCCCAGTCTGTATGCTGGTGGAAAGGTTAGTATAATGTTTTACCCTGCTTTATTTATTTCTATCTAATCCCAAACTCATACAAAAGTCTGGCAGAGTGAAACGAATAGGGATTGTGTAAGATGGCTGTAATCACATTTTTACAAGCTTTGCCTTCTTTGAAGTTTGTGTATGACAAGTGCATTAGTGAGTCATTTGTTCCCACTATTCTTTCCAGGGATCTCACCACAGTGGCTCTTCACTCTCTTTAGCTTCTACCAAGGTTTGCAGCTCAATGGATGAAGGAGATGGGCCTGGCAGTGAAGGTAAACATAAGACATAAAAAACACTATAAGTAATGTAAAGGCTTTTACATTATCATTTTTAAAATATATTTTTTTGTTTTTCTCCACAGCTGAGCCAGTGGATGAAATCCCCTCAGTCCCTGCATCCATAGCAGAGAGGTACAAAGTGGGAAGAACTTTAGGGGATGGAAACTTTGCTGTGGTACGAGAGTGTGTGGAGAGATCCACTGGAAGAGAGTATGCTCTGAAGATCATCAGCAAAGATAAATGCAGGGGAAAGGTGAGCCTGCCTCTACATCTGCTGACTACAGTTCAGTGCTGATGGAATTCTGTCTTGGATGCTCGTTCAATTTCTTTATTTGTTTCATAAGTCAGTTGATGGTGCTATCTCAGGGACAAATTTTGTTTTGCTTTCTCTTTCAAGTTTAAATTACACCTTCAGATGAACGGAATTAAATAGTGTTAACATGTATTAAAATTGATTTAAAAGATATCTAAAATTTCTTAGATGTTTTCTAAAATTACATTACTGAAAATGATACAGTGTTCATAGATTTTTCTTCCTTTTGATTAAATTATCTTTATTACCTAGGAACACATGATCCAGAGTGAGGTGTCGATCCTTCGGCGTGTGAAGCATCCCAACATCGTACTTTTAATTGAGGAAATGGACACCTATAGCGAGCTCTATCTTGTAATGGAGTTGGTCAAGGTACCATACATTTGTTAACTCTTTGTAGTAAATAAGATGCAGTTAATATATATTAATATATTAGGCCTCGTGTGTCCAAATATTTCCTCTCTTTCATGTACCAAAAACTCTTTTTCCAGGGGGGCGATCTCTTTGATGCAATCACCTCCTCAAACAAATACACAGAGCGAGATGCCAGCTGTATGCTGTTCAATCTGGCAAGTGCCATCAAGTACCTGCACAGCCTCAATATTGTCCACAGAGATATAAAACCAGAAAACCTATTGGTAAGTATGACTTCATAAGCTTGCATTTACAACTAACAGTTACAAATAAGATAAATACATACAGATATAAATTAACACAATTCCACAAGGTATTTACTTTATCATATCAATATGGCCATTTGGAACTCCCATTTCTAACATATCTACTCCATACAATCTGAAAGTTGTTTGTTTTAGTCTTTGCATTGGCATTTTTATTGTTGTGCTTTTTATTGTTATGCAGATGTTCTTACCTATGTCTTTATCTATTTCTTTAATTATGTTTCATTCATGTGCACTCAGTGTTAGCTAATTTTATAATCACATCAAGCTTATTAATGGAATCTTTACCTCAGTGATGAATTTTATTGGGGGCTATTTTGCATGCAGTTTCTCACTTTTCCTTAATGTGTGTGTTTCACAGGTATTTGAACACCACGATGGCAGTAAGTCTCTGAAGCTAGGTGATTTTGGCTTGGCTACTGTCGTCAATGGGCCCCTCTATACTGTGTGTGGCACACCCACCTATGTAGCACCAGAGATTGTGGCTGAGACCGGGTGAGTCAGTCATCTGTGACATGATTAGGAGGAGTTTTTCCTGTAAATGACCATTGTAAGATCAAAAACTGCAACAGTATTTCGTTTGGACCTTTGCTACTTTCAAATGTGCTTAGTCTCTCTGGTACCTGCTTCTGCTCTCTCCAAATACAGGTATGGCCTCAAGGTTGACATTTGGGCAGCTGGTGTCATCACTTACATACTGTTGTGTGGCTTCCCGCCTTTCCGTGGGTATGTTCTACTGTATCAGAAGGGGTTTTTTTGTATGCCATTACATTGTAGACTCTACTCACTGTTGCATCCACATCTGCCACTACAAGGTTTCTAGAGTATTGGTTGTTTTATTTTCTACAGCAGTGAAGATCAGGAGGCTCTCTTTGAACAGCTTTTGAAGGGCCGGCTTGATTTCCCTGCACCATACTGGGACAATGTGTCTGACACTGCCAAGGTTTGTGTCTGGAAGTGCTCTCCTCATCTGCCGTCATGCTCCATGTGAAACACCAGAATCTGTCTGCGATGTGTTGCTGTGGTGTCTAATGTTCGCTCCAAGTATACAGTATAATAATGTCGCCTGTCTTTTTAGGCTCTGATCACTGGGATGCTGCAGGTAGAGGTGGATCAGAGATACACGGCTGTACAGGTGCTCGATCATCGCTGGGTCAATGTAAGTTAAGCATTTTAAAGTCAGTCCAGAATCACCTATATACACACACACGTCACCAAGACAGATTGCAGTGGGATACAGCAAGTGGAGTTTCTTAAGTTTTGTTCTTTGTATTTTCAAGGATGATGGTGTGTCAGAGAACGAGCACCAGCTGCCTGTGGCAGGGAAGATCAAGAAACACTTCAACACTGGGCCCAAGCTTAGCAGCACCACAGCAGGAGTGTCAGTCATCACAGTAAGCACTGATCTACACCCCTCACACACAGACCGTGCATGCAACTCTGCATCAATAGATTACATTTTGGCTCTTTTATATTTTTTTCATGTGCTTTAGCAATGATGCTTTGGAAATCATTCAAAAGTGAAAAAAAACATAATTTTGAACCAGTATTTCTCGTACGCACCTGCTACTTAACTTAGTAGCAAAACGTATCTTTTTCCTTTTGATGTCATCAAAGTTCAATCGAAACTATCATTGCATGCTTTTGCAAGGCAGCAAATTAATCAATTATACAACCTCTTTATTTGCAACTATAATTTATTGTCTTCCCTGCTTTATTTTGTGAATACATGAGTTCATCCATTTGCATTTGCTGCCAGGTTTTCCTGTGTGCGCTTTGGCATTTCATCACCCTTTTTAGATGGACTGTCAGCACTGTCATTAGAAGATCTTATACATTAGGAGATCTTTTAACAACATAGTTCACCTACAATTTATAGAGTAGTTTTTAAGCTGAGCTGGATTTGTAAAATTAGTAGAAAGATTTACTATTTACTACTTCCCATTGGTGGGGGGGAAGGATCGGTCGCAATTCTCCTCCTTGTATCTAGACTTTTCATTTACTTTGCAGGTAAGCCAAGCACTCAAAGACATCTTTCCATTTGGCAACTGACAATAAAAGTTCACATAATGTCAGTTGATGGTTACAGGACATTTTTATCCACTTTTATGGACGTTGTGTTTCTCAACGCAGAAAATATAAAAGATAAGTTTAGAGTTGTGCACCTTAATGCTAATCAGGTCCGTGATGCTTTGAGTTCAAGGTGATCGTCTGAGTTGCGCTCGTCTCTCTCTGCTCAGCTGAACCAGGACTTTACCATCCAGAGGTCAGGGTCTTTGGACCACAACCAGCATCCAGGATTGTCCTGGATAAGGTATGACATGGCATAGCGCAAATATGCAGTGCTTCCATGGCAAAGTGCTGGCAGTCTCCATTTCCCACCCCCTAAGGGTTTGACCCATTGGACCTCAATGAAGCCCTTTTCATGCCTCACCCACCTCATCAAGTCCATCACTATTACGTTCCTTCATCTCACTAGTGCTGTGGCTGTTTCCTCTCACCTGGTTGTGCACTTTACCTTGCTAATTTACTTATTCTGCATAAGCAAGTTATGCATCTGTAATGCTATCTGCCTTTGATGATTCCTGTGACATATTGAGCAACAGACTTGTGTTTCACAAGTTGAATGCATTCTTTTTATTTCTGTGTAAGAAGTGCTGTCACAGACATAAAGATGTCACATGTGACCTTGGCAGACCTTTTGCCTCTTGTTGCTTCTCCTGGTTTTGTTGAGTGCTGCAGTAGTTTACTGTGTCACGATAAGTGAAAGGAGAATAGTAGTAGTGAGGTAAATGCAGCTTCACAGATACAACTGCATGCAAACATTGCCTCATCTAACTTTTGCCAAGTGAGTCACTGATGGTTGACTGGATGCCACCCCTCAACTCTGTGGTCTTGTGGAGAACCTAATGATAGCTGCTGTGTCACCCTCTCTCAGACCACGCCACTTGATAAAGAGAAGCAAGTTCTCCGACGAAGACGCCACCAGGATGTGAAGCTTACTCCACACCTTCCACATAATTTTGGTGCCGCCTCCTCCCGCAGTGCCAACCCTGGCCTCTCTGCCACTGAGTTCACCTCTGAGTCTGAAGACTATTCCCATAGTTCGGCTGACACTGTCCGTTCACCCATCTCTCCGTTCTAACAGCCTCACAGCATCAGGCAACAGCACCATCCACCCCTCTAATGAAAAGTGGAAGAGGGTGAAGTGCAAAACTGAAAGACCCAACATTGGGTCCAGTCTCCTGACTTGAACTTCCAGAGCATGCAACAATTTTTAATTTATAGTCCTCTTTATTTATTTTTTTCTTCAAGAAAGTCACTGAGCTGTTAAAGCCTTATTTCTTCACAGCAAACACTGGTCCATTGTAGTACTCTAGAGCCCTCTACTGGTGTATATTATATACTGCAGGAGAGAAGCACTTCGCTGTTTAATGAAAAATGTAAATGCAAAACGTTGAAACATAACTTTCTAAATATGAAAATGTATGATATGACAGTGCATATCACTTATCATCTCAATAAGTGCTTGTTTAAAAATAACTCAATACAACAATAAGGGTGAAGTCTGCGTTTCTAATCCAATACACTTTTTTTTCAAAATTCAGCAAATATCTCCTCACGGTTTGCAAGGTGTCCATTATCTGTATGCGGTGGACGAAAAAAAATCCAATTCATACACAGGTTTGGGGTCTGTACCATGAAGCAAGTTCAACAGAGCCAGGGTTTCTTTGTATGAGCTGACTCGACGAAGTCTGAAGCCCCAATCAGAGATAACGGGTACCAGGACGGTGGTTATCAACTTTTTTGTTAATTCAGGCTTTCTTCTTAACACAGCATATTCTCAAAAAAGGGGGCTTTTGGAGCATCATTTGACTCTACTACCGGAAAAAACTATCACATCCTGCTTGCTTCTGTAAAGAATATGGAAAATAGCATAGCAAAAACAATACTGTTCTGTTATTCCAGCTGTATATTTAAATTTATTCTATCACTGCATAAGCTCTCAATGACTACCGCTTATTTCTAATGTAACACCAAAGTGGTAACACTTTAAACTGACACTGTCCCACAATAACGAATACATGAACATTTTATTTTGGGCCACTTAAAAAAACCCATTTTAGGCGTATTATCTTTGATAAAACCAATAAACATTTTCTAATAGGGATTCTATTAGCTGTATCAAAGCAGTTTAAAACGAACATTGGAAAATCACGACCAAGCATAAAAATACATCACATTATGGTTTAAAGGAATTATATTGCATTTTACATGCAAATAAACGTCATGGCCTACAGAAAATACTAATAATATTATAGTGAACTATTAATGCATGCTACCTGATTTTATAGGCTCATTGTATTTTAGTCTTTAGTTCAGAATGTTGGCAAATACCAAGAGAACTCTACACATTTATTCAGCAGTTCAGTGAGGGGAAATAGCCAAAGAAGTTAAGTGAAATGCACTTTATAGCCGATTTCAAGCTGAAAATTAGAACAAAAGCTGTCTTCGACCCTGTTAGCTGTGCAGCATAAGTTACCATCGCGTTCTAGCCAGGTTAAAAAACTCTGGTTTTAGATTCAGCATACTTCACTAATCTCGCTTTGTGGTACAGCTCTCTGACTCTGTAAATGGAAAACAAAAGAAATGGCTCAGACCAAGCCACACAACACTATTTCATTCATGCTCGTGCACAGGACAGGGCAAAGGCCATGGATGTATAAAGAGAAAGGCATGGGGGTCGATAAACCTGGCCCATGCTAACATTTTAAAGGAGCACTGATGGGAAGGGTATATTTGTTTGGCTGTTGAGTTGAAATATCAATAATCTTTCTGTAGAATCACAGACTTCACTTTAACAGTAACGGGCACCTTTCTGCTGTACTCTGTGCTGTGGTACTTTAGTCCTCTTAAACAGTGTGTCTAAGGTTTAAGCACCAGAACCTTAAGACACTTAAGACGGTCTGTACCATAAGCATTATCTGTACTGATCGGATTTATTGGTGTAGGACAAATATTTTCCTGCTAACCAGTAGCATGGCTCTTTCAGAGAATTGAGCATGCAAGTGTATGTCTGTTGATGGTCCAGCTCACATGGGTGCTTGAGGATGATTATTGAAACAGTAGATTTGTTACGTGTCTGTTAGAGTGGTTGTAATTCAGTGTTGCTACAGATGAATGTCAGTACTGTGTAGTTGGTAGTAAGTGCATGTTTAAAGCCTTGCTTTGGCACATATGAATCTTAAGTGCAATTAGGTATTCTGCCCAATGAGCACAGTATCAAATTTGTCCTAAGAAATGCTGGAATCAGTGAGAATGGATCTGTAGCCAGTATTTTTGGCAGTCAACTGACACACGTCTTAAGCAAATGGGGTGATTAGCTCTTGTGCAACATGTTTTTTTTTCTTTTAACACACTGAAAAAGAAACAAGTTAAAAGTTGGCAAACACAACAGTGCTTCCAGTAAAATACATTATTTTTATTCTGTTAAGTCAGGACTTTTGTTGGCCTTGAATACTCCGATCATACATCACTAAAAAGTCTGGCTCACTGTTTGTTCTCTGACCACTTTATACATTGGTTAACATGAGACAAAATATTCATGGATTTTCCTGTTTCCTTCATCTGAGACTTTAATCTGCATGTCTGCTAATATGCATCCGAAATCAGTTGTTCTGGTCTTCTACTGTTTGATATATACGCCTGTCCGATATGAAACCATTTCTGTTGTCATTGTATGTGCTGTCTTAGTGAATACAGTTCAGTTAAGGCAGACTATAATCATACCACAGCTAAGTTAAGACTTGTATATACATATTTTAACAGAAATGAAATATCAACCCACCGACTTTGTTGTTAAAGGGCTTTTAAGTTTTTGATTTGAAGGGAATGAACGGAAAAGCACAAGGAAAGCAAGTTCTGATATGATGTGACTTTTTGTGAGTGAGTATGCTTTCGAGACTGACTTTCATCTGAAAAACATGTAATGTTTATATACAATATGTCAAAATGGTACTCAAAGACAACTGGGAATGTCCGTAATAGTGGAAGAATGTGAATGCTGTATTATATTCCTCCATATTCCATTAATGTAAGGACGTTATAAAATGATCTAAATGAGAACCAAAACCAGTGCTTCTCCTTTTCAATTCATGAAGAAAAAAAAATCTGTTATGGTAAAAAAGCATACTTCAACCAATGTACTCTGCAAAGAAGCCAAGTCTTGCAATAAAAGGATTCGATTAATTTGTGAGTCAGCGACTTATCTCCATGACTTATCAAGTAACTGTTTATACAATACAACTTACTGAAGACCTTTAAATCTGCAGCAACAAATTAAGACAGCAGGTGGCAGTATAATCAAACACAAGCTTAAAAAAAATTCCACCTTCAGTTACTCATTCATAGCATGCATTTACTGAGCAATAGTTATACAGACTTAATCAATTAATGCATGTATTCATGTTTTGGAGGCTGTCTGCACACATACATGAGCAAAAGCTCAACAAGAAATACTCTGTATACACTGGTATATTTATTCAGTTTTATTAAAAACACAAAATAATGAAAGCAGCTGAATTTACAGTTATCAATCTTGATATAATCTCACAAGCTTCAAACATAACCTAACTCTTCCAAAAATGTAGGCAAAAACAATTTGGCTAAAATATAAATCATAAAATTTTGAAAATATATTACATTAAATTAAAATACACCACTTAATTCCAACATTTTAAAATATTTTTGTCGAACAAATTTAAATTCACAACAATGAAAATGATTTCATCGGAAAGCAAAGAAAACCCAATGCCTTCAGTAGCTCTTAGCATGCAAAACGTCAGCTTTGGGTTGGGTGGTCTCTTGTTGCACCACAAAAAAAAAAAAAATCAGAATGCAAACTCAAAATCTATTTGCATATTTTTGTTCATTTTAAATTGTCAGCTCACAGCGACAGGCTTCTTCTCATTTGCAATTAAATGCGGATACAGTAGCTTTCATATCACCAAAAATAGACCATAGTCATTTTTGGAACACTATCTTGTTCATTATTAGATCTTTTTTTTGTCACAGCTGAAATCTTTAGACCTTTTCAGCAACCAAGTCATAATATTGCTTACCAATGCATGGTGTTACAGCATGAACTGGTGTTCATGAATACACAAATTCAAAATGGACGAGCAAACATTTTTGCAAAAATAAGCAAAAACTGAGATGAACAAATAACAGTACTAATGTTTGCTGTGCCAGCAATTGTAGACTGTCTTTTAAACTGACACTTCCTTTTACAAAATGTCTTACAGCTTTACCACAAACACCATAACAGTCATGAAATATTATCCAACAAATCTGGTATTGAATCATCTGGATATGTTATTAGAAGTTAAAACAACAAATGATTGATAACACATTATTTTATAATCTTACAGTAAATCATTTTAATTATTTTTCCATTAGTAAACAAAATAGTCCTCAATTTAAAGTAAATATGGAAGTATCACAATTTATGACCCCTTTTTGCTGACATCATGATCAGAAACAAATATTTCACAAAGGACTTAGCTTACACTGAATTTCACTTCTTTCATATAGACAATCAAACACAACAAATTAACAATGAACATTTCGTCTTTTCACGTACACATACATTTGACCACTGTTAATAACAATGAGAAAACAATGGCCATACACATGTATTACTAACCAATTAATATCTGAATTCCAATGAAGACATTTTTAACATTTATACATGGCTAGCATGATGGAAATGTTTTTAAAATGGTGGCTAGTCTAACAGCATTTTAGATCTTTATCACTTTACACTGTCCATATTTACAGTACAGGTTAGCTTTTTTTCTTCTAGAAAAGTGTTCCAAGTGAGATATGTATCTGCCATAAAAATGTTGTATAAAGGTTCCAACAAGGATTCATTTTGTTTTGCATGTTCACAGTTTTAAACAGGAACTTAGAAGCTTACAATAAGTATGTTTTATTAACTGTGTAATTGTGTTAACTTAAGTTGATCTCAGTCTCTCCTTGCCCAGAACATCAGACCTGCTTGACTCAGTTGGGAAATGCATCAGCTGGTGCTCAGGTAAGACATAAAAACAACAGAAAATGCATCCAGATTGTTCAGCAAATGACACATAGCAACAAGTTTGCCTTAAAGGCTGGACGAACACACATAAGCACATCTTGTTCCTTATTAGTGTCACCATGATGATGTTCTCCAGCCCACTTGATCTTGTCCATCCTCTGTGGATCTTCTGCAGCACAGCTCGGTTTCCCTCCTGCTGTGTGGATCTGTCTTTCTTCAATACCTGTTCTGATGCTCGTAGTGCCACCGGTTGAAATCGATGTTAAAAGCTACGATACTGCCAGAAGCCATGCCTGTGATCAAAGTCCTGAAGAGCAACAAAACCATGAAAAAGGAATGAAATCCTTAAGTCAGGAAACATACAAACTTTGTAAAATGTGGAAAAATGTCAAACCACAATTAAAACTACACAAATAATAATTTTGTTGATTTTAGTTACAGTATAATATATAATCATATTTCAAAGGTGTGGTAATATATGCAAGGAACCAACATAAAAAATGTGTTTATTGATAAAGATTATTTCCATGGTGAAGGAAACAAGCACAGGAGGTCTTCCAGGACTGTGACAGTAAATTACGGGATCCTCTGACAACTGAAGTAGACCGTTGAGTTCCTGCAACCCTTTTGCTCTTGTGTCCAAGGCTGCCTGGTATGTAGGAAAATCAGCTGATTTCACAGGGTCGTCTTATACTGCTACACCCCAAGGGCTTAAATGCTCAAGCACAATGAACAGAGCTAAAGCAGAATGCCCCTCTGTAAATGGAGTTGCTGAGCATGGCTCACTAGGGTTACCTAATGTCAACTTTCTGAGGAAAGAGATTGTAACTGAATCAAGGGGTTCTTAAAATATTTAATTGAAGTGACTTGTTAAGTGGCATTGAAAGAAACATTAAATATAGCAATGAGGACTTAATTTCAGTATTTTTAGTCCTTGATGTCATGTACTATTGAGAATTTAGTACCGTCTTGAGACATTTACTTTACAATTTAAATTAAATAAAAATCACCAAAAAATGTCATTCTATATCTGACCATCCTCTGCTTGCCTAACAGGTTGTATACTCAGAAATTATAGTGCAGAGTAATTCAGCTTGAGAACCAGGCCTCTGTTTCTGGCTGCACTGTAAGTGCTGAGGGCGATTTGGCCTTTGGCTGTGAAGTTCAGCTTGAATGTTCAGACTCTCTAACCTCTGTTGACTGCCAGGGTCACATGATGACGTCAGGCTTATAGCCCGAGAGCGAACAGTGTCGCCTCTGAGACGCCACCCGGGACCCATTGTATGTCTACTGATGAATCTTGTAAAATGCTAATTTTAAGGAAAACATAATGCTGACCTGCCAGTTGACTTGTGCTTAATGCATGTGTGCTCACTGTTATGCCAAAATAAGTGCATTTGAAAAAGATACCCCTGTAATTTTTGTCTTGATGGCAACTGTAGGTTCTATTTACAGATAACAGAGTACTTAGCATGTGCACACACCTGGATTTACATATGGGAGCTGAATTGAACAATGCCCATATTTGTAACATACTGCTTTGACTTTTTATGACAATTTTCGTCATACTATAATATACTTTTTTGTGACATACTACACTATGCTATTTTAGAAAAAATGTCATTAAAAAGCCATACTATACTATGGCTTTTACTGATTTCTGGCTGACCTTTTTTCATGACATTTTTGACAACATACTATACTGTTTGAAATTTGAACGACATTCTATTTTTTCATGAAATTTGGATGACATACTTTACTATGACATATTATACTGACTTTTTGAATTAAATTTGGACAACATACTATATATTTTAATGAATTTTGACGACATACTATACTGTAACTTTTTATGTGAAATTTGTACAACGTACTATATTACGATTTTATTTCTGAAATCTGTTAGGGCGTAATTTTTGGACATCCCATAATATGATGTTTTCCTGTCATTTCTGGCCATATTATGGTCTAATATGTATCATCAGAGTATAATTGGGTCATTTTTAGGCATTTTAAAATTTGACCTTTTTTGACAAAAATCAACATACTATTGTATGACTTTTTTTGAGGAGGTAATTTTTGAACATCCCATAATATGTTTTACTGTCTTTTCTGACCATGCCATGCTCTAATATGTATCAACAGACTATAATTAACCCATTTAAGCACTTTTTTTTCGTGATTTGGACAACATACAATACTATTACTTTTTTAATTAAATTTGGATAAAATACTATATACTATGAAATTTGGATGACATACTATACTATGACTTGGTTGACATGCTATACTATAACTTTTTTTGTGAAATTTGTACAAAGTACTATACCATTATTTTATTTATGGGACAACATAAACTTTATTTCTGAAATCTGTGCGGGGGTCATTTTTGGACACCCCATAATATGGTGTTTTTCTGTAATTTCCGGCAAAACTATACTACCACATGTATCATACTATAATAGACCCAATTTTAAGCATTTTTAGGAATTTTGTACCTTATTTGACAAAAATTGACATACACTACTATGACTATTTTCATGAAATTTGTACAACATACTGTGCCAAGACTTTATTCATGAAATTTTTTTTCTCAATTTTTTTAGACATACTATCTCAACCGAATTCATGGCATTTTGAAAGTATGACCAACTTTTTTGATTTTTTTCTTTCTTTTATGGCATACTACTGACATTGTTTGTGAATTTTTGGGTAACAAAATGTTTTTGAAGGCTGCCACTGGTCCGCATGCAGCACTTTAAGGAAGACAGTTCACTGTAATGGCTATAGACAATTGTCTCACCTCTATGTGGCATCAAAATTGCTACAATACAACTGTCTGCTCCTACCTTTGATCATGTGATAGGTCCATGGCTCGGACGCCAGCATCACAGCCTGGGTAGACATAGAGCTGTTTGAAGTCACAGGCCTGCCACACCTCCACCACACCATTATCCCCACCTGTGACCAAGTTGTGGCCATCACTGCTCAGGAGTATAGCCTACAGTAGAGACAGAGAGGGGTTCAACATGTCACTTCCAACTTTACTTTTTGTTCCTTATCAGGAAAGTGATTTTGCTGCTGCAAGAGGCAATTGCATGGCAGATGGTAATGCAACCAACATGGACATTTGTGATCGTGAAGATACAGTATGTGAATGAGATGCAGCAATGATATGCACCAAAGTTTTACTGCAGGATAAAAAAACCCCAACTGTAAACAAAGAAGACTAACGTGTGGCCTGGCACATTGAATTTACACAGAAACCTTAAGAAGGATTAAAGATTGTACTATTAAACTCATGAAATCAGAGGAATGCATGCATAAGGGGTATTGTACACCTGGTTTATTAATCTACTTATCAATTTTTTTAAATCTTGCATAATGATACTATTTTAAAGAAAACAAGTAGATTGATTATTTGACATTACTCAGGAACTGACACCTTAATTTAGTTGTGAAGAAAGTAAAAAAGGTAGCATAAATAGTCCCAAACCCGCAATTGTACATAACACATATTATTTGCCAGAACTGTGAAATATGTGCAAACATAGCTTCATGTAGCATAGCATTTCTATCTTTCCTACTGCGCTGTTTCACCAAGGCAAAGGTATGTGTACTTTGTACATTTGGCAATTAAAGGCAATCTGAAAAAATTGTGTTGTTGTTGCCGTCTCATCTCTATTTGTAACATTTTGAGCCATTACAGCATCTCACGCTCAAGCACTACCAGGTGACTTCAGTTAACTCCCTGAGGGTTTAGGACTTTACGCCTTTGGGTGGAAATGCAGCCTTTACGTATCTAAGACTGCAAATTAACAAATATTCATCCACATCTTTAATAGATTATACTTGTGTCAGCTTACCCTGGTGGAATCATTGACCTCCATCTGTGCCAGCAGTTTTCCGTTAATGCTGAAGTTGCAGAAGCGACCCCGCTCGTAGTAGATAATGCAGTGGCCCTCACTAGACACTGAGATGAGCCTTGGGCGCTGATAGTGGTCTGGCCCCTCCAGAGCCCGCAGCAGGTCCCCTGTGATGGTGTGGACCAGACATGGACCCTCTGCCAAACCAAAACATACACAAACAAGTGTAAACTATGCTCACTTGAAGCACCTATTCCGTATCTATGAAATAAGACATTTCTACAGTGTGCACAACATGCATGTGCAGGTGGGTACACATATAAGTCAAGAGTGTTCATTCAAATGAATACCTGTCTATGTGGGTTGGTTTTATACTGGTAACCTACAGTATGCCAATATGCAAGCTGAACTAATGAGTGTCCTTGGCTTCCTCTTTCCTTCCTGATGTCAATGACATTGTAGGGAGACAGAAAAGTACACTGACCTTTGGCTCCACTGATGACCAAGCCCAGCTCTGCACACACTGACACACACACGACTTCCTGGTCGTGACCTGTCAAAACGGCTCGTGGTGCTGGATAGTCACCTAAAAGATGACAAATACACACAGTATCATTAACACTTTGTTCGGTTTCATTTCTTAAATCTATTATTTGACTCTGGAACCATCAACAAACCAGAGAAAACCTGGATAAGTATATTTACTGGTCAATATGTTGCATTTCTGAATTGGTATTTCTGTGCAATGGTCTACAAAACCACCACATCTTTGTCAGGCAATAAAATCAAATAAACACAAGCACACTGATTGTGACACACATCTGCTAGCCAGGAGGTCCCTTTGAATTGTCATGTAAATGCAGGGATGCCCACTGATGGCAGTAGAGCCACTTGATTTCATCCCATGTGTCACATGATTGATGATGGCCAGGGGAGAGGTTAGTGAGGGGAGTTTCGTGGCAACCAGAGCCGACCTCTCTTTCTGAAATCCACTGATCACCAATACTGAATAAACCTACGCCATGTTTCTAAATTCTGTTGTGTCGTTCAGAGTTTAACCCGTTGAATCCACCTAAATTAATGTAATCAGTGGAAATGATATGTATTTAACAAAAAAAGGAAATGCAGCCAATGAAAAGCAGATAAATTGCCCAAAATGTACATTAAAGTATTAAAGGGAGGGGAAGGATGGATAGGAATTCTAGGTCAACTGAAAAAAATGCTTTATGCACCAAAATTTGTGTTTATTTCAACTAATGTTTTTAATATTTTGTTTGATTCATATTTGTTTTATTATTTTAATGAAAAATGATATGATGATTACATTTCTTAGGGCCCTGATTTTTAAACACCTTCCAGCCCACCAGTGATGGAAAACTCATGTTATATGTATTCTACTGAAAATACACTATGTGACTGTTCACACATGACTCAAAGTTCAGCCAACTAAGAGAAAGTTTCTCCATCCACCTATATGACAGTTAAGTCCTGATAGATGATGTGGACATGTGCCAGACCTCTCTCCTCCCCCGTCATCTCCTCCTCTAGCTCGGCATATCGTCCAGTCAGTAAGCTGGACTGTGATCGATGCAGCACAGTCCCTTAGAGACCAGGACCTGAGCAGCGCTGTCAGTCGCAGCACCCACTGCTGAAGGAAGCTGAATAGGACAAGTGTCAGAAAAAGCCTCCAGGGGGAAAAAGGGACCTTGTGCAGCTCACCTGCCCAACAAAAGATTCAATCAGCCTGCACAGCGTACCCTCCACCCTCTCTTAGCCCTTGGGACGAGCCGAAGTCAGCCAGCACAATTACCCGGTGCAAATATCCCCTTGCACCAGTTTGATGGGCCGAGTCTGAGAGGCAGGGCCATGATTGAGCTGGAAGTTATTTTAATTATTACACATTTAAGACACATGCAGCCTATTGGGACACGGGTGAAATCAATTTCTTTGGCACTCCACATCTGCGGGGAAAGCAGTGATCCAGAGGGCTGCTGCTACATATTCAGACAACTTTCAACCAGCATTATAGAAAACATAATAGGCATGAAATCACCAGAATGAGACTCGTGGAAAAAAAACGTTCAATGAATAGGCAAATAAGTACAGGAATAAAGAGGACTTTGGTGCTCCGTGTGGTATATGACATTAATTTGAGGACTTCAAGTGTGAAAATATTAAAGGGTAGTAGTGGTTTTTCCCTGAGGATCCTTGCAAATACCTGTCATCTATATTTGAACATGACTGATGTTGGCTTGCTGTAGAGATTTGTATAATGCTGTGTCAACCATACTGTATGTAAAGTTTAAAGCTTATTATGAGTATTTTTCCTCTGCATTGCCCATGCTCCTCCACAAACAAACTCCCACACCTTTAGTGCTGTCTCCACAGTGTATCTGACATCATGATATATTGATGAGATATTGATAAGACATTGTAAGTGATGTGACTGAGTGAAAACACAGCCTGTCTTTTGTTTCTTGAGATGAGCTATCTAGTTTCCATCCCTTTTGTCCATTCAAGATGCATTGTAAGCACTGGTAGTGTGAATATCAGGGGAATACTGTTTTCCTGCTGCAGTAACACAAGTGCTATTGCCCCTTGCTAATTGGAGGCAACCAAGCTGAAATTCTTAATTAACTGTCGGAGCCTCGGTGAAGTTAATTAGAGAACCCTCGCAACTAATCTGAAGCTCCTAGAATCTGTGACAATTGGAAGCACAAGATCTTCTAGTACATAAATACATTGTATTGTCATCCAGAAATAATAATTAAAAAAAAGAAAAGAAAACCTCTCTTCCTCATCTTCAGTTTTTCCCTTCCACACCATATATGGAGATCCTTGCTTGTACAGTACTCTAATGTCTGTTTCCCCTTCCCTGATGGATTGTTTTGAACACAGACAATCAGTGAGAATGAACAACTAAATGAATGAGCAACAGAAATCACACACTGGGGTCTACCATTTTGAATGCCAACACATCTGGAGTTCTCTACTTGAAAGCAGCACAGCTCAATGCAATAAATCACATTAATATATCACAGCTAAAGTGCAGATAAATTATCCTCTCCATGTCTCTCCATAACATTTGATTTCTAGTGTAGAATGCCTTTTTTCCAGTTTTTCAAAGGCTCTTGCTTCCTACATAACATTTTGAAAAATACCTATGATAAACGCATGCACCTTTAAGGGATGTTCTTAATAATAAAGACTATGTTTCATACGTAAAATACTAAACCGTGTAAAAAGAGTCCTGTAACTTTGTCCAGGAGGTAATGCAACTTATTGTATACTCTGTGTGTGTGTGTGTGTGAGCCTGGCACAAGTGTACTTTTACTCACTGTTATTAGGGTTGTCGCCAATAATATGGTGCCGTCCACTCCAATACCACAGTAGAAGGGTAGCATCCCTGGATCCAGAGACGATGTAACAGTCTCCTCCAATGTAAGACTCTGATCTGGCCAGACATGTCACCACGTCCCAGTGGCCAAAAACTATCTGGGTCAGCTTGCCTAAAGAAAAAAATTACAAACATGTTTTCAGTGTTGGCAAAAAATGCTAGTCAGAAGTTCCTGAAATGCTGTGTTTTCAAAGCCCCACTAACTGTAGTTAGAGGAGTATTGTCTGAAATACTGGGAAAAAATCCAATAAGGTGAACTAGTGGTTCCCAGCCTTTTTGGCTGGTCAAAGTCTCCAGCCTTGGCATCACCATAGACTGCGATTTTAAATTTGATAAACAGATTAATAGCGTTTTAAAATCTTGTTTTTATAATCTTCGTCTTTTATCAAAAGTGAAATTGTTTTTATCTTTTAACCTCTTTGAACAGATCGTGCACGCTTTTATTTCAAGTCGACTGGACTACTGCTACACACTGTACTCAGGTGTCAGCCACAAATCCCTCTCTTGGCTACAGTTAGTCCAGAACGCCGTGGCACGACTTTTAACAGGGGCCAAAAAGCGGGAACACAATACCCCAATCCTTGCATCTTTGCACTGGCTCCCTGTAAATGTGTTATGTGTGCCTGTGACTCATCATTACAGATTACGGCTTTAGTGTCAACCCACAAGTAGCCAGTAATTCATAAGAAGAAAAAAAAGAAAGAAAAATGAACTTTTTGTGACATATTCTTTCAATCCTCTTATGACCCCCTCTGGGATGTCGTTACCCCTAAGTTTGGTACCAATTATTTAATAGCGAAGATGCAGAAATAAGCATTTGTATAATTAAACAGACATTTTGCCTATATTATCATCCTGCTCTGATGGAAATGAACAGAAATATTTTTTTTAACTTGGGAGTTCCAGTGTATTACAGTATAGTCATCCATTTTTCTACAAGACTTGTCAGGAGGAAGCAGCAACAGTACCGTATTATTCCCATCATAGCGTTCAGTCCTCCACACATCAGTGCACACCTCTATAGGAAATAGAGTTACACTGTAACCTACCTGTCTCAGAGGAGTACACACGAAAGCTCTTGTCCCAGAAGCCACACACCAGTATGTAGCGGTTGTCAGCTGTCACCACGAAACACTGTGTGGTGATTTGGATGCTCTGGTCCACTAGGTCTGTGATCTGACGCTTGTTGCTTCCTGTATTGTTGGCTGTGAAAAATAAATAAATAGGAAAAACATATCTCATGTCAATACCTGAGGTGTTATTAAGACCCTTACAGCAAAAACAGATATAATAATAACAATTGTCTTATTTTTGTTTGTTTGCTTGACACTGTATTTTCAATCAAAACAATGAAGCTCACTCACCAACCAGGGAATCCATCTCAATCGGTAGGTGATGGGCCTGCTCAAGAGAGTAGCCTGGTGCTCCTCGGAGACCTGGATTCAGGCAGGGAAACAAGAAAATCATTGACACTATTTCTCACCTCTGCGTGTGTGCAACACACACACACACATGCTTCCAACAGGTCCATCAGAAAGATTTCTATCTATCTACTGTTATTTTTTTTTTCTGGAAGTGTCAAACTGAATGGAGACATTACATCCATGCAATGTGTATCTGGAGCCAGTTTTAAACAGCAACATGCCTGAAAATATGGAGACCTTATTATCATCATTATTCGGAAAAGCCAAACCACATTTCCCTTTTCTCCGACAGGATGGCAAGGGTGCTGCAGCTGTGTTCATTAGTGTGGGAGCAGCCAGAGCAGCCACACAGTGCGGACTCTTTGGTCCTGAGCTCAGTGTGTCTCTACAGTGACAGATGGGGACGTGTGAGGAGAATGTGGTGCAGTTGCGGCCTAATTTCCTAGTAACCATTGCTTTGGCCCTCTGACCCTGAGGTGAGGCTGATTCTCAGGGAGGGGCTCTGTGGGTAATGTTGTTCACACATGTCTGAAAAGAACATGTGGAAACACTCATGGTCAGCTTACCTAGGAGGTGCTAGCCTCTCACATAGCCAGCTGGCTACAGCTCTATTATGAGTGGTGGGCAGGTTTGTGTTTGACTGTGATGAAGTGATTTTACAGGGCCACTGCTGTGGTAGGTATCACATGTGGTGGGTTTTTTTACGAGAGCATATGTGTATGTTTGAATACATCACCTGCCATGTGTGTTGAGCTCCACTCACCAACAGTGTTGTGCCATCGGTTTACGGCAAATACGCGGCTGCAGGTGACAGTGACCACAGCAGGTATGGTAAGATGGGGCAAGGTGTTGGCGGCCACATGCGTTACCGGTGAATTGGATGGGAACTTCAACACCATGATGACATCCTGCTGCATCTGGTCCTTGAACATTAGTGGACTCTGTGGAAGGAAACACTATTGAGTAGAAGAGAGAAAGGACGGAGTATAAGGGATGGAGGGATGTAATGGTGGTGGAGGAGGAGGAGTACAAGGAAAGAGGAGCAGGAAGAGGCAGGGGAGGAGGAGATGGAGAAGATGAAAAGAGGTATGAAAAGATGGGAGAAAAAGAATGGAAAGAGGCAATTAGTGTGGAGGTTGGAGGAAAAACTAGGTTCAGACACAGAGGAGAGCTTCATGCACTGCTCCCTCTGGACAGTGCAGTCAGACAAGGGACTGGTCAGACAAGGGTAAGACATGGAAAACTGGGATGGAGTAGACTGTACACATGAGATGGTGCAAACATGATACACATGTATCAGAAAGATTGAGCTTGGTCCACAAAGAAGAGGCATTACAAGAGAATACATGAGTTTCTGAAAATGTGCTCAATTTACCACTGTTAAATTCAGATCAACCCTTAAACCCCGGGTTACACTATATGTGTAGCAAGAGTTAAAGCAATGGAGGAGATAGTGATCCTTACAGTACTCTGAGTTTTGAACCAGTTTCAGCTCTAATATTGTCCCTAATTTCAGAGGCGTTTGACAGAAGTGGATGAAAACATTCACATCTGTTGCAAAAGTAGAAAATTGAACTAAAAGGTCTCAAAGGGATCTGCCTTACAAAGTTTCTTGAAGGGAGAGAGAAACAGAGAGAGCCATGTGGGGATAATGAGGGCTAGGCTGGCTATTACAAGGATTAGACAGAGAAGAGCAGCTTACAGCAGAAAGAGGGGAGCTACTAGGCCAGTAGGGAGCACTCTTCCCTTTACACCACACTGCTGGTAGGCAGAGCAGCTATAAAGCTGTCGAGACAAAATTTGTTGTTCTATTGCGGGTCTGTGACCTACATGAGGTAAGCCCTCTGAAATATTTATCTTTTGTTATAACAGAGTGGATTGAAGGAAATATATAGAAGAAATCAGGGACATCTCTCCCAATCTTGTGTCTAGCTACAAACACAGGCACACAAACTCACACCATCCAGGCTTGCACAAGTCCACACATCCTCTCTCACACACACACCAACACCACCAGAGGTGCAGAGAATTTTCCCAGCATGCTCGTTGCTCTCACCAGGTGCATGGCGGAGCTGCGTGGAGGATGTGGCTCAATAAGCAACTGAGATGGCGTCTGTCCAAAGCTCTGGATCTGTGCCTCTGTGGCCTGCGGGAGAGAGAGAGGAGAAGGAGAGAGAGAGAGCGGCTGTCACAATCAATATGCATCAAAGTGATGGGTCAATGCGTTACTTGACAATGCAAGCAAATCCTAACTCAGCCGTGCCTCTGAGGAAAGGGGGAGGTAAAGGGAAAGGGGAGCACTCCCAATCCGCCTGGGTGCTCCCCCTTCCCCCCTCAGCCTGCAGAGTCATCCAAGTGTTAGTATGGAAGAGACAAGCCTTTTCCTATTAACATGCTTCAGTTAACCATTCCCATTTCCAGGCGCAGGGGCCCCCACTGCATAAACGTTAACCTGGAGTGACATCCAGCTAGGACTGCAGCAGGCCGGCCTGCTTTTAGATGTTATTGTGCTTGAAACAAAGGGGAAAAGCATGTCCATGCACACACATACGTATGAAACAGAGGCACAAAATCACACAAGCAGACCAAGGCGATTTGGCAGAGGGTACCTTGATAAAGGTTGATTTATGGGGTATAAACTGTGAGTATTGATGCTTGTGACTAAAAAGAAAACTAAAAAAAGCACAAGTCGCACCCTGAGTACAGGAACAAAACAACACACCAGAGGAATCAAGCCTTTACTATTATTAGAAAATAAGTTCCATTTAAATAGACAAACGATCTCCTTTGCCTCCAGTGAGTGAGGGAAAAAAACAAGCAGTAAGAGCCGCTGAGCTTGACTGAAAGTGGGGCACTCCACGGTGGGAGTGATTGATGTGACTGGAGCCACTTCCACCATCAGAGGGGAGCTTGTAGACGTCCGTCAATGCCACTGTGCACAATGGAACATACATCGCTCAGCCTTTCGCCCGCCCTTCTGACTGCCTGGGTGACTAGTCCTCATTTTCCTCCGCCTGTACACACCACTCACAATCAAAAGGACCTATTGGCTAGCACATGCCACAGAGGGAGATGTGGCGAGGGAAGTTTGGAGGTGATACTGAATTAGGACAGGCCACCTGCAAGCAAAACAGTCGCCCCCAACACCCCCTGGTCACTTCCTATCTTCCACAGCACCAAAAAAGGCGCTGTCCACACGGTTGAGCGCTGTCGCACAGCAGTGAAAGTTTCATGTGAGTTGGTGAGCACATTTGGCAACCATTAAGTGCTAGGCAGTGTTTCTTTACAACGCAGTCTGTCAAGTAATAAGCAACTGACATTATGGCTATTTAAGGTTAGGCTTGGGGTGAGGGTCACAATGCCTCCTCAAATAAAGAAATTTGATACAAAGATCAGAAAGGCTGAGGAGGCCATGTGGACAACATCAGCATATTTCTTGGGCTGCTGCATGTCCCATTTCGGTCGTCTTAGGCAACCTTGACGACCAGCAATTGTTTGCAGAGGATTTTTTTGCATGTGTTTGTGTTTTTGTGTGTGTCGGGGGAAGCAGGTCTGACTTGTTGAAGGTTAACTCAAGAACATGTTCCTCTACTAGATGATCAAAACATGTCAATATCTCTCAGGTGCTTTAACACTAATCCTCTCTGAGGTATGTCAGAAACTTATCTCGATCTCAGTCTGAGATGGAGAGCACTTAACAGGCAGTTCATTAGTTTAAGTCACTTCAGGCTCTGCTTTTTGGCTGATAAGTGACACTTATTGCTAAAGCCATCTGGATGATCTCCCTCCCAGCAACAACCGCCTTGCTTGGGTGAGCACCAAACATCCATCATAACACACCGCATCTTCGTGTCTGTCTGTATGACTTTGTTCCCATCTGATTTTGGCATGAGCAAAAGGCTTCAGAGGTGAGTGGCTCTCTCTCTCTCTCTATTTGCTGACTGGTTCCCAAACTGGTGACAGAGAGACTCTGTGGAGGATGATCCCCAACAGCATCCTCCAGTGCACTCATGCAATGCAGCAACACAACAGCTCTGTCAGACAGAATGCAAACACGGCCTTGCAGTGACCCGCTAAGCAGCGTGGGATCATGCTGAGTCACGACACCTGAGATCAGTAGCGGCGACTACAAATATGAGGCTGCTACACCTTTCACCTTTTGACAGACTTGGTAGATTACAGAAGCAAATTGCTTTCATTCAGTACTTATGGCTTTTAAGACGTATAAACCGATTATAAAAAAGATCAAAGCAGCACAGAAGTCAGAAAGAGCCAAGCTAAAACGCAACCTATTAATTTAACTGTTGTGAAATTGTGTTACTTTTATCATGTGACGACACTGCTGCCCATCATTTACATGCCAATAGAATTTCTTTGAGATAAGCAGACCTGGATTTATTTAAATCCTGAAGTACTAACAAAGAATTAGCCTGAGGGTGTTTCTTAAATGATAGCTTTGGAGTTGACTTGTGCACTACTGTATGTGGGAGCAGAAATGTCTCAAACAATGTGTCCACTAGTAGGTGATTATCTGTAATGCAGCTGTCACCAGTGACAATGCACACTGAATCCTATTCTATGTGATACATATGAAGGGAGTTTCTTATCATTAAGGTCAAGCATTTAAACACTTGTGTCCCATCACTATAAGAATATCAAGGTAAAATCAGTTTAAATATATCTCAGCTGCTTCAAACCCTTCATTGGCCAGCCACAGTACACTTTGTTGTCTTTGTCGATTCAGAGGGTGCGGGAGGGGCAGTGGCAGCTGAGGAGGAATGGAGTCCCACTGATGAATAATTTGTCTGTTTACTTCTGAGTGACACAGTGGGGTTTGAATCAAGGGGTTGCTGTCATGTTTTTCCATAAGAGAAGGCTGTCAGGAGGAGCATCACATAGAAGGACTGCTGTTCCGGCAGTGTGCCCAGTAGAGCTGTCACCGTGCCCTCAACCAGAGGCCCGGCGGCATGTCAGAGGGTGTCATCATTTCCATCTGACACACAGGCGGAAATTATCTCTCATGACCTCTAATTTATTGACGTTTCAAATGCCTTAATTGTTATGACTAATGCCAGATCTGCAGTTTCACCTGTCAGGAACAGAATGAATCAATACCCCGGAGTCAATCGTCACATTTCAGCAGGTTTTAGCAAGACATTCATTGGGCACTTTTCCATGCTCCACCTCACTGACTCAACTAGGCAGCTCAAAAAACCTAGCCTGTGTAAGACAGGAGGAGTGGTAAACAATACTGTAAAAAATGGTTCGATAAAAATCATGCAGCAAAACTTTGAAGTTAAATTAAATCAGCCGAGCATCAAAGTACAGTCAAAATATTTATAATTTATCTTCTGCACTACATGTTTTTCAGGGTTGCAGCGGGCAGCAGAAAAATTACACTTATCTATTTTGGAATTGCCAGTAAATCTTTGGAACTTTTAACTTCAGTTGGTAAGATTTTATTTCAATGGTGCTGTCTTGTTCATACATTTTCCGGATGCTGCTAGGTTTTAGTATATACGGTTTAGCTAAACAAGGTTATACTTTATACAGGGAGAGGAATAATCCATCTGGAATGAGAAACATGATTGAAGGTATGAAGGCTTGTCTTAATTAGTGCTCATCATATGAGCATTACATCAGTTGCAATTAGCTGAGCCAATTTCTCTTTCCAGCACAAATATATTCACATGTCACAATAGCGACTACTTCAACTGGGCACAATTAGGGAGTCTGAGTAGCAGGCTTCCTAATGTGCAACTAACTAACAGTACTGTCATCTCTCAGGGTAATAGTAGGCAGGGTGTAAGACAGCTGAAAAAAACCCCAGCCTGATGCAAAATAAAAAAGGCATCACCTAAATCTTCCTCAAAATGATGAAAACCAAAGCTTTCACAATATGGTTTGGTAATTAGATCAGCCAAATCTTCTGCAGGTAATTTGCATAGTGGTCACTTGATAAATAAAGGCGCCCCTGGAAGTGACAGTATATAAATGACTTGTTTTGCAGACAGCAGATGGTGGATATCACAGGGAGAGACAAGCTCAAACTGGAAAGTACCACAATGCATGCCAGCTGCTGCAGTCTCTGGTCGCCTTTCCCCTCTATGCAATTAAGCTATTCACGAGTAGTACGGCCGAGCTAATAGATATTCAATTATTTTGTTAAGAACAAGAGGATTCACTCCCTCATCTATTGACTGAGTGACCTCTGTTGATTGATCAAAGAGCTCAGTCAAATTCATTGATCTGATTAAGGGAAGGAACATACAGTATATTAGCAGCAGAAAGAGCACAGCATCCTGATGTGAAGAGGATCTCTGAATAATGTGGACAGATATTAAAAGATTGCTGTTTATCTGTAAGAGAGGAAATTAATAACTCAGGTCATCACAAATGACGCTAATCTCAAAGCAAACTCGATGAGTCAGCAGCTCTGCCAAATTCTCTCACGGGTTACATTTGCATGACACAATAATTGATTGACAGATGCATGATATGAATGCTCCCGGAGCTCCAACACATGCCAGGACAAATAGAGACAGGAAGTTGTGCCTATGGTGAAAAAGAGAGGGGGAGGGGCTTTGTCTCCATGGCAATGTGTGTGTGCCTTACCTCTCTGAGCGAAGGGTCAGTGATACTGTCCAGCTTGACGGAGCCCTCGTAAGTCAGGTAGTGAAAGACGTTGAGGGCACGCACCGCCTCTGGGCCTCGCTGCTTGTAGCCGAAAATAAGGTCAATCCACTGATGCAGCTGACATGACACAAACTCGCTTTCCAGGGCCTGTGAGAGGAGTACAGGGCAATTAGAGGTGAGAGGCATACCAGCAGCACACAGCACATGGGCCAAGAGACACAAATTGTACTTGCACACAGCACTGAACAAAACAAAACACATCTTACTTTACTGTACATGGATGACCTACCAGGGCATTGCATCACATCAAATATCAAAATATGATTAAGACTAAGGAAAAATAGGCTCAGTCAAAAATGATACATTTTTAACCTGTTTTACTGTGCATAAATATTACAGGAGAAAAAAAGAGAGAGAAGCTGCATCTCATCCTTTTAATGTAATCAGCTAACTCAGGACAAGGCTCCCATATCAAATTTCTCTGTCTACTTAAAATACAGGCCGACTATCTTTGCATGGAGACAAAGAAATTGGTTCAATACTAACAGGGATCCAATTTACTGTAAAACCATCCGCAGCAGCAACATTGATAAATTACTTGTGAGAGTGAAAAGGGAGACTCGATTTCTTGTGGGAGTGTTAGTGAGAGATTTGGGATAGGATTTAAGGCTGATAATTATTATAAATATACCTATGGAAGCCATTCAGTAGGGGGTTGATGTATTGTTCCACAATACGTTACAATATAATTCCCATGCATGCTGGTGTAAGGCTTTGCTAGAGGAATTTACACTCCTCCCCTCGCGTCAGGAATAACAGCCATTACCAACAAAGCCTGCTCGAGCACACAGAGGCAGAGTTTGCCACAGGGCATATCACTTCAATTGAAAGTGGCACATGCAAAGATGGGAAGTGGGAGGAAAAGAGAGGGAGGGAGGGAGAAAGAGAAGGAGGGAAGAAAAAAAAGAGGAAGAGTGAGACAGAGGGGGAGGCAGAGTGAGAGATTCACTGACAGAAATGAAATAATAGAGGAAGCAAGAGTGTGGGCTAGCTAGGGAACAGAACAAAAGAAAGACAAAAAAATGGAGGCAGAGCACTATGATTTTCTGGGCGTATGAATACACTGGTCTGTGAATGTAACAATGCAATGCAAAATCACACATGTATCCTTCAACAGCGAGAAAATATCCACTGTAATCCTTTTTTTCCAGCTATCCTCCTATCCTCTCTCCTTGTTGTGGAGATGCAGACATGCCCGTAACAACTCCCAGCCTCTCCCTTCTGTCTCCTTTCCTGCCTCTCCTCTCAACCCCCCACTCTGCCCGTATACAAGAGCTCAAGCAGGCAGCGTGGGTAGAGTACGGGGAAAGGTCACCTCCATAAGACCAGCCCAGCTCTGTCACTCCAGCTGAAAAGGTCAAGTGTGTTCCCAGAGCCTTTTTCTACCTCTGGTCCAAAACACCGTGCCCCCTAACCTCAAGATACATAACATGCATGAAACTTTGTGTCTTCCTTGTGGTATTATTAAAGTGTTTATGGTTTCAAGGAGGGACTACTCACCAAGCCTAAATTAGACTGTGGAGGCATAACATAGAACAGGGATACTTAACTTACTTTGCCTGCGGGCCTCGTTTGCAAAATGACAGTTATTGAACAATCATGAAAAATCATGGTTATATGGTATAAAAAACAGATCTTAACACGACTATTTTGACGAAAATTGCATTGCAATGATAATTTGATAATTTTTGCGCCATAATTATCATTTTCAATTAAAAATATATTAAAATGATCATGGAGTTTTATTTTTTCTTTGCAATGATCCATAGAAAACTACTTGGAAAGTTTCTGGGTATTAATAATACTAGCCCAAATTTGAAATCACAACAATGCATTTTTTCCTCAGCTTTAACAATCTGAAATTATTAAAGCGCTTGTTAAAAAAAAGTGGATATTTATTCCATATGCATCTGCAGTGTTGTAAGCTCATGCAATGGCAATTCATCATGTAGTTTTTGTATGAAATTGAGTTGAGCTGTTGAGTTCTACAGTAACTGATTCCAGACTAAAGGGAGAACAAAGTTTATCTGACATCAAGAGACGGTTTGGATCTCCATTTCTTTCTCCTTGTTGCTCCTAAAACCTACTGGGAGTTGGGGACCACATGTTGATAGGCTCTCTGTAATAAATGTGCACACAGAGACGTTCACACACAAGCACACAGAGAGGGCACTAAACACTGCCAAAGTGATGAGGCCCGGCATTACAGAAGGTAACATTATAGGGCAAACTTGCCCTCAGTCCTGTCCTTCAGTGACATCACTAGGGTCAGGGGTGCAATGTTAGTATTGAGCGGTGCACTTTATTAGATGCTTCATGAATAAGACAAGGAGACACAGATGCATGGGAAGGTTAGAGGAAAGAGTGGGAAATGGATTTCTTTGCCGCTGTGAGAAGGAGGCTGAAAAGCTAAACTTAAAGAAATAATTTAAAAAAACACATCAAAATGACATAATCCCAACCTATAGTAAACACTCATCTGGTTTATAAATGTTGTGGGGTATTATAAGGATAAAAATATGCCACGGTATGTTATATGACATGATGCATGTGCCATATACTGCAGTGCACCTTATAAGAATGATGCTCTCTATTCAATAGTAAAACATGTATATACCCAATTAAATTGTTACCAAAAATGGTGTCATAATCGTAATACTGCAATTGTTTGTTTTAGTAAAATAGATCAAATTGTATAGTTTTAATTTCAAGTGGTGTAATGAGTGCAGTCTTAACTGAGAAGGAACAAAAAGAAGAAAAAGTAATGTTTTGTTGGCAGAGAAAGAAAGGCTGAAAATAGACATATTTTCTGTAGATAATAATAAGTATAATATCATATACAGGTATCATTTTGGCTAAAGTAACTACTGTATACCATTTTGACATATGTCTAAACCTTACCATTCTGTTGATCCTAACAAGGTCTTCAGGCTTCTTGGCCCAGGCTGGCAAGTCCACGTCACAAACCATGGCCCTGTCCTCCCTCATTCCCAGATGGTAGCCGTTGCTGTTGACAAACATCTCCGGGAGGTAGTAGAACTCGGGAATCAGTTCCTGTGTTTTAGAGGAAGATAGATCATGTTTTACAGCACATTGACAAGACCACACTGTCTCGTTCCACAGTTTTCACCTTATAATCACCCAACAATTCAGCAAAGTGCAAGAAATAACATATGTGAAGACAGAGCCACGAAAAACAGAGAAAAAAGGCGCTGTATCCCACTGAGATGAAGTGAGAATTCAAGGGGAAAGGTAACACAAACAAACTTAACAGCAGGCCATGTGAAGGCGGTGAGAGGTGCTAGTCCAGTTATTGCAGGCAGAGGCGTTAGGTGTGTTAAATGAAACTGGAACTGAGTTGGGTTTTTCTCCCTGGTCTCTGGGCTCTTGTGATGGGGTCAGGACCTCGCAGCAGAGGGGAAGTCAGCATGGAAAAGGAGCCCCTACATAAAGCTGGGTGTGATTCCATACATTGAGGAACAGAGCAAATATTTACCCTTGTTTTAAGACAAGACTATTCCTTAAGGAATTTCTTCTGTGTTGAATGACCATACTGGTATTTTTACAATGTTTTTCTTAACTTAAGTTTTTAATTAAGTACATATTATTTCTTACCTTCAAGGCAACCTTTTCTATATCATGCACATCAACTTGCAGAGACTTGCTTGACATAGCCTTCACTGCAGTGAACATTTTAATGCCTTTTTTTTTTTTACATCAGAGTTACATACAGAGATTTTTCCAAAACTCTCACATTCATGGTGGCTAATTATTTGTCTTCTGGGTATGTTTTTCCAAAATTTGGCAATGGTCTATGGCAGCACCCCCCCCACCCACCCCCCCCACCCAAATATATAAATAAATAAATATATATATATATATAATAATAATAAGGTTTAACTTTCAAAGCAATCTGATCTGAAATTAATGGTGGCTTCCCAGATGTCAAACAGTTAAATCCCACTGGCATACTTTCTATAAGTAATGGGCTTAAAATGCAACACCATCAACGTGGTCACTTAAGAATTTGCTAGGAAAAGGTATTTGCAACCAACATTACTGTATGTATACTTTCTGTGATTTTAAGTCCTCTTCATCCTCCTAATCATACAGCTAAGAAAGGATGAGTGAGTAAAGCGTCTGCACAATGAGGCATATGCACACGAGGAATGTAGATCCTCCACTCTGTCCTCATTAGAAAACAAATACACAAGACAAGTTAAATGCTGTGTCTGTCTCTTAGCCTGAGATCATAAAGGAGGGTGCAAGACAGTATTTAAGTCCTTGTATCAAGCTTGTTTTATGAATGCAGTGTTTGTCAGATTCAGTGGTACTACAGAGTTTTATATTGCCTATGGGATACATAACGTGCAGAGCTTTTAGGCCCCCATAAATCACTGAGTTTTGATAGAGCGAGTTAGCATGACATGGTACAGGCCAATAACACTGCTGGTCTGCTGTTGGTCACATTTCACCCTCCGCACACGACAGGGAAAGGAGTAAAGTAGCCATTCCTGTCCGTTTCTCTCTGTCACTTAAATACACACACATACACACAACCGCACTTTCCCTCCACTTTTTCGTTTGTAAACTTCCTGCCGTAACTCACCGCCAAGCCGTTAAAACTGCCAGCTCTGTTTTCAAGCCACCCTCCCATGGCAGCCATTAATTCTGCAACAGCATCGTAATGGGCTAACAAGTCAATCACACATGCCTCCATTGCTTTACACTGTGTCACCTTAATGACATGTTCGTCAAAATCTGTCACCAGTGGAGTGCTGCTGGATTCCGTCAGACAGCATGGTGGCAGTTTGTGTGTGTGTCTGAAAGTGTGTGTGTGTGTGTGTGCCCACTACTTCCAAGAAAAGTCTGCTTCTCTCTGCCAATGGTGGCTGTGCCAGCTTAACATAACTGTGTGCACAATTAAATAAATGAGAGGTATGGATGCACAATAATGATGGGGTGGCTGAGGAGGTGAGGGCCTGGGTCGGAGCAGGATCGTTTCCATTTGACTTGCTCTTTTAGGAGGTCATCCCCATCAGGGGTTCAGCCTCCCTTGGTCTTGTCGTCATTACTGCTGGAGGAGGCCGGGGTTAATGAAGGAGAGACCCTGGTAAAAACAAGCTGCCTTTTAATCAGAGGCCTGATGGCCTGCTCGGTGTACTGGGCCGAAGCTGACCTTAACCCCAGACTCTCACTCTGTCTCAGTAGCTACAAGGTGGCTGTGCATAGCATTTGCGTGTCTGTCTATACATGTGGCTTCCTTTCAGTTGACATGCATGGAAACGTATGCTTTCATTTTATTTGGTTCTATTTGATTTTGAATAGCATTATACAGAGCAATCCCCTTTTAATACATTGTATGTTCAATATTAAAAATGTAAAAAGTAAAAAAACTAGGCTGGACGGTATGTAAAGAAAAAAAAGAGAAATAACTGAAATGGAGGTTATTATAAAAATGATCACAGCAAATGTTAATAATGTCATTATAGTCATTATAGTGGCATTGCCTCAAAGTCTACCCCTATTGCATCATGAGTAAACTAAACAAGCTCTTGCGTAATATTTTCCTGCTTCTAATACATTATGAAATACTGTTAGTAATCCAGCATTGTCCTCCACAGTACAATGCCTCTCCTAATAGATCAGTAACCATCCAATGTGTGTAAAAACAAATGCATGCAGACATACAAGTAGTTGGAAGTAGGCTGTATTTGTTAACAGGGTGGCGTTTGACTATTCAGCTGTTCGCTGGCTCGCAGCTTTCTGCCTTTGCCTCACATAGTTGGCTGCTCTCCCCCAGATCCTGGCGAGTAAAAGCCCTGTCCGTACATAAAAGACTACATTTTAAATAGCTTTTGTCATTAATGCTTTATTAATTGCCTGGGGCAACACTACCCGATGCAGGGTGTGCTAGAAATATATGACACTTTGAGGTCAGTGCGTATTCCTGCTGCGTGTTATGCAGTGGGCAAAATGGAGGCGAATCAGCAGGGTTCAGCGTTTTCGGTGACTGCTCTGTGGATTTGCAGAGGGAGGGCTTTGTCTTTCTCTCAGACACAGCCTTTGTTCAAACTCATGAGTGCTTGCATGCAAAGATACAAGATCAGTCTACCTCTGAGATAGTTTGTTTTCTGCATGAGATAAATCAAATGTGCATTTCTAAGTGCTTAGGGTATTCCAGTACACTATGGTCTTTGTGATTCGCTGTTTGGATCAGGCATTTATAATTAATGGTATATATTTTTGCAGTGGTGTTGAAGCACATTGGCTGAGGAGGGGAACATAGCGAGTGAGAGGCTTGGTATGGGTATAATGCCAATTATACATACTGCACAGTTGCAATTTTGCTGGTAGATATGTTGTGAAATATAATATATATATATATATATATATATATATATATATATATATATATATATATATATATATATATATATATATATATATATATATATATATATAGTGATACATCCTATCACTGTCCCCAGAATAAGATACCCACAGGTCCATAACACCAGAAGGTGGCAAAGAAATAAATAGATAATAGGTAATAGATACTTAACTGTCAATTGTTAAAGGGCACAATTTCTAGATCTGCGCATCCATAAAAATAGAAAAACATCTCTATTTGCTTTTGTTGTGATTCTCACCTTAACATCAGAGGTGTCCCTCTGACAGTCTCTCCAGGAGCGGGCAATGGCTGAGAAGGTACGGTCTGGGTGGTCAAATTTGTTGTTATTGGCACAAAGGAGGAACGTGGTGAAGGGCTCCTACAGAGAAAGCAAATTAGACATCACAAAGATCAAAGATCTCCACCAAATCTAAAGTCATCATCATCTTTTCCACTTTGTTGATTTGCATTTTGATTGCAACCATAATAATCAAAGTAATGAAAATCTAGTACTGTTTTGAATTTACTGGATTAACAAGCAGCTTATCAAAATGATGTGAATGGTCTGAAATATTTGCATTATTTCACTGTTACTCTTTTCTGCAGCATACTAAGGGATCTCTGCAGAGATCAGTCATTCATTGTATCGAAGCCTGGGGGGAAATTAATTAGTGTTCTTCCTGAGTACAGTAAGCCATAATGATAATTGGCTCAAATTTGGTTTTTCTCAGTCTGAGATGGCGGCCATTGCCGGTTGGAGTGGATGGATCACTCACCAGAGGAAGAAAGGGATTGTGCGAACAAACCCACAGAGGCCAATCTAACTGCTGTCAGGGGAGCTCCCTCAGTTCATCAGTCCCTTCCTACTAATGATGGGGGGGAGGAGAAATACAGTACAAACTCCCCATAAAGCTCTTTCAAATTAATAAGCTGCCTTCAAAATCAAATGTACACCAACTCAAAGAATCTGTGCAGGTTATAAGGGTCTTTTTTGTGGAGAACAGATTGGGAGAGAGTGCGTGTGTCTCCTCCTTCTCTTCCAGAGTAAATGAGGACAGTGCTCAGTAACCTTGATGGACATGTCTCCAGCGCTCACTGGGTTGCCTGAAACACATAAACCTGTCACAGCAGCCTCTGTAAATCATTACCCAGCCACTCTTTATTTAGTTCACATATGCCGGTTTACTGGCCTGTGAAATGTGTTTTCTGAGCGCCATTGGTCTAACTCAGGCCCAATCAAATTGAGATGTCGAGCTGTTTCCTGTGCAGAAGCCGACAGACCTCAAAGTAACAGCATCATCAAGTCTGACAAGTGACAATCAACTAATGCAGACTCAAAAATGAAAAGCTGTCTGAGGATGTGGGTTTGACTTCATTCCTATTCAGATGCTTGGCTAATTCGGGGATTTTGAGCACAGTACAATAATGAGTGTGAAGGAGGTTGAAGGAGTGATTTTACTCACTATTCTGACAAGCCAGTGCAGGGTGGAGGCAGCTGTGGAGTAGTGGGAGTTGTAATGACTAGGTGGCGTCTGGTCGTCTTCCCAAGCCTCATAACGTTCTGCGTAGAATGCTGCACGCTTTGGATTGAGAGCACCAATAGGCTGGAAAGAAAATAAAGAAAGAAGAAGTTAAATTCTTGCAAAGAAGTTATTTGTCCCTTATTTGTCTGTGTAAGACAAAAGGTCCTCCCCTTTAAGCAACCCTGAACCCTCGTACAAATTTCCTATTGCATGCTTTGGTAAGCACTGTGAAAGAAAACTTAAACTAAATATGCACATATGGATGTTCCATTTTTATTTTAATTGACTTTGCATGTTCAACAAAATAAAATGATGCACTTGTTTTCTAAATACTGTATACTAAACTGTGTTTGATAATTATTTTTGTAAATAAGGTGTCCTTTCTTTGTTGAGACAACCACATTGTAGCACATGATCACATAAATAGAAGACATTGTCATTGGAACACTCTTCATAAGGAAGAAATAGACAAACGTAAAACATTTAAAGTCTATATTTATATATCTGAATTGATATCCATTAGGGGTGCAGAGATACCAATGCTGGATCTGATATCAGGCTGATACTGACTCAAACAGCTTCTTTATTATTCTTTATATTATAACATTTCAGTAAAATTAAACCAATGTATTTTATGGTTACATTTTGTTTTACAAACTTAGGAAAGCAATCAAGCCTGATGTTGCCTTCCATAAAAAAAAAAAATAAAATAAAAAACCCACACAGTGAAGTAATCAAACACTGGTATTGGATCAGTACGCTGCATTAGTATGGATAATGGGACTGAAAATGTTGGAACGGTGCATATGTCCCAGATTTACATAAAACTTTCCGTAGCTACTTTTCAATACCAAAGCAAAAATCACGGTTAAAAATAAATAAAAGTTGAAAATAGACAGAAAACCAAACTTAGGTAAAATCAGAAATAGCAATAAGAATGGCATAGTTTCAATCAATTTGAAGTTAAAGTTAAAAGTTTAAGTCACCAATATTGCTGTCTTTATGACTGTTCTGGGTTTGCAACCAAGAATGAAGAAGCTTCAGTGAGTATTTGGTTCAGTGAGCAGCAGAGAGTCAGTAGATCTGAGTACTATACCAGACTCATGTCTTGGCAGCATATTAACAACGTTGTGAAAGACAAGTCCATGATTTATAGACAAGTTCAAAGATTTTAAAATGTATATTGTGAGTAAGCCAATGTGAGCACTTTATAATAGAAGTGATATGAGCTCTGTTCTTTAATCCCAACCACACAGTCTGACTCAACTTGTATTATTGTGTCATCAGGTCAGTAAAAACTGAATGTTATGTGTAGTTGCTCCTATATATTGCTTGTTGTAATACTGGAAGCAGAGACTGCTGTCATTTTCAGTTACACTTATAACTGAAAGTTTGTGATCACATCACTAATAATATTCTATTTTGGTCCATATATAAATGTGTAAGCCAATGCTTTCTTATATATTAAGTGGGTGAATTACAATGAGAAAGTATGAAGATAAGTCTCTCTGTAATCCAAAAGTATTCTTTGCTTTTAAAGTGTACCATCTAGGACATTGCACTTTACTTTACTTGTACTTTATAATAAAACAAAAAACTCAGTCTTTGCTATTAGGGCTAAACCAATGCTAGTTATACTTGTAAAATGCAGCTAATTTGACTTAATTTGGGCAACCACATAAATAACACTCAAAGTCTCATAAAAGAGGGATCTGCCTTTGGGAGTCTGTTGTATTTCTGCATGAACCACCCAGTGTTAATCTCAAAATGAAAAATCTTACAGCTAACAGCAAGTCTCATGACCAGTCTTCCGTCTAAATCAAATTTTAATGATCATGTGGCGATACGACAGTTATAAAAGGTTTATGGGAAATACTCAGTCCACATGCTTGTAAAATAGATTATTAGAGTTCACAAAAGCATCCATAGAAAATTCATATTTTTGGTGCCGTCCAAAGCAAATTAAGTGTCTGTTTTACTACACTTTGCAGGCATAATCTTTGACTGCATTATTACAATTTGTATATAGTCTATGCATAGTCCAGACAGAGTTTTTTCCTGATGACACAGACGATTTGCTGCCAGTACTCTCATCATGTAGCAGGTGATGTGATGGTCTAAACACATGGCTGTATTGAGATTTATTTAAACCATAACAGGCATTGAGGTGCATTACTTCGACTTCGATTTTCAGGTAAAACAACCTCTTGTTGGGTGCATAGTGTATAAAACATGCTTTCCTACTGCTTGTGTTAGGACAGCACAAGGAATAGCAAAGCATAATTGAGCATAATTAACAGAGATAGACTTGCAGAGTCTTTGTAGTTCCCCATTAGGCTACATGTGGTGAGGCCGGCAGAGAGGCTGGGGGAGAGTTCAGGGCAGTCAAGGAGCTTTACTCTGGGATTTGTCTGTCAGACCCCATTATTCTCCTGAACCCTAAAAAGTTCCTGTTGCGCTGTCTTCTGTCTGAAATTTACAACGGTATGGTGGCAGGGGCGAGCAGGATGGCGCGCTGAGGATGGAGGGAGGAGATATGAGCGTCTCCTGCTAAATGTTGTGGGTAATCCATGTGGATTAACCCTGGCTGACCTGATTTACACCCAACGCACCCACTGAGCCAAACACTTTACTCAGCACTGCTACTCCCATCTGTGTTCAGAGCCCCTCTGTGCTACTGGGCTCTACTGATGGGAGTTACCACAATCTATACAATATACTGCAATTTAATAACGCTACACAACAAGCTATAGTCATAAATCACCAGTCAGAAGAATTGAATCATGACTGAAATTTGTAATGTTATAGTCGGCAAGCATTTATTGCAGATTTTCTACCGATCTTTCTAACAAAAACCCATTTTCTAAAACCAGCCTTTCTAAATCATTAAAATTCTTGGTCATTTGTTGTTCTTTGCTCAAGAACTGTTCCCAATTATTGTGAGGATATAAAAAAATAAAAAATAACATCACTGCTATATTTATTGGGACATCCATCCAATTATTTCATAGTCAGGCCAAACCTTGAATAGCATGGTTAACTATTTAACCACAGCCTTCATAATAATTTCAATATTGTACTGACACAATCAGTGGGTTTCTGCCCTTTGGCGGCTTTTTCATTTTCATGTGTTCTTAAGGCAACAAAATTGCTCCCATTAAACATACGTTTAGTGGTGAATAAATTGCTTTCTCTGCCTTTTCAATCACCCCATCCAATATAAGAGCCTCTGAGGCATATTGGCAGTCAATATTAATATACTCAGTACCACTGACTCAGTTTCAGAGGGGAAAGGGAGACTGGTAATGTAATCAATGGCAGCTTTTCCACCTGAAAGCTGCAGCTCAGAGGTCAGAAGAAATAAAATAAAAGCCTCAATTCAAAATTCACTTCTTCTAACATTATTAAAATTGCAGTATTATTCTTTTGGCTGCGTACAGTTTGTATGCAACCTCAGTGCGACAGACAGACTCTCTTGGTAATTTCAAAGATTATGTTCATATCCATGTGTGGCATAGTGCACATGCCTGAAGCTCTAAGTCGAAATTAAATGGGGCCAGTTTTTTTGGTTCTTCCTTAGAATTTAATGGAAGTCCACACCAGTGTTAGCACAATTGAATAGACTGAAAGAGAAGTTTATTGAGATCTGCATAGATTTATGGGGTGATAATGGCCTTGTATGTGACGTCTTGGCCCAGCTGGATCGGGGTGCAAGCCACAAGACGTCTCGCACTCTGTAAAACCGCCGCTAGTGTAGCTAATGCAGGTTAGAGCTGTTTAAAAGATCCAGGTAATACATGTGGCAGAGGGAGAAGAATAAGACATAGACGGCTGCAACTAATAGTAATGCGTGTAAGAGAGGAATAAGTAAACAATTCACATAACCTATTACAACCGAAGCTCACAAAAAGGAGAACATTTTAAATCACAGTGTTGTTAAATGTTTTACTTGCCCCTTTAAATAGCATTGTACCAGAAAAAGCTGGAAAACACACTAAACCATATCAGCATAGTCAAGAATTTGTGATACAAGCTAGAATTACTTTTTTTTCGCAGAACATGCAAAAAGAACATCTAGGCTCACTTTCACTGCCACCAACCACTCAACTTCTTCCTGAGACATCTAACCACAAACATGTCTTAAATGAAGCTCCAAGTTTTAGGGAAAGACATGTTTACTGACAAGTTATATCCTATTAATTCTTCTATTTGGCACTACATAAATGAGGCAAAAAGTTTTCACAGTGTTCCCATGTCATTCAGCTGTGTAAGAATAAATACGATTGCTATGTGACTTGCATAAGTAAGGCTGCTTTTATTTTGTTTTCTAGAAAACGTGTGACTGCATGGCAAAACTTCCATCTCTTCACTTCCATCTTTAAAATAGTAATTTGTGACAGGTTGCTGTCAGCTTAAAGGGAATTTCCACCTGGCAGGTTGTTGAAGACTACTCAAATTGGGTCTGTTAAAGAGCAAATATACAGCAACAAAATAAAGATAGAGTTAAGCTAACAAATGAGCAACTCTATAACTCACACGTAATTAATACAGTACACTACTACTTCCAGACAATGCTCTCTCAGTTTGGAATAATCCCACACTGTTGCTGCTAGGAGAGTTGAAGCATGAACTTGACTAAAAAAAAAGTCCAAATCTTCTACATCTCTTCATAGGGTCTGCTGCCTTGGACATAAAAAATACCATAATTAGGGTGTATTCTGTATAGAAATGCTAAACTCTGTTCAAATAGCACGGCCAAACATGAATACATATGTATATGCTTCTGATATGCTTTTGTTTTGACTGTGAAAAGACAGCTATGATTTATTCAATGGGAAATAGTGAACCATTTGTGATGAGATAGGACCTTTTTTCCTATCATAGTCACATCTGTTAATAATCCCAAAATCAGCCTTTGCTTTCCTCTATTCAACAAAGAATAGTCACCTCTTCCCTTTTCCCTGCATTGCATATCATACTGATCACAGATATAAGACAATGAAAACAACTAGTTCAGACAGTTTCACAGTTGCTCCTATCCGAGTTCATTTCTTGTATAACACCTGACCCAGTGAAACACATCAACACAACTAAACAAAGTATGATCAAACTTAGATTTGGCTTCACATTCAATCAGGATCATTTCTGGTGTTGCATTCCAAATGCAGGAAATGAACACGGCTGCTGGTGAATAAGTGTGCAGAGAGTACCTCCATTTGTGCGGTTATATCTAAGCTACCTCCCAAAGAGACGCATATTGCATTTTATATTTCAAAAGTAATTACATTACAGTATGTTGCTATGGTGCTCTGTCAGGAGAAGTCACGGTCATTTTTGCTTGCCTCGTCAGAGGCAGGGCTGCATGCAGCTCCAGTCTAATGCAATCAAGTTTCTCAAACTGAAGATAAAGCAGATGTGCTCCCAAACAGCCTGACTGGAGTGAATGTGAGGATGAAGAAAGCTCCAATATGGAAAAGAAAAGTGTGGAGGGTGTCTTGCTTTCTTCATTACTTGGAGTGTGCCTCTTAGAGATACTCAGCTTTCACTGAGTGCCACAGCAGAAGCATTCAGAAGGAAAACGTTTAAAATATTTTTTCTATCTTGGCACAGCTAATTCAAAATATACTAACAAGGAACATTATCAGATTTTTTTAGCAATTTCTAGTAAGGTGAAAACGCGAGTAAACACTTTAATCTACATGGGTTGAGATATGCTCTCATGACACTTTGTGGTGTTGCTTGTCTCTTCAAATAATATTTTGCAGAAGATGTGTCTAATAAGTTTTAGTCAGTGGGTGAAGAAGCACAATGCCAACCCACATCTGCTTCTTCTTCTGCCTTCTTATGTAATTGTATGAATTTCCATCACATCATTTAACAGCTATGAGGAAGATTGGCTTCCCCCTATCTATCATCCACTTGTCACTCCATCAAGGAATAATCATTAGAATCTAATGAAACACTTCACTGCATGAATGTGTCTGACATCCAAATATGCAGAACTCTGGCCTCGAGGCAAAGCAATGCAATGTTCAATAACACTGTTCACAGCTGACTGCATGCCCAACCAGCAGGTAATTGTAGGTGTGTGCTGTGGGTTTGGGAGGGATATTATTTGGCAGATCAGCACAGAGCTCCAGCAGTTTGAACAATGCTGTCAATCAAGTAGCAGTCACCTGCAACTGACAAACAGTTCTCAGGTATGACTCTAATCTGTGGGAAATAAAGCCTCCTGAATTGTGCAATGGCACTGTGGCGTAATTTAAGAATACATTTACGAGTATTAATGATGCTTCAGTTTAGCTGCAATTATAATTTAGCTTTATCCAGTGTATTGATGAGAGTAATGATGTGACAATTTATCTTCATAACACTGCTGCTCACTGAACTCTGGAGTGACAGATGGTATTACATGGGGTAATTTGATATTATTCAACTGCAGAAAACAAATAAACACACAAATTAGAACAGGAAATGAACAATGGATTAATGCAGTAGCCACTACAGCTGGGTATCGAACCACAATCATTTTCAGAAGACTGATGTGTCTGTAGCACTATGTATCAAAACCGATTTCAAAGTACAGAAAACTGGCATTGAAGGCTTTGTCAGATTTGTACTATATAAACTATATTTTTGTTTTTGTATTATTGAAATAAAGTTATTGTTTGACCAACTGTTTGTGGAAGCATTGAATAGGAAGAAGAAGGATTTTCTTGAAAAACATCATATTGGCATTGGTACCGAAACAACGGTATTGTATGAAAACATTTTAAATGATGCTCAGCATTACTTACCATACACACAGCCTGTGTGGTACACAACCACACCCACTGGACCAACACCTCAGAGAGACACACACACAGCCCTAATATACAATGAACGAGTCTCTAGAGACTGTGCTGCTACCTCTGATCCATAATTGAACAAAAGGGCAGACCAAGCAGAGAGGAGAAGTGTGGGGGCCTCTGTCCCTCCCTGCTACACTAGCTGTGAACTTTTGGAGGTAAGAGCCCCGGGGTTCCAAGGACAACTGTCAGGAGACACGGGCTGTGAACTCATGCTAATGAAGGCAGCTCAGCCCTGTAAACAGCATGGGAGGATGTCACTGGAATACATTACAATACATAACTGTCTCCCCAGGGCAGGAGGTTTGCACATGGCTCAGCCGTGATCACCCACTCACACACACATGCATACACACACACACACACACGCACACACACACACACATCCCGTGGCTCTCTCAGCCCACCTGGATGCCCCAACAGGCCGGAGCAGCCAAAAGCAGACAAGTGCTGCTGAGATGATGGTGGCAAGACACACAACTGAGCTGTTTGTGCAAAACGTTCTGGGTTTGCTGAAATGTGAAGAAGGGCTCCAGAGCAGTTGGAGCTCATTTTTCAAATTCACAACACACTATCAAAGTCGTCCACGATTTTTGAGCGTTTCAGAGTAACTTCCTTTTTTTCTTTTTTCAAAGTTCCCCTCCTCTCCCACTACAAACACAGCACACGCATGCCTTGAAAAGCTGAAAATTGATACAAACTGTTGAGAACTGAGATGGCAAAGTGAGGCTCTTAGTCAGAATGTCGGCGCTTTGAGGGAAACAAGAGGGAATGAGGGAGCTCAGACAGGAATGTGACTGTTTTCAGGTCAGTGAGCTGCAGTTTGCATGCGCAAGAGAGAGAAAGAGACAGCGAAAGAGAAGGGGGTGGTAAACAAGTAAACCAGGCCACAGTTTGTGGTAGAGTGATCTGCTGCCTTTTCCTCTTCAATCAAAGAGCAAAAATATTGCTGAACTTTATCTCCCATGGAGGGTTGTGGGGCATTAGTGTCATTGTGTCTGAGCTCTTGTGATTTGGCAGCGTTAGCAGGACTCTCGCTACTGCACAGCTTGATGCATTTTTGATCCACCATATTTAGAAAGACTTTCACTGCAACACTGTGCTCATGACCCGCTCTTATGAGTTCATCAACCTTCAAAGTCTAATCCAAGCAGAAACTTAAATTATTAAATGAAAATGTTTTATTAATAAAATAACCCACTTTAATTTAGACATAATATAGTATGTGACTAGTGTTTGTGTTGAAACGTGCTATAAAGACGAGGGCTAAACAATAATTCAATATGAATCCTGGAGTGTATTCTACTATTTTTTATTGTCCGACTTCAGTATTCAGAGAAAGTTATAATTATATCTAACTAGTTACTCAAATTTCTATTTTAATGGGAATGTAAATCCAATATTCACTCTCCTTACAGCTCTGTTTTGCTCGTTACCAACTCCTGTGATTAGGAGCTCTTAAAAGGATAGTTTGGATATTTTTAGGTGGTAGTATGATGCACTTATTCAGAGTTAGTGTGGCGGTTAGCACACCACCATTCCCCATTGGACAGCAAGGTAAAGTGGTCAAATATTACAGTGTAAACTTAGACTGACTGATTTTTTAGGTATCTAAATAAAGTTTTGCTGCTGCCCCCATCCACAACAGTACATTATTCAGCTGGCATGAGGATGTGATAATTCTCTGTGGGTTCATCACTATGGCTGAATACTTTCACTTACAAGTAATTGTAATTGATAATGTATAAGTAATGTGTATGCATATGTAATGTATGTAATTTATTGCTAATATCAAAATATTCATTACAGCTGCTTGAAAATTGTAATAATGGTTTCAACTACATGGCACAGACCTTGAGATCATGAAAATATTTTGGGGTTTCAAACAGAAGGCACCTTTTTAAAAGAGTCGTTAATTATGAGCACTATACTGTAGTGTCTACCATACAAAGCACATATGGCTATAAAATGTATAAGCCTCTCTAATGCAGAAACCAGTAAGCCTCTTTAAGCTTATAGTCAAGTGCAAACTATGTGCTGAGACAATACTGTACCAAATAAACGGGGAGTGAACTTACATAACGTATTTGGGTGCATTTCAGGAAGTGACAATCAGCATTTTCCACTCCTTACATTCCACCTCACGAGTTTAGACTGTGCACATGATTTCTCAGCTATTAAATATGATATTATTTTACAGTCTGGGCCTTAATAAGGAAATCTCCTGCCATCAGAGCCAGCTGCCCCCACTTGCCCCCCTTTCTCTTTGTCATACTGAAGTGCATGGCCAAGAGGCCTTGGTACCTTTGAGAGATCTCTGAAGTTCCCTGGCAAGGTCAGGTCCAGTTCCTCTGAGTCGTAGTTGGTGAGGACCCAGGGAAAGACCGGGTACTGGTTCAGGTCATTGTATGTCCTCCCTAGACACACAGAGCAGACAGAAATCTGTGAGTGATGAAGGATTGGAAGGGAACAGAGAGGTTGAAAGCAGGGCAGGGTACACTTGAGGCTTCAGTTACATTGGGGGATCAGCATGCAACATTCCAACAAGCCCCCAATCTCAGAGCCCTCAATCAGACGCACTTCCTGTCTCATACAGCGTCTGCCAGAGAAACACATAAACTAATGGCAATCTCTCCCTGCTATGAGAGAATGCTTTCTGTCCCTATGCATTTTCCTTCAGTGTACTCTATCAATGGACTGTGGGAGTTACAGGAGGCCTGAGGACGCTGTCTTTAAGTTTAGAGAGAATATAGTACATCTAAGATGTGAGGAGTGGATGCAATTAGAGGGATATAGATTCTTCTGAGAGCCATGACTTTCAAATGCTTGAAATGTCACTGCAAGTCTGATGTGCTGACTGGCCAGATGTGAATTTCCTCTATGGTCTTGCAGTGGGGATATGGTTTTCAGATGGCAAAATGTGTCAGAGGAAATCCATGGGAAAAGCCCAGAGCATGTACCATGTTGTCATTAATGCTCTACTTTTCTTTTGAAGATGACACTGATACAGCTGTGAGGTCAGGTGGTGGCCAGTTATAATCCAGGATTGGGACAGGGTTGCTATAGATGGTTTTGTTGGAATTTTTACTGCTGGTAATAAATCAAGTTAAAAAATGTAGGCTCAAAGCAACAATATTTTATTTAATCCACTGAGAAAAATGAAACCAAACTGTAAAAGGCAGCAGCACTAATTCTAACATCTGACCACAATCCAATGACATCCTTTACTCATAGTATAAAAGAGTTATCACTTTTTCTCCAAATGCATTTCACATGATTTTACATTTTTTTCTGATGTTGCTATTGACTCGTATATACCACACACCACCCTGACACTAATACTTTATACTGTTATGCTAAAATAAAGAGGTGGCAACTCTACGGTCAAAATAATAAAACCTGTTTTATTACATCTTAGAGAAAGCTCATACAATGAAATGGGATCATCAATACAAACACTTCCTAAATCTGCTTGCTGGTGCCATAAAGTTTTCAATGATTACCTAAAATATGTATTAAATAATCTGAATCTAGCTGAGCGAGTGATAATGTGCGACAGGCTGGTCAATTGGAAGGTTTCTGCAGAATATCAAGCGTCTGAGGGGAAGCTAGAGACCATAATTACCCAGGTTAATGCAACATATAGTGAAAAGGAAGCAGCAAGCCAAGTGTGGAAGTAGAGTTGGGTGCGTTGGTGTGCTTCGACCTACTGGTGCTGGGGCCTGAGTTGGGGTGGCAGGATGTTAATAACAGTGGAATAGTGTTTAATTAGAAGACCATTTCCCGTTCGCACCTCTTCCCAGCACTTCACCCCCCGCCTGTCTGCAGCCCCACACTATTCTGACATCCTTGTCAGCCCAGGTCATTACCAGGGATTTTTAATGAATTTTGGGCATGTTTTTCTGTCTGCCTTACATCTAATTAGCTGACAATAATGTATCGAACTCAAGCACGAGCTAAAAATAAATATGCATGAATATGCAGCGCGAGAGAGGATGACACCTCTCAGAGCAGAGTAGCGTGCAGTCGCTCTCGCCTTCCCTGTTAGTTGCAGTTGAGATCAGAGAGTCGACAACAGAACCTCTCAACTCCGCAGACACACATGTGTACACTCTCACAAAGCCAGGCACTAATTATCTGGCAAAATCTGCTGTGGCTGCTCTTTGCTTCAAACAGCACACTCACATGAACAGTGAAGTCTACCACATTGAGCACCACTTAAGGTTACCATGGATTCTTAAACAAATACGACATACCTGAGGCCACTTATAGTATGTTTCCAGTGCCACTGACACATAAAGTTTATTGATCATGATAGCTAAACTTAAAGTCATAAGACTCTAATGGTGAAGAGATTCGCATAGATAATAGAATAAAACTTTCACTTTCACTGGTTGTGAATTTTGCCCAGATAAGGAAGAAAACAAATCAGAATCGATCTATTTAAGTGATGGCTGTGAAAAAGAGAATACATTACTTCCATACTTATGGCTCTTTCGAAGTTTCACTCAGAAATCACACCACTGCAAAAAGTAAAACACCACAGGAATCCTCACCTGAAATAGTGTTGAGAAACATGAGGTACTCAAAGTTGGAGATCTCTCTCCTTTGCCAGCGCTGGGTCATGTTGGAGGATTTGAAAAGCTGACGAGGGGTTGCCAGGGAGATGCGCCTGGAAAAAACATTTAGACATCAAATCAGGAAACAGAAGGTTGGTGTGAGTTACAATATTTGAAGACATATATCCTTAATCATTTAAATGGAAAAAGCATAAACTGTAAATGAAACAATGCTTACATATAAAGGATTAGCTACATTACAGAAACTGGTGCAAGAATGATGGCATTTAATAGCTGACTTTGTCTAGAATGTCAGATTCGGAATTAATATACTGAGATATACTACAAATGAGAGAATAATTATGGCACCAAATGCAAGGCATTCACAATTACACAATTTTGATTCCAATAGACTGAATGAAAGGTAGATTAATTTACTGTGTTAATTCAGGATGGCTCGTTTTACATCCACTCAATTAACATAAGACTTAAGGAAATGGTGCTTGTTTTGTAACAGTAACAATGGGCCTGTTAGTAGAGGGTCTACGGGGAATATGTGGTTTTTGCTGTGGTCAGTGGCCGGGCTGCAGCCCTGCTGTATAGAGTCTTCTGTCAAAGAATTAGGCCAGTTCAGTCAGGGTCAGTGCACATCCACTTCAATAACTGGAGCAATGGGACTTCAAATGACTCTGCTGCTGGCCAGGCTGCACAGATGCTCCAACACACAACATAGAGGAGCTAACATCGGCCATGAAGACATTACAATAAAATAAATATTTAACAGTGTTCAATTTATTTTATCTTGGCATACGAACCCACCTGGCTTGTGGAAGTCCATAGCTGGTGCCGACTCCAACTCGAGGAAGACTGTAGACCACTTTCTTTACTGTGGCTTGGTCAGGAAAGTTGAACATTACTGATGCTGTGAAACAGAGAGAGAGGTCCCTTAGTGATGAAGAACAGGAGGAGGATGGATTTTAAATGCTGTAATTGGCACTTCCACTTACTTCTGTTGGCCATAAAGACCTCCATCGCTGTGTTCTGCAGGAGATAGCGTCTAGAGAATACCGCCCGAATCTCACTGAACATCCACTTCCCATGTAAACCCTCAGTGTATGCTAAGACCTACAAGGACAGAAAGGAGAGAGAAAAATGTCCTTGAGATATAATAACTGTACAGTATAAAACCAGAGAAAGATAACGGATTTGGTGAGATATGGACACAAAAGCAATCAGTGACTCAATTATTTTTTCCAAACTTTGTTAAATGAGCCAAATTCTACAAAAGCGATATCACACTTAACATTTGCTTGACCATTAAAAAGTTGGCAACTGTTGCACTTGTTAGTACTTCTTTGTGAACTGTCAGCAATAGTTGTTAAGACATTGCAACATCAGTCTAGTATTTATTATTTCACAAAAAAGGGATAAAAAGCTGCTGCTTGAAAGCTAATTCATACTGTATTATCATTAGGCTACTAAAATCAATTTTTAACCAAGAGTAAGTGTATTTGAAATGTAATATCAATATCACAAAATTATTGGTTCATTAATTCCTTATTTAAAAAAAAAAACACCACTGAGACATTAAACCATGTTTCAAGACACTTGTATACATAATGAGGCTCTCTCTCAAAATTTTTTTCACACTTTGCGGTTGGTCTATAAAACTCAAGTGGTCAAAAAAGGACCCCCTGGGCTAGTGACACATAAATAATCAATAAAAAAACCCCATCATGCCAAGTAGAGGAGAAAGCAGACAAAGGATCATTAGTGTATGCAGCACCACTGGGACTGCAGGTCCACACACATAAAACCAAGACAGTTGTTCTGACAGGTGAGAATGGTCCCCTCACACACCTCCCCCTCCCCCCTCCTATCTCACTTCCCTCTGACTGAACAATTTTGTCCAACAGTGTGACCCAGGGAGCAACCTCATCAACTCCCCAGGTTATAATCACACATAGGTTCAGTACAGGGAGAGTGTGTGAGAGAGAATAAAGATATAACAGGGTAGTAAGAAGGTGAGGCCCTACAGTACATTAGTGTGTGTGTGTGGGTGTCTGTATGCGTGTGTGGGGGTGATTGAGGTGGAGTAGGCAGGGAGGGAGGGAAGCCAGAGTGAGATGTTCAGCTGGGTTAGGTCTGATGCTAATGCTCATTTAAAATAGTGACAGGCTGGAAGAGTGCAGCGCGAGCCGGGCTGCCTTAATTTCTCCCTGGAATAGCTCATGCCCGACCTCCGTGCCACATTCAAAATCTCTGGAGCTCAATTAAAATTGGATTAGGTGGAGATGCTGGATGTGCAGCACAGCATCTCTGGTGCTCTCCTCCCAGTAATGCCCTGCCTGACACCTCTGCAACCCCCAACTCAAACAGTTGTCATAGAGACAGCGCGGCCCAGAGGAGGCAGCATGCTGACTGAAGAGGGAGTAGAAAAGGAAGGGAGGTGAGATGGAGGGATGGCTATGGAGCTGCGGGTGCACTGCTGAGGGCCAGCAGCAGCTCACAAGGAGGCAGGGTAGCTCTAACACCCCCTCACACCCCTGCTCTGCAGCCAGATGTTGTGGAAGGAGTCTTCTGAGGACCATGCTGAAAGGCAAGTCATACAGATATGCATCATGGGAAGGCTACAACAGCTTACTCCATCAAGGCACTAGCAAGCTGTTATCTGAATACATAGTGAGTTATTCAGATGTCTAGAGAATTTAAATGGTTTGTCATTTTCAGCAAAGTCTCTATTCATTTTATCATTTTACTATTTTAACAGGATCATAAATTTGACTCCTAAATTCTTCATTTAGTATATCATGTATTATAAAAATAAATGGGATGTCACTTCAGGTTCTTAAGAATTGAAAATAAAAGCAGCTATAAAATTGTAACTGAATGTCAATATAATATTTTTTAGCAATGGCTGTTTCTTGTTACCCAGCTAAAGTGAACATTTTGCTGCCATGACAAAGTACAGGCCAAAGGGCTAGCTGTCAACAAAACAGAGGCTAAAGAGGAGAAAAAAGAGCTGATTTCAAACAGCCCAGATCAAAAAATTTGTCATAACAACAAAGCTTTGGTCTAAACCAACATGCAGGGGCCCCTGTAGACTTGGAGATTTGACAAAGCCCAGCCCTCATTTTTGGAGGCCCAGCTGTAAAAAATGCCATTTAATGAACCTGTCTGCTGAAGCTGTCCCCTGCCTGTCAGAGGTGTCAGCCAGTGACAAGCGCTGGGGACGGCCGCCTCCAGTCACAGACAGGCCTGCCAGCTGGAGACTTCGGCCCCAATCTAATCACGCCACCAGGAAGGGACCGGCGCTCTGCTCTTGGTCTGTCACGCTCAGGGCTGGGGGAGCAGTGAGGGGGCGGGTGGAGGGGTCTGGTATGGCCGACAAGCGCAGCCTTTTGTTTCCACACAGGTCCCTCTACGCAGGCTCATTAAGAGCCACAGGCGCATGCGCTGCTCTGCCAGCTGCAGGGAGGTATACCTCTACAGCATAATAGCCATAATGCAATTTAATGTCTCTGTCCTCTCTTTTCTTTATTCCCCTCCTCTTCTCTCCCTGATTTGACAGAGGGCAAACTGCATTCTGCCTGTAGAACATCACAGGTGGAGAATGGAAAAATATTGTGACAGATGAGCTGAGGAGAGGCACAGGTGACACCAGTGTTTAGGCTGAAACTCATATATGATAATGTGCAGATGCTCAAATGGAACACATCATACTTAAAAGCGATAGGGAGCCACTTCATGCATGGAAATAGATTATAATCATATGTGACTTCCAAATAGCTTTAACTCACATTGGCTGAGACACTATGACAGACGTTATTAATAAATCTAACGAAGCATTTTCTCTAAAACCTGATACAATTTTCTCCTATATGAGACAATACAATCCCCCTCCACTGCATTTATACCAAAACAGGAAAATAATATAATTCAGTGAGACCTCCAAGCCAGCATGACTGATATATTTATATGAGACTGTGGCGCACTCTGACAACCTGGTATCACAGCACCTCCGCTGCATTCATCTAAGATTTGTCTAATAGGCTTCCACTATAAAGCCTCACAACTGCATGGTCCCAGGCGGCCAGAGAGAACAGCGAAGTGGAAGAATAAGGGGAGGATACGAGAGGCAGTTTCATTTTGAGTGATATGACTACTCCCCCAGGAGCGAGTGGGATGGATTTCACACATGGCAATTTGGAGGATCAGCACACACTGCGTATACTTTATTCAATGGCTGACCCCAGGCAATATGGGCCAAATCTGTGAAGAGGTTGAGCAGTCGGAAAAGGCAGAGAAACAGCATAAAGCTTGGTAACAGGGAGAGCAGAGAGCAACTCTCAGCTAAGTGGAGGAGCATCACCAGCAAAAGACAATGTGGTAGGCTGGGTCACAAATACATTTTTTGTATCTAAATATTTTTTAAACTGAAACACACAAGAGGCTAAATCAGAGCTGGGCAGTTTATGACAATTCTTTTTTAAAAGAATAAAGATTACAAATATCTATTCAGAATAACAGGACATTGTTTCTGGAAAGAGATGATGCTGTTGGGTCTTTTTTAACACACATTTTCAATGAAAAAAAGAAAGAAAAACTATTTGTGTTAAATCCACTATGAGTAAGGGAGAACTAACGTTTTTTGTAGTTTGGGTAATCTGACCCTTGAAAAGAAAAATGTAGGATTAAACACAGTGTACTTATTTTTTCCTACAAATGATTCAGGTGCTCCACACACTGTAAAATTACACTAATAGTTTAACTTTATAAAGCTGCACAAACAGAAATCGTAGTTGTCTGACCAAGACATGCCCAAATCCCCACTTTTATTTCAGCTTTAATCCCTTTCCATCCTGCAAAATTTATGCCTGAGCATCAAAGCATGTTTCTCATCTGATCCCCCCTAAATGTGACAACTGTTATGAAATGTAGAAATACAGAAATGTAAAAGATTCCCACAGATTAAAAAAAAAAAAATCAGCATTCCACTTGGTTTCTCACTGTGAGAGCCATATCTCAACTTCAATAAAGTAGCAAGCTCCTAATGCAGGTATTGGGGGAAAACAAGATACAGATTTGCATAATCAGTGTCACTATACATTTGGGTGGTAGCTGGAGTGTGGCAAGATGACACAACTCGGGTGCTCTGGCAAGACCAGTGGGATAAAGGAGATGAATATGCATTATATATGCTGGCAGTTCACTGCCCCAAATGTCCAGCCAAGTTTGTCAATAACATTTATGTCATGGATGGTATTTCACGCACATTAGCAGGCCCTGCAGCGCTGTCTTCAACCCTGCCATAGTAGGACAGGTGGGTGGAGCTGCTTTCCTCGTATGCAATCTCTTCTTAAAGAGTTGAGGCTCTTTAAACATTCTTTATCTGTCTATGTTAAAATATAAAGCCTCAAAAAAAGCAATGAAAAAAAAATCCAAACAGCTACTCAAACTTTTGGTTTCCTGTAGCGATGATACATAAAGTTCTGCATCAGGCCATATGATGCTTGCAGAAGGCTTCAGTCAGGTTAGAAGAAACAATCTTTAAAAAATGTATTTCCTTGATGAGCTTACTAATATTCGTGAATCTACATGTAATTAAAAAACAAACAGATTTTATGTATTTTCTTGGGTTTATAAACTTAATTTAATAGCCCATAATTACTTGGGCATTCACACACAACCATTAATTTTTTAGACTTGTGTGTATAATTGCATGGAACTTGCAGGACCTTTTTACAGCAAAAATAAAATAATATTAAAACAAAACTATTTGAAAAAATGACACTTTTGAGGTCATCACAGCTAAAATTGCAGCTATAAAGGTGGATCATTGAAACTGATTTCAAACTGGTCCACGTTTCCAATAGTTTATGTTTGGCATAATATGTTGTGATGTGTTCCAATCGATAAATAATAGTGTTGCCTTCTATGAAACAATCACCTCCAGTTCGGGAGCAGATTATTGGGCTTCTTTGTGTCTCTATTAGTTATCTCAGTGTTGGAGGAACCAGAACATGGACTGAGCGGGACAGACTGTCAGACCCTGCTGCAGTAAAATGAAACATCATCTATGATGCAAAACTTACCTTTGTAGAAGTGTTACTTATGTTGATTTACATCAACTTGAGTCTTTTTCCAATAACTTTTGCATATAATATTTGTTACTATCATTATTATTTAGTCTTCTCCCTGTAAGTGGAAACTTAATTATAGCTTGCAAGCAAATTATAAATTGCAAGTGAAGAAACAAAAAAAGGAACACAACACACGTATAAAAATGCTCAAGTGATGACCCAGCCAGAGCCATATCCACACACATACATAAACACACTTAGTGAGCACATCATCCAGATAAACAGCTTGAGGATGCCTTCACTAAGGAGCTTGAGAGAAGGGATGCAGTCATTTGGTATGGGGTCTTTTCAGCAAGCTTTTCCTAATGGGACTTTTTCAGGGACTTGTCAGCCTTAAGATGACTGAAATCTTCCTGGCCTGGGTACCAGCTTCCTCTGGCTGCCACTGAGAGTGCCAAGCTGATCGCTTTAAATCCCACTTTTCTTCTTCTTCTTCTTTTTTTTTTTTGTTGGTGCGTGGGAGGGATAGGGGCTCAGAACAAGACAGAGAAGAAAAGAAAGAGACAAGGATGGAGAGGCGGAGAGACAGAGGAGGAGAGGACAGAAAGAGCAAGTGGTTAGACGAGAGGGCCTGATGAGCAATGAGCGCCTCACTCGTCCTCAATTAATCTTGTCTCTCTACCTTTGCTTTGCCGCTTCCCTCAGCACCAAGGTAATAACGACACCCTCATCCATTATCCTTTTATCCCTGTTATTCACTGGGAATTGCTTAATAATATGTTACAGATTTGGCCTCCTTCGTATAATTCTTTCTGTCATTCGCAGTATATCATCTGGAAAACACACAGCCCCCTTTCTGCTGGACGCTCTTTGAGGATTATCGTGGGTGACACCTTCGGGATGCAGCCAGAATCTGGAGCATCATTTTTTCAGGCATAAAGTGGAATTACCCTGACTTATCTGTCATTGCCAAAAGCACAACAAGCCATTCAGGGCCCAAGCAAAGGTGGAACAGGTTCTTATCGGCTTCTCTGAACGAGAGGGCTTGTAAATTTATGCTAATGAGGGCCTTTTGTCATCCAGGCTCACCCCTTGGGGCTGAACGGGGCTTGCAGGGGGATGATAATCTGGCTGTTGAGTGCACTAGATAATTTGTACTTTATCCTCATGTAATTATATAGTTTAAATCTTTTTACCAATGCTAATCCTACGACATGAGGAAGTGTCTTAACCGTGTCTATGGTTCTTAGCGGTGCTAGTTAGCGTGCATCTGACTCTCTCTCATAAAATCACGTAGGAGGAAGGCAGCACTGATATAATTACTCTGACTTTCTGTAGCCTGTGCTTCGAATCCTCATATCATTTTGATCCACCTTAGCAGGCAGGCAGGAAGCCAAGCTTGCAGCCTGGGGGTATGAGAGACAACTCAGAAAAGGTGAAAACATTGTAGCACGACTGAAAGAGCCCTCCCCGTTTTTGTCAAGAAAGAAAAAGATGGAGGACAGCAGAAAAATGGACTGAAAGGAGTAAAAGTAAGTGCAGAAGGGGCGGCTTTGCAGAGATTTTGAGGTCTCTCTGCTGTCCAGTGGGATTCCAGGCCATCTTGTGTGCCTGCCAAAGCCGACAGCCCCTGACAAGCTGCTTGGCGTGCTGTAATTTGACTAATTACATTGGATTAGACCATATTAATGCAAGCTGTTTTCTCCAGGGTCACTGACCCACCCAGTGTGTCCCTTGCTAGTTTCCCCCTATTTGGTATAAACAACGCATACACAAGAAAGAAAGATGACTCTTTGTTTCTTGAAATTATAAAACAATGAACATGCATCGATATCCCTGACAGTATTTTTATAATGGGAGAGAATGTGTTTCAAAGCATCCACAGCAGAAAACGCTATGAGATACAGCCTGCACTTTCCTGAGGCACATCATCACAGGATTCTTTGATAACAAACCAAATCCTTTGCCTGCTTTATCTCTCTGAAGGAAAAGAAAAACAAAATAAGGACTTTAATGAAACTCACAGAAGTCCCAGAGTTCACAAAATTGTTTTTTTTTGATGAAGATGAAGATGGGGGTAGGGGGGCAGAAGGGGGTCTCCACATCTCCACAACAACAGTGCTACATTTCATTTTAATTTTACTTTTATCTTAGCAAAATATCAGGATGAAATCTGAGTAATGATGTGTTGTTTTTATGTGTGGTTTGGTCATGCAGTTGTTTTTCTGAAAAAGTAGTGTGTTGGAATCCACAATTTAATATAAATAATAAAAAACATGTCACTTGATCTGCTTTAAAAATGAGTTGATATATTCAGGAAACCAGAGAGAATAGTTATTTGTAGAAAGAAGGAGGGAAACCAACCCTCATTTCCATTTGCAAAACTCAAAAATGAAAGGGGGGAAATGAGCCATAGAATATGTGTGTTTTAATACAAGTGCTCTCCCAATTGTACCAAATCAATTTGAGTTTTGCACAATGGAGAGGCAGCTTCACTGTTTGTATGTGCTCCTCTGCCTTGAACATGGTGTAATAATAGTCTTAAACCAGGCGTTATAAAGACAGAATACCAAAGAGGCTTACAGCCTTGGTTTCATGAAACATTTAGGCAAAAGTTCCAAGGGCTGAGGATGATGAAAGAAGGTAAGCTTGAAAATGGGCTTCTGGGATCCACAGCCCTTATTGTACAGAAGTCACATCGAATTAATACTGAGGGCCATTTGCAGCCTTTCTTCTCCTCAGCTTTTCAGAACGGATTAAGCTATGAAAACTCAGAAATTACTAAAGCACCTATTAGGCATTATGCTCACCCTTTCTCCTCTTTCCCTTTGAAAGTTATTGAATGTGCTTCGCTTCACTCGCACTTCAATTCTAGTTGTTTGCATACTTGAAAGAATGGCAATTTTATATAATGTGTCATGTAATATGTACTGCATATTTCCACTTGCATTAAAAGAAACCCATCCCTGCAACTAATACAACTCTGATTTAAAAAAAAGTTGGGATGCTGTGATGAAAACAATGCAATGAGTGGCAAATCCTTTGCAACTTGAAAACAATTGAATGGAGTACAAATAAGATATTTAATGCTCAATCTGGGAAACTATTTTTTACATACACATTCTGAATTTGATGCATTCTTTTTTATTTATCTTTTAAACAGTAACACATCTTTTTTGGAATATGGATTGTAATACCTTCCTCTATAATAAATTCTATAACCGAGTTATTTATCATTTTGTGGATCTATGTTGTAGCTGAGTTTGATGATGTAGGCCACAATATGCAGGCGGTATAATGAAAGCCTCTGAGAGTGTTTCCACACTGATGAAGGGCCCGTATTGCTAGAGCTCTCTCAGGCTCTCCGCACCCCTCTTGCTCTCTCAATGCCTCTTCAAAGAAGCACAGGGAGTGCATGAATTGTAATTATGGCTCCTAACAGGATTCAAGAGCGCCCAAACGATGGCACTTGAGAACCAGGTCGTGTGGAGTTAAACGGCTGTCAGACACTCAAAGCTCCCCAGCATGTGAACAAACCCACAAAGGCTAGATGTGTCCACTTCTAGGCCCCTCCTACCTACTTTCCCTCTCATAGGGAGAGATTAAAGATCAACTAAGGCCCCTTTAAAGACCTATATAGCCTTTGTGAATTTTTACTCACATTCCAAGTTACAAGAAGAGTTACAGTTTTTCAGGTAAGATACTAAACCCCAAAAACAAGGGATAAAAAATGAGTTATTAAGAGTTGTGCGATGTTGACTTGAACACAGATCACTGAAAAGATGTTATGCTTAAAGAAGTAAATCCTTGGAAAAATTCAAGACAAACGAGACAGCACCAGAGAGGCGTATGAGGGGGGAAGCAAAGGCTTGTCAGAGATCAGGTAATTGGTACCACCTGAGAAACCAATCTAACCACAGTGTCAGATTATCTTCCGACCTCGCCTTCAAAATAACGGAAAAGATCATCTGTGCTCCCCAGACAGTTTCAATGACTCACCAGGGCACAAGACCCCTCACTACACATTAAAGAGAGCAGCCTTCAGTCAGGCCCTATCCAACTTCAGCCCCTTCCTACTCCCCAAAAGCACCCAAAAGAAACCAACCTACAGCGTGAAGTCCCTATGCATGACCCTTATTAAACTCCTAATTGGATTGAGAGCCGCTAAGAAAAAAAATTCAACATCGTTCATTCAGCTGAGATTTTCTTTAGCATTCCTTCCAGTAGTTTGCCTCTTCAACAATAACATTCAAAATCAAGTCACTGAAAACTTCTTTTTCTCTTTTCAAAACACAACCAGATTTTCAAAAAATGGGAGTATAGGCAAAACCTTTTTCACCTTTTCTTTTAAGGCGCAGCACTATTTGATTTTCACAGGGTGCAAGTGACAGGCTGAAACAAAGCCCCGCACTGGCTATTGTGTAGCCTTTCACTGTTGTAATGGTCTTAAAATGGCTACAAGCAGGGCCCTATTCAGTGGTGACCAGGCTGCTCAGCTCTCGTCTCCATATCCAAGACAAACTCTGCACTAAGCGGGAACTCTGAGGTCAGCTGATGAGTGAATGAGGGACCGAGTTCACTCATAACCACAGTCTATCAGGGCGTGTTGAAGTTCTCTACACATTCACACTAATTATAGACAATAAATAGCGCCATAACAACAACATCAATCAAGTTCATTACAGAAAATAGCATAATGACAATAATTACAATAATATCTCATTAAGAAAGAGAATGAGAGACAGGGGAGAATTAATAGCAGACAGGTGTACAACACACCGCAATTATGGAACCTGAAATTAGTTCATTGCCTCAAGGCAAACAGAAGAGAAAAGAAAGGTTGTAAGTGAGGGAGTGTGTGTGTGTGTGTGTGTGTGTGTGTGTGTATGTGTATGTGTATGTGTATGTGTGTGTGTGTGTGTGTGTGTGTGTGTGTGTGTGTGTGTGTGTGCGGCGGGGGCTGGTTTCAAGGCTGTACTGGGAGTAGGACTGATAGAGAGAGGCTCACTGACAAAAAAAGGAATTGCAAATAAGCAAACAAAAATGTCTTAAATGTGTAAATTAGGGAGAAAAATAAGAGGGAAAAGCTGCTTTTCCCTGCAGACTTGTGCCTTAGATGAGAAGGGAGCAGCGAAACGTGATCAAGGGGAGCCGTGGAGCGGTGCGGCAGGCGTCAAGATGAGCACTCAGCCAGCGAGTGGCAGCTTCTCCTTTTCCAGTCAATCATTCATTACAGACCCAAGTGCTGTGGAGGAGTGCCTCCTCTTTTTGACCTATCATATTACTGCCTCTGTAAACTCCTAATCCTCCCTTCGTTAGATGGTGTCAACAGCCGACATGCTCTCACCCTGCTCTCGCACTCCCCGCACAGACACCTCCCGAGCCCTGCCAAGACCACAGAATTGACACTCTAATAAAATCGTTTGAAATTTAACAAGGTAGAACGGTACATCTTTATCCATCTTTTTTGGTGCTTTCATCCACCTTTTTGACTTGTTTGGTTTTTTCGCCAGAAAGAGATTCAGAATATTCACTTACTAATTACTTAACTTTTACCATCAATTGCAGACCCACAGTAAGGAAAACTCAAACTGACTTTAGCTCTGCTGTCTTTTATTGGCTGGTCTGAGCGGCCTGATTCTTTTCTTCTTGGGGCCATTTCTGAGCAGGTGAAAGCCTGGAGGCAGGAACCTGCACATCAGCACTTCTTCGTCCATCATGACTCTTTCATGGGGCGCCCGTCTCCTGAGCCTCTCTACAGCCCAGTGAGATGACTACTATAATGAGTCCAACAGATGAAAGCCCAGCAGGACAAAACAGCATTCAGATACATCCTCACACACACACAGACACACTGGGGTTAGCGCCAATCAGGGACTTGCTGTGTGAAGTTGTTATTTAGGTAAACAAAAGAATCAGATGCAGGCTGGAGAATAGGGAAACCAGATCAAGCATCTGTGATTTGGCAGAACTCCAAAAAGGAGTTTTGGATTGGGTGATTATGATTATGTCATGCTGATCATAAACAACAGCAAACAATCTAACAATCAGGTTCATCACAAGCATGTGCAAACATATCACATACCCAACTGTCCTTCACAAGCACGCACACACACACACACACACACACACACACACACACACACACACACACACACAGTCCCAATTTAAGCTGACAGATACCAGATAGAAGATACTCAAGGAAATGACAGCAGTGATTTGAGATGGTTCTGAGTATAGCTGAGTGTGACGCTGTCGCAAAAACTATTTCACATAGTGAAGGCCAGTAAAGTTCATTCATTTCTGAAAGACACACAGCAAATAAGCCTTTGCAGTCAGTTCCGATCTTAAAATATCTTACCTTACTGGGAATATATATGTAAATGTGTGAGATAAACTTTGTCACGGTTGAGACACACCTACCACATAACATGGTTTGAGGGATGTTAATTACCATATAAAATAAGCAATTGGCATCCTGTCCCATATGTCCCACTTTTTCAGTGAGGAAGATGGAAATGAGGTGGGGTAGATTTGATTGTGACATGCTCTCCGTCTGTGCTCACAATGTGTGGCTTTTCCAGTAACAGGCTAATATTCAGCACAGCTCACCACCACCAGAACTAATGAAAGTAGACAAAATGTCTCTGCTGCCATCTTTGTCTAGCATCCGCTCAGGGTGAGCCTCCCTCTTTCCCTCCTTTCTTTTTCGCCTCCCCTCCTTCCCCTCGCTCTTGAAGGGAGGGTGACAGCGGCATAAAATGGTGGCGAGCAAATGTGCCTTCCATGTGGCAGCAGTGGTGGGGGTGACAGGCCAGGCTGAGGCCAGCGTTATCAGCAGTGTGTGGCTGTTGCTTTGAACAACCTGGATGGTCGCCATGGAGGATCAGGGCCGAGCTGATGAGACACCAGCGGTTACAAACAAAAGCAGCTCAGTATCAAATCAAGAAACAGCCAGGGCGTCGACCCAAAAGAAAGCTGTTCTTTGATAAATGTAAACTTAGTTGTCTATGGTGGGTGGTTAATAACTGAACATCACCCACTTATTTCTAGTAGGAAATTTTAATGTGCAGAATTACAAATTTAAAAAAAATCTAGATAACAATGATTTAACAAAGGTGCTATTATTTTATATGTAAATATCAAATATAAAACTCTAAGTCAATTCTAAGCGAGTCTAAGGTTTGAGGATGCAATATGGTTTATAAATTGTAAAATCATCTGAGACAAACTTTTCATTTTGTGTTATATACAGAGATTTACTTGATTAATTCTTAAATATAACATATAAAAATGCTTAAATACCACTTCAAGCGTATCCATACTTGCATAAAACCACTGAACAAAGCAAACTCCCGTCATCCAACAATTTGTGGTTGAATCATTCAGGGGGCTGTTAGTTAACCCTGAGCTCAGAGGATGATGAAGCAAGGGCATAAATCACAGAGTGAAACAAGGCAGACTCCTCCGATTCATTAATGGAAATGATCTGTCAATATGCTGGAGTCAATTCACACGTGTCAGCTGGGCTCAGCACACAATGGGCCAGCCAACTTATGAACTCCCAGCACCACTCCACCGAGTCCATAAAACAACTGGCATCGCCGCTGGGGAGCACCCCGAGACACCACCCTCTTGCACAGACCACCAGATGACACAGATGGGGCGAAACCAAACAAAGACGAGACTCCCTTTGTACAAAGAGGGACCCCTTTCAAAAGCCATTCATGCAACAAATTGGGGAAATCTGGCCATGCAACACTCTGGGTTTGCTCTTTTATTAGCGTGAGCCTTACGTCACAGTAAGTGAAATCAGATTTATGGCTCTCTGCTACAAAGGAGGTTAAAATCAAGCACACTTTTAAGACACAAAAACTTTTTTTAAGTCAAGATAACCAACAAGAGTTTAGTTGTGTTAACTAGGAACAGCCTGTTATTTTGTACATGAGCCAGAGAGTAACAGCCCATGTGTCTTTTTACAAATACGCCATCTTGCACAATAATCAAAATCAAAACATAAACTACAAGAAAGCTAATGAGGAAAGATAGAAACATGGACAAAGCTGATCCATGCTAACAGATCCTCTACAATAGAGTTGATGGATTGTTTGGCTAAATGTAGAGCTAACTTTTCCAATATGACACACTTTTATTGTTAAATCATCTTGACAAGCTTGTAAGCAAATGCAAGTTATTAAGGTTTCTATTTTTTTGTTTTAAGTCTCACTTTAAGCAGAAGATAGTAATGATTCTTCGCAGTCACAGACATTAATTACTATTAATATCAGTCACATGTACGGTAGGGGACTCCATTTTATAGCAGCAGCATCAAGCTTTAGTATTTTCAAAGGCAGGCCATCAGTTAGGGAGGTTTGTTTCCATGTAGGTCATTAAATATGTGCACACAGGCTTTCTCTTATTAGGCCCTCTGCATTTTTCTTTTCTTGTTCCTTCTCAGCTGCACACCCTCACTGCTGCAGCAATCTGCATAGAGAGACATTTGTCATCATTAGCCTTGCTCTGACAGTTGGCACCCGGCACCTCAGATCTCTAGGACTGGCAATTATGAACCCTTCATCCCTTATTTAGGCAACATTGCCTAATTTCATCACAGGCCTCACCAGCAGCATTTGATTACCAACAACCCAAAACATAAAAAATATGTCACCAATTCCTCCATTCCTTTTGTTTGGTGCTTCAGTGTACTTCTGCTCTGAGATCACATGACACGTGGGAGAGAACTGTGTTCAGTTAATCTGAGATTTGAAATTACTTAAAAGACACAGGGGCTGCAAAGAGGAGTGTAGATGAGCGTCATGGGGTCAGTGGGCAGATGATTACAGCGCCCACCTTTAGATGGTAGACATCTCGCTGACATTAAGATTAATCACGCTGCTGCTGCTGAATGGGTGCCTTTTACAACAGACAAGATGGAACTCAGGCATATGATTTTCTTTGATGAATAAAGGAAAATGAAAGTGAACTGCTTGTTTACAAATAAACTAGTACATTTTGAGAACAATCTAAGTATTTGTAGAAAAGGGAAAACATGCTGTCTAAAGTAATAATAAAACAGCCATTATCCAGCCCAGGTCTCCAACACACCCAATGTTATGCATTGTCATGTACAACAAAATGCAGGGCTAAACTGTGAACCTATACAACCAGTGGAAAGCACTGCACCAGCACTTTCCCTGCACTCATCCACCAACTGCATAACGTGTGTAGGAAAAAAAAGTGCACTGAACACAATGTTAGCCTGCTTTTTCCTTTTTAGAAACAAACCAGACATTTCTGGATCATTATTTCGGCAAACAAACCTGAATTGTATTCATGCTAAATTCATGCAAATACATGCATGTAATTTATCACGGAAGCTGACAAGCGTACCATATAGCAGAGGGAAGGGGTGAAGGGCCAAATGAGGCTGAGACAATCAATTAAGTTTTATAATTTACAGTTTTCTCTACCTCTCTGTTTTCTCAAAATTTTCATCATGCTGTTAAGTTTGGTGTTTTCTGTGTGTGTGTGTGTGTGTGTGCTATTGATATGGTTCATAGTGAACGAAGCCTGTTGAGGTGATCACTAGAGGGTCTCAAAGAGCCTCTGGCTATGTGGTCCAGCTTCCTGACTTCTTCAAAGGATGCTGCTAATTCACAGCGGAGAGTAAACAAATGAATGGACACAATCCAAAGGGGGTCCTCGGTGAGGCTCCGGGCCCAAAAATTAACTGGCCTCCTACAGAGACACCATATTGCTTGGAATAATAATGTTTCGTTATTAAAAATCCCAATGACAATTTCATTTGGTGACAAATAAAATTATAGGAAATGTGTCAAAGTGAGTGGCTATCCCATGAGATTAAAGTATATTATTTCTCACAGTTTGAGAGCTGGTGTTGATGTCACTTCTGAAGTGTCACTGCTTTTAATCTGATTTATATAGAAATGTGTCATCCTATTAAGTCCACATTGACTAATCTGCATATTAGCTTGGGAGCTAGCTGGTAAACTCCCTTTGTATGAGATATGACTTGAGAGTCTCCTTTTCAAAACTATATGACCCCAAAAAATTAATGAAAAAGCATATGACAGACTTCATTTGTTCTCGTGTAATAGGATTACTAAAATAATCAAACATCATCCATAATTATAATACCAGTCAGAGGATTGCTGGTGATAAAGGTCTTGATCCAGCTTAAAATCAGTTAAATACTATACTTATACAATGCAATTGACCATTTTGTTAATAGTCGTGAGATAACACAAAATTGATACTTGAAGGCAGAATGCATAAATGTTGCTGTAAAACCTTTTGTGTATAACATATAAAATATAGTTAAAGCCAGAGCTACAGAGGACTGTGTTGGTCAAAATAGCCAATAAACATTCATGTTTGCAGAACATGGGTTTTTTCATCCCCCCCCCAGAGGCTCACTATATATACATTATTAAATGCTTGAGGCTACATGTTGTTTTGTTCGACAATAAAAATAATTGTACTCAGATTTTAGTCATTTGTATATGAACACATTTGTGTGTATATATATATATATTTATATATATATATACATACATATATTAATTCATTTGTATAAATTCTACATAAAGCCTTGAGGATGAAACAAAAAATAAAGCAACATTCATTTAATGACTTGGGCTACAATCAGAAGAATATCATTTCAAGTCATTCAAAGCACGAGTAGTGTCATCAAAGGGCAATTTCAGTCATCAGACAAGCACCATTGACCTTACGCCCGGCCATTTTAACAGGACGATCAGTCTTGCTAGAAGAAAGGAAAAAGAAAAATGGAGGAGAAAAAATGAATAAGTGTAGAGGCATGCTCTGGAAACAAAGAGGCCTTCAAAACAGGGTCACATGCTCGTGCAAAATTAGGGGAAGTAGAAGTCATTGTATTGATTTACACAATCGTGCATGCATTTTGCTGGGTCAGAAATAGGCCTGTGCTGGAATCATAGCCCCATATATCACAGTGGAGGGCCTCCAATTGCCTAGCAGGATAGCGAATGAAGCAACAAAGCTTGCAATGTTGTAATGGTGAAGATATGGGTAAGAAGATTCGATTGTCTTAGGCTAGACCTGACAACTGCTGGAGTCTTGGGACTGCAGAACAGGTTGAGTTACTGTGAGATCTTTGCAGCCACATGCTTTAGATTAAGAGGTGATAATCTCAATGAAAATCCCCCCTTCTATCACGCATATGGATGGCCAAAGGCCGGAGCACAAACTCAAGAGGTGCAACTGGATTCGGAGGTATCTGACTTGAAGCAAGATAGCCTGGAAAGTGAGGCTAGTCTGGTTTCAATAAAAGACAAGTACCTGCTGGGCCACAGACAGTGGGAGAGAGTGAGAGGAAAGACTATCAAAGCCTGAAAGGGCAAGAGGCTTCTAGCTACCTCTCACCACATGAAAACCTTCCATAATGTCCTCCATATCCTCCAGAAATATGTCAATGAGAATATACATTTTTGGTTGTGAAATTTATTCAGCCCTAAATGTAAAAAGAACAAGAATATAAAGTGAATTTTATTGTTAAATTCCAGAATCAACCTTTATTTATCCCTCTATCACGTTCCATAATTAGAGTTATGAAAAAAAAATGCTACTCCATATCTTTAATTTCTGCCTGGTAACAGAGTGAAATTATCACTAGGGTTTGCCAAGAAGCTACTGGCAGTGTGTCTGTGACAGGCTGTGATGATAATGGGAGTCACCTATCTATCAGGGTCCTTCCACACATGCCACCTCCTGCTCAGCCGCATCCATGTAGTGAGTCAGAGCTGACGAGCCGATTTGCCCTCATAATGTCTGGTCGTACACAGTTCTGACTGGAGCAGAGATGAGTGTAAATGCCTTTGTGTTCCTTATCTGATCTGTGCAGCATTATCTTTTTGAAGTCCTCTTCAAAGCATGCACTGTACCTTGTGAGATGGAGTGCCAGTGCAATGATGAGAGCCGGAGAGGGTTTAGTGTGGATGCAAGATCTCTTTATTGTGTATCACTGTCTGCATCAGACCAACATAGCTGCACCTTAAAACGACTAAACACAAAATGCCACTTGGATTTTAATTATAGAATTATAAGCAATTAATAATTTTCTGTAGTTTTCTTTTTTAAACTGTATTTCTCATATTATTATTGTTTTGATGCTGCTATCTTGATTTATATACATCTTTATATATATGTATATATATATATATATATATGTATATACATCTTTATATATATGTATATATATATATATATATATATATATATATATTATCAAAAACATGTTGTAGAACACCAAAATATAATATTCACTTCTCTTTTAATTTAATTTGGAATAATGACATTTATGCAAACGAAAAAAAACAAAAAACAAAAAAATCAATATAACAAGCATTTTCTATATAATCTTACAATTGTAAAAGCACAGAATTACATATTCACTCTCTTACACATTCTTCTTTCTTTTGCAGATTAACACAATAAAACTTGCAATTAGTGTACAGGGTCATGTGTTTTTCATTTTGAGAAATATAAGAAAAAATGTGAGTTAAGATCACAACTCTTTTTAATATATAATTAATATATATTTTAATTTTTACCAGATACATTAATTAAATGGCTGGAAAATAATGGCGCGAGGAATTGTTGCACAACACATGCAGACTGTTGCCGCACAGAGCGTAACAATCTGCATGGAAACACAAACTCTCTTACGCATCACATCCAGGATTATTCATGTGTCAAATATAATCACAAAGCTTAATAAAAATAGCGCGATGACTATTTCCATCTTTCAGAAATAAGTCTGATACCTCACCAGACAGTTCGATGAATTGAACTAACCCTGAAAGGTCTAATTAATAAACTGTTTCAACATGGCTTCAAAACAAAACGCAAAAATAAGTCACACTTCATTTATAAATTACAGTATTATTTGTGAGATTAAAAAAAATCACTGTATTGTTGCATTTTAGTCTTAATTTATCTACTGTTTCTTATGCAGAATAAATTAGATTCGATCCACTGGAGAAAAAGAAAACATTAAATAATCTGGTAAATTTAAAGCTTTATTATTCGAAAACATAAATAATTTAACAATTCTAAATCCACCTACTGTTTCATATATGATTCAATATAGTGGACTAAAAAGCAGCAGATAGAGTCCAAGAAAAAGCAACGTAACGCAGTGAAATTGCTGTTGTTTTTTTTCTTCTCTCCAAATGCGTAGGTGTACTTCCGCTCCTCGATATACTACTACTACCTGTACTTTTTACTTGTATATAACACCCGGGGAGGAATTTGTTTTCGATAAACTGGGAAGCGGTGACGCATCGGACAGCGATTGGACATCTAGGTTTCAACTCCTCCCTTATAATAAAGAGTGTGTGTGTCTCCTGTTGTAAAACACAGCAACACCGGGCGTCTGCGTCAGGAGGGAACACTCCACTCTGCGCAATTACGCGGACTCCTAACTGGCACAGTGATTAGAGAAAAACCAAAGGGCATTTTTCCGGCTACTGAACCTCACAAGGTTGAAATGGACTTTTAAGCAGGCCATCCTGATAAATCCGAGGACTTGCTTCGTGCACTTCACTGCAGTTTACGGTACAACAGCTGTGAATGTTATGATATGATTATTACGCATGTGCTCTGCGCGCAGCTGTAAATAGTTGTCTTATAAATAGACATTTTTTTCTTTTTAAATAGCTTTCTTTCTTCTCTAAAATTGGCTCCCGTACAAACAGCCGCGTTGGATCCCTCGGCTTACTGCGAGACTCCGGTGTATAACCCGGATCTCTGCCCTAATATGATAGCCGCGCAGGCAAAGTTGGTGTATCACCTCAACAAATACTATAACGAGAAATGTCAGTCTCGAAAAGCAGCCATCTCCAAGACCATCCGGGAGGTGTGCAAGGTGGTATCGGATGTCCTGAAGGAGGTCGAGGTGCAGGAGCCCCGCTTCATCAGCTCTCTCAGCGAGATGGATAATCGTTTCGAGGGACTGGAGGTCATTTCGCCCACCGAGTTCGAGGTTGTGCTCTATCTGAACCAGATGGGAGTATTCAACTTTGTGGATGATGGATCTCTCCCGGGCTGCGCCGTGCTCAAGCTCAGCGACGGCCGCAAGAGAAGCATGTCTCTCTGGGTTGAATTCATCACAGCCTCCGGTTACCTCTCGGCGCGCAAGATCCGCTCGAGATTTCAGACACTGGTGGCGCAGGCAGTGGATAAATGCAGCTACAGAGATGTTGTCAAAATGGTCGCTGACACCAGTGAGGTGAAGTTGCGCATTAGAGACAGATACGTGGTGCAAATCACGCCGGCTTTCAAGTGCACTGGGATCTGGCCACGAAGCGCTGCACACTGGCCTCTCCCTCACATCCCCTGGCCGGGACCTAACCGAGTGGCAGAAGTTAAGGCGGAAGGTTTCAATCTTTTATCCAAAGAGTGCTACTCCCTGAATGGCAAGCAGAGCTCGGCAGAGAGCGACGCCTGGGTCTTGCAGTTCGCCGAGGCCGAGAACCGGCTCATCCTGGGTGGATGCAGGAAGAAATGCCTGTCAGTCCTGAAAGCGTTACGCGACCGTCACCTCGAGCTGCCCGGACAACCCCTGAACAACTACCACATGAAAACTTTGGTTTCCTACGAGTGTGAGAAGCATCCCAGGGAGTCAGACTGGGACGAGAACTGCCTCGGCGACCGCCTGAACGGGATACTATTGCAGCTTATTTCATGTTTGCAGTGCAGAAGGTGCCCGCATTATTTCCTGCCTAACTTAGACCTGTTCCAAGGAAAACCTCACTCTGCTCTAGAGAATGCAGCCAAACAGACTTGGCGACTGGCAAGAGAAATACTGACCAACCCCAAAAGCTTGGAGAAACTCTGAGGTAAAAAATATGTTAGTTCACCTCGTCTTAAAAATTGTGGTAAAGAGGCCTAACGAGCTCATAAGCGGACAGAAAAATATTGCCAACCAATTTGCAAAGTCTTGTGAAATGTGACTGTCCTCTGTTGTTGAAATATGTTTTGGCCTACGATGACTTTTATGACAGTTAAGTTTGCCATTACCCCCATGCACCTTTTGACGGTGTCAATATTTAGGAGCAAATTATTGGCTACCATAATCCAGGAGGCCACCTGAGCAGTGGTTCTTTTCTCTCCGTGCCACACGGTTGCCTAAATACTACATTTCCTTAAATGCTTTAAAATAAAGCCCCGTGACAAACTTTGGAAAAATAAAAACACACATCTGTACATTTTATACTGTAAATACATTCATAGATTGTGATTCAAGTGGTCTGAAATTGTGAATGTTGTTCTGTGACACGTAAATAGGATCCACCTGTTTAAATCTACTTCTGAACTTTTTCTTTATCTGGTAGAAACGTTATTAATTTATACTTGCATCAGTGGTAGTCTGATTCATCTGTTTCAATGGACATGTCTCATTTTTGAAAGTTTACATTTTGATAGGCGTACGACGTTTGCTACATTGAAAACATTCCATCAATTTACTTGAATTATTATTTAAAGTACTCGAACATGTTTTGGTTGTTGTTTATCTCTACCATGCTTAGGCCTACATGATGAAAAAAAATGAAAATGATAACATATATATAGTATATATATATTACAGTTTAATTGAAAAAAAATGCACTTGAAATACACTGGATTATAACATCTGTGATCTGATTTTTTATTTCTGTCTTTGATCTAATTTAAAGAGCTAATAAAACGAGCTGTTTTATATTTGTGTCCCATTATGGTTTTATTAAATGTGTTTTGACAGTAGTGACGTAGGGCTAATGACATGCAATAATAATATAAAGAGATTTTTTAATTTCTGAGGTTTTGACACGTTAAAAAGGAAAATAGAAAGGAATTATTTACACACAAAATATTTTAAACACACCTGCAACTCTGCCGACCAGTTTGCATTTATTTTAAACCACAACTCCCTCTGCAAGAAATACGTGTGTATTTTTTATTTGTATTTTTTTTTTACATTAGGTGGCTGGCATTATTTGGTGGATAAACTGTCAACACAGTTTGATGGTTGAATCTGCACATGTAGGCCTCAATGATCCTCATATGATATTTTTTTAAATTTATAAATACTGCAGCAAATAAAACACAAAATAAAAAATCAGCCGAAATGTGCAACATAATTCGCAGCATAAAAGCTCATTAAATAAAACAAAAAGCAGGACTACGTGGACAATGGCGCAGCGCACCTCACACATGCGCACCCGCGTCTTTTTATTATATAGAAACAAATGTGTATTAAAAATAGAGTTAATGTTTACTTTCATCAGTCAGTTATATTGAAAAAAATCAGCTGTGTAACCTGTCGGAACGTTAAACTTGGGCTGCACACTTGCTTGCAGGTTACTTACCTTTGAGTCGACCCTTTTGAAGGCAGGGTCATCCTCATCCACCTCGAAGTAGATTTCGGTGGTGGTGATGGACAGAGTCCCCCGGGCCACCAGGACGGGGGCAACAAGCTGGGCCGGGCTGCTCAGGACCACTGGGCCTGCACAGTGGAGAGGCTCAATCAGTACCAGCAACATATAGCCTATTAGATGTATGTTAAATAAAGCGAGGCTCAGGGTAATTCTGTGAATCTGATCAGTGCGCTTACAGGGTATAGACCAGACCAGCGGCCTGTTTGCATCAAACTAAACAACTTGTGTACACACCCAGCACTTATAAACATAGGACATTTTTTTTAATTAATTATCGTAATTCAGTCAAATATTACGCAATATAACAGCTCTGCAAAAGGCTTAATTTTAAAATTCTTTATCATTATTCAAACCACAAAAGAAAGGCGTCTGAATGCTTTTTTTGTGTCTGTTTTTCACATGTCCATATATGCGCATAATACAAAGGATTTATCAGGGCTATAGATAAATACATAGTACATATTTGTTCCGGTTTGTAAATGTGATGCACTCGTAACAAAAAAAGCTTTATCGTGAGATCGGATAAAACATAAAAAGAACCACTATTTAGGTTAAAAAAAGAAGAAGAAAAAAAGAAAGAAAGAAAAAAAGATCTCCGTTAAATAAAATAAAACAAAATCATTAATTATACTATTTTCGTCATTTTGCGATATAATCATAATTTGCAGTGCAGGTCTGCATTATGAATTTGAATGGTATTCATCGAGTGATATTCAGAGCTGCTTTAAATGGAGCAGCCGATTAAAAGCTGCTCTGTTTTGCTCTTATTCAGCCACATAAAGCTGAGGGCATGTAGGAAAACAATAAAACTACAAGCTTGTTCTCAAGTCTAAATAATTGTCCAGAATTTTAAGCCGGGTTTGTGACCCTGCCAGCAGATAGTGATCACATCTTTATTCCAGTCTCCTCCCTCTCTTCCTCTGCTTCATCCTCCATGTTCGAAGATCAGTGTCGCTGTGGAGCACCGTTACAGTGATTTGTCTGCTCTCAAACGAAAGCTCTCGAAATCAGGATATTTATCGATCCCTTAAACTCCAAAGAGCCACTTTAATGTCTCATCAATCTTAATCTGCGTTCCTCAGCCAATTATGGCCGATAGTGTTACAGGAATACAAGTGGATTTCGGTCTCAACTCCCAGAGCGCCCCTTCATCGCTCTTGCAGGCTGCACAGTCAACCCGCCTCTCTGGGTTTTTTTCTCAGCGTTGCTCGGGTCCATTAACGATGATCCTATCTGCTGATGCTATCAGCCCCGGCGCTACACGTTGCTTACAAGCTTCATATGAAGAGTAAATACTTGCACTAACCTGCTTACTGCTTTTTAAATATCGTTTAGTGTAGTTTATTTTATATTTTAAAGAGTTAAAAACATTGATTTGCAAACCATAACGAAATAATACTATTACTATTATTATTACTACAATAATTTCTGCCTATTGAGGAGATTGTCTTTATGTTTACTCCAGTCTCTTAATTACAAAGCCATTCACCTCTTACTAAAAATAACACTTTTAGGGCTGATGCATTGTACTACGGCCCTAAAGGGCTACATGGAGAGAAAGACACTAGCCTGAAGCATTAAGCCACAGCATCCATTGCTCATGGGGAGGAAGAGGATTAGGCAGTAATCCCCTCAGGGATCCTTCCATAATTAGGCTATATGGCATTAAAATGTTTACAGGAGAATAATGAAATTAAGGGCAAGTTACACAGGATGAGTGGTGTATATAGACTAAAGCTCGGAATAGCCCGCTGTTGGGTCTTTCTTTTAATGAAAATGCAAATATTTGTCAAATGACAGGCCAATTTAATGAAGTGATGAAAAGTCTAATTTCACTGTGGTGGGAGTTTGGGAGAACTGCTGAGAAGATGGGTATATTATTACCCACAATCCATCTGCTGGACTGTAGTGTTTGATGAGGCCAGTGCCTTTATATTTATAATGAAAGAAATACATGTGGAAGTGGGTTACTTGCACACCTGAGTACAATCATTCACTTGCAAACATGTGCGTGTTGACTTATAGTAGATACACACATATATGTGTGCATGCAGCTGCAGCCATTATAACCTACTGTATGCCGAGTATCTGAGGCACAGTGCCTTCTTGTTCATTTGAGTCACTGAAGCAATGGTCATTTTTTCCACTGTACTAAGAGATGCATTTATCTTCCAACATATAACATATAATATTTATATGTAACGGCCTGGAGAAATTCTGCTCTCTAGACACTATATTAATAAGGCTGAAGAAATCAACAATTTTATAAAACATTGCAGAAACATGATTAAATATTTAATATAAATAATAAAAAAGGAGAATACTATTATGAATTATAATAATTATAATATTTTATTTTTAACATGACCCATGTTTTTATAAAAAAATACTTCATAGATCTTTGAATGAAAGAACAAAAACAAAAACAAAAAAATTGTTTGCAGGCTATCAACCCCCGTCTTGCTCTCAGTCCCTTTCGGAGATTACACATTCAAAATGTTGTGTTGGGTTTTTATCCTTTTATAAACATGTCACCACTCAACGAATTGGTGAATGTGGACTAAAACGGATACAGAAAGGCTAAATTCAGGCAGAACAAAATGATTGTGGCTGCTAAACCACACTTCAGGGTTTACTAACATGGTTTCGGTATGCTTGCAGAAAAATCAAATCTAAAGAGTCTTGCTTGACATGAGAAATGCCTTATGAAGCTCAGACTACTTTCTGATTCTGGAAACAATATGTGCATACAGAAAGGGTCATTTAATGCCAGTGTAAGCACTGACAGCATTTCCAATGTTTGTGGGGGAGCAAACCTAATCATAGGTTCAGTAACCACAACTGCCTGGGCCCTTGAGTGCAGGCGCCGCCCCTTTGGCAGCAGCAGCAGGCACTGACCCAAAGGCTGGCAGGAGGAGCACTGTTGTTGACAAGGATCTAGTCCCAGATCTCTCATTAAGGCTGTTCATGCCTGAGATTAGATACAGGCCAAACACAGACAGTGCATCCTGGTAAAAACATTACCCAAATGTTAGAGAGAGGGAGCTCCCCTATTGGAACAAACATGAACTTAGCTTTGACTCAACACAAAAAATATTCAAAAATCCCAGCACTTCCTAAAAAGCAATTTTTAAAAATTGGTTTAGAATTTCAAACAAGCTCACACATCATCAATATATCATAAATATTCAATCTCAGCATTTCTGTTTTGTACAAGGTCATTATTGGCTCTCTCAGGAGAATACATTCTGCTTGTGTTTTAGCCCCTGCTTTGCTCTTTTGATTGGGCAGTGCAGGGTTCATCTGACAAACATGGAGTGTTTGGCTGCCTGCTGGCTCTGGGACAAAGAGGAGGGGTTTGTCTCCTCCTCTGAGATTTTAAGATCTTAGAGGGGATTTCACTGCTCAGCAGTGCCCTGGTTCAGCCTGAGCCTCATATGCTAAGCCATGACAACTATATGTATACAGGACTACGTGTCTGCGAACAGAGTCTTGGAGCGCTTTTCCCCCCCCATACAATTTCTATCAGAATTTGTGCCTGGAATTAATCATTAATATACATAGTATCCATATACAATACTGTTAACATGTTTCAGACACAGCCCTGATCCTGCATATTAAGTAAATACATTGTGTTAGCATTAAATGTCTCAAATGAGGGATTCCATAATAAAACCTGTGATACTTCAGTTAAAACACGAAAAAAAAACAAATTGCTTTGTAGACTGTGAATAATTTAACTTGCGTAATCTATTAACAGAGTCTGGGTTATTATTGTAATCGCTTTACCAAATGAGAACAACTTCCAACTTTCCTTTTCAGCTTTGTTATTTTTTAAGACAATCTGGCTCTGGATTAGTCAACTCTGAAAAAAAAATCTAACATTAGACATCATTCAAACAAGATTTTTAATACACAACATATCAGCCTAGGATCTTAAAACTCATATACAGTCTTGGAGCACTGAATGTTCATTAATATCATCTGAAGTGGCCAATAATCCACAATAAAACCACATCCAGTGACAATAACTGTCAACAACAACGACCCAGACTTCTCACTATTAGAGGAGAAACATTCAATTCTTTACTGCTTTATTATCCTTGTCACTGGAATATAGGGGATGTTTTTGGAATTGGTAATAGCTGCCAGTGACGAGTATTACTTTAATTTCTGCTAAAGAGCATGTATAATTTAAGCATCAAACCAGTAATAGACTCTGCTTATTTAAACCATGAATTATTTGCACGAGGTGTTAAGTGAGGATTTGGATTTATTGTCGAGTACTGAGTGCAGCATTCTTGATCTACACTCAAAACTCGAGTGAACTCTGGATATCTTACCTTTTAAAGCCATGGCAGTTACTTGAAAAGCAGCTGAAGGTTGGCTTGATAGTTTGGCTCACACACACACAGTGTGATGCCGGATAAATTACAGGATCTTTGGGCAACCTGCCTTTGAATCAGGCTGCACTATTGACTGAATTGTGTCAGACAAAGTAATAAAGCTGGCTATTATTTCATTTTTTATCCAGTATCTTAAACTGGATAAAAAATGAAATAATAGCAATCAAAAAAATGAATCACAAATAAACAAAGATTTAGTGTTGTATTTGTATTATCTCAGCTGTTAAAGACCATTTAATATTTTAATGATTGTTCACTGTAGAGAGAATGAGGGTTAGTTTGACTAATTAAGTTGTTGTCCGTTTTCCCCCAACATGGTGCTCACATCAACAAGGGAAATGCACAATAGATGATTTTTTATTGGAAAGGTCCTTCTAGGTTCAATTAAATTATAAAACATTTGAAATGAGGAAAGATAATTTGAGATTTTCCATGGAAATCTATTAACTGTAAAAAATACTTTAAAAGTATTTAAGGTAAATGGTTTAATTAATTAAAATCATTTTATATCTATGATCAAAGAATATATTTGATTGATAAAGTTCAAATATTAATGGGGATTAGCATGTTTGATAGTGTGTGTGTGTGTGTGTGTGTGTGTGTGTGTGTGTGTGTGTGTGTGTGTCAGTACCGTGAAGAGATTATGTCAGATGTTTTATCATCAGATCACTTTGATTATAGGTGGTACTTTACTAAGGCCTAATCAAAGTAGTGATCAGCATTCTTGCCAGACCACAACAGAATTTTCATTTTGTAACAATGCCCTGTTAGTATTAACTCTGATATGGATTTTAAACATGGAACTAAACACAATAACTCAATTAATATAAATAGATTACGAATGGTGTCACCCAGCCTTTGAGGATACATTATTAGGTTAGATGACAGGTTAAATAAGGCCAAAGTAACATTAAGCATTAGCAATTAGTGGTTCATATCAACTTTAATTACTGATTGCTTGAGAAATCCCAAATATGACTCGTGACATATCTGGATTGATCATCTTTCCGGTGTTAGTTTTACTTTAGAAGACTTGCCTCTGGAGATAAACACTCGAGGAAGGAACCGTGCTGACGAGATCCAAAACAAAACAGAGAAGGACACTCGTCAGAACAAAGTAATGTGTCAGTGCCAGACCTAAGAAAAGCTGTCCAGATTAGAACACAGGGACACAATCTCCGACTAAAGAACTACATTGATGGTGAACTGCAAAAAGCAACCTGTAAACTCAAATGTTAGATGAATGAATTTTGAATAATAAAACATACAAATGCCAAATATAATATATAATATAAGTTTTCACTTGCACTATTGCAATGCAATGGGCTTTAAAAGCCACTCCATTGACCCAAGCACTTGATGCACCGATATTAATCATGTACACTGTAACTATACCAGCAATTAGGAAGAGAACAGATAAAAGACAAGTGCTGATGCTCCAGTAGAGGTGATGTTGACTTGGGGTTAATGGAGGTGCTGGTGGGCTGACTTACCACCCAGGTTGTCCATCTCCTTCTCCTGCAGCAGGCTGACGGCATCTTCGTCTCCCTCTAACATCAGCTCGGTCTCTGGGTTCTGGCTAGCCACAGTTTGACTGCGGAAGACTTTCTTAGACTTCAACACGTCATCCTCCTCTGTGCCTGTCAAAAGAAATGTCGAGAAGAGAAACCACTAAATATTGCACTCTGAACTCTGAAGCTCACATTGGTATATATCACTAAGCTTAAATGGACAGATATACCTTACTATAGTCCATTCCTGGGCAAAGTCCTATCACATATTTCCTATTCTGCCATTGGACAACCCAATTTCCACTGATATATTTCCATCGATAGATTGGCAATTATACATACGAGGAAAAAAGATATTACTTTTTTGTAAACTCATAGTGCATATATTAATTACACACTGCAAAAACTTGAAAATAAAAAACTAAATCATTCAGACAAAATAATCTTCTTTCATGGGCTATTAAAATGTAAAGAATCTAGTAGAATATCTAAAAAGAAATAAACCATAAATAATCTCTGCATGAGATACATAATTTATGCAGGATGAACCTGATATGAGATACTCACTAATGTACTTGCCATAGCATATGAAAGAATGTCAGGGTACACGTTCGTTCACTGAATACATTTCGCATGGTTGAACATCAGAGGTGTTTCAGCTTTTATTTTTAGACAAGGTCAACAATGAAACACTATCTGTATCTTGAAAGACCAACAGCTCAGTCGGGGGATACATCTCGAGCTCGTAGTCGATTAGAGATATCATTTGCTGCTTTTGGAGACTTGACAAGAGTGAGACTGAACAGACAGCACAATTAGGAGGCTGCTTAAACCAGGATTTCATCATATGGCTATGGTGGAACATGCTCATTGAAAAAGATGTGTTCATACATCCTGCAAAACAAAGAGGTCTCGCAACACATTTATCAGCTTAAGTCAGCACATCTCCAACATGTGCCTGCCACACGGCTGCTGAGAACGTTTGTGAATTTGTCTTTCTGAAGTCCAATGTAGGAAATAACCAGAGGAAAAACTTGCGTGTATGAAAGGAAGAACACATATCAAGAAATGGGAGGTGGCTGACACCCGTCTGACATGTTTCCTTTCAGCACGGTTCTTAATTCGCCTCTCCCTCCCCTGAGGAACATGTACCTTGTCTTGAAGAGGTCACATTTGACTGTTGTCAACACTGCTACTGAGAAAAAAGTCTGCTTCCTGCTCTGTCTCATATCTGGAGTACTTTCATCAGACGGAGGGAAGAAGTCTGTGCGTTTCGGAAATGAATTCTGTGCAATGTTAAAGGCAAAAGCCAGCCAGCGGTCAGAGATCAAAGCAGAATGAGTGAAACTTAAAACTGTAATTCTGTAAACCATCATTACACTCCAAGTAAATGAGGGAAAGTGCAGCAGACAGGCTGATGTTCTGATTGGCAAATCTGTTCAGGGTTGAGCAAACCAAATAAACCACACTGATTTCTACACGCAAATGACGAACATCAACTTTTGTGTGGGAGGGAGGGTTTAGCTTTACCCACAATGCAATTTTGTTCTCACAGACAAAGTAATATGGTTATAAATAACAAGAAATGAAGAGTTATGACATGAAGGAGAAAATGTGCTGACATGAGAAGGGATCTTGTCATGAGTGATAGCCCATTGACTCGGAGACACTTGTATTAAAAGTACGGCTGTGAAAAGGGTCACCATTTGTCAGCGTTAAAGGACTTGCTGTGCAGTGGTGTCGAGGTAGACCTAATTACAAACATTTCATGTGTTCACCCTTGACCAGATAGCAAAACAAAGACAAAGGCCCTTTTGAATATCTAATATAACTCATATGAATGTCCTAAAAAAAAGAGACAAGTGCTGGCTGGGGGTAGATATATGCAAATCCAATCATCACCTACTGAAGAATTTAAACACTCTTTGTTCAGTTGATTTTATGGTGTAAGAGGGTGAAATTCTTCTGTATTTATTTTTTTAAAGAAAGGAGTAAAAATGCTGCCTCTGCCGTGTCACTGTATAATGATCGCTACACCAACTAGCATCAATCTAATTAACCTTACAAAGTGAGCAGTCCATCCAAAGCCACTGTCGTCGACTTCTCCACATTTCTGAAAAAAAAATCACAGCAGTTCCATTTCATGTCTGCTCTCAAGCCCTCCAGGAACAGTGCCAGGAGAAGCCACGATCACCAGTCTCACGGGTCCTCTTGTTCAATCACTGAGTTAAAACTGCCTCAGAGTGCACTAATTACACTCAGTAAAGTGCATTTCAGAGCTTTCATGACCCCATTGCAGGCTGATGAAGACCTGCCAGCTGTGACCAACGGAGGACGCCCCTGAACACTCATCACTGGGGTTCAACATCGTCCTGAGTTCGTTTGCAATTTATTTGCTATGGACTATGGACAATCATGCGATTAATAGTGATTAAATATTTAATCGATTGACAGCCCTAATTTATAATGCAATTTTAATAGCCCTGAAAAAAGTGGCTGCAATCGCCCTTCTTACTTCTTTAATGTGATGTGATTCCTGTTGAAACAGGACTTGGTCCCTGGAAATTACACAATGAGGGAACATTCAAAAGTGTAAACCAATAAGTTTAAGAGAAAATTGATTATATATTTTATTTTATTTTATTTTATTTAATTGCACACACTGTTATAAAATAAAAAAATAAGCTGTATGAGACAAAGAGATGATAATAACTTTTCACAGTCACAGACTGGTAAGATCAACTAAATGTGTTCCTTTGTGAACAAGCTTAAACCCAATTCAAATAAACTTTATAACGTCAGACACAGACTCCCACTTTGGAAATATTTCAGTTTTCAGTAGTTTTACTATTCAGTATGGAATAGATAAGAGTTGAAAGGCCCTTTAAAGACTGTTGAATCAACTATAATATTGCTGCCAAGGGTCCATGTTTCATGTACTGCAACGCTGGAGTTTGTGGCACTGGCCTTTTATTTTTATAGCATGAGTAGAGCTGGTTTTTCTAAGTCTCCTATGGCTGCCTCAACCACTGCACTGCCACTCCTCAAAAAGAAATCCACAACATAATGTTTCAACAAACGATTACTGGTAGTTCTCTTCAGGAGGAAGGAAAAAAAGCTGATTTCACAAGTACTTCAGGTATTTTATGCTGTATTTATAGCTGTGTGTATTGAATTACTCAAAGGACAAGAGCAAATGCAGTCCTCCTCTAGCAATCACTGAATGTTTGCCTATTGATATGACAGGCAACATTCTGTACATTGCTAAAGACACACAGCTATATCGACCTCTTTCTAAACAAAGACTTGGAAAAAGAGATTAAACTCTGGAGCTTTTGCAGGAATGATTCTGTTTTTTGTCTCATTCTGTCAGATCTCTGTAGATAACGTGCATTAGTATAAGCCTCTGTTCCTTAACGTATTTACTACACTATCTTAAAATGTACATCAGTGTTTTATGCAGTCATTCCAACATCCATATAACGTGAGCTCTATAGAATGTTTTAAATATATCTCTTCCGTTTCCCAGACTCTATCTGTTTCAGATCCTGCCCTCCTACGCACCCTCTCCACGGGCTCCACATTCCACACGGAGAGAAAAAGTCCAGTCCATGGGATTGCATTACCGGTAGGGCGATGCAATTCTGCCCTCTGTCTCTTCACTTTTATTTACTCTGCACTGAAAGATGAAATGAGGGAGAAAAAATGACAGCTTCATACTTCCTGTGATGCAAGCCATCCGTTTTGCAGAGTATGTGTTTTGAAACTGTAAAAGTAAACATTATAACTTTGATGTAGGGGAGTTTATACGGTGCAGACGCTTCCTCTTGGGGTGATCTTTATTCAATATCCTGGGATGTGTGGTGCATGTCTACTGTGCTGCCAGAGGTTACAAACAACCCCATCTCCTCTCCTTCAAAACAGCAGTGTCTAATAATCCACACATCTGGACCTGAGCGTTAGGTACTCCACATAACCGTTTCTCAACAGATATATATATATACATATATTTATATATATATATATATATATATAAATATATGTATATACATATATTTACTGAAGGGCTGCAGTCAAATGTCCACATTTACATTGTAATAAATGTCCCGATGTCATTCGTCACAGTTTGATATCTTTGATTATAAAGCTGGAGAAGGTTAATATCACATCAGGAGACTGGTGCCTCTAAAGAGCTATAAAGATCTCTGCCCGGGGCAATCAGCTTGGAGAGAAGCCGCTCACCTGAAATGAGACAGCAAGGACACCCGGAGGTAAAACACCCCGTTAAACACTTGGATCAATATTAACGTGACTTCCATTTCATGCTTGCCCAATTCCAATCACCTAACAATATACTCTGATACTGGGCCGTGGCTGGCTGTAACAGGGCAGGTTATTACAGGCAGAGGGCAGAGACAGAATGTGCTGGCTAAGCTGTCAATGCTGCTAATAGACAACGAGGCAGAGTTTAAGGCAGAGTTTAACCTCCCATCACACACACTCATGAATGAACACAGACACACACATTGCACAAAATGTGATTACAAAGACTGGTGCACCGGTTTTGTCAAAATATCAACTTTATTTTTTAAAAAGTTTTCTGGCATAGGTACTCATAGAAGTTTAGGAGCAACGTTGAATAAAAATATTTCTCTGGGCATCATAGACATTGGAGACATTGTAAGAATTGGAGAGAGCCTCAGTGTGTTTGGTGTTGATGTTTTCGTCTAAGAACTTTGACCCTTTAACAATGTGTTTTCTGTTCATAATAGTTGTTTTTTTTACATTTTGGTCCCCTAAGAATGTCTCAGTATTCAGTTATACTAAAAGACACAAGAGGCCAGCTGTTTATTTTTTCCTGGTGAGTTATTTTTGTTTTAAATCTGTTTTCACATTTATATCACAATTACTCCTCCTCAGCTGCACCCAGTTGTCCTAATATAATCACTCCAAGACTCGAGGCAACAAAATGGTATTCCACAAATCAGTGGGTGACGTCATGGTGACTACATCCATTTCTTGGCATATGGTAATTCTGGCGAGAGCAAGTAATTATATAATTTTAAAAAGTGGGGTTCCAGAAAATTCCATGGCAACTTTAGTGTAACAATAACAATAGTAGCTTTTAAGAATTCATCAGTGGTCTAAATAATTGGTCAAGTAATTTCACTTGGAAATCGATACAAGGAATTAATTAATCAATTTCTTCTAATACGGCATCTTTTATTTCATAATGTCTAAGAAAACAGAGAAGATGGTGAGATTTGTGATATTCTGCTGTCAAAAATGACACAGGCCACTCACTCACTGAAATGTTTTTGGTGGAAAAAAAATTTCCCTGCTTGCTTTCATTTTCCCCATGTGAGCTTGTAAGACTGACGTTTACTGTGAACACAACAGTGTTAGTCTGCCCTCTTCAAACTCAAGATGGTGGCTGAGCGTGTATTGTCATATCCTGCTGTCAAACCAGAAAGTGTGTATTCAATTTGGAAAACCTACCGCTTCTCCAATAGTCCCAGATTTTTAAAGCTTTAATAATGACTCTCAAGGGCCAACTCAAACAACCTCTTTGTTTTTATACTCTGGTGCCTATGCAGCCAGCAACCCACTAAAAAGTTCAATAGATTCCCTGTCAAATCTAGGAAACAAAGTCTAGATGTTATGACTAATGGATATCCAACCTCTGAGTCCCTGCACCAGGGTTATCTGCTAAAGACAGGTCCTATCTTTAAAAGCATGCTAATTAAAAATGAATATTCATTAAAAAAAAAGAAGCACAAACTGTCACAGTACATTTCAAACAAAAACTGCCAACTGTCACTGCCAACAAAATCTACTGAAGCTCCAAAAAAAGAACAAAAGAGCCTTCTCATTTTAACTCATAACAAAACCTGCCCTCCGCTGTGCAACCACATCAAAGCCTGTTGGAAAAAGCCTGAAAGTGCAGCTCACCTCTCAAGGAGAGCAAGAAGGCCATCCGACCGCAGGCGATCCCTTTCACTTGACAAGTTTATACATTATTCCCCTCATTAAAACCACCGCATGCCAGCAGGACTTCAACAAGTCTTCAGTCAACTGCACTGAGGCATTAATGTCAACCAGCAGAAACTAAACTGATAACTCAAAAGCATATCTAGTGATCCGACTAATGTATATCCTCAAGACAATGCTACAAATACATATCATGTCACATAAGTCTCTCAAGGACAATATTACACACACACATACAGTATAACAATTTTAACAACTACACAGTTTGCCAAAGATGCTGGCTGACCAAGCATGTAGAGGAATGAAAATGGATGAAAAAGCTTTTATCTGCCTTCAGTATAATCTTCTCCCCTGCTTACAAGCATTTAGGCAATTTCATCCAAATGACCCACAGGAATTATGATTATGTTTTAGGTTTACATACAATCAGGAAAATAGTTGTGGCACCCCACAGACAATAAGCCATAAAGTAATTTTACAGTTTAGAGAATCAAATATTTTGAATACTTTTTTGCTGAATTAATCTTATCTTTATGAGACAAGAAGACAAAATAGTAAAACTAAAAACAAATTAAAAATGTAAAAATAACTGAATAAATAAATAAATAAACAAACAGCTACACCAGCTATAAAATAATGAGTAAATGGCAAAAACAATTTATATAAATGACTAAAAAGATGTAACCTGAAGCCAGAGCGTATTACTCCTTCCGCTGTTAGTTATGAGTGAGGTCGGGATGGTTTGCAGCACACTGAAAATATGGATCAAGCTAGGTGGATTATGCTGCAGAAGCAGTTGGACAATTATTTATTGTTTTTAACCTTTTAACAGTGTGCTGGTTTTTACAGGTCAGCAATGTTGATTCAACGCAAATTCTTTAAAGATAATACAGAACTTCCACAAAGCCTTTTATATTTCAAAGAAGATCATAAGTGCCAAAATAGTATCTTTTGTCTTACTTGAGTCCTCCTCACAGCTGTACCAACATATCACCAAAAGCCCATAAAATTAGCTTATGCCTAAAAATAATGGAACCAACACTAAATCTAAAGCAGACGGTGTAATTATTGCATGTGTGTCTTATATATGGACCACCTGCAGCCTAGGCAGCAGCTGGCATGCATTTATCTACAGTGCTGCCACGATCTTCATACAGCAGGCATGGCAGAAGTAGCAAAACAGTAAGATGACATTGTGAACCCAACCAACAGTCGTTGGCTTCAGTAGCTCAATACTGAGACAGCCGGAGGCCAGCGAACATTGTGATCATTATGAATGTGTTGCTGTAACTCAATGTTTTAAAAAGCTAACCTGACCATAATGTGTTGCCTGTTTTCTATTTTCTATTAAGTAGAAAGGTGTTTACTCCATTAATTTCAGAATCAATACATTCACCCTCGTATCGTAAATACATTTGCTTTGCTATTCAATTACAGATGGGAGAAAAGGGCCAAGTGTATTTAATAGTACTGAGGTACTTTCCTTTAAAAGTTGGTGTTGCATGACATAAGGCAAAATTGACACAAGGTGGCTGGCAACACTAAAAGACTGCCTGGGTCAAGAAAAAAAAAAAGTTTGTGGAAAAGAAGAAAAAAGTTTCAGGCACTGAGGAGAAACAATAAAGGAGGAGATCCAATTTGTTCTTGAGTATGTGTTGTGATGGAAATAAAAATGTGCAATAAAATGTATGTGTCATGTTCAATTCACAGGACTCATAAATATGTCACCTATAAAAATGACACTGAGAAATATGCTAAACTATATGGACAAGCCTGGGCTCACTTTAGTGCCCTTTTAATGCTTTTCCATAATGCTTTAATAGCATTATAAACATTCTATATTTAATATGGGGTAATTATGGGGAAATTCTTGAATGTTCAGCTCCCAAATTCTGATTGGCTTAAAAAAATACTCAAAACAAAGAACTGATAAACTCACCATATTCCTGCAGTGACTTGCATGTGACATCTAAGTGGGTGGAGCCAAATGGGTTTCTGACAAATCTCCGCCTCCGCCGCAGGTCATCTTCCCAGTAGTCGAGCCGCCAGAAGTCGTGCAGATGACTATGAGAGAGACAAGAAGACAGGCAGGTTAGATGGCGCACACGCCCCTCAGTGATAGTCTGATTACAGCAGCCACTTCCTTATCTGGGGAAAACATCTTGAGGAGGAGAATCAGGCCACAGATAGCAGATTTATTAGGCTGACTGGTGGCATACTCTGCAGAGGCCCAGTAATGTTAGCTCTGCTAAAGCCTATAGCATAAGAACAGCAGGGAGCAGCAGCAGCCGCAGCACACATAAATCACAGGCACTCCCATTAACAAATACAGCATCAAATTACAAGTATAAATGGCACAGCTTGCCTCCTTCTTTACAATGTTTTTTAACAAGTCTTGTAAATCAAAGGTAGGGACCTCAACGCAGACAGCGTGGGGTTTAATGATCGGGGTCTTGGGGCGGTTGAGGCATGAGCCTATAAAACAAGCCCCCTCCCTGCATATGTGGAGCCATGATTAAAATAATGTGCTGAAATATTCATTGAAATGATTCCCAGAGCCCTGGAGCAACCCGACTGAAAATTGCATTTTTATTCATTATTAATAACAGCGAATTAGGGTCGTAAAAAAAAAGAGAAAAGAAGAAAACAGTTCCAGCATGTGGTAACCATCTTTGTAAATGATTATTCCAACATTAGTGAGGACCTGGGATAATTTTATTGCTTGCAGCTAATGCAAACCATTAAGCACCAGGACTAGCATTAGGTTACTAAGTGCTGCTTGCTCCAACTGTGCACTAGCTGGAGCGATTTCAAAGCCTTTTTGCTTCCTTAAGAGAAAAATGCAGCAAAAATGTCTTGCTTTAATTTACTCTCAACAGTGAGGAGTAATACATAAAAAACGTGATGATTCAAATAATTGGTGTGCGGCTGACAGTATAGTAAGATGTGATTACATCAGCCTGGCATTTCCATTTTATTTTCAGCACAATTTGAAGAAATATATCACTTGGTTTCATTTAGTTTAACTTTAACAGCTGCAGTATGTGTGGATATGAAAGAACATTTCTCAAACAGTACATGAAGAACATGCTGTAGTAAAATAAAACTCTTTATGCCATTATCTCAAATGAGGGGTTTGCCTCAATTTTAGAAAAAAAGGTACTAAAAAAAAATACTAAAAACAGCCACCCAAAGCTCCAAATAATGCATTATATGTGGTACTGTGTCCAAATGCAAGTAGAGATTTTTCAGTGTGTGCAGAATACAGTAAGACCTTGGCAAGCCGCCGTCTATTGCATTGTATGGTTTCTGCCCCCTTCCCTTCAACAGCATTGAAGCAGTCTAAACAGATTAAAGTGTTACAGGGGATCACATCACAAAATACAGCCTCCTTGCTCCATGAATATAATATCTACAAATGTCAGAAATCAAGAGGCTCAGGAGACTTAGCTGGGCTCTGACAGCAACAAGAGCTCAGTTTCAGTTAAGTATCAATCAAAATTGAGTAGCTGTGTGTGCGTCTGCTCGTTGTATGCACAGGGTATCATCAGTCGCTGTATGCAAAGCGAGACTCAACGCCTTGAGCTTGTCCCCTGTCAATCTCCCTCAAAGCTTAACTGAGGAAAAGAGAGATGTCAGTGGGTTGAAAGGAGAAACCCACGTAAATGATATTGTAAATGCGAGATTACACAGTGTGAAAAATGTAAATCCACTGTAGGCAACTGGGCGATTACTGCTGAAGATTATGTCCCCTAATTCTTAGTGCAAATAGACAGCAGATGCTAGTGGGGGATAAATCCACCACTTTGAAGATTTCCTTTTAACAGTATTAACGGCATTTTATTTGGTCTGCTCGAGGACGCTCGATTTTGTACAACTTTAGTTTAAGCCATTCATTTGTCTTTAACAGTATTCAAATGCACAACAAAACAAACCTTCACGTGACTGATTTATGAGTTGGATACCAACATTTTTGATGTGTCTCTCCCTTGATCTGTTCTGTGCAGATGGTTTCAGTTTGAATGTGGTATTATGCTATTTGGATAGGACCTGTGATATCCTAGACTATGTGGTCAGTGCTTGACCGGAGTTGGACTGTGCCAAAGTGCCGTGCTGAAGGAACCTCCTCTCTGAGGGTGGTCCAACTCCTGATGGAGTTCTACATCTGGGAGTGACTGAGCTGTCACACAAGGGATTTCTGATGTGGCACTGAGCCACCCAACAGCACAACAGCACACGAGAAAAATGAAATTAGCATGAATTTTAACATTTTGCCAAAACCAGCATCTTCCTTACTCATATAGGACTTTAAACCGTACAAAAAAAGAGTAGTTGGCAAGCACCTGCACTGCTTTAAACCATTTAATATATTGCAAAAGCTGACAATCAAATCTGATCCTTCCATTTTTCAAGGCTGCAGACAATACATTTTCAATATAGGTGATAAAATTCCTATTTCAGAATCATTAATAGAAAACCAGTTGTCTGTATTGTCTGTGTAACAACAACAGATTGTCCAAACAATAGCATTCTTTAAAAAGCAACGTTGGCTTGGGACCTCCTTATTTTCCACATCAAATGTGTCTGGCTTCATGACAACCATAAAGAATGGCTGTGAGCTGGCCTCCTAGAAACTGCCAAAATTTATTAGTCCCTTCACCCATCAATCACCCAAATGGATTTCAAACCGCATTTTAAAAGCTAATTTTCCAGCACTGATAACCTACAGGAAACAGGAGCACCATTATTTATGGATGCTTTCAGACTTGCTAAGTGCAGTGGGATAAATGTGGAAAAGGACTATCGTCTATTCTCTTCTCTTTCAAATAGGTATTTAAAGCACACCTTTCCTCAAGGAGCCAGTGGTGAGGTTTTTCAGTTGCCAGATCTAACACCCCCGTCTACAGGGAATGTGTTTGTTTGTAAAAGGAAAGGGAACGCTGACAGGCATAATTCAAAATAAGATGGGGAGGAAAATAAAAGTCAAAGGATTGATAACAATTTTATAGGAAACTATGACATCATTCTAGAAGAGAAAGATACTTTTGACGGTTGACAAGGGCTCTTATTGGATTAGAGGGTGATATATTCTTCGTGCTGCTGTTATATTAAGGCAGCAAAGACCCTATTTTTTTGTCAGATTTTGGCTGATTATTTTTAGAATAAAACTGGTGTTAGGATTCAAAGGTCAATTTGAGCCAGTGCAAGGGGAAAACTGCTTTATTACTAGTTTAAAGGTGCTTTTGTGAGGCGTAAAATGTGTGTCAAATCAGCAAGGATCATGCCACATGAATGAAAAAACTATACATTACAGATAAGCTACTTGAGAGCGCTTCGTGCTCATTAAAATTCATCCAATTGCCTTGTAAAATAAAACCCTGTACGTTTAAGATAAAATCATTGAAATAAAAGCAATTACACGGATCTATTGTCAAAAGCAATAATTACCTTCATGTTTTTCAAGTCATTTAAACTACAATGGCTCAATAAAATATGTCCAGGGCTGGATTGCAGACAGATGAGGATCTCATGGTTCAAGATTTCCTTTTTATTCTATTTATGTTCAGAGGAGATTTGTGTGAGGCGGTCGGGAGGAAGGACAGGGACATGCTGATTCAATAAAACACCATTATATTCCCTTTAAAAGCTTCCATTGGTGACATGAGTAGGGGATAATTATAATAAATACCAGTAATCAGTGACAATTCTATTCAAAGGCGCAGTGACTGGTTTCCATCACACACACTGGGACACTGAACACACGTCAGTTTTTAGTGCAACTCTGAGGACAAGTGGTCTTTTCTTTGGTTTTCAGTTGTCCTAACAGGCTCTGACTATGAGTTACAAAGTCCATGAGGAATTTGTTGGAGATGCATCTAAAAGTAGTAATAAAATGAACAGAAGACATAGTTAATTGGTAAGCTACCTAACATGTGCCTGAGTTATTGATTACGACACCATATTTCAGCACAGAATTGCAAGAAACACTCTTTCATTTAACCAAATAACGTCATACAATGAAACCAGTCCTTTGATTCCATTAAAGCGACGACCACATATGTAGATCTGTAATGATATGGGTTCCACACGTCATGAAAACCATCAGGCAGCCATCAGACACTTAAAAACCAAAGCGAGGAAATGCTAAAACATTGTCTGTCAACAAGTGCATTCTTTCTGGTAAGCATTTTTTCAGCACATTCCTCAACATACTGCTGCTGGATAAAAATTAAAAAAACAACAAAAAAAAAAGACACTGTGCATCCAAAAGTGGTGGCTGGCAACCATATGGTGATGAGCATTTCTCAGCCCACTGCTTTCAAAGTCACCTATAAACTAAGAAAAAAATACACAGTAATTTCCTCTATAAAAACACATCGACTTGGATCATGTGTCTGTTGAACGCCAAGTGTGAAGTGACTGTATGGCCAACATCATGATTAAATTACCACAGCGGGCTGCGAATGGTACACAAGACTTTCATGTCTTTAATTTCACCATTTCTTATCATCACAGCACTCAACACTGTTGCAGACGCGAGGACACCAAGCTAAGATCTAAATGCTTCTAGTTATTGGATATGACTTTTCTTTTGTAGATTGAGAGATAGAGAAGAGACACACAGAGGAATGGGTATTGGACAAAGACGAAAGGGAAACAACACAGCAGCAACAAGATTAACTCCAGGTCATCTGGTGTAATGAAGACAGACGCGCATGATCCGAGGAGGGATGAGGAGCCGTACTGTACTGTAGGTGAACTCCCCCGGATCACCAGCTTCGTGGATCCCCATCTTTCATCGGAAATGGGGCACAGTCAGGCGATGCCCAGCTCAATTTCAACACCCGATGAAATTGATGATTGTGTGAATGGGCCTCTTTCCAGAGATAATTAGCACAGTGTGCAAGGTTAAGAGTGCCCCACGGGAATAGAGCCTGGTGTAGGTCAAGAACAAATGCAAGTAGAGAGAATATCAGCTTGCAAGAACAAAGGAGAATCATGTTATAAATAAGAGCTAATTAAATGAAGAATAAAAACATTATCACTTGCAAGCTGGTTTAAAAGGAGCTGCATTTTATTGAATCCTCTTTAGATAATGGACTGAAAAATTAAAGATGGTATGCAGAGGACTGGTTCAGACCAAACATAGATTTGGGGGAGTGGGCAGAATAGAAACACCTCAAGTCTGCATGCAATCCATAGCAAAAATGGGCAATTAGAGGTACATTAGTACACAAGAATGAATGGTCTGATTTTCATCAAACTTGGTGGAAGGGTGTAGCATGGGCAGAGGAAGAACCCATTCAATTTTAGAACGGACCCAAATTATGGGACGGATGGATTAGTTTTCACTTTCATTAACATTGCCAGGGCATTTGTGATTCATTCATGTACTGTCCAAATAACATATCTGTTTTCTTTGTTCTTTGCTGACTTTGGTTGTATTGGGTTGTATTTTATTGCTCAGCTGATATCTTCTTTGTAGCATCCATGTTGTTTCCACATTACAACTTAAAGCTCTTGGGCACACATAGGTCAGAAGAACCACTTCCCAGCTTGGGAAATGTAGCCATTCTAGGAGCATCTGATGCATCATTGTCCAGTGGTCAGCTCCATGTGTCTCTTTGTTTGTCCGTCTGCAAGATTTCAGAAAAAATACTGGCAAGTTTTTTGCACTTTCCCTCGGTTATATAATTTGCAGCTGGGACCCAGGACCCATTAACACACAAGAAAACAGCGACATTTCGATGGTGAATTGTTTTTTTGAATGTAGAAAGACTGGACTATTGGTCTTGGCAGAGGTCTGTGCTCTCTGAGTACACTTCTATTTTTTATAGTGTTTTTAGCATTACCTTATTCTAGTGTATTTTTACTAATTGTTGCAGATTATTTTTGCATATATCGCATACAAGAAAGTGAAGAAGAGGATACACATTTTGCAATTCTAAATTGTTATATCTATTATATTGTCTGGTTGATCTTGATCGTATAAACAAACATCAACCTGAGACCTTGGCCTTTCTTTTTTGCCCCAGAGGGGCCATCAGACGAACCCAGACCTCGACCCTCTGAGGCTGTAAAGCCCTCTAAAGGTGCTCCCCCCTTGTGCTAGTGGACTTCTATTAGAATTGATAACCCTTTCAGGCGAGACCAAATACCCTGTGCGCATCGTGAGTAAAAAGGTTCATTCCATCACAAAGTTATTATCCACGGGCAGATTGTTACCATTCATCAAGTGTGAGAGATGAAACTCACTGTTAGTCAAGGGAAACGGCTGTTTCACTGCCTTGCCACAGATCAATATATGCCGCCATTTTCCTTTCTCTCCTCTGCTACAAAAAAGTAATTATACAGAAGAAATGTTGACAATCAATAGACTAGTCAGGTAAGGTTAAGGTCTGCTGTGGGGGCCAGTGGAGGCTCCTCCGTCAGCTGTCACTGATGCTGCTGATGTGAACACGGACGCCCACATGGGAACAAAGGAAGGTTTGTCTCCTTCAGCCCCTTTTACATTTCTGTTAGGGTGGTTGTGTCGAAACAATTAGTACTCTAGGAGTGCTGGTGAATAAGTGGTGGAGAATGACACAAGAGAGTTTCACTGAAGTTTAGATTGTGAATATTTAAGTTTAAGTGTCAATAGTAAGTACAAAAGATGTCTGAGTGTCTGTGTAAAACAACACCAACTTCACATAATGTCAATGGTGCAAACATTAATAAAAAAACACTGTCTCTACACAGTATTAAAAAGGTTCTGTGATGCATACAAGTCAAAATGGATGATTTTGAAAACCAATAATGCAATTAAAATGCACTTTATAAAAGCTAACTATAGGCTTGCACCATAAACCTGTCATTGTGTAATTCTAACATTGTATTTTAAATGAAATTAATTACTGTTCAGTGGTGTGAGGGAACTGCACAATGAGGGTGGCTTTATGGTATTGTCACAGTGAGGTAGTCCAGTGCTGCAAAAGTGGTGTATGTTATTCTTCAATGAATTCATCAGCCTCGCCTTGACATCTACTTTCACTTTAGACGAGCCTGAACTTTATAATCCACTGGCAGGGTTCAGAGGTCAACAGCAGAGGGGACCAGAGGGCAGGAAAAATCACTCTCTCCCTGGAAGAAACTCTGACATCCAATTTTCAACTTGATTTATCAGTGTAAAGCTAAAATTGATAGTGTGTCATTACTGGGCAGGGAGCTGTCTTGGAGAGATGTATCAAAGCCTCCTCATTTTGATTTAGCACGGCGGATCAATAAAGCCCTATACTGTTTCAATTTGAGGAGTATTGATTTTTCTATGCTGACTCTATACAGGGGGACATTCATCATCAAGCAAGCATATAGTATGATCTAACAGGGCACCATAGGGTCTGCTCTGCAGTCATCACATGACTGCAGAGCAGCTGTTTTCAAGCCTCACACAGAATATTTCCTTGTCCTCGGCTGTTGTTGTATGTGCTGCAGCATGATATGAGACTGTTTGCAACAAAGAGAACGACAGCTCATATGTAGTGGCCTTAAGAGATGCAGATAATGTGCAGATGTCTGTAATTCAGATAAAAATGGATGCATCTAATAGTAGGCCAGTCAGGTATATAATGAGAAATGTTAAAAACACATACTTTAAAAAGAAAAGCCATAAACATATATGCTATACTTTTTTGTTTATAATATATTCTAGACAAATAATAAATATCCTTTGGCATGTCTCCAGGCAGAACTTAGGAGTAAAAGGCAAAGCAATTTCTGCGCATGAGAGTGAAAACAAACATTAACAACTAAAGTCTCTCCTTCTCCCCCTCTCTCTTTCACACAGACATAACAGACAGCCACCTCAAAATGCTTGAGGGCTTTATATCTTACAAGAGCAGCATAAATGGGAAAGTTAATGTAGCATTGAATAAGACTAAGCTGCTGAACTGCAACACTGCCTTGAGCTTGTGAGCATATTGCATCATTTTTCTTCACCAGCAGGTTACCATTAAATTTGAATTTGTTGGAAGTTTTGCGGTATCATTTACAATGCACCCACGCTCAATAACCTTTTGTTTCAATGCAAATGCTATGCCGCTGAGAGGGGCTCCATAAATATTTGAACACCAGCCCAGAATTCAATCCAATAGATTTTGTCACGGCTACTACTACTACTAAGGTTCAGTCAGTTTTATGAAAATCTGTACCTTAATACTGTAGCCTCAGTCACGGCCAAAATATTTTTTCATTTCACAATATCTATAACACAAAACCCAATTATTTGTAGTATTTACAAATTAATCACAATAATTGAATGACCTCTTGGAAACTTAAAAAAAAGACAGAAAACAGCCGAGTGAAATATGCCAATATACATATATTTGATATCTTGAAGCATTGGCCACTAAAAAAAAAAGGCCATTAAAAAAGAAACCAAATGTGCTGCTTATGACGTCTGCTGTTTTGGGAGGAAACTCTTTGAACTTTACTGCAAGTCAAAGACATAAAATATAGTCGTAAAAAGTAATTACACCAGCTAGAATATTTTTCAACTGTAAACATGGTTTAAGATACGACATAAAACCAATTTAAGTGAACATCTGCATTGTGTTTTCAAAATTTAATGACAAAACCAAAGCTACTGTTTCAGCTAAGAGGCAAAATTTGTTTTGGCAAATCAGCAGTGGGTTGTGTAAAATTGGCAGACTGTCTTTCAATTGCCTGATCTTGCAGAATGCAGCTCACAGCACAATTAAGACATAGTACATTTCTGCATCTGAGCTGCATCCAGAGAGGTTGGGTTTTTGGACAGAAATGTATCTGCAAGCAGCAATACAGCTTCCCCATTCATACAATGGCATTAATGCGGTTACATCTGCAGATAAATGGTCAAATTCTCAGCTCTTAGCTCAAAATACAAACAGTATGTCACAACACCTCTCTCTGTCTCGTATAACCAGTTCTTGATCCTGACACTCCGCTCAGTATCTGTGGGAGCCTGTGGATGCAGGTGAGAGGTGGGAGGCAGAGCAGGAGAGCCCGCGGTTATTTTAACAGGGCCCATGGGGAAGTCAGCAACTACCACCAGGTGCTGGGCTGTGTTACTGAGAGGGTCAATGAATGCCTGGACAACACTGCAGAAACACCCCAACCCCCTTCTTCCCCTACTGCTATCCGGGTCTGTCGGAAGACTGGCCAATCAGCTGTCCCCAGGGGATTAAGCCACTCCACACTGTAATTGCGTTTGCTGACCCGATCGCTGACCCTATCGGATCCTGGGAAAATGACATTAACTGGTGGTCCAATCCCATCACTGCAGAGTTTTGTGAACAGGTAACTTTTGTCCTCTAGGTTGGACCTAACGTTGAGCAGCTATGGTTCATGTTTCAGACTTAATGTGGCCCATGTTGGTCTGAAGGTGAACTTGTACAAGTGTGAGGGCTTACCTCTGGGCCAGTGTCCCCCAGGCGCCGTGCTTGTTGGTGAGGATGTTGACAATTTTCAGCTTTAACTGGTTGGCTGTCACATGGTCTCTGTGTTTAGCAGCACTGATCAGGTGGTCACACATCTTCTCTTCTTCTTTTCTGTCAGCAGCATATTGGGCACAGTTGGACTAATTTGAGAATTAAAAAAGGGAAAAAAAAAAGAAAATTGTGTGAACCTCATTGTATATTTATGACTTTCAATACAGTATCCACTGCCAAAAGTGATGTCTGACATTGTGCTAATAGCATTTCAGAATGTTTTACTTGAATAAAGCCAGAATAATATATACCCTCTAATGGAGCATTTGTCACACTGAAGAATGTTATGGCTTCATTCAACACACTTGAGTGCATAAAGATATTAGTGGACAGCTGAGAGATATATTTCTGCTCCCTTGGAGGAGTGTAGTAAATCATGGTGAGCACACGAAGGCAGACCATTCACTAACTGCGGACAGATGAGGCTCCCTGCTAGGTAGCTGTGGATGGTGCTATTAGAGGAGAAGGGAAAATAGTCTAATAGATCCACAAAGAATATAGGCTGTCAAGGTTAACAAATCTACACTGCCATTACATAAAGGAATATGTTTTGTCCCCTGCTAGAGAGATGGTGCAAAATGTAAATGCCATTTTCTGGAACAAAATGTAGCATAAGGACATAAACTTGCAAAAATGAAATACAAATATAGATTATACCACAGTCCAAATAATGTTCGATATCCAAGTGACTGAAATATAAAGCTTAAATAATCTATTTAAAGATTAATTGGCCACAATGAGAAAAATTCCTATATTAGTTTTAGAATCAATTTCTAGAAGTCGGTGCGACTCTCTAAGTGTTCCAGGTGGCTAAAAGTAATCTAGAGGAGCACATCTGACCCTATCTTTGCTGCTAAAACAAGATTGTCTCACTATGCCACCCTGGGGGAACTCTTGCTAATATTCAAAATCTAATTTGCTAACAGAAGCTGGAAGTTAATCGAATTTCCTGCTTCAAATTTGAATCCTGTCAGATATTATACTTCAACATATTCCTCATACGGCAGATAACTCAATCTCCGCTTGTCACCTCACATCACCACATGATGCTGTGACAAATATCAAACGTTATTTATCACTTTAAAGCATATGACGCTTCGCCCTGACACCAACTTAATTGTAAAAATGTCTTATCTGCGTCCTGAATCTTCAATCTTGGAGAGTGGGTAATAAAGTAACATCAGACCTAGATGAAAAGTGTAGGCTGTCTGGAGTTGGCAGACAGAACGGATGGGGCCAGGTACACTTCCCCCTTCTCCTGACATTGCATATCTAGCCGTCTCTTCCAGTTTATCTAGCAGGTCAAGGATCCTCAAGAACTGTATATCAAGCAGCTGTTTGAGGATGGCTGCTTTTCCCAGATAAGAAACTCATCACTCCTCACATGTACAAGCTGCTAACAGAGGTGCTGGCAGTATGTGTGTCTGTGTGCAGGTTTGTGTCACTTCACACATATACACACACACACATTACTTCTAATCTTGTACAATAACCAAACAAACTATTTTAATACAGCAATATTTCTTTGTATTTTGCCATCAATCTCTGTGACATTTATCTGCTTTATGTGCTAATTTGCTGACTAGCTTAGACTGAAAAATACAAGGGCCGAGATTTTCCTTTCATATTTGTTTAAGGACAACCGTTAGAAGAAAGTAAAAGCTCATTACTGCCAGAAAATTAATATTCAGACATTGCTTAAATCTTATTAGCTTTTCCTTTCATGTCTGAATTAGGAGTGGTTTGATGTGGGTGGGCTAAACACAGACCCAGGAGGCTATCCTCTGAGTTAGTTGGCAAAATCAAAATCTTAAATTAATATTGCATATATTTCCCTTTGCTACCAGAATTTAATTATTTTATAGAAACTGTAAGGGTGAGGAGCACGGATCTCACAATATACCAGCATTTACAGTGATAGTTTAAAAAAATTGTTAGTCATACACTTTATTATTATAATGTGTAAATAATGCACCTCAGTTTCTTTCTGTTGTCGCTTTTTTAAGTAGTTTTTGTTGCAGGCACTCTCTCAACCTCCCTACACTGGGAATTTGAGTTTAGTTCATTTGCCAAAAGACACAAAACCCACAATAAACAAAGTTATATTTTTGATATTATCTCTATTGTTCACCTTGATAATCATGTATTGAAAATTTGATATCATGACAGTCCTTGTGAGGAGGCAATGCTCAAGAGGACACAGAGTTCATTCAGAAGAATTCTTGTGTAAAATATTACATTTTACACAAGACAATAACATTTAAATTTGGAGACCCAGTGCTCTTTTCAAATAGTGCTATTTTCAGATTGTTGTCTGATAATAATAAGCTTTTTGGATAATATTTTGTCATCAGTTTGACTCTGTGCCCATCTTTGCCAAACTTTCTTGCATCTGAACTTAAATGGTACAGTTCATACCTCGAACTCTGCGTGTTTGTGGACGTCCTCTGCTCGTTGTCTGTTCAAGATGAACTCTGCCTCGTTGGCAACCCGGACTATGTGGTCCTTCATGGCATGGCAGAGCAGCCTTAAATAGTACAGAGAAAGTTAGTTGCAGCATACTTTCCCCACACATATTATCATCAGTTAGGAAATATTCAGTTTTTATAGCTCAAATCTGTTGAAATGACGCCCCTAAGGAAGGAGCAGGTTTAAGGCAAACATAGGCTGTCAGGATCGTGCAGCATTCTGCTTGTTGAAAGAGCCGACTAGTAAACAGCACCATTTGTCTGTGTTATGTTGCAAGGCTGCAGGTCAGTGACAGATCCCTCTGTAGCATTAAGGAGGGAATGGAGTGTCATTAGAGCATTGAAGCCTGTCTGGCATACCCCTGATAGACTGAGCATCCCTTCCCACTGACCAGAACATCAACCCAGTGCCTGTATTGCTGACAAGTCTGGCCGTGAACAACTTCTCACATGGCTGACTCAGGAGGCTCCGTGGTCTCCACCCACATTCACATTTAAATTCCAGTATCTTTAATAATTGAGAACACCCTAGCTACTGTGTGTAGATTACATGCCATTTTACACACCATTAGGCTAGCTTTGTTTTAATTAAAGCAGCCCCTGTTCCTCTCCACTGCTTGATACAGATTGTAATTTCCCTCCTGTCCCAAAGAGAGGCAATAATCCTGAGGCTGCATTCATCAGCTGCTATTGCCTCTTTAACTGTTGACAAGCACTCATTAATAGACAGACGTTCGCTGTTCAAAGACAGAGAGGCTGACAATGCCAAGATTTGTTTTGAAACCAAGAATAGATGAGGAAGCGAGTTGACGAGTGATATATGGAGACAGAAAAAAGGAGATGCACGCTCCCTACCAAGTTCTTGCGTTAATATTTCACATACAGGTAACACTAATCATTGCAGGTATTCACACTTGGCCTGGATGTGACTGATATCCATTTTTGTTCAGAGGCTGTCTCTAAACATCATGATCATCCAGTAGAAACCTTCTGAAAGTTTGTTGTCTGGTTACTGTACATAAGCTGTAAATGAAAAATGTAATCTATCAGAACTGTACAATGGTCCTGTGGTGTTAACTTTGTCTATTGTCTATCAGGTTGTGCAACAAAGCTCCATATATCTAATCTTTATCTTTACACTAGTGAGGGGTCAACATTTTGATCCCTGTAGCTTTTACTTTTGAGACTAAAGATACCACCTTAGCCGAGCTGTGTGCAGAAAAACCAATGCTGCATGGTGCTGGGCATTTAATCAAGTTTAATTTTCAACTTTCATTTTTTTATTGTATTTGTTGTAAAATAATTATTTATCTAATTGTTACATTCCTTTTTTTATAGGTTTAAGTTAGAAAAAAAATCCACTGTTAAAGGTTATTTAAAAAACAAGTTTCATAAATACACAATGTTTTCAAAGTCAATTGAATCCTGTTAAATTATTGTTATCTCAACATTTACCACAATAATCTTTATTATGATACTTGCAATAATTGAGCAGGCCTAAAACTGCATGTATTTGTATATATTGTATAATATAGAAATGGGGCAATTCTTTCACATGGTTGGTGGTTTGGTTATAATGATGAAATGATCGCTTTACCTTCAGTAATTTCACAGCACATTCAATGTGTTCAATAGTGGCTTTGCTTCCAAACAGCTACATCATGAAACAGAGGCAACAGCAAGCAACTACCTGCTGTATATGTTGTTGCTCATGCAGCAGAAACAACATCTTTGTCAGCCACGCCTTGTAAGGCAAACTGATTTACCAGACTCTAGCTACCTCTAGATCTGTCTAGTTAAGCAGCGCAGGTGCGCAGAGACTTGACTAACACTGGGAAATTATGTATCTGTCAGCAGCACCCTGGACAGCGCCGTGTGGCCCTACTGACTGAAACTCTTTGTTCCAGGGCCAGCAGGGGACTCAGAAGAAGCCTGGCTGGGCTGCAGAAGGAGCCCGGGCATAGAGAAGGCCTGGCCAGATGGGTCAGCAGATGGGCAAGGAGGCTGAGCCGCCCCTGATCTGCTCTGTGGAAAACCCTGAGTCTGGCCACACCCAGAGACGAGAGGAAGAGGGAGGGAGAAGGAAAAAGATGCGCAGACAGCGGGATGTACAGTAGAACAGGCAGAGACAGAGATTAAAGAAGGAAGACAATAAGAGAGGGTGGCCACGCTCTAGTGTTGATTAATTCATTAAGTCACCAGAATCTTATTTAACATTACCCCCTACAGAGCAGCCACCAAGAAGTTTAGAGCTAATCTACGCTTTGCTGCTTGATCTAACAACCTTTTGATGGCTGGCAGGGGAAAAAATGTTTTTTAAAGCACAGTCTGAGAACAGATGGATGAATAAACGAATGCTTGGATGACCTCATGTATTACAGTGAATGGATACCTTCCTTCGTTGATTAGTTCAATGAAAGCCAGGCCAGCGTTCTTCTGAATGGAGTTCTGCCATTCCTGAAATGAAACAATTTGTGATCTGTTACTTACAGAAGCGCTGTTCATGTTTTGTTTTTGGTCTGTAAATGGTTTGTTAAAAGTTCAGAATAAAATTATGATTTAATTACATCTTTTTAATGGCTATTAGATGTTGGTTTAAAATAAAGATTACTTCCCGTTTTTACAAAAGGCAGTGAAGCACTCTCTCAAACTACTTAAGTTTGGATGAAGTTAAAGAGTGTGAGCATCAAAACCCTTTTAATCCTATATGCAACAAGATCTTTCACAAGAATCACATTTCAACATCCAGATCACATATTTAAACTGTAATCTAGATTACATTTCATAGTTTGTTATTCAAGCGAGTGAAGAAAAGCATTTAGTTCATATATCCTTTGAGAAAAAAAATATGGCTATAAAAAGCTGAAATCCTGCACAGCCAGCACGACCATCCTTTCTTCCTCTGTGAAAAGATCTGTAAACACAGGAGAGATGTAATTGTGGGATGAAACTGTATCCTCTCACTTAAATACAGCCATTTCCTATGTCCCTTACAGTGACAGATTACTGTGCAGGCTCACTGAGCCCTGCAGTGTGCGCCTGGAAGGGATCCGAGCCCTGGGCCAGAGTGCCAGCACTTGCTGTCTCACAACATGCTCTGGAAATGATTAAAAAGCAGTTTGAGAGCGCGGCTTTCACTGTGGGAAATTCAGCTCTCCTGTACTCTCACTGAGGTGCAAATGGAAGAGAAAACAGAGAAGGCCACAGTTCAAAAGAGAAGGAAAAACATAGGAAAATGAAGGAAAAGGTTTGCAGGCCTGAGGGCAAGTAAATTATATACAACTTAAGGCTATTTACATATATAAGGAGACTTTAAACGTGACTATCCATTTGACATTTGCATTAATAAATTTAATTTTCATTTCCAACAGAAAGATTATATGTGCACATTACGATCTGTTGTTGTAGATGCAGAACAGGAAAACACTGCTTGTTCTGCATCAATGCCTAGACAAGGTAAGCGGCATTTGTTGTGTACCAGAATAACTGACATTGACATTATTATGTATGTGCTTGTGTTTTTGTACACAGTTGTCGTGCCTGACACATACCGGTTCACGCAAGAGTACACAGTCTGACCCTACAATGCGTTAAGTCAGAGAGATGGTGCTGACAAACTGCTGAGCATCTGGTCTCCAAATGTTCCCCATGACCCCCTTCCTCTGCTACAGTATCTGCCTGGAATAAGCTGTTCTTGATTTGGACAGGGATCATGTACAGCCAGTCTTCTGAGGTTCCACTTGCACCATGCTCACGTGACAAAAATAAATACAGAAATCAAGGCAGATGTGACACTGGGGGGTTGTCAGGAAAATGGCAGTGGGTCAGTGGAAGTATAGCATGAACGAGTCAAATTTGGTATCTTGTCTGAGGTATGCTTGTTGACAGCTAAGCTAGCACTTCAAAGGCTCTCTTTTTTTGTCTTTTTTTCTGGAAAACAGAGCTCCCAGAGGAGGCTGCCTTTGATTGCAGAGAATCCTCTCCTGCCCATTTGAAGGGAATTAGGTATGATGTGCACATCCTTAAATAAAAAGATGTGATCCCTAATGTAAATGCAGATCATGACCAGAGTGCAGCATCTCTGGTCATTGGAAGTTTTTTTTAGTAGCTTGGATATTTTAAACTGAATTTAAAACTTTATTAACTAAGTTTTTGGCCTTTTGGGGGCAGAAGAGCTCCACAATGAACTGTCTTGATAAATTTCCATTTATTATTGTTGTCAGGACTAACTCAAAAGCTAACAATTACCTACTTACATATCCAGCAGAAATAGCTAATATATTTATTCTGTTCGTCACGTTTCAGGCAGTGTGATAAATTAAAGTCCAAAAGTCACTCAATCTTTATCTTAAGTTTAATTTTCACAAATTATATTTAAAAAATCACAACTTGCTAACACTGTATTTGATGTTGGTCAGGTTGTATACAGTTTGTTTACCAGAGCATTTCTGCTGAAAACAGCTGCTGGAAACAGTTATATGAGTGATGAAACTGAAAAGTGTAGTAAATTTGTGTACCTAACCACCACTAAAAGCTGCTAAAATGCAACATGCAGCAGAGGATAATGCTGGACAGTCAACGAGGATGGGACAGGTTCAGCAATGGTACCATTCTTTCATCTACCTTTGAATAACCCACCACCTTTTGATGGACCTAAAATCCCACAACTCACATCCCACAGAACAGTTTTCTGGCCTTGAGAAGATTTCTCTCCTCCTACTTTCATCTTCCTGAAATTCAGCAGGGCACTAAGTATTTGTGGTGTTTCAATCCAACCTGTCAGTGTGTGGGAGCTTTTGCTTTTATCTGCTCTGCTTTGCTGTTATACTCTCCACATCTGGAGGCCTTCCATCACTAAATCTCTGTGGCTCCACTATAGATCCCCCCTGTATGTTTAAGCTGTTACAAGAAACAGAGCTGCTTGACCTTTTCATTCAGCTGCCCAGGCTGAGGAGAGACACATAGTGTCTGCAGCCGTGGCCAGCCACACGATGATTGCTGTGATTAGTATGCATAAATAAGAAAAGGCAGATCATTAGCACTAATTCATTCACGAAACTGACAGGTCACAAAACAGAGAGGAACTAAAGGTCAGCTAAGTGCCCTCCTTGCCGTCTTAAAACATTAATGTTAAAATATATGTTGAGATACGTTGAAGTTGGCATTTAATAGTGATGTCAGCCAAAGCTCAGCCTGCATCTGAGCAGCTTTTTGAAAGCACTTGACATAGTATGTGATACCAAATACATTAATTAGGAGTATACTGCAATGTAACTGTCAGTTAGAAAAAACACTGTATTTGCTTGTGATTAAATAGCTGTGCACTTATCAGCTTTGGTACGTGAAAGAAGTAACTACTATTAACAATTACCCAACATTACAGTGTGATCTCTAAATCACATTAACTGGTGACTTAACTGGATTCATTATCGATGGTGCAGCATTAGGATACAAAGCAATGGCTCATCTCTGTTTGAAAGGTTGTAGAAGGACACCAAGCTATATGGTCCAGTTTCAAGGCCTCACTGCCTGATCGATATCTCAGCCTGGGTTTCATCCCTAGAGCCCCTAATGGCAGGAACCTCTGGAGCCGCAGTAATGCTATCTGTGTACAGGGGGGATGGACTTAGACTCTTAACAGCATGCTGACGCTCTCATCTGCAATAAATCCTAGAGCTGGAAAAAGCAACTTCCCACAGATACTCTACAGACAGAAAAGCGCTGCAAAAAGGAGCCAGTCAAAAAGCTTCAAAAGAGCAACAATAACTCATTGTCGTTCCCCCGTTTATGTACATTTTTTTAGGAAAGGTCCTGAATAATGGCCTCCACATAACAGAGGCTGAGCTCCCTGCTGAAGAGGGCTTTGGACTGCGGATACCATGGAGAGCACATAGTGGCAACCCACCTCCTCAAGGCTCTGGCCCTGCAGTCTGGATCCACAAAGAGGCACCAAGTAATGGCTTCCTTATGGGCTCCCGACGCAAGACTGATGGGCTGACAGAAGGTATGTTAAATATCTCCTGTTCTAACTGCTACATCAGGGCTCTGACCTTCTCTAAAACAAGGGCTTAACAAGAGATTCAGAGGGTCAGCTTGGAGGTGATCAGTCACTAGCAGCGATGCATGAGGTGGTGCTCATTCTCTGAAGGAGGGCTCAGAATTAAAGCTCTGGGGTGTAGTGAGAAAGTCACTAGATTCACAAAGAGCCGTTTTTGTCTGCATGCCGTGATCACTTTGAAAAAATCGCTTTGGAACATTTTACAAAAAAATAATGAAAAACACTGATAAGCAAAGTTTTAGCAGTGATTAAATAACATGTTCTCTGACTTTGCATTTTAACAGGCATTTACCATAACATTCATATCAACATATGTACAATTTTAACAGGTTAAAGACCAAACCAATTTGTTGTGTGTTTAAAAAAAAGAAATTTAATTAGTGATAGAGGTGAGGGAAATTAACTATTCCATTGACTATGGCCAATTTGAAAGCAGACCATAACTGGTCTCAACATATGTTACAAAAAATCCTTATAGAAAAGATAGGTACAAGTAGAGAGGATTGGATCCAAAGAAATAGACAAAGAGGCTGGGAAAGAGGATTATGAAGAGGAGGAGAAAGAAAGAAAAAAGTTCACCTGAGAACAAAGCAGCATGACGAGCTCCACCACTGAGGTACTTGACTTCATACACACTAGACCTGTGGATACAAAATAGATAAGTAGAATTAGATATTAACCATAAATACAGTATTCAACACAGAATATCTGTGGGTATAATCAGTAGTTATTTTATCAGTTATGTGGCAGTATAAGATAATATTTTATTGTATTATTTAAAGAATACATTTCTGACATATAGTATAGAATGAAGCGTTGTTTTTTCGGCATGACATTTAATGAAATTTCAGGCAATGGCATGCAATTTGTGAGCCCCTAAATTGTGCTTCTATTTTGCCCATCATAAAACTAACAAAAAGAATTTGCATTTGCACAGAACAGATGCACTCATGTACATGCAAGCACCTCCTTCACACACACATCTACCTTCACACATGCACACACCCTCACAGAAGTGAACACAGACATTCACAGCTTCTTCCCTCATCTCCATTCTGTAGACGGTGAGCCGCAAAAGCAGACAAGTCTCTAATGAAACAAGGGCAGGTGTGAAAAGCTCATTTGCAGAAACAATGGCTGCAACTGGTCTCGTATTCTGCACCTCCAGCTCCTTCTGTTGCACTTGCTGAGAACCATTAAAGGTACAGTCATTAGTAAAGGAAAGAATGCAACTCTCTAGGACTCATTAAAGGCTGACAGGAGTAGAACTCTGCGCCACACAGCTGCCATTGTTTCGTGGTTGACAGGGTGTCAATCAGAGGAGAGAACTGAAATCTTAAGATTGAGAATATGCTGTTAATGTTGTTGCACAGATTGTGCCGTACAACAGCAAGACAATAATATCTACAAGCTTGTACTGTAACTGCACTGTGAATAAAATGTTGAAATTAGCTTTAAAGCTTTTTTCCCCCTATTTTTTAACAAAAAAATTAAAATTCAAAAGAACCTGCAATGAAATCTTACATTAGTTTAAAAGTCTTTCAATACTGGACAACAACAAAAAATGCATAAGCTTATATCATAATGTGACATTACATTTCAATGGATGTAGTTTTGCTTGTGTGAATACTTTACAATGTAAAAAAAGAATGCTAAATATTCAGAAGACTGTATGGATGGATGTTTCGGTCGTTTATTCCACATCCGTCTCTATTCATGAGCGGAGAGTGTCCAGAGGAGCGTATTGGAAATACTCTAAGAGGATGTGACCCTTCTCTTGTACACAGAGTGCCACTGCTGACCTCTTGTTATAGCAGTGACATGCTGAGCCATAAGTCAGTCCAGTGTGACACAGGAGTCAGGTGGCCAACTGACCCTGGCCTTGTGCTGGTAGACAAACTAAATGCATTCTATTTAAACACGGAACTGCCAGTCCTTTCCTGTAAACAGGGCAGGGTTAAGGCACGGGTGAATGTGGCATTGTGGGGCAATGTGCCGGCAGGCTGGGCCACTCAGGGGACAGCAAGAAGCAGGCGGCAGGCATCACAACAGCAGCAGTGTTCACACACAGGACTTACCCACCAACTCCAAGTGTAAAGCTCAGGGTGCACTCAACATAATTGCCGCAGTGGCCACATGTCTGCAGGGGGGTTGAAGGAATAGGGTGAGGCGAAGGGGCACATGGGGCACAGGGGGGCTTGACCCCGGGCAATCTAAGGAGTGATGGATGACTGGTAATTACTAGTAAATGGAGCGCCTTTGCACTACAGCACAGTATTTCAACTGTGAGCCTGGGAAGGACCAGGAAGAAAAGAAGAAAAAGAGGGAGGCACGGCTCAACCATTTAGACAAACATGCTGAAACTGTGTGAGACCTGAGTGGCTCGATAGATTTAAAGGACATGTAGTAAATCTGTGAATTTGTTTTATGTGATAAACCTGCACTAATTCATGTCAGGGTGCACTTTTCACACACCCAGACAGGGTTAAACACGGCTGGTGAGGAGCACTGAGGCCCGAGCTGTCTATCTACGACCTTGTTTGTGGGGTTACACTCTCAGCTCAGCTCTGGTTTGTCAGCTTGGTCAGTCTGCTGACAGACTTTGAGTGAAAGGGTAACAGACATATTCACACTTGTCAAGGCTATGCTACCTGATTTTTCATTCCTTTACCCTGACTTTGAGTGAGTAGCCTTGGCCACATGTGCCTGGCATAACCACATGGCAATTTACATATGTATACTATAAATGTATGGTATATCCATGATGTATGGAGCAAAAACAGTTTATGGAACTTCACTGGCTGGAATAGAAACATAAAAATAAAACTGGATTGCTGTATAAAGTATTGCAGCTTTTATAATGTGAAAATATACACTATTTTAACAGGATTGGTTTATACAGCATGAAATAAAAAAACCTGCTAATTAGCAAGATATCCTAAATTGATTACATCCAAAGCTTAAATTAAATACCAGTAACAAGCCTGATTTAAAAAAAATCTTCACATTTTACATCTAGCTCCCTATTATCATATAAGCTGAGCAACATTATTATTATTTAACACATATTTGATATATTTTTCAAAACTATAACATTTGCAGCAATTATTAGGCGGCCATGTAAAGGTAGCTGGCAGTGTAAGCAGTATATAAATAAATCATACTTCAGAAAGGACACGTGTCAGACAACTTCTTTCTGGATCCGGCTTTAATAAAGTAACAGGAATGCATTCTTTCAGCCCGCTGTCATTCTCTGCATTGACTTCTGAAACTAATATCGGTTTAGCTTACACTTAAAAGAAAAGGCTTTGGCAGTGAGAAAAAGCAGAGATATCATTTCACTTTCTGCAAACTGCAAGTCAAGAGACTGCAGGCCACACACATATTCTGCACTGTGCAGTGCACAAACAGACAAATGTCTGCAGAAACAGTGTGCATGGATGTGTGTGTGTGTGTGTGTGTGTGTGTGTGTGTGTGTGGCATGTTCTTGTAAATGCAAGCCAAAACAAGCGTTGGGGATAGAGTGGAGCACTCACATGTAGGCAGAAAGTCCCTGAGGTTAGGCACAAGTAGCACTGTGAGAGATTGCCAACCTGAGGCCTGAGGAAGGCACTGGGAGCTTTCACACAACCACCAGGAAATAAGACTAGAGCCCAGAGTGGAGTGCAGCAGAAGGATCACACACTTCTGCAAACACTGTGCACAACCAAGCCAGTCAGACCAGCACTTTAAATGTATGCAATGTGACTGCTTTAATATGGTTTAAAATAAAATATCATGAGGTTTTGATGGCAAAAGCATTAATCTTAAAGGCTGTTTTACTGTGAAAGAGAGCACAAAGGCTGTGCTGAAACATCTACCATTCCACGTTTTACTTGCATCACTTTTACATTAACAAATCCTTCCTGCATTACCTCTACATATTCCGGAAAATTTAACAAGGTCTCTGTAAGCGATTTACTTCTTTTTTCTTTCCATGTAATTGGATTTGGGTTGGACAGAGCAGAAAATCTAGCAGATCATTTATGGTAGAAAACAGAAAAAAGATCACTTTACTTCCAATGTAAATACAGCTAAAGCTTTCAGATTTTCCTACAGTGGCAAAGCATCTAAAAAAAATACTTCCAGCAAGTTCATTCTGAAAACAAAAAAAATAATAATAATTTCACCAAAAATCCACCAAGCTGCAGGGTGACCTGGAGATGCTAAAAATATCAGACAAGAGGCAAAGGCCAACAATTATTTCAATATCATTTCAACATGACATCTGTTGTGACTGTCAAACACTGATGTTTAAAAATACTACACCTCGAAATGATCCTCAATATGTGGAGTGAATCATGAAGAGGACAAAGCACAGACGACACAAGATGAATGAAAGGGAAAGATTTAATCAGACACTGACAGATTTCCAGCTTGTGTGCAAAATAGTGACTCTCCTGTCATCACCTACTACTGCGCATGCATCCATCAATGAGGCAGCCAGTGTAATGCATACAATAGTGAGGTGGTGGTGGCAGTACTCCACACACAGCTTGGGGAATAAAATGCACAACATCTGTACCTTCTATGAGCAGCTCCTGCCCATGGCTGCCCAGCAGGGTGCGCGACAGAAAAGGTGCAAAGTCCACAAAGATCTCTCTCAGCAGGGGAGCCACCTTCTCCAAAGCCCTCTCCAGCTTTGTAGTAATGCTGTCACCAAAAAAAACATCAGACAGAAGTCACAAAAGGAAATCAGACACCAGAATTAGAGAAGACATGTAAGAGATTTTTGCGTTGTGCTCTTCCATCAAGGGTAAATGCAGAAGGAGCAGTGAGGGCCTCATAGTCGACCCAGTGAACACAACTAAAACCAGTTAGTGTGTAGCCAGACTGACAGGGTCCTGGTGGGTGCAGAGGGTAACCAACACATTTCAGAGGATGCAAACCAAACTGTGGATTATAGTTGCCATCACTGGAGATGTCAATAAGACAAGATTTAATGGTGTAAAAAGCCATACAATTTATTTTTGCATTCAAAGAGGATTTCTCACCAGTTGTTTGCATTCTTTGTTGTGAAATGTTACCAGGCTTGCACATGGGATCACAGTTGTTCAAGACTGCAGAGGGAAGTTGCTTATCTCCTACACAATCACTACATGCTGCTGCCTGACATTATCTAAGCAGCTCAGAGAAACTGTGAGCTGGAGTCATGCAGCCATACAACTCAGACTGTATACAAGCAGAGATACGACTCAAGCTGCAACATATCTCTGTGCTCCTATGTGTACACACACAGATACTCGGCAACATGAGGAGAGTAGATGCTTGTTTTCCTGGCTAAGATGGGCAGAAAGCAGCAGGATAGGAGGAATCAGAGAGAGAGAGGAGAAGAAAGGTTTGGTTTTGGTTTTGTATAAGTGTGTAGTGTAATCTGCCTTCCAGCACCCTGGGAAAACACAGCAGAGGGATGACAGCCTAACATTAGAAGCAGGGTGAAGGGGGTCTAGGTGGCTAACATAAATGTCCTTGCCTAAGACACTGGCCTGCATCTCTGGAGGCTGCTTGTATTCCTGTCAGAGAGCTAAAGGGTTTGAGCTCAGGAGGTGTCAGTCCCTGGCGTAGTGGACACTGGTCCACTTCACAAAAGGCACTGAAATAGAGAGAAAAATGGAAAATGAAACCAAAAGCAATACTTGCCTCATGTTTTGTGACTTAACAGTTGGGCTCATGAACTAATTATTAAATACACATGATAAAATCTATAATTACACCCATATCAATTTGTTATTTTTCAGTAGACTGGAAGAGGCAGTTCAGCTTGGATATTTATTTCTTTATCTAAGATATAAGGCTCTGCGGCCAGATAGTACTATCATTGACTTCACAGTTACGCTAAGTGATGTCGGTTACTGCTGCCATGGCAACTGAAAAGAGAAAGAGAGACTCTAGAGAAGGACCTGGCCTCCCAGCAGTCAGTGGGAGAGCAGGACTAAGGACGTCTGTCACAAACTATTAGAGCAGGTGAAGAAGATGAGTCAAGGTCACAACAAGAATTGACACAGAAATACACAAATGCACACAAAGAATTTGACCAATTGTTGTTATATTGTTCACAGAGGAAGAACCCCTCAGTTTTATGTGTGGTCTTTTGTTTTGTCTGTGTATAAACAAGGAACACACAAAAGACAAAAAAAAAAAAAAAGATCAAGTGAAAAATAAATATATCGGTTCAAAGGGAGAGCAAATACATTTTTTTAAAATAGAAAAATTACATAAAATTATAAACTTCACACACAACTTTTGATGTGAGTATTTTTTATGCACATAAGTCACATAATTTGAATAAAGTGAGCGAATGATGACTCTGTATGACTGGACAGAGAAGGCCCTGTTTTACCTCATGTTTTCTTCTGTGTCTTCAGGCATGGGGGCCACAGTCTGTACGGCCGGAAGATTCTTACTTGTGGCTCCGTTGACAAAACTGGAGGAAGAGGAGGTAGAAGGGGCTGCATCAGTCGCTCCTGCAGGGAAGACCGACAGAAGCGTGCAACATTAGTGCAATGCAAGAATAATTATAAAATGCATAATAATCTGTGTTGAATAATCTTTAATACTTTCACAGAGAGGCAAGGACAACCTTGTATTAAACAAAAATAATTTGAAGTGACAAGTATTTTTAATACGACTACAGTTATGTTTTCACATCCTTGGAAAAAAATAAAAGATGTTGAATATGTTGACTGAAATTACATTTCAGTGCCACCTCCTGAGGCTGTGAATATGTAATAGCACACAGCCTAAAATAATTGAAAGAAGAGGACGAAAAAATAATGGGAAGTTATAAAACCTACCGCAATCTGACTGTGGACTTCAGCAGTCAGCGCAAATTTCAACCAAGTCAAACAAATGAAAACTTGAGTCGGAGTGTCACATGGTGAATCAAAACTTTGACTCAACTCAAGTGCACCTACACTGGCTGTTCAAACCAGTGCCAACAGCAACACATGAAACTATTTTTTTTAAATTAAGACAACAAAGATTAAGCATCGACCTACATGTCAAAAGAACACTGCATCCAATTTTTACATATCACACTTTTTATATCAAAGCCAAAATTAGGGAATCGTGACAGAAGTAATTTAAAGGTGAGCCCTGACACACAAGTATAAAATCATCATGACCGTTAAAACCAGAATGAGTGAGATCATGGGGTCTTGTTGAGGGCCTGTGGCTTTAGCTGAAAGCACACTTTGACTTGGATACATTTCTAACATTCTTGCAAAAGGGTTCAGAGAGAAGAGGGAGAGGTTTTTTTTAGTGGAGCACATTAAAGGTGTTGGAGCTCCTAATGGTTCTTGGTGTTAAGTGGGTCCTTTCAGAGGCCCAGACTACAGGAGCCCTGAGGTGGAACTGGTTTAATGCAGCAAAGCCCCAGGAGAAGCAACGTGACAGCAGGGGGAGGGAGAGAGGGCTTGCAGTCAATCACACAGGAACTCATGGAAAAAAGGCAAGCCGCACATGCAAAAAATGTCATTATTACAAAGACATTTGTCAATATATATTTCAGTTAAATTGGAGTTGTTTGGTTTGGTTGTATCACAAGGAATCCTGTTGCCTGGAGGACAGGAGTTTGTATTTGATAGTGCACAGAGCTGCTGCAGACACTGATAGGAAAGTAAAGAGGGCCATCTAGTGGTGACAATGAGCTGCTGCAAAGGCATACAGGATCACATGATCAAGAAGGAAAGAGGGTTGTTTTGGTTCTTGGAATGGCATTAAAGAGAGAAATGTCATTAAGATGAACAGTTACTCAAATTGCTCTAAAATAGTATTGTTCCAATGTAACCACATTAGCAGGGGTGAAGGCAGATTTTTTAGTTTTTAGGTGCATTTCAGTAACCGTGTACATGACCTACCCGTGGTGTTGATCATGCTTTTGGGGGTCGCAGAGGCAGCAGCAAAGATGTTGGGGGTGCTGCCAGCTGTCAGCCCAGCAGAGGTGCTGCTGCTGCTGCTTCCCACTGTGTTAACCGCCAGGCTGCCAGGAGAGGTTTTCTTCACAGGCACCACCACACTCCTACAGGAAACACACACACAATGTGCTTCATTTGCACATGCAGGTAAAACTATAACTTAAAAACAGTTAAAAAGTTCACATCTTTAGACTCTTCTGCTGCAGTGTAAACAACAATTGCATAGTGGACTGAAATGGGGCAGCAGATTGGCATAGTGAAGAGGAAAATCTGCAGATTGTGAGTTTATGCCCTTTCTTTCCCTGCCAAAGTGCCCTTGAGCTAAACAGTAAATCCCTAACAGCTCCGGGATGCTGTAGTCACTGCAAGCAGACTCAAATTCTGATTTATTTATAGATTCTGACTTAGGGCCTTAATATAAGCACATAAAAGACTGCTGGGCTAGAACTCTGGGTGAATTATACTTTTTCATTGTTTCAAGAATAAAAAGAATTGAGTTTCCATACGATCCTGTGACCTGGGGTTAAATTCAAATTATCCAGCTATAAAGCAGGTTAGCAGGTTCGAAACAAAAGGTGTCATAATAAAACTGACTTCCAGTAAAGCCTGCAACTGGAACAGAGGCTTTTCAGCCATAGAAAGCAAATCAAGTTATTCCTTTATTTTCAATTCCACTTTTAATTTTCTAATCCTTACTAAAAAATAAATGAGTAAATAAATCTATAAATAATTCACATTTTAGGAGAAAAACAGAGAACAGCAATTATCTTCACAGTCTCTTACTGCTCTCTGGCCTGCCAACATGAGCATGCCCAGACGTAAGTCAGGACATTCAGAAAGGTAAACATCCTGACCTGTAACTCCATCCGTCAGCAAAATGCATGCAATGCAAACACACACACACACACACACACACACACACAAATGTGCACAAGAGGCTAAACTAAATAAACCTGAGGGCAAGAAGCTAGCCAGCCAGCTACTACACTTTCCCTTACATCTGCTCTTGCCACCGCTGCCCCTGTGCTGCCCTCTGCTCTGCTCCGAAGAGCTGAAAACATCCTCGACCCTAATGAGAGGCTCTCCAGGAGCAACTTGGCAGTTGTTACTGACATGCATTTGCATAGCTACCGTCTGTGTTTCAAACTGACAGAACTACGGCTCATTGAGCATGAGATTCAAGACCTTTCTATTTGGCATTTCTCTGTACAGACATACAGCGCAGCATCTGCTTTCTGACAGAAAGTACATGTACAGTGTGTATTTGCTGATTATGACCTACTTTTGGCAAGTATTTATATTATGTCCCAAGATAGATCACTTAAAAAAAGGGGGAAAAACAAACTTTGAAACAGAAGCAAAAGGGGGCACCAAAGAACTGAAAAGTCATTATTATATACATTAAGTCAAGGAGGGGGAAAAAAATATGCATGAATTCATAAAATGAATGTACCTAGTACAACATATAGAAACTTTGATCATCTTTTCCTTTTGCATATATACAAGCATACACATTATACACACACGCCTGGATATGTAAAGACTGATGGTAATGTACATATAAGTATGGATACACACATACATACCTACAAACATATCCAAGTGACAAGACAAAACTAGTCCTACAGAAAACCTTTTTTTCCCCACCAATCCTTGTCTCATACATGAGAAAAAAATATATTGTATGACCTATATAAAATACTTGAAATAATAATAATAATAATACATACTACATGATCAGATAAATGAAGGCAGATTGTCTGGAGGTCCGCACCAAAGATGTAATAGCAATAATAAAAAACATAGTTGTTATCATGTTAATAAAAGCATCAACTTGATGTAGTTTCTGGAGCTACCTGATCCTTTACAAAGCTAGCCTGATCAGGTTGAACTACTTTAGGAAAAAAATGAAACTAAGACCATAAAAAACAACTTAATATCGTAATGTATTAATGATAGCATTGGATTCCTTTTTATTTGTGGAAGCTACTGTACAAAACATCACATGGTGCTAAAAGAGAAAGGGGCAGAGCTCATGAATTAAAAATGTAAAGAAAAGCTTGTGGAGGCTCGAGATGAAAGTTACACATGTGACCTCATGTAAGTACAGACACACCACTAACCCACCAGACCTCCGCTCGCAAGCAATCTGATTGGCCGAGGATTAAAGATGATGCAGTGAACTTGGCTCTGCAAGAGCTTCCTGACAGGAAGAAGGAAAGCTTGTCCTTATCAGGTCTGCAGTTGGCCTTTGGGCTTGTGAGGGTGCCAGATAATGTCTTGTCCAATCTCCGGCAGTTACTCTGGGTGACACAGGCCAGGCCTCTGCTCTGTCACGAGCTAAGCCTGCTGTCATCTGAAGCAAATCCCCAGAAATCCTCCCTCAACAAAACAACACTGGCTTTTACTGTTTTATGTTGCAATTATACCGCATATCGACTATCGAGTCCGTCTTATAGGTGAAGTAAAACATGCTGGACTTAATTTTTTGGTAGCTCACATCCTTTTCTATTCCATTGAACTAATTTCTCAAAATTATTATAGCCATGTTTTATGCAACAGATTAAACAGCTCTGTAGTTTCCCTATGGATAAAATACACAAAAGATTACATTACACATTAAATGACACACTGTTGCCTCATTGACTGCCCCCATACAGGCGTACAATATCAAAAATAGTAGTAAAATAACATTTTTTAAATTTAGCAGATCAAAATCTACTCAGTCAGTCTAGAGAGAGTCGGAGAAGCTTGAAAGCTAACTGAAGTATTATCTCCAGGGATACAGCTGTGCTCTGAAGAACACTGATGACAAGTATCATTTATTTAGTAGATCGCTGTACGGCTCTCCTCTGTGAAATCACATCGACAGATATCAGAACATCACTAGCGTGTTTTGATTGTTGGAACTTGGCGTGAATCTAATCTTACTTTTCAAATTTATCCCTTGGTTGCGTCTTCCAGCAGCAGCCTGTCTGCTCTTTGGCATAGCTGGGACGATACATTAGAGCTACAGGATGTAGATAAAACATGAACCTCTTTTAATGAATAATTAATTAGCAGAGTACTCATGAATCATGTATAGATTATCTTGCGCATATTTTATTAATAGAATTGTCTTAATTGAGTTGCAGAGAATAAAGCAAGGATTAATCTTGGAATAAATATTAATGAGGTCTGCGGCTGTGGGAGATGACTGCAGTGTAAAGTATGACCAAAGAAATGTTTCCTTATAAATCCGACCAACGGAATCTAATATAATAGTGCTTTAGATACAGGCACGGCTATAGAGGAGAAGTGCTTACATTGTACTCGCAAATTCAATTAAAACCAATTATAGTTGCTCTACATAATTGGCATACATAATAAAATATTTAAGTATTAACAATACCTCATGAAGCTAATTTGAAAACTTTTGGTGAAGGGGAGGTGGTAAAGGATTTCTGAGGTATTTCTGTACTCTATTCCCATCTGGTCTAATGGACATCTGGATATTGAGCATTTTAAACCTCTTCTATGAAAGTCTCTAGTAGAAGGGGCTCTGTGACGACTGGCCCTGTGCACACCACTTTAAGCCATTTTTTTCACTCCTTTTTCCTTTTTGATGTTGTCACTCCCAATCTATTGTCGCCCTGACAGACAAATGAAAGGCCTGTCCATGTCTGGCAGCTCATTTCGCTGGCAGGTGGCAAACAATTAGACACAGCAAATAGAGGCTAGAGGGGGAGCGACATGAAAAGCATGAGACAAAGTTGTATATGTGGTCAGGAGGGTTTGTGTGAAAGCATTTCAAAAATAATACACTTTGCTGTGGCGACTCATTTCAGGCTGCCAGTTCCCATTACGGGTGTGAGCGGTGAGGGCGACAGGGCTGGCCATGGTGTGGCGTGAGGCCGCTTCTGTTTAATCTGTCATCAACACCCTGGAGACCCCCACCCTCTCAGCTGTCCTCTCTCTACATACTCCTCCATCTTCTCCCCTATTCATCAGGCTCACCTCAGCCCAGCTCAGCAGCAGCATGCATTAAAAAGAAGGGAGGCCCCATTGTTCCTCCTGACTCACTGTGTCCTCTTCCGTCCCCCTGGAGCCTGGCAGCGATTACTCACACACACAAAAACTGTACCAAGGCAGTCATATCCAGATGACAGGATGAGTTTTTGTTTGTGCTAAACCAACTCAAATTACTTTCTGGAAAATTATGATTTTCAAAACTTTATAAACCATAGGAGGCAGGGATCAGGGGCTTCAAGCCTGAAATCCCTGCAGGAACAGGTTTGTAAATTCCCAAATCCAGACAGATTACTGTGCGGTTTTATCAAATCCAGGAACGTAAATAAACTGCAGCAGTGCCACGGGGCTTCAGAGACCTTTTCAAACACAGGAATTCCTTGCCGTGGGGGATGAGTACAATACAAGTGGCCTGAAATGAATAATGTGTCGCATGTTACTTAGAAACCATTAGTGGTATACTGGATAACTAGGATAAACCCAGAGGATTAACATCAGCATTTTAAGGTCACACACACACCCACACACATACATACACACAGGAATGGAATGTTTCAGAGAAGTGTAAACCTTGGAGAACGATACAGTCAAACATTTGATGTAATTCATTTTTATCTTGTTTTATATTATCTAGGTTTGTTTGTTTTTTAAAGAATAATTTTGGGGCAATTTTGCCTTTAATGGATAGGACAGCTGAAGATAGACAGGAAAGGGGGAGAGAAAGGGGATCAGTTAGTTAGTTTTAAAAGTAGCGTACCCAGCACTGATTAAGTAACTTTAATTTAAAAAAATCTATTTGTATTAAATGGGATAAAACATGCAAAACATGTTCTTTGCAAAAAAATTTTTTTGCACTACAGGCAACTTCCTCACCTGTCAAAAGAGTGAAACTGCATGGGCAGCATGGCGTGGGCCTGGGCGTTGGCAGCTGGGTCTGGGTAAGACACGGGCTCCAGTCCAGCCTCCATGCCCTCCACTGGAGCTGCCACCAGGCTCTTCAGAATCTCTTTCACATTAATGCCCTTGTTTGGCTGGCTAATGCTGATGATAGAGGAGGGTGGTTTCAACACCTCCATGCTGGGTGAGTCAGACAGACTCTCCTGGGACTTCTTCACCTCTGAGGACAGTGTAGATATGAGCACTCCCGCGCTGTGGTCCAGATCAGACCCGTTAAGGATGCTGGCTACCTGCTCCTCTCCAATACCAGAGTCTGTGTGGGGAAGGGAGCTTTCCATGTGGAGGTCTGATGGGAAAGGATGGTCCTTGCTGCTGTCAAATACTAGGGGTGTTTCTGTAGAGCACACACACATTCAAACACATAAAAATACACGTAACATACTAATAGCTAAATTATCAAATAATCATGTTTTGAATAAATAAATAAATAAATACATTTTCATCTTCATTTTTTATTTATTAATCGTTTAGTAAAAAAAATGATCAAAGAATTAAAAAAAGGTCAGAAAGACAAATTGCTGTTTTATCAACAGTCCAAAAACACAAAGTTATCAAATTCACAATGATAAAGAATCCTCATATTTGAGATTTTAGAATCATCTGTTTGGTTCTTTCACTGGAAAGTGAGTTATACACATATTTTCTGTCAATCCCAAAAGTGTATTGATCGTCATATCAGCTATGTTTATCATAGGTAGTCTTCCCATGTGCCAACTATCACAGAACATTTGTCAAGAGCAGAAACGGTTATTTAAAACTAAATAATTAACCAATACCAATGAATAAAAATGCATTCCAGAGATTGCTTTACATTCTTAGCCAAAGAGTAAATTTAGCATGTGTAGAAAGAGCCATGTGCCAATGCAGCCTTTCAGATGTCTCTCCAGAAGCTCTGATCCTCTGGTGAGATTATCTCTTGCTTATTCTCCTTCTATGCTAATAAAACATGAATCCTTTTCTTCAGCTTCCTGCTGCCTAAAGCCTTGGGAGGCTATCTATTTAACTGCTTTGAAACAGTGACAGAGGAGTCAGATAGCTGCTTTATTATTCTGCCACATAATATACTGCACCTTTCTATGCACATGAGATGCTGAGTGTGAACCAAGAGTTGCATTCAAATCACCAGCATTCCATCTCTTCTTACACTGAAAATGCTTTGTCTATATAGCAAACAACTGTTTGCCTTTTTTCCCCTAGAAACCTTCAGAGGTGCCTTTCTAGTCTGATATTGGTTCTTTCTGACCCAATGCTTACCTACAGTAGATGCAAGGCCATATTAATATTCATCACATGCCCCCTAACGAGGTCAGCGGGGCCTGATTTAGCCAGAAAGTCGTCTGGCTTCCTGGTCCATCAGACAATCGTCTGCCACATGCCGTCTGGAAAATTCCCCCATTTCTGGTGAAATTTATGAAGGCGGCAGTGTGCCTCTCTCCTCCCAGCAACCTCTATGATCCCATTCTCCTCTGGTGGATTGCTTGCCTAATGGGCACTGACAGATGGGGCTGAAAATAGCAAGCCTGGCTCCACTGCCCCAAAAACCCACAGTAGTTGGCCAGCAGGCTGCTGCCTTCCCATCTCTCAACTTCTCACTGCTCATCTTCTCTTTCTTTATTCTTTGTGTGTTCGGAACTCTTCAAATTACACTTTCATATTTCCTTTGCCCTCTCTCTTCTTCCTCTTGTTTCTCGTATTCACTTCACCTTTTGTATGAAAAGAAGATGATAAAGTATGCTCACTCGTGCATCTCATGATAGCAAGTTGGCACTGCGGCAGACATTGCGTTAAACCTTTGTAGGCAGCCACTGATTTCCTTTCATGTGGCTTAATGTATGATTTATTACTTGAGGCATATACTACCTTTCATTTCAGGGAGAACGATGATGCCTATTCAAGTTCATAACTACCATCTCCAGCCCCAGTCTCCATTTGCTTCCACATTTAATTCTGTGCGGTGCAATTAGCAGAGTTCATGAATAAATCATAGGTGAGCCGGTGGAGTGCAGGCAGGGTATCCCTGTTATTTTACTGAATGAGCTTTCAGCTCAAGCTGGCAGCAGTGCATCAGAAAGGACCAAAGACACTTACCATTCATTTATATCAGACACAGTCAGCAAAAGCTAAGATTAGTGAGAATGAAGAATGGATGTAAGAAAGGTAGGGCACAACTGTCAACACCTGTGCTGGTTGGTGAGTTGATCTCCTGACGCATGCTGCGGCCCGATAGGCTTATCCTGGCAGTCTCACGCTGGGGCTCCAGGATGTCGCGGTACTTGGAGACCATGAGGACAGAGATGAAGTACACCACAGCCAAAGCCAGGAACTGGGCTTGCTTACTGTCATCCTGTGAAGAGGAATCACAATTCAGTTATGTCATTCTCTATTCGGAATTTCACACAACCCACTGCTGCTGTCTAAAATAGTTCTCTCACAGTAAACGCACCCTGCATACAGCATGAAAACACATTCAAAGTACTGACACTATTCTCTAATATATTTATAATACTTGCTTTGAAATATGTGGCTTTGAAATGTATCCATTCAAATGTTATGGGCTTGTGTTCAACAGACAGCAGCTTAGTCGACAAGGGCACCTTTGGTGTTTCACCTGTTGATTGAAGGGTTTTACGTTGCACACCTGTTTGTGTGTCATAAAAGAAAACTAATCCTTTTCTCATCATCTCTACCTGCAGCTCAGAAGTCACAAGTCTTTGTGACAAATATATGCATGTTGTACATATGCACACCCTGCATATAAAAACCCACAGAGAACTGCACTCACCACATCACGAAACACCACAGCGCGCAGTCGATTGATGTCCACATCCTGCAATAGGCGATCAGGGTCCTTGATGGGAGACAGGTTACTAGGGACAGTCTCTATGGCTGTCTGAAGCAAAAAAACAACACAATATGACATGCTACTCTGTCAGTGGATGCTCAACTAAACTGGTCAAATATGGAACCGAATAATCTGCCAACACTTGTAGTATACGAAGACAAATTTAGTATAATAGGGGGTATAAATGACACTTAGAATAGGAGAGCTGATTTAGTGTCAGTACAGTTCACGTTCTAATCATGGGGCAAAGTGTTCTTGGAGTACTGAATACATTTTCTCAGGACACACAAACCACACATCCTACCTTGTTGGAAGTCAAAGCATTTTGCAGGATTTCCTGAGTCTTGTTGTTGTTGGGAATGGAAGACTTATTTCCTCTGTCTCTGTGTCTCTGCCTGCACTCAAGACAGTTCCTAACAGCCACACAACACACTGAGCACACGCACACACACACACCATACAAATAGGCTTTCATTTCAGAGTTAAATGGAAATTAAATGTTGATAACATGCATGACCTCTTTAAAAATTAATCAGTTATCTCTGATGACAATTTGTTCCAGGCTGCTGGGACAGAGACTGGGAGTAAAATCAGCAGCCAGACTGATTTCACACTGAAGCCAGTGATGAGAAATTGTATGTTTGCAACAAGGACACTGTGAAGTCTGAAGGCTATTTCCCTATTTCCCATCCCCCAGAGCACAACTTGGAAGTCAACAATCCAGCAAACACAGGCTCTTGCACACACACAACCCACAGGCACAAACAGATATAGACAGACACACTCTCATGTGCCCAGACAAAAAGAAGCACAAACACACACATTTTCTATGATCGCTTCATTTATCAAATAATTCTTGTAAAATAACTATATTCTATATTTTACAGTTGATTCAAAAGAATTCACTAGCTCTGAATTTAGCAGTTATCTACTTTGCATTCAAATGTAATTCCTCATATCTCTATTATGTACACAGACACATTCAAACACACACAAGGGCAGAGAGGACCTTATGAGTCTTAGGAGACATGCCAATGACAGACACAAAAGGCTACCATTTGCAAAGAGTACCCGACTGCACTGCAAATTATTCTCTCTGCTTGTGATGAATTCAAAATGATGATCCTGTCATTTTTTCTACTGCGGGAAACTGCTGCAAAACCATGCACATTCTCCAATTTAGTATACAATTAGCAAAGGACTCTTAAAATTAATTAGCTTTGCTGATCAAACAGGGGATTTTCAGGGATTAGGGGAATTATTAGTGTGTGAAGAGAATACTGTCATGGCATTTTCTACTTCATCAATTTCTCAGTGAAACTGGCAAAAGATGCACTTTACCTCCCAAAACCCCACATAAAGATACTGTAATTGTTTCACCGTCTCGCTGCACTTACAAACATTCACGTCTACAGCAGCAAACATACAGTCATGATCTTACCAAGTCTGAGGCACTGACGCATCAGGCCACCAGAGGACATGTTCTTCTCAGCCTCGATCTCACTGAAGTTGAGGGAGCTCGAGAACACCAACACATCCACCATAACCATGAGACGGGACAGGAAAGTGATGGCGGTCTCTGAGGACATTCCCTGTGTTGCCTCGATGTTCTCCAACTCCGTCTTGCACAAGGAACAAGAGAAAATGTGCAAATGTACAATATCATCTCTGCCACATTCTCACCACTGGTTTTGATTAAACCATTTTTTGACAGAAACATGCAATAGAATATGAAAAGAGGGGCATATCACAGACATGAACGCAGTGAAGGGTGCTCCTGAATTTAAGACAGAGACAGTCAGGTCAGGTCAGAAAGGGGGCAGCAACTGGGGCCATCATTATTACATGAATGTGAGCAGGGTTTGGGGTAGAGATTAAAAATTGTAAAAATTGGAGTTTGATCAGAGTCAGCTTAATATACAACTTCACCCAAGGCGATATTTTGCTAAATACATTTTTGGGGGTAGAGCCAAAGCAGACCCTTTTTTGTTAGCTAATTTCCTTTGTGATAAGACAAAGGAAGGTTTTCTTAGTTAAATATTTGAGAATCGTGCCATCTGCACCAGTCCAGAGGGATACTACATTTTCAGATCTATTTAATGAGTTTTAAGCACAAAGGGGCTGTGAATACAGTAATTAAGAGGGATGAATTTAAATAGAATAAATAATAACCATGAAACTCCAAACATGCACAGACAAAATAAACAAAATAAGATGATTAAAAACCATTTCAATTTAACCCTGCAAATTAAATACGATAATTACAGTAGATCGATAAAAGCAAACACGAATGACACAAAGAGAAGGTAATTACAAAACTGTTCTAAAATAATGTCGTCCTCAGCATCAATTGTAGCAGAGTGAAGCTGAGCAAATAAAAGTGGCCCCAATCAATAAACATATATACATCTTATTTCCCACAGGTACACACTGTATTATTGTAAACTGAAGACAACCTTAGATAAAGAAAAATGTTAAAATAAACTACCACTAGATGGCATTATCCCCCCACAGTACAGACAGTGAGGTGCACTTACAGTAGGAGAGGTAGCAGCTGAGAGAAGGGGCAAGATCCCTCCACAAGCAATAATGATGTTGTCTACCATTTGAGAGATGAGGTGGATGGTGTTGTGGACAAAAATGATGTTCTCATTACTATTAACAAAGTCCATGACAGATTTGGTGGAGTGGCTGCAGGAGAAGAAGGGAAAAAACATTGATGATTGTTATAGGTACAATCACATTTTCACATTATATAAATGATATGGCAATTTTACTGTGTAGTAAACTAAAAACATTTACAGAATGTATAAAAAGCCGGATTCAATATACATCTAAAACAGCAATAAAAGTATATGTAAGTTCTGATATGGGAGGGTAATGTGGATATCACTGCAGGCACCATGCTCGCCCCCCTCTTTGTCCCTCTTAAGTGCATATAAACCACTTCACACACCTCCTCCAGACATGGACGTCACTCTCCAGTGCAAACAGCAGGTCAGTGAGCAGTCTCTGGTGCATGGCCGACCATTTGAACTCTGGGATGCGGAACATGGTGGTGCGTGGGCCGGGGCTAAACTGCCGTCGCTGTTCCTCTGTCATGGGCGTAACCCTGAAGCCCAAGTCCACACGTATGTCCCTCTCCATCTGAGTAGCTAAGCGGCCATGTAGACTCTGATGGGAGAGCAATTTAACAGTAAACAAATTAATTTGGCATTACATATACAATCACTGTCCATTATGAGATACTGTTTACACAGTAGTTGCTGATCTTCTTTCAAGATCAATAGTGCACCCTTAATGAGATATAATGCTACTGTCATCGTATTCACTATGAATGATGAATTGCCAGAGTAAAGTGGGTCCTTGGATTACCACCTCCTGCCTGTGGGTTAAGGAAAAATACAACAAGCTCAATGCATCCTCTAAATATAAGTTGAATGAGTCAGCAAGGTGGTGAAGAAAAGCCTGTTTAAAAAGCAGCAGCAATGAATTGAACATGAGCAATTACGCAACAGCAGAGAAAGGTTTAAAAATAAAGGCTGCCTCCCACTGGCCCTCCATCAGTGACCCAGCATAGGCAAAAGAGCCTGACCTCTGAGAAAGAGCACAGCTCATATGAGAGGGAGGGGAGCGAGGAACAAATCCCAGGCGATTGTGACAGAATAATGCTTTGTCTATTTCTGCCCTCCTGTTGGCTCAGCCAATATTCCAACAGCCCACTTTCCTGAGTCTCAGAGGGATGTTGCCTGATGTGCACCAGGCCATCCTGTCCCCATTACAGCCAGAGTTGGGCAAGGGAACGATCCCTATGGGTCTGTTAATATAGAACTGTTCACAAAAGGCCAACAGATCCTGACAATGGCAAATGGTCTCTTTACTCGCTTTGACCCTGGCGCTGCTCTGTTTCAGTATTCATGATCGTCTGCCGTTTATTTCCCTCTGGCAAAGCTTTCCTGTTATTTAAATCTGGGAAAGTCAGTGGATCTCTAGAATTTATTTCATGTAAAAGTCAAAGTATGGGAAGAAGGTCTTTTTTCTGTTGGATATTACCTGATAACTCAATTTCCAAGGATGAACTACATGATGATTTAGCTTTGGACCAACCTGCGTGGTGGCTGTTGTTTGAATCTTTTTCATCTCCTTGTCTTTGCCATCATCTGATCTCTCTGTGTCAGAAGTGTTGCTTGTTGCATCTGCTGCACTGCTGGTCTTTGCAGCCGAGGGGTCCCCGTCAGATGCTGCTGCAGCTGTGCCCTCAATGACCTCTGGGCTTTTAAAGGAGGCCTGAGCCTCGGTACTAGCCACAGAGCTGATGCCCTCCAACGCTGCCTGTAGTTCAAACTCATCCTTCTCCAGGATACTGGGTAAGGAGCCAAGCTCAGAGCTGCCTGTCATGTGAGCAAGAAGGCCCAGTTCATCACTGGCACTGGTGTGGACTGGAGGCTCAGGGCTGGGGAGGACCAGAGGCTCGGCTGTACTGAGATCAGGCAGTAGCTTGTCTTCCATGCTGCCTGTCACCTTGCCAAACAGAAAGTTGTTGTTGTTAGGGATGCTGTCTTTGTCATCATCTAGAGTAATGAGAGGGGGTGCATTTTGGTCATCCATGTTGCCCTTTGGCAACAACACACTGTTGACATTATTGTTGAGCTTTTCCACAGCAGCACTATAAACATTATCCAACAAAGAATCCACCTCCACCAGTGCCCCATTCTCAGATACGCCAAGAGTTTCAGAGGACAAGTCCATGTCATCTATCTTAACCTCCGTAGCCTCCACCTTTTCAGCCTTGATGTCCACCAGAAGGTCATGAACTTCGACCCTGACCCCATCTACTGTACCCTCCGTTCCTCTGAGACCCTCTTCAGGCCCCTTCCCTTCAACCAGCAGGTTGCACGAGTCTGCGCTCTCATAGTCCTTTTCACTCTCAGGTGTCTGGGAGTTATCATCCATTTCTCTGATCTCGATAGTGCCATTGATGCCAGAGGCCTGAGCAGATAGACCAGAGATGGTGCTGACCAAACCCTTCTTTCCTTTCTTAATATTCTCCTCCTCCTGACGCTGGTACTCTTCATACATCTTTGCCAAGTACTCTTTATGTGCCTCATATGTCACCTATAAAAAGGGGAACATTAAAGAAAATGTTAGCCACACTTTTATGATGCAAATGACTGTGAAGAGGATATTAAAATAACAATTAAGACAAAACATATAATGTCTCCCTCAACAGTAGATGTCAGTGTTTCCTCTTTGTTGTACAGTACAGTACAGTAAAGTACTCACCTTAGAGTGAGCTATAGAGAGTGTGTCCACCCACACGCGCCATCCTCCCCACTCATACTTGATGGCATGATAGAGTAGAATCCGAAAAATGTTGTACACCATCTCAGTGATCTTCTGCTCATCAGAGTTTTTAGGGTTGATATAGCCAAGAGAGAACATCCAGTCCTGCCATACAGAGCACTGAAGCAGACACCTGCAATATGCACATAATCACAAGATCAACAAAAAAATATATATTTTACACGAGCCAGAGTGAGTAATTTAAGTCAATTCTGATCCTCTTATCTTAAGCAAGTTTAGCATTTATAATGGATGTCGGTGTTAAAAGGAACCATTTCCAACAGCACTCTACTTCCATCAAACTTGAAAAAGCATTTAGGCCAATTATTCTTCATGCTTCTCCTCAACATCTGTCTTTAAGTCAAAATAATGTATTGGTGCCATTTGGCATTTTCATACAGATTATGACAGATTGTTGTGATCATTTGGCTATTCATCTTTTCATTGCTTGTTTATTTGTCAGAAGCTTCTCACACAACACAATGACAGCCGGGATAAAAAAAGGGGCAGCACATGAAAACCAATTAAGTGTTTTTTTTAATTCAACACTTTAACTTGAAGAAGCACTTTCTGCCTAATAATTTCAGGCTAATTATGTTGTTTATTTAGGTCAGTGGCTTCCTAAGACTTATAATTTAATTGCAATATGTTTAATTGCAATATGTGAGTGAGTGAGTGAGTGAGTGAGTGAGTGAGTGAGTGAGTGAGTGAGTGAGTGAGTGAGTGAGTGAGTGAGTGAGTGTGAGTGTGAGTGTGTGTGTGTGTGTGTGTGTGTCAGAATGAGAAAGTGAAAGAGTGGGGAAGCAGAAACTGTCAGGAACTGTCATGGAAACATCTGCTGGAGAACATGTCTCAGGATGATTTAGCACCAGTCTGAGTGTGGCTACATGAGCCTCTCAAACATGGTATGAGGAAGGGGGGACAGTGTGCCTTTTTCTCTTTTCTTTGATGCATTAATCAGCAGATAATTGGAGTGGGTGAGCAAAAGGCAGTTCTGCTCACCGTCTGTTCTCTCGGCTGTTGCTGAATAGTTTGATCATGTCTGAAAGGAAGAGCCGCCGAACTTCCATCAGCTCTGTGCTGGGGGCGGAGCTCTTCAATAAGGTGGCTACTACCTTGAGAATCACTGAAATCACACACACACACACACACACACACAGACACAAATATATACACATATTGTCAATTTTACCAGAAAACCAAGTACTTTAGAAAGAATAAAATGCAATGTGACACGTAACAGGCTTACTTGGGTTCTGAATCTTGACAGTGGAGTCGGGCTCAGGGTGAGGTTTGTGAACTACCTGTGTGCAAACCTGCTCTGTCAGAATCTGGTGCAGGAAGCGGTGAGAAGGCATCAGTCACACAATCCGTACAAAGAGCCCAAAGGTGCAGGTAATGTTGGGACATCTGAGAGGAAAATGTTTTGTTACCTCGTACAGAGTGTTGTAGGTCGTCACGGTCACAGTGTTGGTGTGCAGCATGAGTCTCTCTCCCAGGAGAGTAAAGAGGCTGTGTGTGTGCATGATCTCCACCTTCCTCCTGTGGATAAACACACACAAACACACACACACACACAAACGCAGACATAATGGTAAAGTGGCTTGTTTAGAGCTCCCTAAGCCACTGAAAGAATCAGCAAGTCCCGTCAGCTTGCTTCCCTATTCTCACCCACAGGGAGCCAGGCTCTGGAGACAAGTGTCAGAAACAGCCTGCTGTCATAAATTGGGCGAATTTTTCGTTGGAGGTGTGTAGGATAACGAAGTTAGCCTGTCACTAGAAATGGCTCCAAGATACAACAGAGGCATACCACAGGTGAATGGGTTCAACAGTGACAAACCTCTGCAAACAGCATAAAGACTGCTGTCACAATGCTAAGCCAAAGCTGCTGCCACTGCCTCAAAATGGTTTGGGACTTTCCTAATAACTTGACAGTTTTTTGTTTTTTTTAATGTTGCAGAGTCTGGCAAATTGGACACTTAGGAGAAGAGTAGCATTTCTCTCAACTGTATAAATATGGAAATTTGTGAGAAAAGGGCAAACTGATGATGCACAGCAAGCTGAGCTGGAACTTAAAAGATTGCTCAACCTAAGAGGTACAGTGGGAGGATGAGCCTTGTCGAAAATGCTTTCATGAGTGTAAAAGCAGACAGAGACAACTATCTGGCGACCTGTCCAGGATCGCCAGATTATTGTATTATTATTGTAGCAAGTAAGTGTTTCAATTCAACAACAAAAAATCCTCTCTGCTAACAGAAACAAACCCAGGATAAAATATGCTTAAATAATAACAAAATAAACAGACGCCAAAATAGTGACGCAGAGTCTCAGCTTGGACTGGCTCCAGGTCTGTTTTGTACAACATGGCCCCAAAAAGTTTTAACTAATACAAATCTGTACATTGCATCATACTAACTATTTTACTTATCAACCCAGACAGAACTAGTAATTTATAACAACACTGAACATATGAAAGTAAAATGACAAATATAATCACCAAAAGTAGTCACATCAACAAAGCACTGAAGAAACATCTTTAATTCTTTATGAGTTGCATTAGAGCTTATATTAAGAAGGATGGTGCTTTAAAATGAATGAAAGCTATTAAAGTGAGGGGTGGAGGCAGGCTTACATGAAGCCTTCCTGTCCCTTTAGGATATAGACCTTTTTCCCTGTTCCTGGGGCGGTCTAGTACGGGCCTATGTCTGCCCTTTCTCTCCATTCAGGCACCGGGAACACCTGGTACTCCAACATTGTGAGCACAGCAAAAACTCCCATATCTTCTCTTTCCATCCCTGCATCCTGCATTCATAGGCTCTCCGTCCGTAGGCATTCTCTCTCCTTTCCAATGTGCAGTAAACAGAAGATATGCTGACATGCTCGTCGGTAGTTTATTATTTATTTCACTCTGTGGGATAGTAACTTGGACCTCTTCCACCATTCCCTTATATGAAGTAATGGTTTCAGGGCACAACGCCAGGAATTCAGGTGTTCAACAAAGAAGTGCACCCTTATTTGTAAAACTGGCATCCAGTCAAAAGTTTTTGGGCTCCAGTGATTGTCCACTATTTCAAAAGAGTGGCAGGAACAGATGAATCACATCTCTGGATGTAAAGCCTAATTCATGATTTTTCAGTTACAAACCTAAAAGCCTATTGTCATGTTGTCAATCTGAACACTGCAGGGAAATGGAAAGGCTTAAAATGACACAGTAACACAGAGGAGATAACAACATTATATGATGTATCAGACACCCATTTTCTTAAATAAAAACATGACACTTCATTCATCTTTAGACTATCATTAAAAAAACACTTAACAGTGTGTAATTACAATCTACTACACAGTTATTGAAATGTGGTACTTACTTGTGGCCCAAATGCTTGAGGAAGTACCCAAGGACTTTGAGGGATTGTACTCGAATGCTTTCACTTTTACAGGCCATGAGCTTGTAGATTACCCTGGAATAGACACAAGCAGTGAAAATTGGCAACAGCACACTGTCTTGACAGAATAAAACATAGCCCTGTTGATGGAAAGGTCCTCCACTGGTTAGCTGACAACCACTTTCCTTCAGAGTGAATTTACATTAACTTTAAATGAATGTCCTAATGAAAGCAGCAACCCTTCCACAATGAATTCCTTAGAACTCACAAGTAGCGCTTCACTGTGCACATTTATATTTTATAGGATCACATGGGGTTAGTTTGATCATCTGTGTCATATTGTGAAATAAATATGTTAATATTGTTACTTTTCCATGCATAGGTTATTTTCTCACTGATGTTATGAATCATTCATGCATCATGTAGGCACACGATAGCAGCACAAGTGTTCAGTGCTTAGGTTTATTTTGTGAAAATCACCCCCTCATTTTGTGCTAGGACAGCGAAAGGGATTGAGTCTACTCCTGAGGGGCTTACCGTATTCCATTTCTCTGGTCAAAAGCAGGGATCATGGAGGCTGGGTGCTCAGACATGAGGGCTACCACCAACTGCAACACATCATGCAGATTCTCATCCTGCAGACAAACCAAGAGAGAAAGATGATGAGAGGGAGAAAAATAGTAAAGAAAGCTGGAGAAGAAGGAGAAACACATTTTTATTCTTTGCTCAGACTCTGTAACTGTAGCAAAGACATTAAGTATGTGTAATTGCATCACCTGTAATTGTAGAATACACCTGAGCCCCAACAACTATCTTAAACAGCACAGGGGCAGTGGCTGCCAATTGCACAATCGAAAAAACACTGCTGATTTAAATTATTCACTCATTTCGCTGGTTAGTTAGATAGTGGAAAAAAATAAACTTCTACTAGAATAGTAAAGCTGAAGATGCAATGTGACCTTGTAGTTTAGTGGAGCAAAGTGGCCCACAAACACACTCTGTAGTGAATTCACTTGGAGCAGGGATAGACTCATGTACCTCATGCATTGTTAACAAATAGTTCAGGATGCTCTGCAGCTCATCCTCTTTCACACCACGGTCCTGAAAGAATACACAAATAGAAAAACAGATGAAAGTTTAATTAATGTACATGGGAAATTATTGGAGAAGGTCCATTGCATTACAAAGATGCCAATATAAAAAAAACTTCACAGTATTTTTCATTTGGCACTGTTATATGAAGGTACTAGAAATTCCTGGAGGACGCACACTTAGTTTTAGGCCTCTATTGTATCATTTTATATTTTTTTGTCTCGACTGGATGTGCAATTGATGTACATGTGATGTAAATTTCGGTGTCTGCAACAAAACTGATTGACTAACTTGTTTGCATGAGAAATGTTCTGTCTAGTGTTCCTCTTATATCTACCATGCAGTAAAGAACGCTGTTACAAAGCAAAGCTGGATAATTATGTGCAGAGATGTGGCATGCTGTGATGTGGGCAGCGAAACACAAATTCAAACTGCGCAGTATAAAACATTTAGAGCCCTAATCAAATGTGTAATACATAGCCCAGCACTCTAATACTTTCATTATTGGTTAGTCGATCATTTATTTTTATATATTGAATAATTCAAATTATTTAGTCAGTAAAGCACCAAATACCTCAGTTTGATAAACAGTAGGAAACAACACATGCTTATATCTTTATTTGATAAATGAGTTAAATGATTAAATAATAGCAAATACTGAACTAATTAATTCATTACATTTGTTTCAGCACCACTGGTTTTCTTCCAAGTACATACTTTTCAGAAGAAATCCATAAATAAATAGCACTGAATTTATTAAGGAGCAGACCATGAGAATGTTAACACGGGGAAAGTTGACAATCTCCGTATTTCTCTGAGCAGCTCAAAATCAAGGTGTGAGGGGCTGTGAGGCATGAAGACAGGTGGGATATACCTTCAGGATGAGTTGCTTGAGGAAGAGAAGCATGAATGCCCGCAGAGAAACTATTTCTTTCTGGGTCGGCCTTGGACCATCTGTAGTTGGAGAGAGAGAGAGAGAGAGAAGCATAAAACTGAGAACATATTTTCCACTTTTCCATCTTCCAGTCTCTTCTATATTTAAGTTTTTACTAAACATTTTATTTTTTGTTTATTTTTATGATCCAAGGTTTCTTTTGAATGCTTTCTCTTTGATAATGACACATGTCTCTCATTGATGTCTTGTGTTTGCCTCCTTTTGAGCCTTTGAAAAAAAGCAGCATACAAACATGAGACAGCGTTAGTTTTCCTTGCTGCATCATCAGTTTTATACCAATTTACTGGATTCACCTTGAACGTGTGCAGTAAATGTTGAGAGCATCTCCCACTTTGTAAAGACATAAATTTGCACATCAAAAATGAGAAGAATACATTTCCTATAAATAGCAACTGTATTCATCACGTATGCTGCAACCAAAGTCTGTGTTTATCCCAAGTAGCCTTGGTCAAAACAAAGTGTCCAGGCAGCCAGCCCAAGGTCACCATAGTCACACCTGCCCATCACACTGGCCAACATCTCATTAAAACTACCCAGAATGCCTCCGCCAACTTAAGCTCACATTGGCAATCCGAGGTTTGCCTCACATTGTAATCCATCTCTGTCATGAACCTCATTTAACATCTGACGGGCCAAACACTGTCAGCAGGTGTATGTATGTCGTGCAAATACAGGAGAATGATAGAATATGACAGAAAACATTGATTAACTGTCACATCACAGAGCTGCTGTACTGGTTTGGTTGGCACAAGAATTAATTTTGACATTGTCAGATCCTATTCAATATGCTGAGCTCTTTTGTTTGTAACCAAAATGTGTTTGCACCAACACTGAGTAAGCACACTAATGGGCTGCAGCAACAGGCAGATCAATACAACACAGAGCTATTCAGTCACACACATATCAGAAAATACAGGATATGGCAGGCATTCCCACTTATAACAATACAAAGATGAATCCTCTTGAGATTAGCAGCACTGTAGCATAAAAGCTCTATCTTGGCTATAAAACCTGGCATATATTCATTCATTTCTTATTCATCCTGTGCAGCCAGCCAGGTATAAACACCCAGACAAAATCTTTTACATTTGCAGAGGTATTAAATGACAGCAGCTGAGCCAAATACAACAGCTAAAGCCTTTCAGGGAAAATTGGTCACTTTGCCCAATGTCTCTCCTCTCCTCCTAGCACTGATAAACTCCAACCTACACCTCGTCTGGACACATGTTCATTTAAAATGGGGACAGTGCCATGATGACAGATACAACAGCCGCAGACACCTGACCATCCTGCTGCTCCAACAGCCAGTCAATGTAATCAATGATGAGGCTCCCTGAGGTTGCAGGAGGATGGCAAGTGTTGCTGAATCTCGACACTGATTAATAGAGTGAGAGAGGAAAAGCCGGTGCAGGGACAGAGCCTGACATGGAAGGGATGATAAGAACATTATTACCACAGCCACTGCATCCAAGTTATTCACAACCAATTATGCTCAGCAGCTCTGCACAGCTCTTGTTTTTCCCGTTCACATATTGCTTTACTTCCTGCATCCCAAGGGCACGAGGAGAAGGAGTTTATTGAAAAACAATTTATGTCCATGTGATTAATGCAGGAATCTTATTTCGGCTTATAACTGATGATAATAAAGTCTCAACCTACACAATAGCATGCGTCCTACATACTTGTGCAAACCCTAACAAGAACAATGATGCCTTCACTCTCTAAATGCTTTTAAATAAACAAAGGCTGATATGCCGTTATGCAACAAGTATTTTTAATCACAGCTGAAATAATTGGTTTCCAAAATTCTTCTCAAGTTGTAACTAACATGTTTTGTCTGCTTAAGCTGCTCTTGAGAGCATCTGGAGTATTTTGACTTCTAACTTTAAACAAAACACACAAAGGGCAAACATGAAGAGAAAAAACATAAAAAAATTAATGGGTAAGGCCAATGGCTGTATTAAGAATGTTTATTCTGATCAAAGTTGCTCTGTTGCAAGGATTTTATCATTTAATTCTTCAAAATTTCCCAAATGTTCTCAGATCAAATGCTGATTTCGCAAGGGCTTGTTATGCTCAAAAAAGTGTATCTGCTGATTTACAGATGACTGTTTCCCAATGTAAGCCTATGGGGAAAAGTCTTTTTGGGTTTAGTGGCATCACGTGATGTTGTAATTCCATGGTTTGGCCACAACAAAAATTAGATTCAAAGCCCAATGCTCTTTCTGGAGCTTAGTAAGGCCCCCATGTCTCTCTCAACAACTTTTCTAATCCACCACTTAACCTCCATCTGCTCCAGTGGATATCCCAGATGTAAATGTGAAGCATGTCAGTGTTTTCAGTTCCCAGACTTACCTGTAATCAGTCATTTGTGACTTACATGAGATTAATTCATCAGAATAAAGGCACACACAAAAATCACAAGCCTTGATCAGATTCCATTACACGATGCACCAATTTTTGTCACTGGTTATTTATCTTGTTACAGGAACAAGAGAGAACCAGTTTGAATCGAACCTGGTGGTGACAGGCCAAACAGCTTTGATGCCCATCTCATTACTCATTATTTAGTCAAACAGAAGCAGGGCAGAGACAGAGACAAAGGGAAAGTGATAGAGATTGAGACAGATTATGCGTTGGCTTGTGGGTACAGATCACAGACTGGGAGAAGTTGAGCAATGGGCATCTGTCTGTGAGTGCCTGCAGTGATTCTGTGTATAACTGTATGATACATGGCTTTAATTTGATAGCACTCTCTATTAAGACCCGAGGAAAAAAACAGGAGGCACTTCCAGAAACGGAGTGAGTAGCTGGAGGAGCTCTGTTTAAATGTGTTCGCTGTGTCCCTATAATTGAACACTTCATTATCTGCTCAGCTCTCTCCCTCTTTGTATGTGACTTTGTTTGGTCATTTCTCAGTTTAGAAGGACAGAGAGAGAAAAAAACTGACCTGCCAAATCAAGCGCAGATTAGTGGAACTAGACCACTTTGAACATTACCCACAGCAGGAGGAAGATCCATTTCAAGATATGTCCTCCACAGAATTTCTGCCATTTTCTCAGGCCATTACATTCTCCCAAGGCTTCAACAATAATCAGCACCATATTTACAGATGTGTTTGAAAGGGCTACATTTAAAGGAGGCTTAACCAGAGAGGTCCTTAAAGGAAGAATATATGGCTTATACATGTGTATCATAACAATGCAATGATCCATCACTCTAAGGACTTTCTACTCAAAACTCCATCTGAATGTCATTTAGTCACTTTGTTTCTAAGTTTTTCTCTATACTCACGCATTGTCTTCTTTAAGCACAGACACCTTGTAAGGGGATCACATTTGGGTCAACAATTCTTTATATCACTACACATAGTTCATGACCATCTGTGAATGTGGGACTGTTAAATCAAGAGCTTTTCTTCAACCTCTGCTCACTCTTCACCATGTGAGTTCAAAGCAATGCCTGCATTACTGCTGACCAATGAACCTGTTGATCTCATGGTCCTCACTCACAAACAGAATTCTCAGATTCTTGATCTTCTCTCACAACCCAGCAGTAGCAATCTGCTCTTTTCTGGCAGTGGACCATGATCGCAGTCACCCAGAAACCCTGCCTTCACCTGGCACCCAACCCAGACATCTGCACCTATCCTTGCAAGCAGTAAAGCCCACATAGTAGACTAATAGTAGTTTTAGAAACATTTGAGGTTTTATTATATTATGACTGTGATTCTTCTTTATAGCTTGAACAAAATGCAGAAAGTACAATGACTGCACTGTAGCACTTCCTGTCTTTATTATTTTGGCGTTTTTACAACCGCTGTTGACATCTCTGACTTTCTGGCTAACAACAAAGAAAACTACTCCTTGGCCTTGTGATGCTCCAATACAAAGCAGAATATACAGCAGCGCCTGAGGCTACACAGAAACAGATTTCCCAAACAAGTGATTTCGACATCAAAATCTATTATTCAACAGTGGTGAAAGCAACAAAAAAACCTATGAAGATGGTCCAAAGTAGTGGATGTGATAGAAATAAAGTCAAGACAAAAGTTCCTCTGATGTCCGAGCTAAATATAGCTCATCGTCCTAGAGCATTAGTCCTAGATAGTTTGGGATTTCATCACTTATTAAGTCTTGTAAAGTTTCCTTGTGCAGCATAAGAAGGGATAAGGGACACCGCACAGTGTAAGTAGATGGGATAAGGAAACAAATTAAAATCAGGGGGAAAAATGAGTTTGCAGGGCTGTGGATTGAACTTACAGATGTGTGTAACCATATTCTCCCAGCTAACCTCAGTCTAGAAGTCACTACCTCTATTAGGAGGAAATCAATTAGAATCCCTCCCAGCTCTAGCAAATCATGAATGTAGGCCAAGTGCCTTGATGTGGCATATAAATAGGCTAAAATGATGCTCCATTCAGCCAACTCTGACACTCCCAGTGAGAATTTGTTTTCATCTTGCAGTGGTAATAAATGTGATGCTCACTTGAGATGGAAATTATAAGTGGTGCTAACAATGTCAATCGAAGAAAACACCTTTCTTAAAGAAATGATTATTGCGATGACTGTATAACAAGGATTATATCAAGGTTGTCAGAGTAGAAGCTTCAACCTTCAGGGAGCAGATTTCATTAGGCCTTGGTGGAGCAAAAAGGGAGCTCTACCATTATAAGAAACCCCTATATAATAGCACAGATAGTTTTAGAAAAGAATAATGGAGAGCAAAAAGGAAATGACAGTTCAAGGACACTTTTACTTCCAGCAGAGCCTGTTTTGTGACGTACTGTTGTTGCATAGAGAGAGGATGCCAGTCATACCACTGGCCCAGGTTTCAGAGGCCTGACACCCACACCAAGCACCCTAGTGGGATGACAGTATTGATGTGGTGTGTCTGCCTTACTGTCATCTCCAGTGATGGCCATGGTCCTAACAGCTGACAGGCAAGCGCTTCCATGTGGAGATGAGTCATTTCAAATGTGGGGGAGCTGCTGCCATTTCAGGAAGACACTTTGATAGCAGGCTTGTGACTGCTCACAATCATTGTGATTGGTTCACTCCCAATGATTTCCCTTCCAAAAGACTGAACCAATGTGGATGAGCCTTAGAATGGATGGGTAACAGTTTATATAAACAACAACCCAAATCAAATCATATTCCACAGCTAAAATAACAAAAGCAAATTAACTCAGCTTGACTTATGCTGAAAGGAATACAAAATACAAAATATGCTCACCGAGACCCTTTGGTGTGATGCCGCTGCTGTCTGCAGGGTTGACGGCCCAGTGGTAGTACTTTAGCGTATGCATGAGCTGAAGCACTGTGCCCACTCGACGAATCGTGTTGTAGATGGTTGCCGTGCCAATGAACTCAGCAGAGAGGTATGTGTACAGAGAAAGCTGCACCTGGAGTGAGAGCACACACATACATGTATTCATGCTATTAAGAAGTAGAAAAAGTGATCAGTCCTCAGAACCTTATATCATCCAAGACATTTTACTGTTGTGGATTGCACCAACTGAGCCTATTATCCTTGCAGGTGTATGGTAAGGATGGCCACTGACCCCATATTACTCAATTTCATAATTGTCGCAGCTCCATTCTGTTCAGTGATGATTAGCATGTCCTCTGTAATTAGCAACAGACCTGACAAGAATCCCTAATCCCACCACAGCCATTCCTGCTGTAAATACTAAGGGCTTCTTCCCTTATGTCATAAATTAAAGGATATTAACGAGTCAAATGTGAGTCATGATGAAAGGCGGCACTGTGGTTACGATGTGAGCGTGATGTGATATGGTTTGAGGCTACTGAAATTAAACACTGGAGATAAGTGAACACCATGCTGTTGGTAATGTAATTTCCATGAGAAGAGAAAAGTAGAATGCACTTACACAATCTTATTTGTCTACGAGGACAAGGTCAGTAGGCCCGTGTAATTAATGCATATTGCATGCTCCAATCATTCACACAGCTGGCTCTCTGTACCCCATGCAGCTCGGGGATAGGGATAGAGGAAACATGGACTTTGTGGCATGTCCTAAGGGAAGGAGCCAATGCAGCACTGTGTGCCGATGTAGCTAAAAGTGTTCTAACCCACTTCATTACCTCGCTGTTTCTCTCATTTTTTTCTCCCTCTTGCTCTACGCTCTATTTTGGAGGAGTGTCACAGGCAAGCCTCCAGACACTTTTGTATTTATTTCCCCCTTTTATTTATTCATGGCTTGGCCCACCAGCAGCATTCCTGAGGCAAATGTATTTGCCACACAAACTCAGCTCCTTTGATATACCTCATCCCATTTTTTCATGGGTCATTATTTAAAAAGAGGGTAAAAAAAAAACTCTAGAGCATTTAAAAAAAACTTGGTTTGGTTGAAGACAGGAAAGTGGAGGCAAGTAATGAACTCTGCAACCATGTAATGTCTCATAAATGTGTGAATCTATCCGGTGTGTGTGCTCCACTATACTCCCCAGACACTTTGGTCAGTGTCAGATGGGACATAAATAGAAACTGTCATGGTGTGAAACTCCGTTATTTTTTTTATTTTTTTAATCTGACAAGTCAACATCGTTTTGCATTTGGCTCATTAAAATAAGCTGTATCAAAGTTTCAAATTTTGTAGTATAAAAAAACACAGGAAGATAAAATTTCCATTTGCAATCATATTTCACCACAGGGAATTTGACACCAGTGGGATACATACTTAACAACATTAAATTTACAGCTCTATTTCCTTTGAAACACAGGCACCTGTTTCAATTTCCGTCTCTACAAGAAAAATAAGGATGCAATGGATTACTGAAGCCTTCTGTGGTTGAAAGCTGCTGATTTGCATCCACATCGGCGCACATGCAAGACGCCTGTCACTTCATGGGCTGAGTTACCTATAGGAGCTTACCTTGGCAGGGGTGTGGATCCAGATGGCTGCATTGAACAGGATGTGGTCACACAGCTGCTTCAGCAGCGGTGCCCCGTGTGTCAGACCATCCAGATACTTTGCAAAAGAGAGGAATTGCTCTAATACAGCCCTGGTGATGTGAACACGTGATGACTGTGGGAAGAAGCACAACGACATGTTAAACAATAATGATATGGCCAAGCCTTCTCTGCTGCAAGCATGTACTTTTCTTTCCTGATACTGACTGCATTATGAAGAGCAACACCATATGGTGACTGTTGTTCTTTGCAGTACCACATCAATAGAAAACACCAAAATATCACAAAAAGCACAACTGTCACTCCATCACAAAGGTAGGTCATTTTTGGGTTGAATGACAGGTGGACACATTAATCATGGAGGTGGTCAGCACCAGAGAAAAATAGTAGTAGTAGTAGATTTCCATGAAACTTGTTGCAATGGTGCAACATGGGCCAAAAAAAAACACATTACATATTGAAGCATATCTGAATCACAGGGTGGATACACAAATGATGTTTCACTGTCGTTAACATTGTGAGATAGGGCATTTGTGCTGCATTCATGTGGTGTTGGAATATTTAAAAAAAATTGTTCCCAATCATACTTCAAGGCTTACCAGATGTGTTCCATTGCTCTATGGTTTCACACAAATAATTGAAACAGTCATCATCGTGTTGTTTAAACACTAATAAGCAATAAGACACATCTTTTTGCAACTTCCATCTTATTTTAAAATGTTGATTTAAAATTTAAACACACTGAAGTAGGAAGAACAGCTTTCCAACTCAGGAATTGGGACATCAGAGGAACATGTCAATGCACCATTGGCCTTATCAGAGGTCTGCGCTCTCTGAGTGCCATTCTAGTTTAGGTAGGCATTTATTTATTAAATGTTTCTACTGCTTTGGCTTGCTTTGTGTGCTGCTTAAGTGATGAATGCATTTTAGTCAATGCTTTGAGTATCATTTAAAAAAGCACTAGTCAAAATCTTCTAGTTCCTTGAAAGGTTTTGTCATTTCCCATGTATGTAGGCTCAGTTAAAAGGATCACTTGGTTTTGAGCGTTCTACTTATGTTCTGCAGCAGCATGTTGGCATAGGTGATGAATCTACTTAGCTGTTTTGTCAGGTTACTGAATCTAAAAAAATGTTTTAACAAAATTAGGGCAAGTTGTAGAAGCTTGACATTGCAGAGAATTTCACTTTGACAAATATCGTTACGGCTCCTGTCTGGCACCTGTTCTCTGCCCGGGTGGGGACGTGGTGAAGGCAGAAGAGAGGGAAAAATGAAGGCACGGGGAGAAGGTGTGGCATAAACAGATCACGAACAGATGGTGCGATATGTGGAAGTGTGAAACCTGGCAGCGGGAAGGAAGCAAGAAAAAAAAGCAGCTCTCAGGTGCCGACTCTGCCTGGCTGTTAGTTAACAGCAGCTGAAGCCAGCAGGCAGGCAAGTCACTGAGTGACAAAGTGGAGTCATTTCTCAGTGCTCTAAAAGAGCCAGCACTCTGGGGAGGCCGGCAAGCTGCTAGATCTGCATCACAAAATGGGTAAATAAAGATTGATGCGGAAAGAGGTAAACCGAGGGGGGGAAAGGGGAAGAGAAGTAGTCTTGTGGTGTTCTTCCTCTAGCTCTGTTTAGTTCAAAGACACATTCAGGACTCTACTTCAGGCAATGGAAGATCAGACTGTTGACAGGGCTTTGGGTGAGTGCAGACAGATACAGTGCACATTTATAGTTAGGAGGGTGAAAGAATCTTTAAAAGCAGATGGTCCTTTCAGTGAAAAACTTGTCAAATCTCTGCACATCAGTGTATCATTCATCATTTTACTCAAGCAGGAAATGAAAAGTTGGACATTTTTCAAATACCTGCTCAAAGTGAGAAAAATTATGCTGTGATGGGTTTGCCTGTTCCCAGACTATTGTTCTAAATGTATTAGGATCTTAAGTATAATGTTGTCCGGAAGCGAGAGTGTATCCAAGACAGTAGCTGTGTGGGTGTGGTGAAATTGACCAATTTAGAAATGGCATGTTCCTGAGAAATAATGGGTCACTGTGGTTAGGGCATAGCTGCAATATATCATGGAGGCTCTACTTTACCTTCTCTAGTAGGTATCCAATCACCAGAAAGCCTTTTCCTCCCAGCATCTGCTCCTGCATGGCCACAGAGCTCTTGAGCAGCTCAACCAGAAAGGCCAGGAGAGTGGCACTACAAAACAAGAGGACATAACATCTCACCCAGGGATAAAATACCCATCTATTCACACTCTCATCAGGTGGTGAAGGAGTTATTCTATAAACTACAGCAGCATGAGGGGACAGTGTGACAGCGGGAAAAAAACAAGGTCATTTTCAAAGGATGTCAGCAATCAGCTGGGAACTCCAGCTCACCACTTTCATCCCACTTTAATTCAAAAGAAAGCCTGGGCTCGCTGGGCTCTCTTGGGACAGAGTGGTCTGGGGGTGGCGAGTTGTAACAGGGTGTGTGTGTGTGTGTGTGTGTGTGTGTGTGTGTGTGTGTGTGTGTGTGTGTGTGGTGTGTGTGTTTGTAAGGTGGGGGGAAGGGGTTCAAGGGGGCAAGGTAGTGTATTGAAGATGATTTTTTTTCCTCTTTGTTCGAGGGCTTTTCAGTTGAAGCCTCTGGCTGAGTGACAGTGGTGCTCGGTGACACTTCTTAATCGGCTTTCCCTCACATCCTCCAGTGGCCTCCGCTCTAGCGCAACAATCACAAGGACACAATCACTCCTGAGCAGGCTTGCCCATAGTTACAGTACCACACAAACACTACATGCATACAAACTCATACGACTGAATGTGAACTTTGCTATGCTTTGTGTCTGTTTGCCTGTCTTGTCACTTGCTCTTTTCTCACTACTACTTCAACTTAGCTGTAACTGAGCCAAGGGTGAAACCTACAGAAGTGGGCGACAGTCAACTCTTTTTCCCTTGGTTTAGCCTCTGATCCTTCACTACAAGCACAGCTTCCTTCAAATGTGGCAGAGCCATAGTGACTGATATTATCTCACCGCCGTTTGGAATTCAATGTGGCACAGAGTAACATGATATTACATGTTTATTAAAGAGAATGCTTTTTAAATCTGTATTGCAGGGTTTCTGTTGAGAACAGCAACTGTAGATCCACGGGCGTTATAGAGAGATGATTGTTGCAGAAGCTTTGAACTCCTTTAGGCTTTAGAAAGGACTCAATCCAAAAAGCCAAGGCAAGGACAAAGCAAGTGTTGCAGAAAGTGACACACTGTGAGGGAAAGACCCTCGACACAGCTCAAGCAAAAAACAGAGAGAGAGAGAGAGAGAGAGAGAGAGAGAGAGAGAGAGAGAGAGAGAGAGAGAGAGAGAGAGAGAGAGAGAGAGATGAGACTAGACTAGACTAGACTACAGAGGCAGTGAGCTTTGGGCATCAGGGGTTTGTGCTGCTGTGTGGCCACTCACGCGTCTATCTGGTGCTGTCATTGGACTAACGTGGGGATTAGAGCAGAGCTCAGACTCCATACAGGGCACAGTGGGAAAGCTTTGGAATGACCAGCTCAGGATGACGGGGATGAGGGAGTCTGAACCGGAGAGTTGAGATAATATTGAAAACTGGACTACGGCTTGACCAAAGCTGGTATTATAAGCAGGCAGCGGTCTACGACAGATATATTGGTACACTTTGACAAAAATCGCAATATGTAATGCAGAAACACCTATATCATCATAATGTTTTTCCAACCGACACCAACTCTAATTCTGGATTTTGAGACTGTATTATCAAGATGTCACTTCTTGCGCTATGATACTACATGTATGTGTAACTGTAACACCACCAAAAATAGTGATAATATTTAACAAGTCTATGAAATTCCAATTAGGAGAAGTGAGATGCATCTATTTTGCACCCTCACTTTCATTAGGACTGATAACACATATACATAAGCATCAAGACGTCATCAAATTCACATTAACTCCAAATTGCCCTTTTGTCAGGAAGAATTTTGTGCGTAGAATTTGAGGAATCAACTCAGTTTTCCAGAAAGTGAACATTTCAAGTACAGCAACATTTTGACTTCTTACCATACAGTAGGTTCCACCTGGCTGTCGTTCAGCTGATGGTAGTCCAGCTGAGCGAAGAGTGGGAAGAGCACCTGGATCCCACCAATGGAATGGATGGCACTGTGGATGGAGTGAGTCACTGTGGCTTTTACATCCTGTGGGGATAATAGAAACCAAACAAAACAGACTTTAGTAAAGACATTTTAAAATAAGTGGACTGTAATCGATATCTAGGTCAGTGATACTGTGCTAGCTTTGAGTACAGCAACTGACCTGTAGCATAAGGGCGTGCGGTGAGTGCACAAAGATGGAGGCGTTTTCTTTAGGCGAGGACTCCAGGCAGAGCTGGGCATCAGTGGCCTTGGCGTTGTAGGTGAAGGCGATGGAACTGGCCAACTTACCATCGTACAACACCTGCTTGTGATGCTCTGCTAAGTGGATATCGCTCTCTGACTTGAACTTAAATGTGCTCTGTAACAAAAGACAGAGAGAAAATGTGAGAGAATAAAGTGGAGATGAAGAGATAGATGGAGAGAGTGAGAGTGATAGATCGAGTAGCTCCTTCCTGCACACCATCAGTGTCTCTGGGGTGTTATCTTTTACTTATAACTTGATTAAAAAAAAAAATCCATTCAAGAAGGAAAAATGACAAGATGTTTTTTTTTTAATTAGCAACCGCACATTTCTAGAGGTCAGGATTTCTTTCTTGGCATTGAGTGGGTAACAGTCATTTAAAGCTATCCTTTTCATCTCTATCATTTTGTAATGCTGCAATCAAATCATAAAGCAATTGTGTATTTGCTTTTGAGGGATGCGAACTGTTCTTAACTCAATAACTGAGCACAGTTTGTGTCTGGGCATGTAGTGAAATTAAGCTGCAGTATGGTATTAAATTGCTTAAGAACAGCTTCATTCTAGGCGCAGGAAAATAAAGCAGAGACTGTAATTGCATTTCCAATAAACAAGGCATAAAATGTAATAATAATAGATTTTTATTTTGAAGTGCACATATTTTAACGATTTTATCTTCGTGCCTCTTAGGGGAGATATGAGATTGTATGGTTATGTTATCTTATGTAGATATATGTTGCAAATCTTTTCTTAGTGTTTTAATTCTGTCGTGCTTTGAATGTTTAAGTTGGAGTCTTCCCTTTCTATCTCAGTGGGAGCATTGTTTGATGACAAGTCTACTCTAAAGTACAACAATTAGGAGGAACAGGGGCTGATCAGAGGGATCGGAGTTGCTTTGATACCACAGATAATTGTTTACCTGCATTAATTTAACGCAGCCTTTTACTCTAGCCTGTTCTGAAGCAATCCCAAGCCTAGCACAGTCACTGCTGAACCCTCATGAAGACACAGTGGAATGGAAAAAGGCTACAGAGATAGTGTACAATGATTGCAATATATCACTTAGAAAACATTAAGATGTTTACCAATGCATAGGGTTCTTTCTATTTTATTTCTTCTCTAGGTTTCTTCTGTTCAAATACACTTTGCACTCAGGGAATGGGAGCAAATATGAGAAGAGTTTATTCAGTATGGCTGAAAACACCTTCAAATTAAAGCTGGCAGTGTGCAATTTAGCTTCGAGTTACTGTGTCACTTCACATCCAAAGTAATCAGACTCTGAGTCAAAACATTGTGCAAATACTTGCTGAGATCACAATATAGACTCAGTATTTATTTATAGGCTTTATTTATTGAATCTCAGCCCACCACCCTAATGCCAGAGAGGGAGGAAAACTAGAACTAAATCACACCAAGCTGCAATACATATATAAACTTTATAGCAAATCTATATATGCTGTTCTGACCCTTTTTAATTCTCATGAAATCTTGAAAGAATAATAACTTGAACCAGAACACTAGTGATTCAATGATTAAAGTGATAAATGAATGAAGTGCTGTACAATGTGTAATTTTCTGACACTTGGGTCTCTCAATCCAAGCAATAACAAAAATGCCATCATTGGAGCAGGTTTTTCCCAGTTAGGGTTCCTTCAGTGTTCATTGTTCCAAGAGGTTTTCCCTGGGAGCCAAATTATCCACAGAGGCCTACTCTTCAAAAGAAAAGGACATGGTGATTAAAACCAGAAAAAAACACACTGAATAAAGCAGTTTCACCTTAAAAATCAGTGCATCTCTGACGCTGTTCAACATGTCGGCAGAGGCGCTGCTAACTACATTTGCTCATCTTATTTCTCTGATAACTTAAGATCCAGACTCTCAGAAGGTCCCGAGAGCTGAATTATCCAAAGGCGTCTACTCCTCTTTAAAAACAAATGGTCTCAACGATTTAAACTGGTACAAACACTGAATCAAGCAGTTTTATACAAAAAAAAGAAAGTTGTGTTTTAGGGGAGGTGTCGGAGCCGAAATGCCCCTAATGTTTGCTAAAATAGTTTCTCGGATAACTTAAGATCCAGACATCCGATGACTTAAATCCTTAATCTGCTTAAAATATAAAGTTAAAAAATACCAAGATCTTAAAGGGTATTATAAAAATGTGGCTAAAAAGTGGAAGAGTAAATCCATTAAAGCTTCTGGCAGTAAACCACAAAGCTGACACATGCACAAATTAAAGAGAAAATGCCATTGACAGGTGATGGTGACCAAACAAAAAGGACCATATTATTTATAATAACAGCTTTCTTAAGGTTTGAACATTGTTGGAAACATTTGGGATAATGGAAGTACACAGCTCAACAAAATGTGTAACATAATCGTCTTTTTGTCATTTTGATGCATAAATGTTACATATTATACCTTTAACCTTTTTGAGGGATCTATACTGTCTTATATGTTGTGTCATGTGAGTTTTGAAATTTCAGTATTTTTAAGACTTATGAAGGCCTGTGTAAAAAGAACTGGGGTTTTTAATCAGTCAGGGGCTCCGTAACACATTCATTTTGGCGGACATAAAAAATAGCTGATCAATAACAGACTAGTCTTAATTTACTTAATCAATTAACTGTTGACAGATGAGCCGAATTAATGCGTCAATGCAATGTGAATGGAATACGCTTAATCAAGAAATCAAGTCTTCTAATCAGGAGGGTTAAATTATTAATGAATGAGAGAAGTGTTTTCCTTCCCTCTCTGACTCACGAACAGCGAGTGGATGGTGATAAGATAAAGAGAGAGAGAAAGAGCTGAAATAACAGTGAGGAAACAACCATCTGGTCCTAGAGGGACTGTAGATAAATACAGTATGTTATGCAACACAAGCAAACAGGGTTCATGCAGCTGCCTAAAAGGCATCTAAATCTGGGTTGCTTGTTTTTAGTAAGGGAGTAAATGGATAAAAAGGTGAGCTGACTCAGGTTGTCAATGGTACAGTGATTGTGCAGTCTATTCTGAGTGCCTATAAAGTTTTAAGTAGGTGGCAAGCTTTAGAGGAAACACACAGCATAACGCTATATTATTATTTTACTGTATACCTGCTACAGATATTGCACAACAGGATACTTAAATCTGCTTGTATTGAAGCAGTTTTCAATGTCATTATGCTAAATTTTCTGATCCTAGAACTTAATCCTCTGCATTTCAGATTTTACTTTGGGCAAGTTAATCCTTTTTCCAAATAATACTGGTCAAAATCCATGTATATTTACTGGCGCTATACGTGTAGCCCCGTAGCATTATTCTAGCAGAAGTTTTACAGGGAAGTTCCAGAAACTGAGAGGATTGAGCTACATTTAATGGCATATCTCCTTCCAGTCAGATGATAAAAAAAGGCATAAGAGGTATTCTGTTCATCTGCTGTGATCAAGTCCAAACGGCAGCCAGCATGCATCTCATCATGTAGTCTCTAACATCCTTCAAAGGTTCCTACTCATGAAACCCAAGTGACAAGAAATAACAAGCTCCAGTGCCCTGGACTTTAGTGTGAGCCCTGCCGCAGTGTGAAAATAATGATCTCATGGGTTGTGGCTACAGTAACAAACCCTGTAGCATGACAGTATCATTCCACAGGCCAGCCAGTCATATAAAAGAATTAGAGCACAGCTGCCTCCTTCCTCTCCCAGTGCCAAAGGATGTCACTGACCTGGGGCATCCCCACAACTCCCTACAAGAAACAGACTGACTGCTGACAAGCTGGGAGACTCCCATGCTACAGTACCTGTAGTCTAAGTACGACTGCAGACTGAACAATGTGGTCAACAATGCAATAGTTTCCAAAGAAATCAAAAACAGATTTAAGTATTAACTCAATGTTAAATGTTTAACTGACAATGAGAAGTGATGCTGTAGCTGCAGGGACATCATTTATTGCTTGCTTGAACCATTTTGAACATATTTGCTATCGTCTCATGACCGCAGCAACTTCAAATTGTCTACCAAAACATTTACAGTGGCAAAAAAATGTACGTGGACCTTTTGAGATTATGTATTTATTTCCTTCATTGATTTGTCATAAAAAGTGATCTGCTGTGCATCTATGTGACAAGTGTAGACACTGTGGCCCTCATTTATTAAACAAACGTAGAAACCAGCGCAGATCTGAGCGCAGGATTCCTGTGTGATTCATCAAACGTTGATATCTTTCCAATCACAGTGTAAGAATGGTCGGCTGTTGATAAATGTGGCGGCTGCAAAAGCATCAAGTCATTTCAATATTATGCTCTAATATAGACTGGGCTGGACGCAATATGGCCAAAAAGAGTTTTTTTTCCTTCTCTTTTTTTAAGTCACATTTATTAGCAAAGTGCTCCATTCCAAATAACAACACAGCAGAGCGAAATAAACATTCATTCAAGCAGGTACAGAAATATGCAGCAATGGGGGTTTATTAAATAAAAGTATTTATAGTTATATACTCAAACAAGTTCAGTGAATATTTTACATTTGGAGCACAGACTTAAAGTTTTCACAGCTTTTTGGTTGCAGTCAGGAGGTAAATAAAAAGAAATGTATAAAAATGGTTTTGACATGTGAGAGCTTGTCATTTAAAGTTCTACATCAGTACTGTGTCATTGCATGGCCCCTACACATTATATATAACATTTGTCTTCCCTGTCTTCCTGAGGACCAGGACTGTGCAGCTCCTCCGTCTCGTCTACAGCAATCTGTGGCGCATACTGCAGAGCAGTGTTGGCACAAATTCAATGGGATAATCTGACTCATGTAGAACACATATGGTAGTGATGATAGAGGGCAAAAACAGAAATAACTCAAAGTGCATCATATGAAAGGACGTAGAAGTCATGGGTTAATTGTTTTGACGAGTCAACTCAATGACTAATACTTTGTGTTTAGTGAAGCTGTCACTGGTTTTTGCTGTGATGGCTGTTACTTTATGACTCCAGACCAGGCTATTTCCAAGAGCTCAAAAGAGATTGTTAACCAGAATAAATATCTTTTAAAAAACAACTCTGTTGTGTTTGCCCGTATCCACTGGGGATAATATTCTTCATCCTGAGTTACATCTGTCTCAACTGTGAGGCAATTCTCTTGCATGAATCTTTCAACCCACAATTTCCTAGCCTTTCACCAAAGCTTATGAACTCTGCCGAAACAGCAGTGATGAATGACAGTTCAATATGACAGTCAGCTTCTGTCTGCCCCGGTGTCTGTAGAACCAGCACTCTCTCTTGATGTTATCTCAGAATTCAGACATAGAAATATACAGCAAAATTTGTTGGTACTACAAATGAAATAACCAGGTCGCCATCTCGGTTCACAGTGCAATTTCCATACAGTAATATGAAAAGAGCCCAGGGAGCAGATTCTTCTAACCGGTCTGTCAGATATTCAGCCATAAATCATAACATGCGGTAAAAAATAGTGACCCTAGGCTGCAATAATCTCTGCATTTCAACTAACTGCAGAAGTTACAGTTAGATTTAATCCACTGTGTGAGCAAGAGAAAGCGTGTCAAACATCAAACATGGATGAGAGGACTTCAGGATCAGGAAATAAATCATACATCAGCTCAGATGCTTTTTCTCAGCCTGTGGAGCTGAGCAGAGTTGAAACAGATAAAAAGAAAGTCCAATGTACATACTGTAGCAGCTCCTGGCAGTTCTCAATTAAAACAGACAGGGCTCTCGTCGCCTGGACAGCACTCCCATTACAACAACCAATCAGTGGACCTGACAACTCTCTGACCTTCCATCCCAACTCACCTGGCTGGCTCTATCACCCTCACCATTACCAACACCATTCACAGCTTCATCAATTGCGGGTAATTGTCTCCCCGGGACATGCTCTTCATTATTTCGAGAAATCTGGAGGATTGCTCCGCTGTGTGCTACCTCTCTAATAGAAGGTCTAGAACCACAATTAAGGAGGTAAACGACAAGTCACCTGCCATTAGCGAAAAGACCAAACAATGACTTCTCCTGGGAATTTCTAGGCATTCATAGACCTGATTGAAATCACAAACATCCATCTCACAATTCTCAACAGTGCAGGTTTTACAATGACATTGCCAATGACTAATACTCCTTCCTGCCATAAAAAAGACTAATTTTGTCTTGGAAGCAGCCAGAGAGCAAACAGAGTTAGTGTAAAATAGACAGATACATTGTAAATTGTCTGAGACACATCCTGTGTTCAAAGCTGATTTGGCAGCGTGTCTCATTCCTCCATTCGTGACAGAGTGCAGAGTTTAACGCTGTAAAGAAACAGCAGCATGTTGTGAGCGTCAGGGAAAGTGAGACAGTGAGAACGTGAGAGAGAGCAGTCTCTGAATCTGAGAATAAGCCGAGGGCATGCTCTGTATCTCTTTCAGGATGAGGAGAGTATTTGGGGGCAGAGTTAAAATAAAATAAATAAAACTGGAATTTAAATTCTAAATAAATGTGCAAACCAAATATTTTGTCACCATGTGATTAACATTCACAGCTGAATCTCCTTCTGGGTAGGTCAGCATCTTTATATATTCACAATCTTTGGTCTTTGTCAAGAAGCTTGGGAGTGCTACACCTGCTGCAGCTGATATAAGTCGGCTCAGGACTCTATCCCCTCGGAGGGCCTGCTGCTTGCCTCTGTGTATTGTGCCATTATTTCCCAGAAGGAGGTAATTTATGCAGCCGTTTATCTGGGAGGAAAAGCATCGCTCCCAGGACGGAGACACATGGAGAAAGAACTGTGGCGGGGCAGCACTCGGCATTGATTTCACAGATTGATAGGTGATGCACACTGCTTACATGTAATCTAATTTAGTCACCCTCAAGTACATACCTTATAGCCTGGTCCTAGCTGATGAATTGCAAATATCTGCGCAGGATTGAGGGCTTCACTGAACACGTAGACGGCTCCTAGCTGCCCGCAGAATACTCTGTTTGCATCTGCGGTCTCCGAGGAACCAAGGAAGCACTTATCATAACTCTGCAAAATGAGATATAAAAGGAAAAGGCTTCATCATTTCAGACATAAGGACTGTAATTTACTTCACACATGGATTAATTAGCCTTAGGGCAAAAAGTACAAGATTTGATTGCGCAAATGGATTATATTTTGTATATTTTCTCCTAGAAATTGTATTTTCAATATAACTCTCCCAAACAATGTCACCTTCTGTGTTGTTTCAGTGTCACCATTGACAATTCCCTATGGGAAATGAAAAACAATGTCTCTGATTCATAAAGAAAGGAAACCTCAATATAACCTCTGGGATAGAGAATACGTGCTGTGATTGCAATCAGGATCAAATTGAAGGATAACTTGCAACAGCAGCGGCTAATTAAAGACTGACAAAACAGTCTATATGAAGGCCTAGATGAGTGGTCCTGGGGAAAAAAACCCATCAGATTTGTTTATAGAGAATTCAACATCTTGATCAAGCTGGTCTTATTTTTAACTCTGTTAGAAAAGCCCATCCAATCTGATTTAAGTGTGATGTGTGTGTCACACATAACTATGCCAAATAGGCTTGTGAAATTATGTAAAACAGTTACAAAGACTTTAATCTTCAGTCCTGCTTCAAAAGTTGGCAAGAGCTGAAACACGGCAGTAATCTTATTTTTTTTAGGTCATTAGGCAAAAGGCACTGGTCAGCCAGTGGCTACACTGGAGTACCTTACCCCTAGAGGCAAAATCATCGTCAAGTAGTGTATGTAGGATGTTTTATTGTAGATAGTGATGCTTGAGCCCATACTGTCATTGAGTATGAAAAATGAGAGAAAATCACAGAGTGTATAAATAGCTAGGCTGCCTGAGTGAGTATATAGAGCCTGATTAATCTGAAACAGTTATGGTCGGTCTTTACGGTTATTGAGAAGCAATCTATTCTAAACTATTCTCTTGCTGTGTCTGTGCTATGGTTTTAGTATCTTTGTGAAGCAGCTGCTTTTGTAGACATCACAGGAAAATGTCCTCCTACCTGTCTTTTTAGGTGTGGGAAATTTTCTCCACAAAAACTATCCCTCACAAGTTAAGGCAGCTTTACTTATGTGGTGGAATATTTCATGAATCACACTTATATCTCAACCTGTCATTTGCACAATCTTCCCTTGAAAACACAGAAACAGTGTGAAGCACACCTTTGAAAATGTGTCTCATCTTTGCAGGCACAAATTGCTTTTTAAATCTGTCCCAAAGAGTTATGTGTGACAAAAGTTTCCAGTCATTTAAAAATGGAAATATAATACATTTAAAACAAGAATTGCTTCTGGCTGATGGTATTTACAGTCTATGTACTCATATATAATATAGCTACTGAGATTTAGCCATTTTTCACTCTATGCATAAATCTGTTCTCCAAATGTTTGATTTTCCATCTTTCACCTGCTAATATAAAACAATTCTGTGACAAATGGATATACAAATTAAGAATGAAATGCCGGTCATATATCGGAGAGAAATCCAAGTTGATGTGGTAAAACTCATTTGGCTCGATGAGCATTATTGAAGATGTATGTATGTCACAATTCCCAGCCGTGTGAGATGTCGATGTGGCAGCCTCAGTCAGCCCTGTGCTAATAAACATCAAAATGAGGGAAAAAATAGCAGCGAGGAGGAATAAAAAGAAGAGTGCTTACATCATTTGTGTTGACGTGCCATGCCATGTCTCCATAAGAAACGAGCTGTCCATTCACATAGCATCTGATTTCACTGTTCCTCCAGCGGCTGTAGATGTGAACTATACTGATCATGTACCACTGAGGGAGAGAAGAGAGTCAGATTAAAACATTTTAATAAGTGAATAACAGAACACTTTCTGTGTCATTATCTTGTAAGAGTGTCTTTGCACTTTACACTTGACTAAAACTACAATTGAGTTTGGTTTACTGAGAAAAAACACAACCAACATTTGTGGTCTCCAATTAGTTTCTTTAAAAGCTGAGAGTTCAGATGACCTCAAAGTAACAGGTTTTATAATGTTCTAAAAATCCGCAGTGAATAATAGATCAGAGAAAAGGCTAAGAAGAGGAAAGAGGCAACTCATTTTTTACTCAGCACAAAGCAATGTCAGACACTTGCTGTAGTTATTCAGTGAGAAAACAAGTCTGCAGCTAAAAAGGTGACTTCAAAAGATGTCATGTCAAGTAGTTGAAAATTCACATTAAAGAACCCAAAAAATAAAGACATTGATCTCTTAACAACTGTGTTAGAGGGAAATAATGATGGAACTCTATTGGCATATGTCTTAAAAACCTCTGGCCCTTCCCGTTGGGCACATTTATTGATGTGTGACAGTGAAAGAATGAATGTAATCCATTATAATAACTTCTGTGTTTCATCTAAGGCAACTATTACGACATTATAAAGAATTAAAAATAGTTTATACATTTTACATAATTATTTGCTTCCTGTTTATTCTTTGTGTCAAAAGCTCTCACAACTCTTAAATGATTTATTTTATTGACAGTAGATCCTTTTCATATGTTGCACCACTTACCCAGTCAGTAAAGTGGAGCATATCTTAAGTTTTGTATATATGGTAATAACATGGAAACGCTAGATATTTTATTTATTTCCTAGTATAACTTTTTAGCTGCGTTTCACTTTCAAGTTTTGTGTTTTTATCCACGGGTTTATCTCACATCCTGTGTTGCCGATGCAGCAGCTGTAGTACTGATGTCAGGTCTTTTTGATTAAACATTCAAGGTCTATCCAAATTTTCTCCTTACTCAGTTCATTTTTTGCCTCTGAATTATAAAGGTGAAAACAGAGGTATCAATCTAACCATGTGTCCAAGCTTCAGACAAAAACTGAACCAAGAATAAAGTAGTTCTTGACAGGAAGGTGAAGAAGACAACATGTATCAATAAATGTATAAAGTTTAATTTCAAAAACACGATTACACATAAAATTATAGGTTTTCACTGGTGTTTCATAGATAAATCAAATTCAGCCATGTACAAGGGGCCTTTCACCAATAAGATTTATTTAAAAGAATTTATGGGAAAAAAACATTGTCTTAATAATAATTTGACTTTCCTGTTCTGAAAAACAGAAAACAAATGTAACATTATATATAGCTGCAGACTCTAAACACTCACACTGTCATCTGATTGTATGAACACTGGGTAAGACTGGTACAACCACTCTCAGCAGTCAGCAATAGGTTTTCCATCTCCTCTGTGACTGTGTGCCCACTGTTTATTAGTTTGACCCATGAAGGGCACTGTGAGCAGTCTAATGGAATTACAGCCGTCTACACACAAAGGTAAGGACACTTAAAAGAGGATTCATGGCTGAGGGGAAGAGTGCAAGCTGCCCGCAGATAATTTAAAACGACACTTATCCGCAGATGTCTGAACCCAAAATCAATTAAAAACTTAATTCAACATGTTTTATCTTCTAAGAGCTTCTACAAAACGAAACCTGCTCTGTGGCAGTAGGAATGGGATGGATGCTTGTTCCCAGGTGCTGTGTGAAGGCTCTAATTGTTTGACACATGCTTTGAGCCGGTTCTCCTCCTCTGCAGGGACAGCTACGCAACACTAACACTCCATGCTAAATTAAGTTTCATTTTCTCATCTACATTTACATCCAATTACACCTGCAAGACTCCTCTGGGGGCTTTAAACACTTCAGGTGTATGTGTTGACATACAACTTTGTAATGCCAATAAAAAAAAAAGAGCAGGTGGTGGGTAGTTAGTCAAGTGTCGTGCCTAAACTGCAGGGTGTTTTCAAGTAGTGTAATTTTTAGCTTTTCAAATTATATCTGAAAACTTTAGCATTTTCAACGCACCTCAAAAAACAAAATGATAAGCTATTCTGGCATACAGAATGTCCTGCGGTTCCACTGCCTCTATTTAAATGTCTTAGGTCTAAATAACAGAATCATATGTCATATAACAGCTGAAACACACGATTAAAAGTCAAAGCTGGCCTTACCTTCCTGGGCTGAAAATCATACTTCACACAATGCTGGAAACCTTTTCCTTTGGACTTGAGTGATGTCACGATCAAGCAGTTACCAACAAAATGTGCAGAGTACCCAATGCCCTTGCTGGTCCGAAAGCTGTAAACAGAAACATGCAGTTTAAATCATGAGCAATAAACTCAACAGGTTCATTTATCAACAAGCAGGATAAAATTCATCCCAACTGAAATGGAAAGTATCTGCCAAATTATGCAGTCTGCATTTTTTTCCTAACTGAAACCATACCTTTGGATATTTCCTCCTTAACAATACTGCACAACCATACAAACCAATAACTGACTGAAACATAGTTTTTGAATGCCTCACGCTATGCAGACACAAAGCAATTTTCAGGAGTAATTGACATGTAATTCATACGATTCTTATGAGAATTCTGATATTATGCTTAACCAGCTACAACAGTGAAATACCCATGGGACAACAGCCACTGCAGATTGCGCAGGCATGGTAACAACTACAAAGACGGAGACACATGAAAAACACTTAGCTGATGAGCTCACTTCAGTGAGGCTCCCTGGGTCGAATGCCTCTCCTCTGATCTTCTTGACTCCACGGATAAAAGATATATAATAGCAGCACTGAGGAAAAAGCTACCTGTATACAATATGACTGTACAGCCCACATGCTGCACACACACCAACAACCTTACAATACTACACTCGTTCTCTATTCTTTCCCTGCCTCGTTTTAACATCTTTTTCACTGCTGACATGTACTCCCTCCACTCCTACAGTCTTTAGGTCTAAAGCAGTGTACCATCTTCAAAGCCCCCCACCACCACCACCCACTGGGATCATCTAAAACAAACAGACCTCTTTGACAAGGCAGATAAAGAGAGCACAGGCTGTAATACTGTGTGGTGCATGCAGGCCAGAGAGATATAGAGCCTCACACCTAGCTACCCCTGAGCCAGCCAGGACGCTCCAGTGGACAAGCCTGCTTGTGATTACACATCAGGTGGAAAGCAGCAACCTTGGTCCGCTTCTGAAGATACAATTCTTTTTTGTTGTCTACATGCCCTGCCACTGAGCTATGAGGCCCTCGTGCAATGCATAAACAGGATTAGCTCGGCATATCTCAGCCTTTTTGTGACTCTGTCAGTAAGAAATCGCTGCCACATGAATACCAACAACTTAGCTTAGGCAATGTTTCTTTTTCTTCTTTTTGATGTAACACATCAGAGAAACACAGAACAAGTCCTTCCAAGGTGAGTAGATTTGCTCGTTCAATCTCTGTGATTCAGGTAAAGCAATGGCAGCCAGCAGACGATACAGTGAACTAACTGTTATCTCTGACCAATTAGTGTGAACAGTCGTCCCTGTTAGCCAACTCTACCTTTTCATCTTTATTATCCACTTTCTCTTTCATTCTCTTCCACTGCTCTTTTATATGTCCCATTGTGTTCAGTGATTTTCTTTCAAAGCTCCTCTCATAAACAAAAAGAGCAGCAGCTGAATATCACTGCACTTTTGAGTTATTGATTTTAGCACTAATTACCCACAAGCCCCTGCAAGAGCTGGTATGTGGGCCTTATGTGGCAGATATTAAAATCTAAAAGAATACCTCCACAGTACCTCCCACAGCAGCAGTCTACCTCTGTAACAGCCAGTACCAGTCGCCGTGCTTCATGGGTTTTAATCTCAATAATCTCACCTAATTCCCCTCTTTCTCTATTGTAATTCGGGAACATTATCTGGGAAAAAATGAGGCCCTTTCACAAAACACATTACATAAGTGTTGCCAGTGTGTGAAAAACAGTGTCTGTAAAACTAGTTTAACCTTGAAAAACAAGTTCCAGTCATAATCTGGTTCGATGGGAAAATCACTGTAGGTCACAGAGTATCAGACAGCATATTGTTCTGTCGATAAAGCTGTTGGTAGCTTTATAGGTCTCTGCAGAGAGAGAGTGATTTCTAATACAAAGCTAAAGCAATTAGATTGATGAAAAACTGCAAAGTGTAATTTTCTTTTCTCTGGTGTCATAATGCAGACTTACAGCACCCTGTGGGAGCGCGAGGAGCAGACTGAGGACATTGGAAACATGGAAAACAAACTTATATAATTGTTTACTTACCAGTAGAGATATGGTTTGTCCTTGTCAACATTGATGTTATTCAGGGGATCCATCCTGAACCAGGTGTTAAATGTAAACCCGTTCTGATAAGGCCACTTAGCAATAGGAGGTAAAGCAATGGCCTGGGAAAAAACACAAAGAGATGGCAATTTGAGACTGCCTCTACAGTACTAGATTAAGTTTAGGTCAAAATAAGATACACTATGTAGAAATAATCTTCTAAAAATATGACCAAGTGACGACAAAACATGTTCATGCTTCTTTTGTGCTTAAAACTTATTAATGAAAATGTATAAAATCTCCCTTTATGCACACACATGTGTGGTTAGCACTCTTGCCTCATAGCAAGAGGGTCGGTTTGACTCCAGCCTGCAGCTCTTCTGTGTGGAGTTTGCATGTTCTCCCCGTGTCAGTGTGGGTTCTCAGGCTTCCTCCCACTCCAAAAGCATGCACTTAGGTTTAATTGGTGACTCTAAATTTCCCATAGGTGTGAATGAGAGCGTGATTGCCTGTCTCTATGTGTCAGCCCTGTGATAGTCTGACGACCTGTTCCCCGCCTCTCGCCCAGTGTCAGCTGGGATAGGCTGTGCGCCCCTGCGACCCGAGTGCGGATAAGCGGTTAAGGATAATGAATGAATGGATAAATAACACACAGAAAATTGCAAATATGTGGTGACCTCCAGAATGTTACTTGCCAACTGAGCATATTAAAATTCTTGGTCATGCTGAATATTTTATGATGGCATGTGTCCAGCGTCTTTGAAACAGATCCAGCCATGATTTTGGGGAAAGTTGATATTAATCTCCAAGATCCTGGAGAGAGTAGTTCAAAACAACTCTTTAACTATTGGTGAAAAATTAGATTTAATTAAATTACTGTGATTACTCACTTGCTTAATCAACATGCTTTGGCATGATGCAGAAAGATACAAAGTTAATTAACAATATGCTCCAATTTGTAGCAAATTTAATGTCCTCTCAAAGGCTTCCTATCTCCCTTTACTTTAACTCTCAATATGTCAGATCCCCACATTAACTATAAGCAGAACCAAACTGCACCTATGCTATTTAGTCACACTACAATTTTACACATAATAGGTTACTCACATTTTCTCATCCATAAACCCTTTTACTAGTTTGTCCTCTTGCTACACTGAGGCAAATTCACAAATAATGGATTGCAGCCACTGATATCACAATGAATTGAATCTATATAGCAAAGTGTAGATGTTGCCTTTGTGCCAAGAACACAGTACGCAGAACAATGGAAATGGAATGCAAAAAAAGGAAAAATGACATTTTCAGACCGTGAGTTACAGGTTCTAAACCAACGAGGTGCAGAGGCATTATTTAAAAAACTTCAGGCAAGGAATTTAAATGTGACACAGAGCAACCATATTAGGAATTTAATATCTCAGTCTGTCAGTGCTGTTGGTAAATGCGCTTCAGTTACCACCGACTCTTTGAAGACAATAATAATTTGACTGTAACTGCATGTGGCTATTAGTGCTGATCTTTGTGAACAGGAGTGATTTTGCATAGGTCCATTTGCATAGAGAAGGGGCCAATTTCTCACCAAATGTATGCATATTACCAGATTTAAATACCTTTAATTAGCACAGGAGCATAGAGACGCCATTTGCTTCGCAGCTCAGTTAGCGGAGAATTTCCTCCTTTGAGTCTGCTGTGAGAATTACTGGGGCTCTTTTTGTCTTATTTGGCAGACTTAGCAGCCACATAAGCTACACAATCCTTTTGTGAATTTGCCTGTCAGTGGACATGTATATTCAGTATCACTGGAGATGTTACCATCTACTGTATATGTAAAGACCACTTCACCACTGTTTTCTTATCATGGGAAATCAGAAAATTAATCAAGATGATAAGCCATGTTGGATTTGGATGGGTTCATCAAAAAGGAAAATATTACGCCGTCCCAAAATTACAGAAGCAGAGAATGGCCATGATTTTTTTTATTTTTATGCACTGTTATCTCGTGATAACGACTTATCTCATTATCCGAATATAACAAAGATTGTTATCTTGTGGTAACAACTTATTATCTCATTATCTCGGTATAACAAAGATCGTTTTCTTGTAATAACGAATTAGATAAACGTAGGTTTTGAGGCTTAATTAGGCTGTTTTGAGGGAAGTGCCTGGCGCACGATACAAAGGGAAGTGAAAGTTCAGCCAAATGCAGCATAAACAAAATATTTTACCTTTTTAGTTAACTACAAATGTCTGTAAAACATAATGGGACTGTGCATAGGTGCCGACTTGGGTTAAACAGTGTAGATATAAGGTCTGATGGAATCATATTGTGAAGAGACTGCATGTTCCACATGGCTACTTAATATTCACGTGGGATCATGGTGTCTGCGGGCAGCTTAAAGCTACCTAATGTGTATATGATGCACCTGGATGCACATTTTGTTTATACTGCATTGCTGAACTTTCACTTCCCTTTGTATCATCAGGCACTTCTCTCAAAACAGCCTAATTAAGCCCCCAAACCTAAGTTCATCTGATTTGTTATTATGAGAAAACAATCTTTATTATACAGAGACAACGAGATCACAATCTTTATTATATCGAGATCACGAGATAAGAAGTTGTTATCACAAGATAACAATGCATAAAAATTTTAAAAATCCATGGCCATTCTCGGCTTCCGTACAAAATAACCATATCACAATTTAATGAGAAATAACTTTGTAAAGAGTTGCAGATTTCAGAAGTACATTACTATAAATGTGGATTTTGTTCAGTTTTTCATTGTTGAACACAATGACATCCATTACTGTACAGTATAGGAGATTGGTTCTCTGAATTCATGCTCATTAATCAGTTGTTTTATCCTGTAAACCTGCAGGTCCTTATAAAATTTAAAAAAAACATGCCATTTTGAAAACATGAGAAAGCTTACTGCTGCACTGCGACCAGGAAAGTTGAAGAAGGCATCTGGACCGTGTCTCTGGGGCATCTGATTCAGCACCGACAACATTTTGACTGCATGCTTCGGCTGCACAGGTGGCAAAGATAAAAAAGAGCAATAACAAGACAAGGCTTTCTCTCTGACTTTTTGGCCTGCAGTCAATACAATCCCAATTACCTCATTCACTCATTCTGCAGTTTGTCAATTACAGAACAAGCTCTAAACAGATCAGTGTGATGGCTCTCTAGGGGCAACTCAAATGACATTGTCAAACCAACGAACAATTTTGACTAAGTCACTACATTCAGCCCCTGCCCACTTACCCAGAGGCCTCCTTCCCCTCGGAGCATGCTGAAGAGCAATTTCAGTTCCTTCACCGTGATGCTGTAGCTGGCCAGAACTCCTAACATGTCCACTAGCAAGTCTTTAAAGGCAAGATAGAAGATAGTATGCATGCATCACAAGACATACACACGCACACACAAACAAGAGAAGAAAGAGGAGAGAGAGGACAGTCATCAAATAGAGCTGCATTTTACAGCTATTATAATTTCTCCAAACACTACACAGCAGGTCTTCATGGTGAGGGGAATTCATATGCATCCACTCCTGAGATAATAAAAACTGTTTCGCTTTAGTTTCACTTTATTCACAGTTCATTTTCGGGGAAATTCCATTAGATTTATCACAGAAGCACTTCCACTACAATTACATGGATTTACACTTGTAAATCAAAGTGATGTCTAAATGGTAAATTGTTTAACTTGGAGGCACAGTTACACCGCAGGGAATACACATTTAGATTCCATCAGCTGAAACATAATTTATAAGTTACACAATGTGTGGATGTAATTTGCACACTGCGAAATATCAAAGTGACACTGACTTCCACAGACAACCCCACAGTGACCTGAATACAGATTTGAGGGGGCTCATTCCAGAAAGGTAAAACAAGTTGTTGAGTCGAGACTCGAGTGCAATGTTCATACAGAAAAGTTCAGGACGTAACTACACAGTGAGCAGCACTACACACTAATTAATCTCTGCATGATTGCTTATCAATTAATACCCATACCAAATTTCCTGGCAATGTGTTATTTGTCAAAAGAGCATCATGAGGCCTTGCTGCTAGTGAGGTGAAAAACATTAACTGTAGATTATTATCTAATATATCTCAAATATTCTCATCCCAATATGTCAATGTTAGGTCAAACTTTATTTTTAAGTGTCAAAAAGATTTGTTACCATAATCGATGTCTTAAAGAATCGTTTGAATCAAGTTTATGTCTAAAAGATAAAGAGGGTGACTGATTAAATGGTTGTAAAATAAAAAAGAATGCAGACTCCTCAGACTTCACACTTCATTCCCCCACATTTTCCATTATGTTTTGTTTTCTTTGCATGAATTTCTTGATTGAATTTCTTGATGACCATTATTACAATACAATGAGGGAAAATGCAATAGTTTTGCAGAATTTGAAAGTATGTTTTCTGTAATCATATTATATTAGTACATTGGTGCATGGTTAGTTTCACCTAGTCACCTAGAGTCCTAAAAAAAATTGGGCTTACAGATGGAAATTAGCTTTTTCCATCCAAAATCACGATAACAATGCTGCCGGTATATTGTAACTGAAAATGCAGATCCATTAAAAGATACAGACAGATGCTTGTTGACTGACAATAAGATAAAACCAAGGCATAATCCTTACACATGGTACTTAATGGAGATAAACATGATAACAATCTATCTGAAAATGAACATACATGTATTACGAGTGCTGCTGACACAAGTATCATACCTGCAATTATGTCATCCACCGAGCTCATTTTGAGCAGCACCTGCTGGATGAGGCCCACCTCAGTGCTCGTTTGCAGGTTTCGAACACTTTTCCGAAGGATGGCGGTGAACATGCTCCAGATTTCAGCCTGGCAGGTGACGTCACAGTGTCCCAACAGCTCCACCATGCAGCCGATGCTTTCTGCATCCTGGATAATGAAGTTTGCCTCCAGATCAAACTCACCACCCACCAACTGCAGAATAGAATGGGACAGATAGGGAATGTGAGAAAAGATTGGATTTTTATGCCTTTCACATGCTGTTTAAATTATATTCTCTTGATGTAATGCTCCAACATGGAGCGACATGGATTAAACTAAACTTTCACAATGACCCAGCTTTCAACCCTGTTCTTGATCTGGTTTGTTCTCGGAGGGGAAATTAACCAAGAGGACCCTGTCACAAATTTCACAAGTCACTACTACAGGGCTGGCCAGGACGAGAAGAAGAAAGTGGAGATCTCTTTCCTTCTAAAAGGTTGTGATCGGAATTTAAACACCCATGAAAACAAAATAGCCTGGCATTTAATGAAAAGAGCAGGGCAAAGGAGTCCCTATACCCCAGTTGCCCCTTTTGAGTCACAAATGATAATCACTATTAAGAAAGTAGAAAACAACAATCAATAATGCAGTTCTTCAAGATCAACAAGCATGAAATTAGCCCTCTAAAGAAGTGCATGGTATATATGGAGAGCACTGACAACAACTTGCTGGTGGGCATCAAAGCAAGCAGGTGGAAAATGGGTCTAGATACCCACTGCACATTACTGTGATTGACAGGTAATAGCTGGGTGAAATCAAAAGCAGCCTAAAGTAGAGGAAAGAGACTAGTCCATGGAGGTATAAATCGAGCCAAACCTCAATCATCATCAGATCTTGGGGCAATTACATTACAATTTGTGTCATAGGACTGCATGCACTTTAAGATTGGAGTTTCTCCTCAGAGTGCAGTTCTGCAGATAAAAATAAAAACTCCAAAAAAGCAATATCTTATATTCTTTCCATGGTATAACCCACAGGTGCAGGTCAAAAGGGAGGAAATTATATTGGAAATGATGCATTTGAAACTGATTCAATGAATGGAATCTTGTCAAGAACAGATATGCCACATTCGAGTATCTACCTTATTTATATACAGTCTATGTTCTCTACATTAAATTGTTGTTGTAGTTATTTGAGAGACCCTGCAAAGCACAGATTATAACTGGAACCATGGAGAGACGTCTGAAGGAATCTGGTCTTTCAAGTTAGTAAGTATTGGCCATGTTTCATGCTGTGCAGAGATGAAGATGAATAAATATATCATCCGGCCAGACACAGACAGTGGAAACTACTGAAAGGTTTGTGTCCTCAGAAATTTCCATACATCATTTAGAGCCTTAACTCTTTTTTAAATGAAGGCAAGAACCACCAAAAGAAAGTGCATTTTTTTGTGCAACTTAGGAATTATTAGTGAATTTTGCATGTTCGATTCAACTTTTCTTCTAAGATATTTCAAAATGTGCATAAAATAGGTCAATGGAAACCTACAGTCTAGGATGGAAACACAGCTATTGACCAATTTCAGCAACTTACAGAGGCAGTTCATTCTTGAAAAATGATAGAGTTGTTGCCTACATATTTTCTAAACCATCTCCAAAGCTGAATTTCAGCCTGGAAACCACAGATCTTCATCACTGAGCACGGAGCGCAGTGAGGCACCAACAATAACAGAAATTTAACAGCTTGACAACTCATGGGGTGGGGGTATTTTGCGGTCTGAGTTGGCTCTGTGGCCAAAATCTGTAGACGACTACTATAAAGCTGAGCAAGCTGCAACACGTCTGTCTTCTAAATATAGTCACTATGTTAACTGGCACGGAAAATAAACTAGTGGAAAGTTTGTTATTGGTATGCAGGCAACCCTCACTGCCAAACTGCCCACTCATCCTACCAGCTGCCTAATGCCACCATGCATGTCCTGCTGCAGACAGCCAAACACAATAAAGCAACATTTTGTTGCTTCATCCTTCTGTCGGGTAAAACATGTTGCATCTGGTGGCCAAGTCTAATTGGATGGTGAGCATTTCATTCTGCAGTTTGGTACCAAAACCCCTGACCATGTCCAAAAGATGTGGTCAGTTATACAAAGAAATATTTTCTCACATATTTGAGACATTATGACACATTTTGCTGAAGTGAATGTGGGCCGCAAAACATACCAAATCATGGGAGTAGCTGTACAAACAAGGAATGTTACTTACAACCCTGATTCCAAAAAAGTTTATGGAGCTGTGAAAAACAAAACAGAATGCAATGATTTGCAAATCCTTTTTGACCTACATTCAAATGAACACAGTACAGAGACAAGACATAATGTTCAAACTGATAAACTTTTATTTTTGTAGTCATTCTGAATTTGATGCATTGTGATTTTATTCACATTTTACACAGCCTCCCACCTTTTTCAGAATTGGGTGTTGTATCTTTGAAATACCATCGAGGACAAAAACCTAATAACGGACTCTATATAGCACCCGTTAAGTTTCTTTCTGCTTTATGGTCATATATGAAATCCAGTGAAGGTGCAAATGTCTCACTATGAATAACTTCAACTACCTAAAGTGCGGAACTATGAAGTGAGGAAAGGACAAATTTATTCACATTAAGTTTAATGTCAGGACAAAGACATCTCGATCTGAAGACAAGAAACTGGTGTTGCTTTTATGAATTAAGAGTGACAACACTGTTTGTGTTTACTTGCACTGTGTTTTCCCTCTACCCCCAAACTTCTCTCTCTGTTGCCTTTTGTGATATAAAAAATACCAGCCTATCAACCGATACTAAAGAAGAGACTTTTAATGGATCCAGAGGCTGTCAAAGGGTGCTCATCTAAAAGTAAGTTATTATCTTCAGTCAGAAGGCTCTCCTGTTGCAGCCATCATGATGCATATCACCCAATATTGCATGCAAGGAGTAGAAAAGAGCCAAAAGGTCTAGACTAAACCTCATCACTCTTCAATGCTATTGCCATTAATCACACTATTCACAGGCACGCCACAATCCTGAGAAGTGCTGTAATTGCAGATTCAGATCCTCCGAATAATTTTCACCCATTATGCTATGAGAGGTAAATAAAGACACAAAATCACTGATTAGACACTTAAAACGTGAAGAGCTTCTCTGAGCAATACAAAAATTTGACAGAGTGATTTAAAGCAGAGTTTGGATACCACCCAATAATCAATGTTAAAGTGGACATATTATGCTCACTTTCAGGTTCATTCTTATATTTTGGGTGTCTATGTTTAGCATGTTTATATACTTTGATGTTTTTAAAAAACAATATTTTTCTTATGCCGTCTATGCGAATATGCCTGTATTCACCATCTGTCTGGAAGGCTCTGTTTTTGTACTTGTCTCCTGGAGACCCCCACCAGTTTGTTCTGATTGGCTTGCAAGAAAAATATGAGCACCTTTGCAAAGATAGTTCTCAAGCCGTGTGTGGAAATACTCAGATGAGGGTGTGATATTCTAATGAGCCTGTGACATAGGAAGGGGAGGCAAATCTGAGTGGCTAGTTCAATCTCATGTTTTATGATCTAAGAAACCCAAGAAAAGTCAACCCAGATACCCAATTGTATCTGCACAAGTTCTGAAAAGGTGAGTTTTAAATGATATGTCCCCTTTAAGAGGTAAAGGACCAAATGTCATTGTATACAGGGGCAAACTGCTGTGGTCTTTCTTTTTCTACATATTATAACAATAAAGATATGGTTGCTAGGGGTGTGCCATATCCTATCGTTCACGATTATACCGGTATATTTTTTATGGGTAAAAAAAATGCATATCATGATATTGGCAACATTCCTTACTTCTTGAAGTAGTGGCGTAAGGATTTCCTATTAATTACCTAGACCTTGGCGGCCCGCCAGAGTCTCATGTGCTGCACTAACGTCACATTTCAAGCTACTGAAAGTATATCTACACTATTTACAATATAAAGTTATTTTGCGTTGTGTCTCTGCTCAGCAGAGTGTCTGTCACCCGTCAGTCAGTCAAAACCTATGGTCAAAACCTATGGTCAAAACCCGACCCACCTCTCGGTCCTCCTCCGAGACATGCGCGCGAATTCACACACGCACTGAATATACCGCGCTGCCCTCCCACTGCACTTCAAAAAAAAGCACCTACCTGTCTGTAATGTATCAGTCCCGTCCACATGCTCTCTCTGTGTGCGTCTGCGTGTGCGTGAGCCGATTTAAATACTATCAACGTGTCCGGGCCGTCAGAGTCCCAAACGGCCCAAACACACTGCTGCATTGTGCCGTTCGTTAGCCGCGAGCTAACATTGGCTAACAATTAAAGTTGTTTTAATCACAAAAAGCTACTATTACTTCCTGTCGCTAAACAAATGCAGCTTTCAAAATAAGAGCAAGAATCCACCACAGAAATTACAAGAAGACTGTCAAAATAAGATGCCTTAAATAAAACATAGAAGAACCCTTATTCTCCTTTACAATAATTAATTAAAATAGGCAATGATTAAGATCAGTGTATATGATGGAATAGTAACATTAGAATGTGTGAGAGGCACCAAATTTGGGCTTTTATGAAGAAGAAAAAAAGCACCAGGGGAAATGCCCCCAGACCCCCTAGCCAGCTATTTTTCTCTCACTGTCTGGCTACTCCATGTCCTAGTGGAAAGCATTTTGACTGTGAGAAATGTTATGTGAGGTGTTTGCTCACAATGAGCTCTCAAAGTGGACAAGATTGATTACATTGTAATATAAAATGTACAAAATTTTCTTTTATTATTTGCTAATACTCAAGAGTCAAGAGTACATTTTTGGCAACTACTGAGATTTGCAATTTACACTACATTTAGATTTATGATTGAATTTTATTTTGTTGTACGATTTTTATTTATTTACAATAATAAATCATTTTCTATATATTTTTCAGGATTTTTTAATATCGTCAAGAATATCGTTATCGAAAAAATACTCTGAAATATCGTGATAATCTTTTAGGGCCATATCGCCCACCCCTAATGGTTGCTAAAATTCATTAAATCCCACCAACATATTCCATGACCTGTTAAATTCATTCTCACAACATGCAGTAGCTTTAGTGTTATACACATAAACAATTAAAAAACTTTTGTGGTGTTGTGGCAAGTGGTTAAGACACACACACATATACTGGGGACTTTTGTTGCACATCATCCAACTTTTCTGCATCATTTCCTGTCAGCATTTCTATTGTGACCTATGCTACAAAAGCAGAATGCCAAAAAATACTTTAGCTTAACATGAAGCACAAATACCCCTGTCTATGCAAGTTCCCACAGTTGACAGGACAAGCCTGACACTGCTGAAACTGTTAAAAAAAAAAGATCCGTGGAGCTGTCAACACAACTTTGAGATAACCCTGTTATGGCACTAATCTTGGGAAGTGTATAAAAAATTGTTTGGATCGACTACTGTTTGTTCGAGCTTCATTAGGACCAAATGGCCACTCTAACTGAGCTTCTCTGCAGAGATGGAGAACCTGCCAGCGAGACAACAATCCCTGCAACACTCCATTAATTAGGCCTTCTTGGTAGCATAGCTAGAGAGATTTCACTCCTAAATTAAAGGCATATGGCAGCCAGCCTAGAGTTTACTTAATGACCGTAAACCTGACAACCCAGGACAAAAAATTATTCTGTTGTCTGGTGAGGCAAAAATGGAATGTTACGGCCTGAACAAGAGGCAGCAAACAGCTACGGCTCATCACCTGGCTTACTGTTCCAACAAAGAAGAAGATGATGATGAACCAATAGGACTAAGGAAATCATATGTGAAGCTAAATGTAGAGAGGTCTTTAAAAAAAAAAGTGTGGTGTGGAATCAGTTTTCAGCATGACAATGACCTTTCAGCGAAATGTGAGGGAGTCCTTCATCCCAACTGCTATTGGTAAGCTTAATAGCAAAGAACTCTGGCTGCATTTCTTGCACATTTTAACTTATGGACATGTCTACGTATACATTTGTATTTCCCAGCTCTAGCTATGTGATTTATTGTGCGCTTTGTGGTTGATGTTGTATTTATGTGTATCTATTTTAATGTGAACCCTTGCAACAAGACAAATTTCCCCTAGTGGGACAGTAAGATAACCTTGAACTTTAACCTTGCTGCAGTGGCTTCATGAGTATGAGTGTCTAGTGACCCAGGAACCGACTGTAGACTGAATGTGAATCTATTTGAAAATCTGCAGAGAGAGCTGAGTACTGCAATTCCTCTAAGTGTACCCATCCAATCTGACCAAGCTCCACAACACTGCACAGAAAGGTGCACTAGACAGTAAAAGCATAGAGTACTTCAAGATTATTTCCACAAGTAGCACCCTTATAAAGTAATAGAGTCTGATTTCAAAGTATATAAGACATTTCTCTTTCATATTTACTAAATTTGCAACATCTTTGTAACTTAGGTCCAACCATGTATTTGAAATGTTCCTAGGTTTTCATTTTTAGTTTCTTAACCAAGCAATGCTTAATACACTGAAAAAGGTGTTACACTTTACATTATACAACTGCTTAATAATGGAAAGCAGTCTGTGGGTGGAGCACAGTATCCTTTAACAAGTGAATTATGCTATCTGAAATAGGCCACTGCTAAATTCTCATGTTAAAAGGGAACAATAGCAGCAATAAGAGATTCAGACAAAACATTTAGGGTGAATTTTTGCTCCCCCCAAAAACTCCACCCGCAGAATTAAATGTTTCATTTTCTTTCTGACTCCCTGGTGGCTTTCCAGGACTTATCTAAAATACTATAACAGCAGGAAACACTGGCAGTGAGAGAATGTGGCTGTACGCTCATTTATTTTGCCCCTATCTCTGACTTCTACTCCTGATGGTTTCCGATGATAGAGCACTGCTAGCCTTGGTCTGTTTACCACAGTTAAACCCAGCGGCAGCTCAATGTGCTGGTGAGAGTGAGCTCCTCTGCTAAATCCTTTCTCGCTGAGACTCAGAGATGATAGCCCTATATCAGTAATCTACACAATAAAGCAGGCGATGTTTTGGAAAAGATACAAGTCATAAACAGTGTCATAAATTAAGATGCAAATGACTGAGGTTATTCAGAAAAACAAAAGCTTAATTTAACAACATCACAAGATACCACATTTACATTCACACTGTAAAGTTTTGATATTATTTATCCATAAGTATTTAAGTAAGTATGTATTCCAATGGGAATTTATTCTAAGAATTAATTGCTAGGGAACTGAAAACATAACCAGGTGTTACACACAACTCACGACTAAGAATAGGGTTGTGTGGAGAAAGATAAGACTGTGTTAAAGCTGGTCAGCCTGTCATTAGACATTCAAAGCAAGACCTAATTAAAATGGCGTCAGATGGATCAGTATTTATATGACTAATATGGAATCATATTTGGAATTCTGAGTTTATTATAGCAGGACTTATCTTGCCATGTGGCCACCATGTTGCCATGAATCTGCCAGTAAATCTGTGTTTTGCCACTGTCGTTCACAGTTGCCAATAGACCTGATGATTTAAAACCTAGCGTGATGAATGAGTCAATCCTGAATAGTATGTTCGATTTATGACAGATAAAATTATTTCCAGTCCTTCAGATCTTTTTGCCTGCACCAGGCAACGTCTATAATCTATAGTATAAAGTATGTTTTCTTGATAGGAGAACTGTTGATTTAGTGATGCTGGCACTACTGCAGTTCAATGATCCATATGGGAGATATTAACCTAAAGTGTGCATTTGCACAAACAACATCCTCTTTTCTCTATCTGTGTTTCACTTAAGGGTAGAAATTGAAAAGTGATGGGCTGACTGAAGTCTTTCAGGTGCTACAAGTGTTTGAGGTCTGTGTAGCAGGCCTAGTAAAAGACAACTTGTCAGTCAGCATGTCATGTGTCAGCTTTAGGGTTTATCTTCACACACCCACCCTACCAATCTGTATTCACGTTGTTTCCACTCAAACATAAATGCAAAATTCAATTAAATCTTCTGACATTTCTCTGAATGAACCATAATTCAACATCAAAGAGGCGTGAAAGTTCTATATAGTGTGGATGCACTCAGTTGCAGAGTCACACAAACACACAGATACACACACACACACATGCAGACTTCCAGAAAATATTTGCCGTGTGGTAGCACAGTTTAATGGAGGGAAGCATATTCAGCAGCCAACAGTCAATGCTGTATGATGCAAATATCTATGTGCTGGTTCAAATCAAGGTTTTGCAGACGGAGGCTAACCCATTTTCCTGTTCCCAGGAGAGGGACCCACAGAAGGAGGAAACCTGCCTCTTGCAGCTATGGCTAATCATATAATTTCAATTAAGAATATCTGCTCCGGATTATTAGGATGCTCAGAAGCTCAGTGGAGCTGCGGGTCGATAATTTGCAAAGCAGAGAGGAAGGTTATAGAAACAACACTACAATGTGAGGCAGGAGAGTAATACCACTTTAATTAGGCTCTAGCTGGTATCTATGCAGCTCAAGCTGGCAGACCTGTCAGGGTGGTTACACGGGAGTGGTGAGTGACAGCTAGCTCCCTTCATAGAGAGCTCGGTAATAGCATAGAGACTTAGAGAGAAGGACTTAGCTTTCACAAACCAGAGGTGAAACTAGATGAGCAATAATGCCTTTCAGTCACCCTTGCACATTGGTCTTAGGTTCACTGAACTGCTCACAAGCTTACAGTCATTTTCACCTGGCTGGCCAGAAGAGAATGAGATCCTGAGATGTTACAGATAATCCAGCTGAGCTTGTTGTGTCTGAGGAAATGAAAGAGCGTAAGCCATTATTGTGATTCTTTAATGTGCTGGGACAAGAATATTCCACCAAGCAGGCATTTATTGTACTGTGCAGCAAAATCCAAAATTGTTTATGTGAAAGCAATTAAGGTGTGAGCTTTAGTTTAATTTTTCACCCCCGCGGCTCCTCTCTTTCACAAGATAGGGTTATGAGCTTTAATCAAGTTTTTTTTTTCCTTTCTTAGAAATAATTCATTTGTGCGTCATTGCTATGAGGCAGGGAATTAAGAGAGTTACATCTGAGCTGTCAAGAATACCTCCACTTTCAACCGCTTCTGATTAGGCCAGGGCTGAAGGCTCGCCGTCGCCATGGTGACAAGCAGCAAAGATTGGACTTGAGACAGTTTCCGAGGGAAGCCTACAGTGGCCACTAAATTGGGTGAAAATAAATAGAGCTGATGTCCTATTTACAAAGGCTGCTAGTGGAGTGAGAACATTACAGTGAAGGAGTCTCTTGAGGGCAGATGTGGAGAAGAGGGGGGTCTTCCCTGATTTTTCTAAATGAATAAAATATTTCAAAGTTTCAAAAACACATTCATCTCGTTTGCCAGATGTGGACGGTCTTAGAAATAGACAGCAGTCTTGTCAACATTGCATAAGTAATTTTTGAAATTATGAAAAACATGAGCATTTTTCAAAATAGTTTTTGCCACCAACAGTCACTATGGTTACACTCAACTGGGTCCTCTACTGCCCAGTCACAATCATCACAATCAAAAAATGCACTGGTTTGATAAAGGCCAAGCTATACTCATCTGATGTTTGCCTATAGGACTGTTTTGCATTTAAATACAAAAGCAAGAGGTGAGTGTTCATGAAGTGATTGAACATTGTGTCTATGTGGTTTGTTTGTGTGTTAGCATGAAGCTCCAAAGCCTCCAAAATGTCCACTGCATTCACAAGCAGAAGACCAAACCAGGAAAACAAACAAACATGGATGTCATCAAAAGGACAATATAACTTGGTGGCTTATTCCAGTATAAGCATCGTCAATACTTTGAAGCCAAACTTGAGCATACAGAGCACAATAACAAGGTTCGGCTGCAGAGTGAGACCAGCCTGCAGCTGACGCAGTCAAACGGATAACGCATGATGCAAAAATGTGGTATGCAGAAGTAAAGAGCAGGAAACAATGACTTGACCATTCTGCAGCTTAGTGCTTAGCAGCACCAGAGGGAGTTTAACACAAAACACAATATCCATGTAAAATACTTGGATTTTCCAACAACCCCTATCACTTCACACAGACACTCTAAAAAACTATTTTTCAGCAATGAAAAGGCAACGGCAGATGAGTGCGTTTGAACTGTTCAAAAGCAAAAGACATAAAAGGGAAGTTATGTAATGATAATTTATTCACAAAAGCACTCGCATCAATAACTTAAGATTTTCACAGATATTCTGTACATTGCTTCATTCTTTAGACCCACACCCTTTTTGGAATATGTCATTGAAAAAATAATGAATAATTTTAAAAATGCCTTTATATTGAAGTGCAGGTGATATTATGAATATGATTATGAAAATACTCCATAAAAGTCCAGAGAATTAAACAGAAAGGTAAAAAGGTCACATAATACACGATTTTGATGGGGTTTTGATTTAATGCTGCAGTCCTGAAAATCTCCATTCATTGTCTTTGGCAGCACCTGTGGCAATAAGCCATGTGTTTTTGGCTCTCACTTTCGCTTTTACTTGTTTTTGAAGTTTCATCCTCTGTAGTCATTGCCTTTTTTCTTTGTTTGTTTGGCCCGAGTAACCCTTTACTCGCAATGTCAACACAGACTGAAAAAACACTACACTGCTTCCCACACAAGTGCATCTTGAAGCCAGTCTGTTGCATCAGATCCTTCCTGGCGGACCAACCACTGCTGGGTGAGCACCACTTATGATCTTTTTGTGAAAATGTGGCCAAAGACATTCAGTTCATAGGGAGGCCCCAACACATAGGTTATAGGCTCAATCTCTGCTGTGTTCTCCAAACTTTAACTGCAGGGTCCACATTTTGTACAATTAAATTATTTTCAAAAATAGGCATCAACATGTGGACAATTTATACAGATTATTTATTTATTGAATAAGCCAAAAACATGCTATATCTTGACAGATATCGTTATCGAGATATGAAAGTGAAGTGAAAGAGTGTCCAGAGCCTGATTGCTAACCTGACAATCATTAGTATTTTGTTCTTTCCAGTCTTTCTTCAGTGTGTAAATGGTGAAATGAATGATATGAAAAGAAGGATGCATGATGATATTATGCAAACAGTAGCATGCATTGGGACAAAATGGCACCGCCACTCCAGGGAACTAGTATAAAGAGTTGAGCTGGAAGCATACCTAGAGCCATTCTTTCTTTACTCGAAAAATGTCACCAAAATAAAGGTCAAGCCATTTAAGAAACAGGGGTGTGGAACGCTGAAGGGAGGGAGTGTCAAACGTGTAAGAAATCAGCTTATTGCTTCTGTGGTTCCATTTAGTTTGATGAATAGTCTCCACATCAATGGTGAACCATGCTAATGACCACACTTCAAATGCCCTATCTACCCACTCTGCTTCAATGATGAGTTAGGCATACCACAGTGCTGCATACTGACTGGGAGTGAGGAAATAATTATTCTTTTTCCTTTTAAAAGGCAATAATTGTCTCGAGAATACACAGAGAAACAGAGGGAGAAAGAAGAAGGATCAATGAGCCAAGTTGGCAAAATTAACTTCCCTCTTGTTTATGTTTGTCTTTTGTTTGGTCCTTAATGTATAAACATGAGGAAAACTTCACACTACCAGACTTTAGGTTTTTCAGAAACACTCTTCTACTCACACTACAAGACAATCTGCATCCCAGACTGTTAACATGGTGTGCAACTAATCTAAGACACCAGGGCTGTGTGTTTATCTATCATAATACAGGGATGGTTAACCATTAACCGATAAGAATTCTGAGTAGGGGTGCACCGATCAATCGGCACCGATTTCCTTAATTTTGCGGGATCAGCCGATTCTTTTGCATCAAACTGATCTTATCTACCTTCGCAAAGGTCTGAAAGTGCGTCTGAAAGTGCGTCTGAAAGTGCGTCTGAAAGTGCGTCTGAAAGTGCGCCTGCAAGTATGCGTACTTCTGCATGACTGAGCATGCTCTGGGTGACAACAGTCACATTTGGGCATTTGTTCTTGTTGTACTATAACAAAACCAAAAACTCAGGACACTTTATTCATGGTTGCAGTTCTTTTGTCAGTTTGTCCTGTAAATTGTTGCTATTTATTTCAAGTTCAATATTTTATTAACTACCTCAGACATTGTGATTTCCTTTATTTGTTAAAGAAAAACACTGCTGTGTCATTGTTTTTCAATAAAATAAGATTCAAACATTGAAGGTGTATGCTGTGAGTTATAAAAAAAATCGGAATAGGCAGGACAGGCTTTTTAAAAATCGGTGATCGGCCAGAAAATTGCAATCGGTGCACCCCTAATTCTGAGCGATTAATAAAGATTCATTCAGTTTAAAAAATATATATTTTTATATTGGCCAGAAAGAGCTTCTGATTAGTCAACAGACTCAATCCAAGCCATCATGGATAACTGGTGGACAGCCAACAATAAAAAATAACTGTTAAACACAGTGGATAATGGAAACTTTATCACAGAACACATTTTTTGGAGGGTTTATAAAACAAATCTATTAAATCTGATAAATCCGACACTAAGACACAGCAGTTGAGAGCTGGATCACGAAGCTTCTTCAACGGGATACGATCACACCAGAGCATTTCTCAGAATGGTACAACGGTTAGTTTCTATGCAAAAAGACTGTCCCTCCCAGCAGCTTTCCAGAGATATTTAACGTTAGTGTATAATGTTGTACTACCGATACTGATAGAGTGGTTTTGAGTGTCTATACAGAATCACAAAACAGAATATTGTGAAACACATGATATTTTCTTACACCCCTATTACACAAGGCGTATTGACAATTCCAGTTGTAGAAATCTGCAACAGATACAAATGATTGTGATATTGTGTTAAAAGGAGAACGCCTCTTTGAGCTTCTGTTGTTAATTGGATCCCACTGATCTCTACCATGTTGTCTCTAACATACTCAGATTAATAGCACATCTTTATTTGCCACAATAAAAGTCAAAGGTTTCAGATCAATGCACTTCCTGGAACCACATGAACTGGATGGATCATCATGATGGGCACAATGATGAATGTGAATATAATCTATGTCAATGTTCCTTCAGCATTGTGGAAATGATCATATCATTGAGCATGATAGACAGAGGAGAGAGCTCTTTGGCAGTACTGTACTTAATTATGGTTATGTGAATAAAGCTTGCTTTTAAAGCTCGCTTGCATTTAATTTGTATTTCATTTAATTAAAAAAGATGAGAGTAGAAGGAGAGAGAGAGAGAGAGAGAGAGAGAGAGAGAGAGAGAGAGAGAGAGAGAGAGAGAGAGAGAGAGAGAGAGAGAGAGAGAGGGAGAGAGAGAAAGTTGAAAGAAAGACGGAGAGACAGAGAGAGAGCAAGACCTGCAATAGAAATGACAGGCTTTGAAGTAACACAGGACCATATCTTGCTCCTGACATGCTTGAGAGAATGCAAACACTTCCTCATTTTCTACTTAATTCAGATTCATATTTGCATTGCCACCATCACACAACCATGTAAAAAGTGCATCTATTCAACTAAGGCCTAAAAAAGTAATTCTGCCTATGTAGTTTAGTGAATAATTTCAACACAGGAACCTGAACACATTACACGCATCAGCCAGAAGTTAGAACCAAACTTTTCTCATCTTGCTGCAGTCTGTAAGGCAGATGTGAACATCACAATTGAGGGTAGAGTACATAATTCAATAGCTCTACCAAGACAGGTGAGAGGACACAACAACTGCATAATACCCACTGCATAATGCCCACTGCCTTCTGTGTGACACCTGGAGAGTCTCCTCTCATTCACTAAAAATTAAGCTCAGTCTAACAGCTACCAGACAGCAGCCACCTGGTATGTCGGAATATCTGAGTACATCTCCTGCCATGTAGAGTCAGAGTGTGGATCTGCAGCAACTCGATATATAACATCCATATGTCTGAGTGTGGCTGAGCAGTGTAACAAATTTGCCAATGCTTGTTTGCTCATATTTAATATTCAAGTGATAAAACGTGAAATTACAATTTATACAGGAGCCATAAAAACTACAATAACCGCAATATTTAGGTACCTAAATTTAATGCCGCCATCCCTTTATTATAGCCGCTGTGCCTACATAATGAGGTGTACTTACAGAACCTACACAGGAGCACTGAGTGCAGATAAACAAAGACTAGTCCAAACCTACCAGTAAGCACTGGCAGGCCTGGAGAGAATGTGACCTGAATTAAAGACTAACTCCCTGCATGTGACCAGACTGTGATTGAGATGTCAGGAGGGTTGCTGTGTTGTTTGTGGAAACACTGCTAAAGATTTAAAGATTACAGTGTTTATGCTCCACTGAGCTGGATGCCTGCAGCATACAGATGTGGCTAACAAGCCCCCAGGAAACTGAAGATGAAAGGTGTTTCATAATGATTCAGTCTACCGGGGAGGCCATCACTGAGGATTTTGGGAAAAATCTTTACCGTTAATGGAGGCATGCTGTGTTTCTTCCCTTCTCCTAATTTAATTAAGAATAGAACCATATTGTCATCTTTCAGCAAACATCTGTTTGTGAGTTTAGTGACAACTTTTTACCCCACCTTCAGCTGGGCTTAGCGTAGCCAAAGTAGATCAGTTAACTAAAAACTGACAAACTAGGGATAAAACAATGATAAAACAAGAGTAAAACAAACTTGGACAGAAAATACAATTTCTTAGACAAACTTATTTAATTTAAACTTTTTCAAGCAAAACATTTGGAATAAGCAATTACACATAATCTCATTTTGCTGTATTGTGTTGCCCTTAATCACAAACCAAATCACAAATATTTTTCTCCTGGCATTTCATTTAACCTTGTATAAACTATGTCTAACATTACTAATTGGTAGCAAATTCCTATTTTATGACTCAGTCAGTTCACAAATTAACAACTGCAGCAGTTCTAATGTTTTCTCCATTACTTCAATGCTGATTTTAAATATATAGAGATGGAGAGAGCATCATAAACATAAAAACAATCTGCAGAATATCTTAAGGTTGTTTCACCTTCATTCCAATTTACAAAACTGTGGCCCCCAAATTAGTGAACTTATCTATGTCTTGTGCATTGATCTTAATTTGTTTCTGGTTTCTTACATTAATCCTCATCACTTTTGTTTTTTCTAAAATGATCTTAAATCCCACTTGTCTGGCTGCTTCAGTAAATCTTGTCACTTCATCTTGAATATGCTGTTTGGTAGAGAAAAGGGAGGCTACGTCATCTGCCAAAACCAAGTCATCAAGGTTACTAATAATACTGAAGGTTTTTGTGTTCAGTGTGCATTAAAAAACTTTTCTTAACATAATCTCTGTTGGGCTGTGCCACGGTATAAGCAATAGACTCATCAATGTTCATGTTAATGAAAAAGTAACATGCTGTAAATATAAAGTCACAGGAGCAATGGGGTGATGCTGTACAGTTTTGGATGTGAGTAAATTAAAAAAGTGTTAAAATGCTGAGTTTGAGCTCTGTCAACAGTCCCATGAATGCTCGACCGTACCAGCTTCAGTGGAAAGTCAAGGTCGTAGAAAATTATATTTTCCCCTGGCTGTATTTCACTCCAACAACAGGGTGAGTCTGGGTTAATTGGAGCACAACAGGGACATTTGAAGACAGCAGTCGGTGCAAATTCTCCTGCCAGTTTGAAATCATTGGATATCTACATGGCCAAATTATAGTTGTTTTCAACTGGGCCTGACTTCACTGGGCCAATTTCATTTCATCCAATCTTTGCTCCATCAGTTGGTGATGCAGCAATGTGTAGATTTAATGAAAATCTGCCTCGACGTCTGAACTGCTCTGAAGTCGGATCTCAGATTAATTTGAGAGGAGAAGACAACTACATTGTGTGTTTGTGTGTGTTTGTGAGTGAAGTGGAAATCAGACTGGCAGAGAGTCACATAAGCCAATATGTTTACTGAGAGGTTTGAGATTAAATCATTAAAAGTGCATTTGAGGGCACACAGGGCAGATCAACAGCAGTCGTGTGGAGTGCACTGTGGCTGGGACTTGGAACTCGTCAGCCCAGCAGGCTAAGCCTCCAGCAGCATTCAGACTTAAAAGCATGGCAAAGATACAGATTGTGAGGGAGAGAGCAAATGAAAGGAGTGACAATGCTATAGTGGGAAGAAGAAAGATGGTGGTACGGGAGAGTGTGCCAAAGAGTGGGAGACACAAGCAAAGAAAGGAGATTTTATACAGACAAGATAGTCACCGAGTCAAGATACTGTAACATAACTTGCCTGTTAAAGATGAGAAAATAAACAAAGTGGAGGTCTGAGGAGTCCACAAGCTCTCAAGAGAAAATGCAGAACATAACAGAGACTTTGTGGTGAATCTGACTTAATGGTGAGGGAAGGTAGAGAGAGATAATGTGGGTAAAGCCCGGACACAGTTGACAGAGGGCAGAGGGCAGCGCATGTCCCATCTCATCTTCCCGTCATTTTCTGTTCCGCAGAGTGAGCGTGTCCCACCATGCATCCCGGTCACGTCATATATCTAATCTTATCTTGATCCTGGCAGCGTACAGCTGTATTAAATGCACTGGTGTCGGCTCATGTCACAACATCAGCAATATGTGTCATTTGATTTCTAAGATGGAATAACATGCTTCCCCTGTAATAGCCGATTTATCCAATCATCACTCCGAGAGAATAAGGGTCAAGCAATTGTATTTCAACCTACCACCCTGCAGACACAGAAGCAGACACACAATAACCAACATTTATTCATTAATATCTTGAATGAAATAATTTGGCTCCTTTTCTCAAGACCTTGAGGCTCTGAAATGTTTCCCTGAACTGACACCGCTGCTTCAATTATTTCAATCACAGAGAAAATTATATCGAATCAGCAGTACCCAAACTCTAAAAAAGCCATTTGTGATGTATTTAAGAGGGAGGGAATAGGTGATCACACAAAAAGCAACTGAAGCACAGACACATGACCAGAATATTAAAAAGTCCTTCTATTGTCAAGTGTAAAAAGCCTTACCTCGAAAAGGGTGTGAACTCTGCCTGTTGTCATCTTGTCTGCCATTAAATTAAGGGAAAAATGAAATGTAGAAAATGACAAAAAGCACAAAACGTGCAATTTGTCTAGCTGCCTAGACTTAAAAGTAAAATGGTCAGAATGTTTGCTCAAGCTTAGATTTAAATTAGAAGTAATAGCATGACTCCAATTTCCATCAGCGGGAAAATGGAATAAATGGTAATACATGTCGGGTGTGGTTAAATCATTTAGTACTGTGTGCCACTTAATCTTATGAAGGTGAAAGTGGAACACGAAGGACCACAGAGGTCCTGTTGTTTCAATGTGTGGTGTCACATTATTCACAATTTCACCTGTATAATAAAAATATTTTTAACCTCACAGGCGGCATTTGAAGGAAAAGATGTTGTGAGAGGGAGGTTTTAAGAGTTTTGTGAGAAGCTGCATTAAATTTAAAAAGGTAGCTCTCCAAGTGAGTTATAGGATCTGGATATTATTCAGATCCCAAATGCCAGAGGGGGGGTGGGGGGGTATATTGAAAAGTTTGAAGGTGAAACTAGAGAACAATGGGTCCCGTTTGAAGAATGATGTGAAATTATTCCTACAATGACCTGACCTGGATGTACTTAAAGCTCATCAGCTCATCAAGAAATGCTAAATTAAAAAATAACAGAATATAGTCTTTAAGGGCAAAGTAGCAGGGTCATGAAACACTCCCTCCATGTGGGAGGCTATGAAGTGACTGATTACGGCGGTGATAAAGAGGCAGTTGAACAGTGAGATTCCCTCAGCTCCTACCCCAGACACCAGCTGCCTGTCTTGATTTCAGCACCGAGGACAGCTCCCTTCTTGTGGAACCCAGTGGAGAATCAGCACTAGACTTCTGACGTGTCGACCGGGAGGGTCCACCTTAAGTGAAACTGACAGGTTTAGCTTTGTAACATGGAGTTCTCACTTTCTTTGAATTTAGGATGGTGTAAAATGTTTTTATACTGTGTCTCCACTGTCTACCCTCAGCTCCTCTGTCCCATGCCAAACATTATCGTGTGGAGCAGCCAACGGTCATAGCAGAGAGTCCTTTCATCTGTGGCCAGTCTTAAACTATAAAGCAGCCTGACTGGTACAAAATGGGGATCAAAGCTTAATAATGCTAGTCTGTTTGCTTTTGAATGGCACTTAAGAAAAGAGTATGAGAGCACTTTGCCTTTGTTCCACTCTGCTAATTTATCACACCTTTTAGCTGGCCACACTCAGTGGGGGAGTTATAGGGAAAGAGGTCTAAGTCCAAGGGGGAAAAAAGTCTCCAAGCCACACTGCTTTTCCTATCTCATATTCACAGCTTACTGTGTGGCAACACAAGCCTGTTTACTATTCTAGCGGGTTGTATCATGTGGTCGTTCCTCTAATCCCTTGAAATGCTTGGAATTGTCAAACAGGAGAAGTGCTCACCTCTCCAGAGGGGGAGAGGAAGAAAATTAAAAGGCAACCTTGCAGGAAATATATCTTGCAAAAGGAAAGAGGGTGTGCTGTTTGAACATACCAGGAAACCTGACTGAGTGATAGTGCTAGTCACAGAGCACACATCATCCAGTCGGAGTGGTAACCTGACACAACAACAACCTCCCGGGACACAGGAAGGAAAACATGTACAGTCTAATCTTAAAATACAATGCTTCCAGGGCAAAATTGAAGGATGGCATCAAACTATGTAAAAATAAAACATTTGTACATGATCTGATTAGGAACGCTGTTTTAATCGAAAGAAAGGTTGCAGAGACATGAAGCTGCTCTCCAAAACTGAACATTGTGTAAATTGGCCGCGACCATAACTTAGTTATACATTTGACCCCTGATAGACAGTCACCTTGACAATACTCTGCACTGCAGCATTCTCCTCTGTCCACCTTTGTTGATGCAGTCAAACCTTGTGATATAATCCCATAATACAGGACAACTGAAACAAAAACATCTTCCTCTCCATCTCTGAACACACGAGTATCAGCCAAGCCTCCCTAATTCCCAGTTAATTAAGCACATTAGATATGGAGCAACAGTTGTGAGCTGGTATTAACCCCACTGACCTTGACATATCATTTGGTTGAAATTAAGCTCACATTTCAAATACATCATGTTGCTTCTACACTGAAGCAGACAGCTGGGGAAAGGGTTTTGTGATTAGTGTGCACACTTTCCTCCTGCTGAATACTGCTGTCAAAAAACATATGCTCTCTGGATGTCTCGTATACTGTAAAGAGATAGGAAAAGCGCATCCATCCAGAAATATGTGCTGCTAGTTTCCATCTGGAGAGGAGAGGAGAGGAGAGGAGAGGAGAGGAGAGGAGAGGAGAGGAGAGGAGAGGAGAGGACCACTGCTGATATAAACATCTCTTGCTTGATAGGGGAAAGAAAAGTACGCTGCAATGCAGACACCAAGGGGAGAAACAGGGAGGGAAGACAGAAAACAGAGAGGGTTGAGATAGACCTATAGAAGGCAAGAAAGGCAAAAGATGAAAAGGGGATGACAGCAGAGAGCTCTTGACTCTGTCCTCTCCAGATCATCAAAGTGTCACTTCTGTTACCAGGCTGGGACTGGGACAAGATGTCCTCCAGGTTAAAAATGGGGATCAGTATGCAGGTCACAGACTTGGGGAGGGGAGAGGAAGAAAGTGGTGGAGACAGTCCACGGTGTTTACTGCAGCATATCCCCTCTTCCTCTGTCTGAACACAACACTAATGACACTGTTTCCTCACAGACAATTTATCAACAATCTGACAGCAAGCCTTACTGGTTTCTTTCACAGAGCCGTTATGATATTGGCAAACCTGAGATGACATGTACAGATACAGACATGTCATCCTGACAACAATAGTGTTAAACAAACAGGAACTTCAAGAGAAACATCCTGCAAAATATAAAATATAGGTGCTAACATCTTTTTTTCTTTTTTTGCTCTGCATCAGGGCAGATCCAATGCAGCTATATAGAGCCAAAATTAGGGTTATTGTGGAGGAGGAATGACAACTTTAAGCTCACAGAACACGTACACACATTGTTGCCAACCCACTGTTCTTCTTCCTAAAGAGGATAAGCAACAAATAAAATATGTGCTGGGGGTTGTTGCTGATGCTTTTATTTCTGTAAAGTCCTTTCAGAAAGCGAAAATCAAAAGGTATATACTTGTAGCTGTATTCTGAGGTCAAAGCTTTCTGCCTTACAACCAGATATTTCATCTGGCAGTGGTACTTGGGTAAAGAACCATTTCCCCACTGGGTTTATGTGCGATTAGCTGCGTAAATAAAGAAAGCATCTATTTTCCTTATTAAAATTCATAAGGGAAAAATGTAAATTGCTGAGCCCTCAAACAAGAACAGAGCACATACCTTGGCAGACTCTCACTTTCAAAGCCTAATACAAGCATGAGCATAATAAAGCATCCTCTTTTTTCCGTTTTGTGGACTCCATTTCTCTGATTCCCACACTCATAGATCCTCGCCTGGGGCATGTACATTTAAATCCCCCTAATCTTTCTCCCCTTTAATATCATTTGTATTTACGTATACCACCGAGCAACCATCCACTGGCTATACTTCAAGCCAGAGATACCTAACATGCCCAACCAACAGAGGCTCTCACAGCTTAACCAAATCTGAGCAGCCTGAGGAACAGTGGAGATAATATACACGCAGCAATAATGGCCGGGGTATCAAAGAGAGCTTTCCTCTCCTGTAATGTATAAAATTCTCTATGATTCTGGATGGAAATATGAATACACTAACTGGGGGGTTTATAGTTTAACAAGATTAAGAGGAGTGGGAGCATGTCTGGAAACTGGCCAATTTTTCACAAGACCGTTTTTGATACTTGTAGAAATAAAACTCTTAAAAACAAAATGCTCAGCATTAGTGTAGTGTTACATTTTTAATTATAGGGAGAGCTGCAATCCACTTAATAGTGTGTGGGCTTTCTGGTGAGTGTACATCAGGTCCTGCAGTATCAAGCAAGGGCAACACAAAAAGCAATGGGGGTGGCAGGTGAGGATTAAATGGATCAGGACACTGGTTGTCCATGCATCATTATGTACTAGATACTAGTTAGAGCATTCTGTAATAGCCAGTGGATGTGCACGATTAATCAGGTGCTGAAGCTCATTATGAGTGCCTCGGTAGCAGCAATGAACAGAGAGCTTTGCATATTCAGCGCCAGGGTGAGGCAGGGGTCAAGTAGGATACCCTGTCGGCTCTCAGTGCAGGTACATTAACAGCTTCATGGGAACTTCAAAGGCATGCCACTGGTGCTGGGTGTAGTGGGAGTGGGAGTGGGAGGGAGGAGCCCAGCTGGCCTTAAAATCCGCTGTCGTCCATCGTCTGATGTTTAATACATTATCTGATGGACATAATAATCTGGACAATTATATTTAGATAACATGCTGGGATGCTGCACTATTTGACTCTATTGGTCAAGCTTGTAGTAAACATTGACTTGGCAAAGTGATAAGTGCTGCAAGGTCTCAAAGTGGGGTCTGGATGATGGATGGATGAGAAATAACTCTTTTTTTTTTCAATAAACACTTGAAATGATGAAGGCACTTGCAAATGACAAGGTAGTACAAAATGTAAACCGTAATTTGGTGTTTCTTTTTTACCTCTTACTCTTAAAATCTCATTAAACATATTTATTTTAGAAAATGAACTCAACCACCGACAACAAAGAAGATCTTGGGTCGATAATAATGAGAATAAATATGAAACAAAATGTAAATGCAAACTAAAAAGAAATCAGGTTTGAATTTAAATCAAACACAAAGCTTGATATTTTGTCAATGCTGCTCAATGGATGAAGTGCATCTTTGGATGGATGGGAAAACAACAGTGAATGGAAATACTATCGACTCTTCCAGCCCATGAAGAATTAATACACAATTACTGATCGGCTTGGGTTACCAAAAACCTGAAGACACTGTAGCAATGTAATATCATGCGATTAACAATGTTACTGTCATTTGTCAGTCTGTATAATGTCAAATAGTCTTTCTAATCTGCTCTATCTGCAGGGTTCTACTGACCAGGTGTTAGTCACTCACGACTCATGTCATGTCTTGCCCTCAGCTGCTGCTCCAAGCACCAGCTGCCCTCTCTCACCAATCTGTCACCTCCACAAGGGCAGGTCCCCTTACTTCAGCCAATCTCCACACCTCGGAGTCCTTGCGGTTCTGCCTCTCTCCCCCCTGGACCTGCAGTGTAATTACTTGACTGCTTACCGCCTGCCCCACCTGCCTGGCCTGTCAGTCCTGGAAAATTCATGGTCATTACCCTGAGACAAAAGGACAAATCTCATTGCATGCTGGACCCCATATGCTATATCCACTTGATGCTTATGCTGAAAACAGTAACATGCCTGTTTTATAGTGCACAGGTATGGACATTGAAAGTCAGATAATACACAAAGTTATTTCACTGCAAGATTCTTCACTCATGGAGTATCATTCTGTCATGCAGAGAAACGCCAATAGAGCCGTTCCTGTATTCAAGCCCAGCATATACAGCAAAATGAAGAAATCTCTTGCCTCTTTTGTGAGGATTTACCTATGGCTGCTGGTATCCTCTGTGATTCTTCTCTCATGCCAGGCGGAATATGAAATCAGTTTAGCTGAATTTCATCTGAGGCAGGCTAGACACTTGATGGATCTTTAATCCTCCTAATTCAAAAGGATGCATGCTGCTGGTGTGCTAACATAAACCCTCATGCTGAACATGCAAGTAGCCCAGAATCAAAATGTGAATGAAAGCAGAACGCAGCAGTGAAGAAAAGTTGAAGACTTAAAATGTATCAATGACAATAAAAGAAAAAAAGAATATTAAATAGCAGTCAATTTTTAAAAATGGAATACACTGAAGGTGAAAATACCATTCACAACTCAAAACGTCACAAAAACCACTCTGTAAGACTAATCGGAGAAGTATTTCCTTCCCTTTGTTGTTATTGTTACATGTAATCTAACAATGATACCATCACAGTGTTAATATTCATTCTGATTAAAATGTAATAACATTTTTCCAAGTCTAAACAAGACAATATATTTACATTATAAGCATATATTTTGTCCAAATCGCTATCCAAGCTCATATAAATATGGAATATAATGCAATTCCAAGAGAACAACACAAACCACAGCCTCAGAATTTACTGTAGAATTACCTTAAAAACCCACAAGTTGCATGGGAGTGTTTTTTTGTTGTTCGGCCAACACAGAACGACGCCCGTTTATAGTCACACGACATATTTTCAAGAAACAGCTTTATTTTAAAATGCATTTGAGGCTTCTTTAGTGGTTCTCCAATTACATTTGAAGACTTTTCAATGTCATTAAAGAAAAAAGGAGGCCAAAATTATTGTTTTTTTGTCCACATGTTTTTGTAGCCTAAAATGTGGGGATGCATGGTCAGTAAAAAAGAGAGACAGTCATTATTTAAATGTTGATGTGGTGGAAAAAACATTCTCCAGTCAAAGCTGACAGTCCACGCTTCAACTTCAATCACTGTGACATCACTTCACATCCAGTAATAGCAGTGTGGAGCCCAACCATTGTTGTATGGAGTTCAGAAGCAGATGTAGTTCAAACTGCTTCATTCACTCAGTGATGCTGTATAAAATGAACAGGACAGCCAGCCAGGACAGAAAGGGGTGAGTTTTTCCTCGGCTTGCTCGTACTTCAACCTCTACCTCAACCCTGACTGTCATGTTCATGCTGGGAGAAAATGAAAAGAGAATGAATAATTCAAGCTTAGCCTGGGTGCTCTGTGAAAAAAGACAGAGTAGGGATACGCACACGTCATACATTAAAGCAAGTGAATATGTACAACTCAAACTTGTAGCCTGGTACAAGGCTTCAACAGAATGTTTGCTATTCAGTGATACCATACATCCACCCATATCCGCTGTTGTAATGAAGAGAGGCTATTTCTTGCCCCTGTGCAGCAGAGAATTTTACAAGCTCTGAAGGCTCCTCTGAACCAAGCCACAGCAACAAAACAACATAGGCGAGTGCCATGCTCAGTTGATATCAGGCAAAGACATAGTGCTTTTCACTCCAGCAGAATGTCAAATAGGTTATCAAACCCCAAAACCAAACAAAAGACAGCAACAACAAACTGGAATCAATTGCACGGAAAGCTGTTATTGACAGTCTCTTGACACTCAAGTGTAGAAGGAACAACTTGTAAAAATCAATCAAAAAACAACAACTGCATTTCAGACTGTGAGTAAACAGATGCTTGAAAAAAAATAGAAATAGGTCTGCAGTTTAAAACAGAATGTATCAGAGGCATAAGTATGCCATTTCTTAAAGTGGTTGTCTCAGAAAAAGACTCCAGTCAGTTCATCAACTCTCTGTGTGTGTTGTCTCTGTGTGTGTTTTAGTGGGTAAGCACATCTGTACCAGTGTGGTATGGTCTCAGATTGATGGCTCCATTATGGTCTTATTTGATCTACTGTGTAATTACTTGCATCAACACAACCTGCCAGCCTCAATCTGCTGAACACAATGAGGCTGCTGAGCAAAATGTTGCTCACTGAAAGTCAGAGTAATGTCAACAATGCATCCTTTCCTTCACATGCACCTATCTATACCACACAATACTGCAGGGTTGCAGCTCGCTTTGCTTCTGCTCGCCATGTTTCTGCAGTGTGTATGAATATTCAATCAGATTACACTCAGATTACTCTGACTCAGATGGTCAAAAATGTGAGGTTTGTTTTGTGCATAAGTGTGTAGATTAGCACCCCCAAATAAAACAGAAATGAGTGCACAGTAACTACTGCCTGCATGACATACTGTTTCATCATGTTGCCTTAGCTTAAGGGATTTCTGCCCTGGAGGAATTCATAATTATTTTTGAGCAATGCTAGGCAGCAAAAGTATCATGTAATGTGCTTCAGTTTGTCAAAAATAGCAACCAAAAATTGTAGTTATTTGAACACAAACTGCAATGCTAAAGCTCCTTTTTGTGTCAGTGTTATGTTCAATCATGAGCTGGAGTCTTTCCCCTATAAAACACAGTAAGAATCAAAATTACTTCAAGTATGGAAATCATGCACAGTTATTATACCCATATTTAAGAGTTTATGGACATAAGCACATGTGGTCATTTATTAATCATAGATGGACAGGGGTGTGGTGGAGCAACCTGAGTCTAGACAGACAGAGAGAAGCCAGATGGCTGTGAAACAGCAGAGTCACCCTACAGTGCCAACAGTGGAGTTTGTCCACAGCATGAAGCTCTTCACTTCATCTGTCTCCAAAAAGCACAGCAATTACCTCCGGAAATAGGGAGAAAAGCAAACATTGAATGGTTCCATAATTACATAATGGCCAAAAAGGCCACTAATTAGACAAGTAAAACCTAACTTTAGTTTGGTGCCTGCCAGCTGAGAACTATGGGTAATTAATACAACAGGTGTAACAGATTTATTATCTTAATCATTTTCCTCTTTTTTGCAAACAGTGCATGACAGGAACAGATTAAGAGCCAGAAGGACATAATGTCATAAGTTAATGCTAGTGCTAGGTTGCTAGCTTGGTTAGCAAAGGGCATCCATTGCTCAAAATTAACACAGACTATGCGGTGTGTCTTGTATTTACTGAAAACACACTGTACAACTGAGAGAACAGGTGGTCAATGAGAAATGTGCACTTTACACTCATCTTATAATTTCTTTAAAAAAACACAGACCATCATTAACTGGGTCTTAGTTAAATCAAAATAGTCCTTCTAGAGGAAACAAATGGGTGAGTTGTGACAACAGCACATAAAAAGCTATGAGCCTAATAATTACCATATGGGCTGCAAACAGTATGGTACCTTATTTCTTATGTGTAGTGAACAGTAGTGTGTGTTCTGAATAGCAGCCAGCATCTTAAGACTCAGAGGAAAGGAAATGAAAGGAAAGGAGAGGATTGGACAGGAACATGGTCACTCAGGCAACACACACTAATCTGCCGATGCCCCGAGTGAGACTTGGCCATGCTCTCTGACACATGGCAATCACACGGCTCAGTGCAGAAACACAGGCACGTCGTCCACAACACCACCGACTCGGTGACGGACCTGGAAGCACCAGCTGCCCTGACTGAAAATGAATGTACTGACAGGGACCGACTGTCTCCCCCTGAAGTGTCATTCTGGAGGCTTCACAGACAGAGAGACGAGGGGTTATTCCGAACTGAACCGAGAGTGTTTAGAGTGAGGGTTTGATTCAATCAGTGACCACACTTACAGGCAGGGAAGATTTCATTCTTAATCTGCTTAGTCAGGTAATCAAGTTTTTGCGCAGCATGTGTAAATGTCATAAATAGTTTAGAATAACCTGGGTAAACTATGAATGTTGGCATGAGGATTGAGTCAAATTGTCTTAAATCAAAATTTAAAGTGTTTAATGTAGCATGAAAATATTATTCTACTGATTATAATAACAAATTAGACAAGCCATGGGTCCCACATTAACTTAGCACTTCAGTCAGTAAATGAATACATGCAGTGTTTAGATCCATATTTCAAAATGGGATTTACTTGAAGTCATACACGACAGTTGACGAATTAAAACAAGACGCTGGGGTCCACCCACTCAGGCAAAGGGTTACAGCCTGTATATAGAATAAATACAGCTAAATATGACAGCAGAGCAACATCAGTCTACAACAAACATAATTTTGAATTCAAAGAGTCCACCAGACTTTTAGAAGAAAAGATCTTTTATAAATAGTTCATCAGACCATGTTAACGATGATGTGCATGTAGAATTTGTGTACATATACACTTAGCAGCCACTTTTTAGGTATACCTGTGCAACTGCTCGTAACACAAATATCTAATCATCACATGGCAGCGACTCAATGCACTTAGGCTTGTAGACATGGTGAAGGTGACCTGCTGAAATTCAAACTGAGCATCAAAATGGGGAAGAAAGGTGAAATAAGTGACTTTGAAAGTGTTGGTGCCAGACAGGCTGGTCTGAGTATTTAAGAAACTGATTATCTTCTGCAATTTTCATGCACAACCAAAGGTCCAAAATAGAGAAAATATCCAGTGAGCAACTGGTCTCTGAGCCAAAATGCCCTGTTGATGCCAGAGGTCAGAGGTGAATGGCCAGAATGGTTCGAAGTGATAGGAAGGCAACAGGAACTCAAATAACCACTTGTTACAACCAAGGTATGCAGAAGAGCATCTCTGAACGCCTAACACATCCAACTGTGAAGTAGATGGGCTACAGCAGCAGACCACACTGCCACTTTATTAGGGCCAGTGAGTGAGTGTGTATGTGAGTGTGTGTATGTATATATATATATATATATGTTTATATATATATTTATTATTATTATTATTTTTTTTTTTTTGATGAGATACTCTGTTTGAAAAGGGAAGACCAACTGGGGTGGGGGTGGGATAATTTTGTATGTTTTCTACTTGTTTGTATTTTTTTTATTTGAGGGGGGAAAATATCGTGCACCTATAAGGGTCATGTAACATGATGTGATGTGTTTCAATAAACAGATTTATATATACACACACTCACACACACACACACACACACACACACACACACACACACACGCATATATGTGAGTAGATATATTTGTCACTGATATGCATTAAAATACTTACTGAAGGACTGTAAGTGAAAATGAGTTGTTATATTCCAATGATGGAGTTAAATGGTTGTAATAGAGCCATACTAGAGGCTTGAGAGTAATGATGACTGATCAACTGTGTAGAACACACTTTCTCCTCCTCTGTTTACTCCATTTTCCAGTCACTCTCCAGACACAACCTCCTTCCTTCCCCTGCTAAGCTCAAGATGACCCCTCCATATAAAAGGTCACACACTCAATCTCCTAAACCAGCGACAGAACACTGGTCCAAACTCGAAACATGCTTGACTGCTGGAAGCACAGTAAAATCATTCCCACTCACTGACTGAAATGACAGCTGTCAGAGTGAATGAACCAAGACTTCACTGACAAAACACAGCAGCTGAAAACTCACAAATTCACAATGGTACAGTGGGTGTCATACAGAATATGCAGTTGAGATGTTGAAATGTATTTTTGTCACTGTGCAATGGGAACCTGCGGTACCATTTCCATCACACTAAAAACATTTAAGCTCACATTCAGTTAGTAATAAACAAAAATCACATGTGGCATCCAGTATAAAGCAACTTGAAAAACATTTAGGTAGCAGCTTCTCAGCTATAGCGAACAGTGACAGTCACTTTTCGCTGTTAATAAGACAAACAGCAGCAACAGGTCACATCAGCTGTCACTAATTAACGTTAATTCTCTGAGAAATTTGATGACATGCCAAAATTAAACCTGGCTGTTAGCAGGTTTGTGTGCTGTTTGCAGTCAGTGTCTGTATTCAGACAAAGACTGTTTTGAGGGAACAGCCTCCACCTTGTAACACAACTCTACAAGCACAAGTGAATTGAGTGTTCTGTATTTCCAACAACTCAAACAGAGTGATGCATCTGCCAGATAATCAGCTAATTATGCCTTGTCAGTTTCTGGAGTTGCATTTTCCCACTTAAACTTCCATGCATATTATATCTGTACATTTGTTTTGGTAACAAAAGTTGAGATGCTGTGCAAAAGAAATAAAAACACAATGCATTAAATTCAGAATTCAGTGTCTGTATCACATTCTGTTTTATTGACATTGTGGAATCAGTGTTGTATGATGGAGGATTTGCATTAATGTATCCAACATGCAGAAGAACCAAAATGTGCGATGTGCAGCTGTGTCATTTTAAGTATCAGACTGGACTCAGAATATCAAAGGACTGTCACAGGACCCGGATTGGGATCAGGCCAAAAACTAGATAGGGAGATACCTATTAACAAGAAAGAAAACCAGATATTTTCAATGCTTTGTTCCTTCTGACTCTTACATTACAATGCTGTAGACCTAATGTGCAATTTGTCTTTATTTTATCACTATTTATACAACAAGGCAACCATCTGGGCTGATTATTCAGGTTTTCATTAAAAGTAGGCACAGGGTCCCCTTGTGTTAGCAAAGTCGCCCCTCTTTCAGTTCAGTACCGATTGATGTGAAACCAGACAGAAGGGTAGGGAGGCTCTCAGATAACTGCAGGTCATCACAAACCGTGTTGTTTGATTCTAATGTGTGAATGTTTTTAACAGAGTGATCTCTGGTTGAGATAAACCAGGAAGATGTTCTTTGTGATTATTTTGCCCCATCTTCCAACCAATAACCATGTTTGGGGTAGAGGAATAAATAATGTTAATCATGTCAGGCAGGGCTCTCTGGCCCCGAGCCTGTGCTGAACCCAAATAGTCCCAACCCAAATGTGCTGAACCTAATTAGTCCAAGGAGCTCTGTATATCCGCTAAGTTACATAGGTTGCCAAAAGACCAGATTCAGAATATTTTGCAAATATTTACTCTCTATGACCGAAATTAACATTTTGGCTCACCAGCCAAGTCAGTAAATTATAAACTAAACCTGACATAATATCCTTTACTGAAGAACAGATTTATGTGATGCAAGCTCATATTTTTCACCAGGCCTAAACATGTCCAGAATCCAGAGAATGGAAGTTTTTGCAACCATTTCACACTGAGCCAGTGAAGCAGACACCTAACTAGGGAATCGAGAACCTGGTTCCAGTTGACGATGAATTTGAATTGTATGGCTCCAAACTTATCGGTTCCTTTTATTGATGCGAGCATGTTTTTTTCTGACAGTTTTAGAATTGTAAAACAATTATCTTGCAACAAGAAGGAGTCTGGGTGGAGAGGAAGATTTGGTCCAATGTGTGGCTTTTAGATGTCACTTGTAATGTTTATAAGGGTGGAAACGAAGATAATATGCTGAAACAAATTTGTATGCAACAGGAGCAAATACTGCATGAACCTCTCCTTACTCTACGCTAAAAGATCATCAGATAATCATCAGACTGAATCACTTAGGCCTGTCAATCTCTGTCATGGTTCTTACCTTCAAATGTATTCAGAGTATTACTTAGTCTCTGCAAGCCAGCACCTTCCACGTCTTAAATATGACATTCCTACTTCTGTTTTAAGCCTCTACAACCATAAAAGTGAATCAATTTTCAAAGCCGGAGGATCTACAGGTGGTTCTGAGAAAGGAAGAAAAGATTAGTCAGCAATGACACGAGATCACTGGGGGTTTGAGAAGTTTTGGACTGTCAGAGATTTGATGTACAACTTTGTTTGACTTGGCAGTGAAAATTTACTTTTAAGCCTCAAGGACATTTCTGGGCCAGTAGTGGCTCACTAATTTGTTCAACTCTTATAATAAAGTCAGGCAGATAGAAGTGTTCCAGAAAAGTGGCTCTGACTCCAGTGCAGCCAGGCGGAGGGCAGGGACAGCAGACCAACACTGACTTCTGAGTCACTTGTCAATTGAAAATTGGGAGATCATGAACATAAACAGTTTTTATAAAACTCAATCATACTGATGTTCTTTGGGACTGTTAGAAAAGAGGGACCAATTTATACAGGAAGGATAGCACGAAAGAGCCCTTCTTCAAACAAGGAAAATATTAGGACACAGCCTCCTCTGGCTATGAGTAATAGACACAGAGCTGCACGGCTGATTGGAAACGTTAACAATGACCACTGCAGGATTGTAGCCACAGGGACACTTCCTATTGTTAGCCGTGAAGATAAACTTGGAACAATCTAATCATTGTTAATGCCTACATTGTGAACATATTGTTGTTATAAAGTGCAGGCGCAGCTGGCACATGGATTTAGCTTGGCTGTCCTCCTGTGCCCCGGAGTAGCAACGAGGCTGTCCTGAACTTCTCCTCACCCCTTTCCCCATCTACTACCCCTGTGTGGTGATACAGCAATTTCTCCAAGGTCAATAAAAACCTGCATCAGCCATGGTTGGCAATGTGCCACTGGAGAAGAGAGCATTTCAAAGAGTGGAGGGGAAAAAAATCACACAGTTATTGCTGTGACCAAACCCAAAACTGTAAAACCAGCTGTCAAAGACAAGTCAGGCAGCATGAGACTCTACACAAGCAGACTCATTCTACTCCAAAAATTGAGTTGGAGAGAGTAAAATGCATATTCCCCTTGTAATGTCAGTATACAATATAAAAACAGGGACTGGCACCATCGTAACAAGGCATTCTGAGTAGAGAGACCTCTGCCTTATGTATTGATGATCGACTACAATGACTCTTTTATCTGTCACACTGTGCAAGTGATTGCCAAACAGAATTGTTGGTTTTCATTCATTTGTTTTGGATGTTTTGATTTAGACCTGGAACACCTGCTGAAAGTAATTGTGGCCCTGGTAAGAGTGAAAACCAGTATGTCTGAGACGACATGTCCATGGGCTCACAATAATAATAAAACGAAACATAAAGTTAATATTACGCGCGGACTCTCTCCAGGAACATACAGCTCTATATTCAAACTGTGTGCAGACAAGGCTGACAGCAGGATAGAGACAACAGTGTGTTTTCTAGGACAAAATATGCCACCTCCAAAAAATTACACCTGGGGTACAGACACACTCTCTTCAGTATGCACTTTTATCCTCTCATGAAGAGGCACATCTGCTCTACTCGTCTAGCTGTGACCTGGTACAATTGAAATATTTTGCATTCGTAGAGGAAGACTTCCTGGTTGTATCAATTTAAATGGAAATATAAGTGCAGTAATGCCCAAATCTAAACTGTAAATATAGTATTTTTTCTTCCTTTATAACCTCCTTATTTTAGCAGCAGGCCATGCTAATGGATTTTTTCCATTCATTTTCTATGAGAGATGTCTATTTCTCAGACACACACCTATTGTTAGTGACCACAATATGTTATATATGCACCACTGACTAGGTTGCTGATGCCCAATGCACTTGAAATGGGTTTTCAGGCCCTTTCAGATGGCCAACACATGCAGGACATAAGACCTAGGCTGTTGACAAGGAGTTAATACTTCAAAGCCATCTGGTTATATTTTCAGTATATATAAATCACTACCTCCCATTGTTCACTTGTTTTTGTTCCTTGATAAGTTTATTTTGACAAAATGTCATGTTCTTTTTGTTTCCACTGTATGTGTGTGTATAGTGTAAGGCTTAAGGGGAGATATGGGACTGACAGGACCTGACAGGATACTGATACTGCGGATAGATAAAAAATAAAATAAAAAATAAAAAACAGCCGGCAGCTTTAAAAAAGAAAAAAAAAAAAAAAGGCAGTGTAGGACCATCCTGCTGACAAATAAAATATGGTCCACACAATTTACAGAAACAGGCAAATAAAAGCTTTGTCAAGACTGGGGATTTTCTGCCCAAAGCTAGGGAATATGAGATAAAGTCCTCAAACATTAATCAAAGCATGTATTATCAGTCAGAAGCATGATGCCAGGACTCAGCAATCTCCACAGCCTTTCACCACTCCTAACACCCTTTATTCATATTAACAAAACGAGAACGACTGTCACACTGTCCCTAGCTGTGTTCCATATAGGCCATCTAATTCCATGCTGAATCATCTTCAACCAAATGCCACGGCAGTAATCCTTCTCTGCTTGAGACTCTGCTGAGCAACAGTGAGGCTCTGCAGCCAGATGTTCCTTTCAAAGCAGTCCAACTCTCACAACTAATAGCATTAGCCAGAGACACACATTTAGCATCTAGCCTTTGCTTGAAATTGGGCTTCAGTATGCCCATGCGTACAGCACACGGAGACAGAATTGCATTCCCAAAGCTAAAAAAGATATGCAGTGCAAAATGAAGCCGTTAAATGTGTTGTTCTTTTGTGTTAAGCAGCATTTGTAGGGGTATTCAAATGTCCAAAATAAATGTGAAATTGACTCTACAATGCACATAATTCATTGTGATTCCTTTAAAATATTTTGTTTTTTTTGTAGAGTGTAAACAAGTTGTGAAATTGGCTTTAACTGGTTCCCGTTTAGATCGATTTAAAACAACAAATAATCAAAAATGGCACAAAAAAAGCAATCTATAGTGTGTCATAAATTGTTATTAGGTATACAATCCCAGACAAGAGAGGAAAAATACTGACTGCACCTGAAAAGGAAAAACATAGTCTGAATTGATTTACTAAGAGAAGCCAAGCTGCCATTTCCGATTCATTTAATTAAACAGTGGAAGTAGAACACATGTAGGTGTCCATTAGTATCTCATGAATATATGTATGAGAAACACTTTTGTGGCATTTGAATCAGAAGTTATGCTCCACCGATGTTTCATTGGAGACAAACCTAAATATTCAATAGCTTACTGGTGAGAGTCCATCACAGTGTTTTTTACAAGTTAGTGCTCTGAACCTGATGGAAAAACAAGCAGACAGCAGTGAAAGTATGTCCAAGTGACTAATTATAAAAAGATCCAGTTAGAATGTGGCAGGGAGGATAATGAGCCATAAAAACGGATAGTGTCTTCGTTCATTACGTTGATCCCTTAGTATTAATTGTAATCCAAACCCCTAACTCTCACTAAGCCCCCCATTATTTCAACCCTTACTTCAACTACATTAAATCAGTGTGTGATCTAGCTCTTACAAAGTCCTTCATGCTTCAATATCAGCAGGAAATGGAAACATCCCAGCTGTACTGGAGCAATAAATATAAACATCTAGGAGATTGATTACACTAACCTTTATCAAAAGCAAAGCGTTCACAGGATTGCAAAAAGCAGGAGAGGAGGATGAACACAGCACCCTCAGTGATCTAATGGCAACACGCTGCAGGAAACAGTGCTGCAGCATTTCAACACCAAAGGGAACGAAGTGTACAGGAAAACAGAACATATTCGAAACAGAACCACCCCATCAACAATGACAGCCTTGTCAGCCATAATGTAGAAATCTGTATTCACAGCACACATCATTAACTGCCTAGTGGCTGATGTGCAACAGAGAATTATAAATCTGTCACTTCCTGTAAAACAGACCTCAGATGCCTTATGCTACACCAATAAAGTGGGTTACTCTGTGTTGTACGTGTCCTGTCACTGGCAGAGATGGAAAGAAAAATGGCTTATACAAAGACCATCTTTCCATTGGAGAGTCACTGTTGTATGGCAGCGAACATGTATTGAAGTTCCTGTATTTGTTGATGCACAGCCCTCAGAAAACAGGTTTGTTCTTTCATCCACTGCCTTAGTAACATATAACAACAAAGCATAAGTATCCTTCCGTGACGTCAGTGACTGACAAACCATGCTAATCAAAGCGGGATACAGCGTCAGCTAGAAAATCCAGACTACTTTATTTTAAAACAGAATGTAGGGCTGGGCAATACATTATTTTATTAATTCGATAATATGCAAGTCGTCTTTTCCTGGTTTTAGAAGCTGCATTGCAGCAAAGTAATGTCATTTTCTGAGGTTCCCAGACCCATTACTGATGGTTATTTATCAAAAATTTAATTGTGTAAATATTTTGTGAAAGCTCCAAGAATCAATCTCACAATACTGTTGCAATATCGATAAAGGTTCTTGTATTTGGTCAAAAGTATTGTGATAAATTATTTCTTCATATCGCCAAGCCCTAATTGAAAGCCATCACAAAGAGGTCAAATGTAGCCATTACCGGTTATGCTGATGACCTGCTCTAAATTATGCATTGTTGCTCTATATCACAAAATATGTGCACATTTTAGCTTCACTAAACCTACTTTTTTGTCCATACACTTTGTAATCCCAGCCTAGTTACAAAAGAGTAGTAGAGCTGAGAAAATATTGTGATTTTCCTTTCTAACATGATTTAAATAAATTTGTATTAATCAGTTTATCCAATGTAAAGATAAAAAGAGGTGTAAAAGATGAGGTCGGCTTATGCCAGAGTGAGACAGCTGCTGCTATTAAAAGCAGAACTGTAGGTATTATACACTAAATTTGTAGGGTTTCATGACTTTGAGGTGTACAAATAATTCCTCTACACAGAGACAATGCAAACACCAAATCACTCACACGAACACCCAATTACACTGCTGACTGCTTTCGGATTAATTTGCTTTGTGTCAAACACAAGTTTGTTTTCAAGCTAGGCCACACCTAATATAAGCCAAACTATTTTCTAACATTACAGCACATAAACATGTTGCCTGGCTTTCATTCATATATTTCAGTTAGATACAAATTAGACATAGATTTCCATTTTCATGCGCAACTATGTTAAATTAGAAAAGTCAGGAGCAGGGCCACAGATATTTGCACCTTCACTATCTTGTTATCAAGCAGTCTTTGCTTTTGCTGCATCTGCACTATGTTGACAACACTTTGCTACAGTAACTGGATGTCACCCTGCTGCAGCAAGCAATATGACTTTGCATGTTTGCCTGATCAGGGATGCAGCTCATCTCCATAGAAATGAGCATGTGTGCGCAGGGCCTTGCTCCTATGGGGAGGGGGCAACACATTAACATCCAGGCTGGGAGTTGGTCCACTGCCAAAACCTGCTCCACCTGGGAGTAAGGCTGAGTATTCACATTGTTGCTGCTGATGATCCAACACACTTGTCCCTGAATGTAAACAGGTCTGGTTAACAACAGCTCAGTAACTGACCACAACCAAATGATACTAACTATGTGTTGTATGTAGCCACTCAAAGAGGGTTAAGATCCCGTCGTCCTGTCAGCGGCTTTGGCATTTAAGGTGAAATGTTACAATCAAAGATGTTTTTAATGGTTATCTAGATCCAATAGGTAAAAGAAGATGGAAATAATTCATATTAGGGATGGATGATTTGGGGGGAAATATGTAATTGTGAATATTTTGACATTCATTTATTTTTACTTTTTAAGGAATTGATCAACTTTTCAAGGAACTGATTATTTTTGAATCATTATTCTCATTTTCATGGAAAATCGTTTATAATGATCATGGCTTGATTTCTTTGTATGGATATATACCACACACATTTTTAATGTGTTAAAAAATAACATTAAGATAATTGTGTTGGCATTTTCATGCTTAATTGAAAAGTGACTGAGAGAATGGAAGAGGGAGACAAGCAGCAAAGGGACCTGGGGATGTATACCAACCCGGGTCTGCTGCATCCAGGACCCAGCGATCTACATCAGTATGCGATCTACCAGTGATCCACTGATATTTTGCCTTTAACAAATAATGCACCTCATTCGATTTTGGATATTGCACTAGTCCATATTGAAGTTATGATAAAAGTGAGACTAATTGTTCAGCTCTAACTCATATTTACATTATGAAAATCACTGGTAGCCCCAAGTCCAGCCTGTACAATGGACTAGTACAGACACAGACTAATCTCTGAGGAAGGAATGGAATAAATATATATTGGTTTGAACAGACGTGTATGCCCTTCAGAGGTTGGCAGTGGAAGAGTGATGCCAAATTGGATCAAGCATCAATGGAATGTCATCTCAATGTAACCGAGAAATATCATCACAGCAAAACCACAATCAGACATCCTTTCAAACAAACAGAGCGACATGCTTTTGGAAGTTGCTCAGCCAGGATCAAAATAACATTTGGATTCTAAATAGGACTTTTTCCTCTTAAACAAATAGTTAAATAGATAAACAAATTAGCCAGTGTGGGTGATTGTATGTACCAGTATATGCAGCTAGCAAGAAGAAAATGGTCTTTGGAGAAATATATACATTAGCCCTTCTATTATCTATTATCTCCCTCCATTTCATTGTCTCCTCTATGAACAGCATTTTGCCCACTTTTCCATATCATACTGTAGCAAAACATCACATTTGTACCAAAAAAGAATAGAAAACACAGGGACAGCCTCTGCTTAAGAGTCTGCACAACCAGGCATCAGTTGTGCCCCTGGTAAACATTACCCCACTGAGCTGGGAGAGGTATCCCACAATGCCCCCTGACACAAATGCAGGCAGCAGCCAAATAATATACCATCAGCATCTCTCCGGGGTAATACTGCATGAGCGAGTAAGAGGGATGAGCATTGCAGGAAGAGTAAAGCCGAGGGGAGAACAGAGAGAAAATACATCCATGGCCTTTGTGCAGTCGACCAGTCTCTTTAGCATTTCCTGAGGGCACTGGCTGCTGGTTATCAATTAAAACCACAAAGGGTCTATAGCCAACAGTATTTACATTCTGCTAATGTTATCTAGAGAAAACCGACCTACAGATCGACCCCAAATTCCTTATTTGGTGACATTAGAAACAGTGAGCAGTGAATACAAGAGTTTACTCCTCCACAACAAAATAAACAAATGCTGCTCACAAAAAAATAAGATGGATCAAGGGCATCAAGATCTTTAAAGAAACTGCAGAAACGTCATGCAAATTAGAAGCAGAACGAAAAGAGCAAAAAATGTTAAAAACACACTCCTTCACTTTGTCCTTGGTTGAGGACGAGAAAATGCATTTCAGCATGCTCCCTGAACCAATCAACAGTTCAGGTAAATTACTTTTAAACAAACAAATTTGCACAGAATAAGAATTTCAATTTTCCCTCAAATCCTTAGAAGATTATCATGGAGTAGATCAGAGGAAACTGCTCTTGGCAGAAATTGGATGGCTTAGTAGGGAATAAACTTTACTGAGGAAGCACAATTTTAGCATAGTGTAGCCCCCTACAAAGCAAGTGGTTCAAAATGGAAAATATGAAAGGCTTAGTAAAGAGTTCATGAAGGAGAACACTGCTATTCCTTCTGAATGTTGAAGAGTTCATTCCCATGTAGAGCATGTGGCATAATGAGCCTGTCTGACGTACATACCAGCATTTATGTGATACTTAATTGATCCATGTAGGTAAATTATCTTTTATTGACCCACACTACACAGAGGTCTGAGTGCACACAGCTAGAAGAGCCTCTCTGGACCTGTAGTAAAGATTCATGCTCAAGGACATTTCAGCAGAACTCAAGTGGAGCTTGGGGATGGCATAAAAAATAGATTCAGATCAATAACTAAGACAACTCTTTGAGATATGTTTGGTATGATGTGTAAAAAAAAATCTAGCAGGAGATTGAAATGTCAGCAGCAATCATCACATCACTGTAAAATTGTGAAGTTTGTTGTTAAATGTTTTTTTTTCTCAACTGAACCTTTGGAACATGTTCTGGAGGAAATGAAAGTGTAACTGAATTATATAGCATGTCTAATGGCAATAACATACACACCAGCACGCTGTAAAGAGCAAAAAAAAGGCAGGGAGCCATTCCTTAATGTTTCAAGACTAACATGGAAAACAATTGAGGGGGAAAAATGTGACATTTGCAAAACTGTACTAGTGCCTAGAGGTGATATCGATCCAAGATTGATCAAACTGTGCAACTGACTCAACAGCAGCAGAGGGATGCTTACAGTGAAGGCCAGCTATAACTGAAAGCAGCTTGAGCCATACAAGGCTTTAATCTATTACGCATTTCCAGATAAACTGATTGCCCCTGGACAGCAAAGGTCTCGCTCCATTATGGTTTAACTGATTTTCAATCAACACCATGAAACAAAAGTTAATTAATTTAGGGCAGCTTTGATTCCATTTTCAATTAATTCTTTATGTTTCAACACGTTTCGCTATACCCAATAATAACCGTTTAGAATTGCTGCAATGACAAAAAAATCTCTGTAAAATTTCCAGCTTGGCGTCCTCTTTCAGTGTGGTACAACATGAATTTTAGATGGCTTCTGAAGAACAAAGACAATTTTCACAGAGAAACAAGAAATAGAAAATCTTCCCTTAAGCCATCATCTAAACAACAACATTTATTTGTGATTGATATAAAAATAACTTCCCAAACTCTTCCATTCCTACCAATTTAGTTAAGTTTCCAGTTTAAAAGGACTGTAAAAGATGCCTGCTGGGTTTTTTTTTATCAGAGATTCCAACTAACTACCAGGGTCTGGCTAAAAGGAGGTACAAAGGAGAGCAAACTCATCTCAACAAGACACAAGAAAACAACATACACCAAAATAAATATATTTCAATAAATAAATTCATAGTAATGTACTTAAAGAATGAGGGAACAAACCAACTCTAGAATTATGTTATATAGAATGAGCTCCTCAGGCACAAAAGCATGTCATCTTATAATAGAGACCTCGGGATGATGAGCAGTGTTGGCAGAATGACCTAATGCCGCGTTCAGACTATGAAGACAAAGCAACTGGCTACAAGTCATTTTCAATAGAAGCCAGAAACACAAAGCTACAAGCTGATGCCCGACACTTCTCGATGTGTGATGCGCTGCAAATCAAAGTTGAAATTGGCTCAACTTTTTTCTGCACTGGCCTTGAAGCATCAACATCATATGTTTTTTTGTTCACCAGCTATTATGGGAGTAACGTTACCGGGTATGCTGATGTAACGTACATTTTTAAATTCACAATGGCGAACATTAGCTGTGGCACTGTGTTATTTAACCAAGTTAGCTGATGTTAAAAAAGCTTTGTGTGTATTAGAGATGCACACAGATGCAATGCATCTCCATAAAAAACAAGTCACATCGATTCATATTTTGTAACCAAGAGAAACTAGAAGACATCACATCATTCAATCACACCAGCCGCAATGCCAAATCAGGCTTGGACCATGAAGTGTGGAGGAGCAAAGGCTCTTTCCCTACTTCCTAATCCTCTACTTTTGATGTCCTTGCTTGGACTACAGCCATCTTTAAACTCAGCCTTTATTTCAAGCTCAACTGCACACCTGTAAAGTTTTGTGACTGCATCTTTCATAGTTGTGCATTGTCGCCTTAACAATGGCACATAAAGAATTGGCAAAGTCCTCCAAATCATGTCCATGGTAGTTCATAATAGTCGGTCTCTCCAGGACAACATTTTTCAATGATTTCACACACAGACTCACAAGGTGAAAACAATACCAGCCTGTCACATGGTGTGGCTGCTGGTAATCAAGCCTATTGTAAACACATGAGAGTGAATGAAAAGCCTCAGAGGACTGCTGCAAATTAGAGGACAACTTCAAGCAACTTTTTTATTCAGCTGTGTTTGGAGGGAAGCAACATGACATTCAGTATGTGTAGGCAATAGAGACAGGAAGAGAGCAGTTTACCCAAATGAGGAAAATCCCCTTAGTGTCAACACGCTTTGTGCCTGCACTGTGTTCTGCTCTTCTGAAGCAACTGTCAGTGGAAGAAGAGATATCTCGTTCTCTGCAAAGGCAGATGTTGTCATATCTGTTTTCCAGATGCATGCAAAAATCCAAGCAAAAAATGCTCATTATTGTTTATCATTATCATATATGCCCAAATGTCACTCTCAGGCTGGATAGCAGTATTATTATTCCAAATTCAACAGCAGAAAAACCTGCATGTCACCATGATCACTAAAACCCATTTCTAACAGATGCAGAAATTCTAAATCATGCATTCATTTTATCTAGATTGGATTTTTCCCATTCATGGAACTGTCTTGATTATCTCCTAAAACCTAAAAAAAAATGGAAAATTAAACTAGAGAATAACTTCAATGTTACAGTGTCCAACTGCCAAAAATGGTCAGCCAGCCATTCCTCACTTTGACAGATGGCTAGTATAAAACATGCTGCTATGATCTGTAGAGTCAAATCTCCAAATACAAATAAATAAAAAAAACGTGAAATAAGGAACACTCAAAATCATTGTGGAAATCACCTGAATCACCAGGATGACTATTATTTATTATTCAGATACTGCTCTACTGATAATGCTCCAAAGATACAAGTTAAAAAATATTTTCAAATCAAATGGTAGAGCTCAAGTTTTCTTTTTTTACTCAGTTTAATTCCTGTGAAATTGCAACCACCTTGACAGCAGGACTCATCCTGTTCTATAAACACATTATCTCAATTACAGCTTCCATTTCAGGGCGCCAATACATAAAAGATTCACATCATTCCCCTTTCATTAAGGATGGTGGCTAAAAAACGAGCATCTGGGTGTTCAGCACGTTCAATTCTCATAAACAAAACATTTCAAGTTCATGTGGAGAAATGATGTTCAGTTTTCATTTAATTGGCCTTGTACTGTTTACAGTGAAACACTGTTTGGTCATGTACCAAATGCTTACCCAGGCTGTTTTATTAACACTCCAAATAATTGTTCTCACATTACACTGGATGCAGCAATTAATTAATTCATTAATCAATTATCTTTTTTGTTTTGTTTTTACATGAAAATGTAATTTGCAAGGTCGAGGGGCTCTTAGTGGGAAAGCACTGGAAATATACTATCTTAAATGATCTTTGAGTTATTTTTACTTACAGGAGGGCTGGAGCCTGTCCTAGAATTCAATTGGCAGAGGACAAAAAACTCCCCGGGCGGATCGCCAGTCCATCTCTGGGGCTAACTCAGATGGACAGAGAGTTACTCACTCGATTAATTTAGAGCCCTGAGTCCAGCTAAGTATGCCTTTGGATAGTGGACATTATATCCACAAGTAAACAATTGAAACTTCACAGAAGACTAGCAGATCAAACAGCTGTACTTCTAGTTTTAAACTGACAGTTAGCTACTGCACTAGAGGTCGACAGATACGTGTTTTTTAAGGCCGATGCCGATCATTTTAACATCAGTCTTAACAGATCCCCGATATGTGCTGCTGATTTTTTTTCCCTCCATTTACAGGATAAAAATGACACAATGATAACAAATGTTACACAAGTCACAATTTAAACAGAATTTTTTTTTTTTTTACTAACAAAACATATTAACAGATGGATAGCAAACAATGTAGAACATTTAAATATTAGCAATGCCACCAACCAACATCAGAAACAACTGGTTGATTGTCTGTGGCCATCTCAATTATGGTAGCATCAGGTTTTTTTTTTACCTCAACGCATGGCTGCTCAATGCGCTAATTGATCGGCAAACACACGCACATATCGGCCGATGCGGATACAAGTAAAAGACGCAAATATCGGCCCGATATATCAGCCGGCCGATGTTTTGGTCGACCTCTAAACTGCACCATCATGCCAAAGATTAAACTTAAGTCTCTCAGAATTCAGCAAGTCAACTGCCAGTGGAATGAATTACTTTTTATATAAACTATTTGTAGTCAAATGCACCCTGTAGTGCTGAATTTAGTTTCTCAAATCTGGTGAACAGAAGACGTAAAGGTTCCTTTGATATGCACAGAGCCTTCCTCCTCACCCTTTGTTCCCAAAGAACCCCAAACTTTCTCTGTGGCCATCTTCACTGACCACACTGATGACCCTCACAGCAATTCAGTAATCTAACTAGAAGCTTAACCATGAAGTACTTTAAAAGCAATCAGTTAAAACTTAAAATCAATTCTAAAACTTACTGGTCAACTAAAACACTGTTTTTGGCTGAATAGAACAGGTTACAATAATTTAACAGAGAGGAAATAAAAGCACAATTGACCTTCTTGAGATCAGGTTGAAAGAGAAAAGAGACGATTTTTTTTTTATGTTCCTTGGCTGATAAAAACATTTTAACAACCTTGCAACCTGCTCTACAAATAAAAGGTCATGGTCAAATGTAACACACAGGATTCCATCAGCAGGTTTAAGTTTGTAGACAGGGAGCCAAGATATTTTTCTAAAAATATGAATCAACTTTGGGAAACCTGAGAAAAATGATCTTCCATTTTTTGTCGTTTGCTTAGCTGGAGAAACTTTTAGGACATCAAGCACTTTGGATGTTTGGCAACACTTTGCACAGAAAAGGCTATGGTTTTGTTTAAGTCGACAATGACTGAACTGAACTGAAACCACAATATTTCCCTAACAATTTGGATGAGAACTCCCTGCGATGCTGATGTCATAGGCCTACAAGAAAAGTTGCCTCTGAAAAAATAAAGGCAGCAGTAAAGTTTGACGTGACTGGAAAAACGATTTAGTAATACATGAATATAATTTCTGATTCCAAGGTACTACTTCAAGTTAATTATGACAGGCTGACTGGCAAAGTCCTGTTTCGAGCAGATAATCAGCTAAGCTCCGGTTCCCTCTGCTGACACAAGAGCAGTCACATTGTTCAGGTATGCCAACTCTCCAGTCACAGCTCCCGGGTACAAAAGGACAGCATCATGACGCTTCTGATACAATAATAGGTCTCATATGAAAAAACGTAAGCTTTTTCTTCTTTATTTGGTTCTGATTCAGAAAAATTACTCTCAAAAGCATTTGATAATCACAAACAGCAAGGATCAGTGATTACTAATCATTGTCTAATTTACATCATTGTGTCTGTCATAAGGATAATTGTAACAGCATGTGTAATGCCATTAAGCTAATGAAAATAATTGCTTTGGCAACTGGCAGTGATCATATATCTAAGAACGCAGTACGGGCATATAAAAAGCATAGTTCAGCATATTGGTGTGCTTTACAGGTAAACAGCCAATTTAAATACATCCAATAAGCATTAGACAGGCATCCATAGAAAAGACTGAGCAAGTGACAGAATTACCTGTAAAACCACTGACACTGATGAGAAGGGAATATTCTAGCAGAAAAACTAATAAACTTCTGTCAGTTTAATATTTTCTGGAAATGTTTCCAGTGAAATCTTGTGTTTGGCAGCTGAGAGAGACAGAGACAGAGACAGAGAGAGAGAGAGAGAGAGAGAGAGAGAGAGAGAGAGAGAGAGAGAGAGAGAGAGAGAGAGAGAGAGAGAGAGAGAGAGAGAGACAGAGACAGAGACAGAGAGAGAGAGAGAGAGAGAGAGAGACAGAGAGACAGAGAGACAGAGAGCATGTCCTGCTAGATAAAGCATGGCATTAAAGTGATAATCCACCAAAAATCTTTTTAGCATCCATAGCTCACTCCCTGTAGGCTTGAAAGACCATGTGCTACTCTGTTTAGATTGACCTTAAATCTATATACAATATCTCTGTACATGAATTCCATCCTGTATGAAAGATATCAATCCCCTCTGCAGCATAATCCTCTTCCCACCTGTCTTTAAACAAGCTCAGTAGTATCCAAAGTCTTTTTTTTTTGTCAAAATACTGCACTTGTTTGAAGCTTTCCTCACACAGTCCCTTGAGACAAACATAATCAAATGTAGTGTCATGTTAGAAACATAATCAGCTAACTGCAGCAGCTACAAACAACCTGTATTTTGCCATATTTTGACAGATCATGTGGAGTGCGAGTACACAAATGGATAATGGGTAAGTGAATTATGTTGCAGTAGTGGTTTGACAAGTTTCTGTGGCTGTTTTGATTCTTTTTTTTTCACCGTGAAAAAGTTGTAATCACAAGAAACCATGCAACTGGTATAAAATTCTAATTGACCACAGCTTGTGTTTTTTATGAAGAAAATCCACAACTTTTAACACACAGCTTCTACGGTTGACAGGGGATGAGTTTAACTCTAACCTGACCTGATCATATAAGTACATGCAGTGTATTTCTTGCTTTTGCGCTAATATCAACCAGTTGTTGACAGTACCCGAGAACTCTGTTACTCCCACAGGATCAAGATGATGGGCTGTGAAAACCCAATTTCATAGGTCACACGTTGTTCTTTTCACACCTCTCTCCCTTTTCCATCAGATGATACTTAATCACGTAGATGCAAGCTGTTTAATAATTCGACTTTCTCTTTTGTCAGAGAAGTTCAGTGAATGATTCATACCAAGTAGCAATTAGCAAGGCAGAAATACTTACTCCTATTTTCTCATCTTGGAGAAAGCAGTGAGTCAGCTGACAGGTCACAAAGGGGGTGTCTACTGTAAATTGCACGTCTGAGGATGAGACAAATCCACATTGTTTCCAACTTCATGGTTAGAAGACAACAAGCAATATTGTCTTGCTTATACCAAATGTGTTGAGTGTTGAGTGCAGAGCTTGAGAGCAGCATTAGCCTTATGTGTAGCATAAAAAAGCAGCTGAAAAAACATATAAAAGCTATAAAAACAAGTTGGTCGCATCACTGATGAAATTTAGATTCAATAATCCAAAATCAAAGTAGTATGACTTTGTTTTCATATACACACTATCCTATTTTTACAAGGTAAGTATATTGTTGCCAACATCTTTGTTGGCCATTTCAATCATCAAAATTGAATGATTATTTCAACAAATGTTCAATTAAGAATTTAAATTGTGGCACACCTGTGGCACCCAGCCTGCAGATAACTATACACATTACTTCGACTTCTGCACGAAATGTGTTCAAAAAAGGGATCCAGATCCCCTGAACAAGAATAGCGCAGTGAATTAATTAGTAAATGTCATTCTGAATGGATATAAAACGCTGGTAGAGTGAAGTATGTAAGGACAGAGCTGCTTTATCTTCTGAAGGTGCTTTGTCTCCAATTCAATCAAAATGTAATATCAGATCCATTTCAGTGTCGAATTATCCATCTTGGCAGCTCAACAAGAATTGCAAAATAACAGCATAAAACACTTTTTCACGATAAGGATGGTCTGGTCTGAACATCTAACTACAATTTTTTTCCAAGATGCTCCTTGGAGGAGGAGAAAAACATTATTTTTTCATTACTCCACAAATTAGACCCCATGAGATACAGTTACAGATCCTTCTGGATCTTCAGGCCCTCTCTGCACTTCAAAATAACCTGAACTTATAATATATATTCCTGTAGTCAAGGCATCTTACAGACAGGAGGGTTGTTTGCATGACAGCTCTCTCCACCCTCTTCCCTGGCTACTACTATTCATGCACATTTTGTGATGCAATTTAAATGAAGAGGCAGATATAATAACAATAACTTTGTCATCTGGTTCCAAGATTGCTGCATTATATGTGGTTCATTTGTATGCACATGATGTAGGTGGAGGTTGTATTTCTGTTTGGGAAACGCATAAAGTAGAATCAAATCCATCTGATCTTAAATAGCAAGGCTAAGCAATAATAACCTCTGTTAATTAAATCAGTCATTTAAAAGTTTGGGACCTGTGTGTGCCTGAGAAATGTTTGGATAAAGTGCACTCTGCTGAATGTCACACATACGAGCATGCACAAATTACTTTGATATAAAAAAAAAAGCACAGAGAAAGCAGAAGACAGCAGACATCAATGCACTTCAATGCCTCAACAGAATAAAGCAAGATGGAGAAATGATTAATCTTGATAAAGATGGTGCACTGTTAAGATAAAAAACAGAGTATACTTCAGGGTGTTATTCCTGGTGCACATTTCCTGTGAAAATAGCACTGTAAAGTGAAAGGGGGCAAGGTGTCACAGACTGGAGCTATTGCAGTACAGCTCTCATGTCTGAACATGCCAAAGGCTACAATTTGTCTTGCTCCACAAAGTGGATTTCTGTTGTGCCAGAACAGGTCGTAATTAATCTCCGGTGTGCTAACAAGGGGAGGCCAACTATTGCAAACAGGCTCTGTTGTGGTTGTCCCACAGATGGTCAAGGCAAAGGCTGGCTCTACTTTCTCTTCTTAATGTGTTAAAACTGTACCAGTAGAGGAAACCGCCTTCATTAACTGACCCTGCTCAAACCATCAGTTCAAACCTTTAATGAGCTTATGCTGACAATAATCTCTTCTCACACTTTGCTGCAGCTATAACAATAAACAAACAATTAATTTAGAGAATGGACTCTCTAGGCTTGTTTACAAAGTGTAGCAAAAAATACAAAGCTTTAGCCAAAATCTAGGTAGAGGGCGATGACAGAAATACGCCAACAAATACTCACACATAAGTTAGAAGCAGGTCCAGTTCAGCAAGAATATTCATCATCTTCACCACGCTGCTGAGGAGCTGCTATGGCCAAATAATCACCAAACACTCACCACTTCTTGAACCCACACCTTGGAGATACCAGCTATTCTGGTGCTCCCAGAAGACACCCCGACAACACTTCTAATGCCTGGCATCTTATAGGGACCCTCAGCTCCAGGGCCCCTGATTCTCCCACACAGCAGCAGCAGCAGCAGCAGCTGCAGATGTCTCAGCTCACCTACATCACTGCATTTCAACATAAATACCGTTTGAAATAAATCGTGCACCAGCAGGCTATGAGGTATTCAAAATGCACTTTAATCCCAGCAGGTGTGCACTTTACCTTCGCTGACATCATCCCCACCAGTGTGCTTCATTTACAAGCAAGCACAGGGAAGTTGAGACTTTGTTGAACTTGAAAACTTAAGAACTGACTCTGTGTTAGTATCCTCTCATCCCTCAACCCACCTTGTCTGTGTGCATGTGTGACTTTTGAATGTTTACTGCTGTTTACTCTCACATATCCAGGGGCACTTACATCAGTGCTGCAACATATTTAATAATCATAGCATAGTCTGTGTTAAAACAGCATAATTATGGTCATACGTCACCATTATATTCAATTATTGTTGCCACTGAATGGCATTCCAGATTAAGGATTAGGCAATAATGTCCAGCCTGAGAGTGATAGAAAAGACGTTTACTTACCAAATTCAGCACCGTTTCAACAATATCCCGGTTGTTAACCTCTCCAACCTGGATCAGACCGATGACAACAGCAAATTTCATTTTGATATTCCGGATTGGAACCGATGGATTGATAATCCCAGCCGGGAGCACCACTGAACCGGAGCCGGACATCATCATTGTCTCACCGGCGGCAGCGGAGACTGCAGCCGCGTGTTGCCTGTGACCTGGAGGAGGTTGTCGGTCCGAGAGCGACATCGAGCCCGGCATTGTCACCGGTCTCTCGCTTGTCATTTCCACCCAAAGCGGGCGGCTTCAGGCGCTAGTTACACGCTTTCTCCTTGCAATAAATCCAATCACTGCTCTGGAGCATGAAAAAAAAGAAATGAAAGAGAACAACACTCGCGGAAAACAAAAACAAAACACAAACAAGTCAGTAAAATCCACTCTGGAGAGTTGCGGTGAGAGAGTCCGGCGTGTAGTCGGTGCCAGCCGTTTAACTGAGCAGACTGACCTGCGCTGTGTACACAAGGCTGTGTGTATGTGAGAGTGCCGCTCTCTTAAATGCGCGTCTCCGAGTCTGTGCTGCTGTCACCGCCATGTTGCCGCCCCCTGCCTGCGGTTCCACTCACCACGCCTGCGCTGGCTGCGATGCTGCTGGAGAGCTGGAGAGCTGGGGGACTGACCGCTAGCAGGTCGGCCGCCAACCGGTGCTGTTCACCGGGCAGGTGGGAGCAGCGAAGTGCGGGGCGCCTCGTTACGAGTGTAGCAGGGCCACTTATCAGCCAAAACAAAACATAAGCAATGGGGTCATTTCTACAACCACATCCACTTTATCGTCACCTTGTTAAAATAATCGCCTTACTCATTTTTTCAAGTTTTGCAGGAAATACAAAAAACTTCACCAAAAGTGTAACATATGACACCAGAGAGTAAAGTGTTACCATTAATGTCAACAATAAAACAGTGATAAACTAAACTGATAACTAAACAATCTCCCTCTAGCTATTCTTTGCTGGGTTCTTATCTGATGCCTATGAATGTGGCAAATTTTCAAAGAAGTGATGATCTTAAAGGGTTAAAATCACATAATCTGATCAACTGAGGATGTAGGCGATTTTACCATAGGTGGCCAGCGTCATGAGGAGATGATTTGGGCAAAAAAAAAAGCAATTTGGACAAAAAATGACTAAAGTTTGACTGTTGGTCAGTCAAGTTAATCCGGTTTATACTTCACCAATGAGAGAATTAAACTAAAAGGAAAACACACACACTTGATTCTGAGTCACACATGGCAGCCGGAAGTTACCTGGTTGTGTTTCCTGCCTCAATGCAAAAAAAAACAAAACACAAAAAATAAATATATTTATTAAATATATTATTTATATTTATATTTATTTATTTATTTATCAATATTGGGCTACATAAATGGAAAACACTAAAAGTAATTAGCTGGATTAAAAAAATATATTTTCAAAATGATGTCCAATTTCATATTAATTTGTAGTAAGTCACTGCAGGAAATGCACAGGTGCCCGTAATAACATTACTAATTGCTTTATCCCAGCAGGTCGAATGGTGAGTTGGCATGCATAAATTAAATGATTAATATTAATAATATCAGTTATGCCTATCAGTTAGCAATTGGTGTTATGCTTGAGGCGTTTTCCAATAAAATCAAAGATAAGATAAAACTTTATCCTGAGGAAAATTGTAAAAGGACACCTGAAATCCAATCAGAAATTGAACTGCTCTGTGGCAATTGGATGTGTGTTTATAGGCTTATCTTCTAACTACAGGCCGTTTGAGTCTAAAAGATTAAATTATCCAAAAAGTTTCTCATCATGATGGTCCACTTTGTAAGTCTAAAAGCCTATAACAGTAAAGAGATCGAATGTCATGTTGGTCTTTTAGGACCAGTAGCCTGACCAGAGTTGTATTGCCATGCAAAACTGTTTTACATGGATATTAAGTTAATTAATCTCCAAAAATTTTGATGGTAAATGTTATTAACCTTTGCTTGAATCAATAGGTCTCTTAAATACTGTTTTTCAATTGAAAGCCTTTGCTGCAGACACCATGTCTTTCAAGCCATTTTCTGGCCTGCATGAATACACACTTGAACATTGTGTCTGGATTCAAGCACACACGTCTGACTATAATTATTGTTATTATGATTATTATCCCACAATCCCTCTCTTGACATAAATGTGCACTGGTTTCATTACAGTTTGAGCTCCAGGAGTAGACAGTTCATTGATTAGTCTATGAGGCACAAAGGTGACCTGGATAGTCATATGCAAAGCAATACAATAAATCCTATTACAGTGGCGTTAATTCCCTTGGTCAAGTTTTTCCTCATGATGATCCTGGTGAGCAGCAGCAGTAGCAGGTAGCAGGGTTTGCTTGTTGGACACAGAATTTTAAGCATCTTAAATTAGTAGAGGAAACTGATAAACTATGTGGTTTATTTCTCAACCATTTTAAAAAAAATCCTGGTTTGCATACATCACTGTTGAACATGCATGTTTGTTTTAGTTTACAGATTATTAATATCATATTAATCTCAAGGCAAGAAAATGTTTGTTTTAACATGAATTATTCATTTGAATAATGAATAAAGTAAAAAATATATATACCAAAGCATCATTTGCATGTAGCTCCATTGCATTTATTCATTGTATTATATAAAAAATGCATACTGCCGTTTGTTTTTAATGTTTTATGAGACAATCAAGAAGAGTGACTTCTCCAATATCTCTTGTTTGTGGCCTATTTTACTTTGCTCAAAGTCACATGGAAAGATTTACAGTCTATAATAACAAATAATAATGGCCAAAAAAGCCACAAGGTGCCAGTGGTTATATAAAAAAGACTGACACTGACAGCTTGGCAACAATCCTGTCCATCGTCCTGACTGACAGCCAGAAGCTGAGCTTGCGTTTCATGACCTCATTAAGCCGATCTGTGTCAGCATGGCTTCAAAAGAGATAGAAATAATGTTAGGCTTCATACAGCTGTACCTATCATTTATAGTACTGTGCAGTTTTAAAACTTGATTTAATTTGAGGTAATGCAATGTCCAGCAATCTGATCATTTAGCCTGTTCACCTTTGTGTGAATTATTTAGCATTTTATCTTGCGTTGTTGGTTGTTTTTATCTGGCAGTAGTCTTGTGTGCTATTGCAAGTGTTTTTTCAGAGTGCTATATCTTTGGATTAGTACATGTTGACTTAATTTGAAGACTGTGTGGAATTAGGCGTAATTGCTTTACTCTGTCTTTAAGGAATTAGCTATTTGCATTTCTTTATTCTGCTGTCCCAACATAACACTTTATCTAATAATGTCCTTCTAATGTCTAACTCAATGGCTCATATCCTCCCACCTCTTCTGTTAAGCCTGCTGGTCCCAATTCCAGTGAGAACCATAAACCCTGCCAGTGCTGAATAGAGGTCAATGAAAGGGGTTTGACTTTGCCATTCACACTAAGAGCATATATAGAACTGAATCTGATCTAGCCTCAATAACCTGTAGCAATGGTCATGTAATGATTTTTTTCAGTAAGGTCTGCAACAGCTACATCTCACTGCCTCCTTTATGGTTCTTGGAAATTATTATTTTCATCATGTCAGAGCTGTCTTGCCCTCTCACTCTCAATCAGTAAGGTTTTGAAAAGATACTTGTGGTGTAGAGAGGTGACAAGATGTATATACATCTATACAAAATGGTATAGATTTAATGTGGCACCCCTTAAAGATATAATGTGCCGTTTTTTTCCTAAAAACAAGCATTAGCTCCTCTTAATCATCCATTATGATTCAGTGTGTAGCGGTGTCTGTATGTTCAGAGATTCTGCCCTCTGCCTGCATTTATTCTATCCCTTTTTCTCATTTTGCTGTGTTTGGTGCATTTCTGGTCGTCACACTTTCCCATCTTAGCAGTGAATATCTATTTGGGGTGCAATAACAAGCTTCATCACGATACAGTATTATATCAATTCTTTAGACAGCAATACAATGTTTGCTGATATCAAAAACTGTACTGAGAAACAATGTCAATTTGTATTCAATTTGAGCAAATATGTTATGCCCATTTAATACACAACTATACTGATATTTTCACTTTGGATGATACTGGATTGTTGATCATTGAATCGATGTATGATACAGATGTATGTTTACAACCCTAATATCTATCTTGTCATCATTATTATCTGCTAAAATAACTGAAAATGACGGTGGAATATAAATAATAATATTGTATGAGTATGTATGAGTGGAAAATAAAATGTGGGCACAAAAAGAAAAAATATTCTGCTGATCAGAAAAGGCCATCTAGTGGACAAAAATAATGACAATCAGCAAGGTATGTGTTCAGCCAAAGATTTTGCTTTCCTATTAATTTTGTAATGAAAGCTCAGACAAAATTAATCATTCAAACTTCATTTGATTTTATTTTTGAATCATTCTTATATTTGCATTAAAAATTAGTTGAAAGCTTCAATCAGGTATCCATGTAAATACAGTCTATGATGTAAATCCATCCTCCCATTTGGACTGCAGTCATGCATTTCCTTTAAATGTCCAGTAGAGGTCACTCTCATTCCAGATCAGGAAGAATTGCATTTGTGTCAGTAGTCAGTTCATATGAGTGATTGTTGATTGTTGAATGAAGCATTCTCACAGAAGCATTACTGACACTGTTTAATATTGATTGTCCATAGTAATAAGTATTTAGACTCTTTCGCTGGTCAGCAGATGTCCATTACAAAAAAGAGATTTTTCTGTCTTCATGATGTGGCAGCAAGATGAAGAATCAGTGCATACAAACATTTTTCATTTTGATTGTTTTATTAAAAAATGATGTCTCTTGTACTTGACTGCACAATCCAGTACCCTTAAGCAGGTATGATCAAGTCAAACCTTAAGTCATTCTTTTCACAACCATGGGAGGTCAAAGTTTAATAAAATTACACCCATTACAAAATGGCAATACTGAAGCAAAGTAAAACCAGTTTACAATTTTGTACCATGTGTACTAGAGGAAGGTTGACACAGTGAAATATTCAATATATAGGATATTAACATATGGATTATTTATCCCTTCACATATATACAATATATACATCTTGTTTGCATGTACATTATATTCACACACACATATATACAGACACTTGAGTCTACATCATAATAATTATAGCTTTATATCTGAAATGAATAACATATACATGCTTCCCAGAAGCGTTTAAGAGCTTGAATGTCCTAGACATTGTAGATTAAAGTAACAGTAATACAATATTATTAAAGATAATAATTATCATGATATACAGGTTTAGCAACATCAAGGTGAATTAAATCCTAATGCTATAGGACATTGGCAGGATGATTCATTTCCCATTGAGTAATTATGCTCAGCACCTATCAGATGTCCTCTTCAGTCATTGTGCAAGTACAGAGGAGCTTTAAATTGTTTTCAGAGCATTTCTACTCTGGAAAAAAAAAGAAAAAGAAAAGAAAACTGTGCTTTAGTTCTGGGGTCCTGTCTATGCTTTGTGTCTGCCTGTTAGCAATGACTCAAAGGCTCAATCTTGATCTCAAGGCTGAGCAGACACAATTGGCAAAGCGTTTCAGATTTTGGTCTCTGGGCCGTCCGTGATTAGTGGCTGAAAAGAGTTGCGGATCCGGGCAGCTTCTGCGGCACAAAGGTGACCAAAAGCTTTGTTGTACCAGTCTGGGGTCCTTCCCCTGAAACCAAAACAGTAAATTCATTATAGAATATCGTACATAGAGCTTCAGATAACAATCTTAAACATGCAACTAATAACACACATAAACATGTTTTGATGTATGTATATTGATAAGTATCTAAAATGCCGAAAGAGTTAGAGAGAAATTATTTTAATAAGATGCTTGAAGGACTTACTTCAGGTCCACTCTGCAGATGTGAGTTAGTCTTGACTTCCCTGAGCCGCAGGGCTCTAGCAGGTAGTTAGACTCCAGGACGATAGCTCGTACCCCTCCAATAGGAGGACAATCCTCATGCTCTATAGACACAGAAACCAGGGAGCAGGCACCTTTGGGCAAATCTGTCCTCCATGACCTTGAATAAACAAAAAAAGGATTGAGAGTCTATACACTAAAAGAAAAGACATTATGGCTTCTTCCCAACAAAGGATGATGTGTTGTTTAGCATTTTCCTTGTATCACCACTCACCTGAGTACTACAAAGTCTCTGCTGGGATGAGGGGGCATGCGGTTGAGGACGTACTGAAACACCTCTGTCTGCTTGTCCAACGTCTCACACACTTTCCACTGGAGCAGGTCCACATCCCACAGATGGCGCTCTCGCAGCACACGGTTCAACACTACAGATGGTGGTGCTTCCACCTCCACAGACACTCGCCAGCGCCTCAAAGGGTTCCCATCTCCCACCTGGACAGGACACATAGTACAAACCATGAGGTTTACTTGTGGATCCGTGTTTGAGTTATCCAGCTTTGCTTGTTGTAATGTTTATGAACATTTTTGCATAACTGATTTCCTGTTATTACTTTCATAATTAGGAGTTGGTGACATTGTAAGTATTTCGATGTGCTATGAAACAATAAGTTATATACCAACCTTCTTATAGTAGAGCTCTGTGTTATCGGAGCTGCTGCAGGACACCCAGTATTTGGACTTTTCCCGAGCCTCTTTGAGCTGGTTCTGAAGTCTCCCCTCCATATGAGTTAGGTATGTTCCACCACCATCCTCCAGCTGCTTGCACAGCTCATCAATTGTGGGTGCATGCAAGTCAGCCTCCACGTATGAATTACGCGACTGAGTAACCATCTCATGAGGGATCTAATGGGTGTATAAAAGCATGAGGTAAGATTCACAGTAAACATACACAGTGGGAGGGATGCACATATTCATCCAGGCTTGAAATTCTTGCATCATCTCAACCACAGGTTCCTTTACCTCAAAGAGATGGTTGCACTCTATGATCATATGGGCAAGGCCTTGTGTTGCTGCTAAGTTTTCATTCAGATCCTTCTGGTCTGGTCTACCAGTCGCATACTTCTTCTGCATTGCCCTGGGGATTATGGGAAGAGAGAACTTATTAGGCCAGCAGAGTCCCTGGGTCAACGTCCCCATGGAACACAGTATATAAACCCTTCCTCCGCTCTGCAGGAAACTCCTTTGATCCCTTTAGCAACAATTTCAACATGGTAAATTAGAGAGCTTTGCTTTGTTTGTACACAGCATGATCTCATAAAACACTGAGCTCTTAAAAGAGTGCCATGTCCTTTCAAATGTGGCCCAGAAAAAGAGTAATCTGCTGCACCCCTGAGGGCTTAGCAAACTCTGTTACCCATTTTATGTCCATTTTTTATGGAGTAATAGGTGAACATAATCATGCAGGAGTTAATAGAAAGCATGCATGTCTTGTTCATTAGTTTTTTAGACAGAGTGTGGTGTCCAGCATTGCTGCCCTTAAATACAGACACCGAGCTAAAGTTTACACAAGAAGACACATGAAAAAAAAAAGTACCTTGGTGAGAGATTGTCTTTCTTGAGTATGTTGAGATGAAAGAGGGAGGGGGCCAGGCACACAGCAATGTTCATGGGTGTCATCTGGTTCTCCTCCACAGAGGAAGTGACATCGCTGAGGAAACAGAGCAGTGTCTGCAGCACCTCTCGGTTTTCATCTGACATCAACATGATGGCTGCCTGGACAGCTTGCAGCCTTTGGTCCTTTGGCACATCTGCTCATATAAGAAAATTAATTTCTATTATTTCCGCTTTGTAGACATAGTGATAGAAGAGAGAAAGGCAATCATGAACTGTCAAAGTAATTTACTGGATGTGAAATTGCATCCACACCCAGCAACATGTACTCTATGTTAGTTTAGGTGCAATTTCACAGTGCTTTCCAAATTAAAACATAACCAAGTGAGACTATAAAATCAAAACCCAACCAACAAATACAAACAAAAAGAGATTTATGTCCTTACATTGGTAGATATGGAGGAAGGTCTCCCCCAGCTTGCTGGTTAGCAGAGGCTCAGGTAGATCCCTAAAGAACTGCTTCACCATGTCAGCCACATCATAGGCAGACTGATCCTCGTAGTTCACATTGTCTGGAGAGTTCTCATTCATCTGCCTAAGAGCTTGAATTCGAGACTTCACCCCCGATTTACGAAAGAGACCCACCTGGAAGCAAAACAGTGTGTTCATGTTTGCCGGCAGCAATATGTAACTACTTGTACAACACTTCCCTTACTGTATTATAGTGCTATTGTATCTGCCTAAAACCTGTGTCAGTCATTGTTCACTGAAACCTCAGACCACATTATTCGCATTAGATAACTCCGACCATTTGTTACATCACATGTGAAAATACAAGTGAAATGCAACCTGAGAATGTGTGTACTGTGACTGACCTGGTCAAGACACTGGCTCCTCAGGTACCGCAAGGCCTGCTGCAGGCCGAGGGGCAATGGCTGTCCAGAGCGCTGCACATGCACTATGAGAGGAACTCCAAACACATTCTTATCCTTATAGTCTGGTACCTTCATTCTCTTCATGAACTTTGGCACGGACCTAGGAGAGACATCGACACAACATCTTTAACACTGTTCTCCACTTGCTTAATAAGTGACTATGCTGCAGCAAAACTAAATATACAGCATATACTCACATTGACTTAACATGAAATAGTATTTACAGCTTGCAATCCAAAAGTGAATCTGGTTGCAGTAATATAAAAGGTCTATTCAAACCATAAGATGTAATTAAAGTTAAAATGAGACTTACCAGGTCCAGCCATGCTTGTTGGACATGGAGTACTTCTCCATTATTGCAGTAAGACGCAGCAGAGAAAACTTCTGCAACAAACTCAGCTGGCCTGCTGACTGGTTGGTGATTTGCAGGGATGCCACTGAGTGACTGAGGCGATTAGATATCTGAAAGCTGGGCCATCGTAACCTAATGCCAAAACGATAAAAGCAACATTACAGTATAAGTGCAGTCCATTTAACATTTAAAAAATATTTTTTCTTAATTTTTTCTTTCCTAAGTCTCTTAGAAGACTTGTGTAATTTTAAATATTAAGTTTCCATAGGTCTTACCGATTAGGTCTTGTGAGTGAAGCACCTACTCCTGAGTCCCTCCTTTCCCTTAGGATTGTAGATTCTGTCTCAGCAAGCGATACTCCGTCTCTGTCCCCGTAACTAGGTGTGGTCTGGCTTTCTGTGAGAGAATTTCCCTCAAAGTCCAATGTGATTTGACTAGAGGACTGAAGACCAACAGTATGTTCCCTCTCACCGTCCACCTGTGCCAGCCCTTCTCCGACAGGCAACACATTTTGAGACCAGTGGTCCACTATCTGTTGTAGACCATTGACATGCAGCAAGATATCATCCAGGTGAGGGAACAGGTCCTCTTTCTCCAGGTCTATTAGGTCTCCAGTGCTGGCGTACAGGTGAGAGCCAGGAACATTATCATACACGCTGATGCGGCTTCCTCTAGTGCAGCACTGGGTGACAGGCCTGGATTCCTTCCTGCATGAAATGAGTGGGGAGTCCAGGTGCATGCTTCCTGTGTGCCAGTTGATGGAAGCCCCGTTGGTTGGGGACAGGCTCTCTATGGACAGTGCTTTGGGGAATGTTCCTGGCTTGTGGTCTTTGGGAATGTGGACCACCAGGTCTTCATAGGAACAGAATTCATTCCTTCGGTTTTGTTCTGCGACTTTGTTCACTTGGGTGTTTGAAAATATGTCAATGTCCTCCAAATACATGCCACTGCGCTTGTGGTCAGCCCGATGAGGCTTACGCTCTTTCATACTGGGTGTGCTGACAGCGCTGCCACTAGAGTGGCTGCTCCCCTCACTACCGGACTGGGACGGCAAAACTTTGTTGGACGGTATTTCTGAAGCCCCACCATCTCCATTTATGATCTCGACACACTGTAGCGTCTTCAGAGCCTGGGCCTCCTGCTGTAGCACTGGAGAGCTGATGACCAGCATCTTACGACCCCTTCCCAGAGTTCCTCTGGAGCGCAGTGTCTCCATGCGCTTCAGGAAGTCTTTGGCACGGATACGACTTGTCTTGCCATGCTTATTAGGTAGTGAGCCGTAGTGAGCAATTTCTTTGGGGATGTGAGGCATTGTGAGTGAAGTAGAGTCTGGCATTGCTGCAGAATCAGAGCCGGTGCGGTTGGAGCAGTCCGAGTCCTCGGTGCTGAGGCCCCTATGGCCGCTGCCCCCACTGCTCTCACTGTGCAAAGAAGAGATCTCCGGCTCACTGAGGTCCGTCAGAACACTCTCACTACTGGTGGTAGTTCTCAGAGGCACACCGTCTCTGGAGGGCTGATCCTCTCTATGGTTTCCCAACAGACAGTCAATGTCTTGTAACCTGGACCAACGCCGGCTGCTCCACTCAAAGGTCCATTTGTCGCTGATAGCAAACAGGTCTTCTTCATCAGAGTCTTCACTCTGATAAAAGACAGAGGTTATTAGTTACTCTGTTCTGCATCATTAAATTTGGTATTTTTTAATCTTCAATATATATTCCACAATGTGTCTTTCTATTAATGGCTCTCCAAAAATATGAAATCATAATAAATACAATAAAATTAAAAAAGATGCTAGATACACATACAATGATTGAGATTAACATAAAAATCAATATTTTTCTAAATTTTCTACAAAAGATAATTTGCACATTTTTCCTCCTTGTATTAGGAGTAGAAAAAATGATTCACAATATCAGCTGGCTTGCAAAATTAGGCATATATAACATCACACATATTGTCCAGGCCACAAACAACTGTTAAATAAGAAATGCAGGAAATAGCTGGAAGATGTATCTGCTCAGAGTTAATAACATTATTCAATCAGCCAACGGTGATATAACACCAGACAAATGATTCCCTTGACTTGACGACATTTCCATAAATAGACCAAGACAAGAAAAAAAATATTAATATAAGCCAGCAGGCTACATTCCAAACTGGGGATGGATAAAAAAGCAACCCCATTCAATAGACATGAATACAACAAAGGCAGAATCTCAAATATCATAGAATCTAGGCTAAAGGGATGAAACCTGATTATTTTTGTGTCGGTTCAGGAAGTTTATGCATAACTTAAGGCTAGATTTGTAAGAAAATACTATTATGCAGTTATTTATTTTGTCTTCTATTTCTTTCAAATTTCAAATGACTAGCGATGATATATGTGTCAAGGAATGTAGCTTTCTGATAGGTAAAACAACAAGCTCAGTAGTTTGTACTTAGGTACTTACAGAGTGTTTTATATCAAAATAGTCTATGCACAGAGAGAAAACATGACACCTAAGTAAGCCTAAACTTTTGGCTATAAATGAATTATCAGTGACCTAAAAAATAAAGTTGTTGTTTGGGGAGTATGTTTTTCTAGAATGCATTTCGCATAGTTTCACATGTGTCATAGGGTTAACTTCTTATAAAACAATCCACCTTAAAAGTGAGTTTTGCTTTTGCAGAAGCATCCTTTTGATGACAAAACTTGTAATGTCAAGTCAACACTTACTTTCTTCTTCGGAAGGTTCACGTCAAGTTTCATAGAGGCACACTTGTTCAAGGTGTTCAGTCGCCTAAAAAACAAGAAAACTTTTATAAACTACCCTTCAAAACAACGCTACAAAGTGCTTTATGTTGTTAAAACAGGAGCAGACAAAAAAATCCCACAACTGAATATATAAAAAATAGAAGGGAATAACATGGAAAACATAAGACAAAAAATAAAATGATCCGTTTGCATTTATAAAAAGCTTTTTTTTAAAGATGAATTTGGAGAAGTGATTTAAAAGATGTTAGTGATTATGCAAGCCTCAGATCCTCTAGCATGGAGTTCCAGAAGGAGGCTAAAACAAGACCGATACAAATTTGTCTTCTAGTGTTTGTTAAATGCTGGGCAGCTGTGTTTTGTGTCAGCTGGAAAATGGCCAAACTGTCCTGAACAAACAAGAGAAAACACTAGAATAGCTTCCTAATGACCACTTCAGAAATAAATCCCATTCTGTTGGCTATTTAAGTGTTAACCAGATCAGCGTCCACTCTGGATGTACAACCAGAGCCAGAGGGAAATTTGGTTTGTTTGTTCCACAATATCCTAAACCTAATGAACACCGGTAATTGACGGGTGCTCTGTTGTTTCTCTCAGCATTGGATCTAAGTGATTGTGGCTTGAAAGGTGGTGTGCAGTGGTTCAAAGAAAGGTGAAAGTAAACTAATGGATTAGCCAGATATCTGTTCTAATCACAGCCTGGTTTATTCAATAAAGTCATACTGAATGTAGATCTTAATCTACAGATGCACCACGCTTTGATGCCATTTTGGGCTTGGCATGCCAAGAATTTGATACTTTATACATTTTGACAGGTTTTTTTTATTTCAGTTGTGTCTGACAAAACAAAATTAATGTTTTTGCCTCTGAAACACTAATGCAAATGTCTTGAACCCTGTTTTCCAAAAATCCCAAGCAATAAAACGTTTTCAATGTTTGGAATCAATCATACAGTCTACTCTTTCCCTTAGAGCATGTGCTTAGTGGTTAGAGGTTTTGTGGGTGTGCAAAACTGGGATATATAAAGTAACAGAACTAAAAACTGTACATGAACCAACAATAGCACGGGGGAAAAGATGACGGCATGACAAAATACACTCCAGCTCACTGTGCCTTGGCTTGAAACAAAAGGAAACTCATTTGCGGTACGATAATCACAAGCTTTAACAGCTCCAGATATTGCTAACAGTCTTATTATACAGATTGACAGTATTGTTCTGTGACAGTAAACGGCCTCATATGGAGGCTGTAACTATCCCTCAGTGCTGTAGACGACAGGGGTTAGCCAAACAAAAAAGTTCTCATGATTGTTACTGTAGATAGTGGGATCCAACTGAACAGAGGATTTCTAAGTTGGGGGCCCTTTATTCCACAGGCCTAAAGAGCTTTCAGTGTGGTTGCTAAAATAGGAGGCTGCTTAGCCAGGGATCAGGGAAACCACTCACATACATGAAATATCTATCAGTTTCAGTTCAAAGACACCCACAGTATGCAGGGTGGTATTTATATTTGCACACGAGGCTGTGGTGGCGTAACTGACAACAAAGCCATCCTTATGTTACCATAGCAATGCTGGGAAGTCATGGGCAGAATCACATTGGAGGTGGAACTGTTTCCAATTGTCTTCCATTTATCCCGTGGCTAGTTTGGAATTTAGATGAGTTGCTTTAGGGTTGTTTAGAGTCACAGTATATTGAGCTGTGTGAGGCAACCCTCATTCTCTTCCTGCTTCCCTCTCGGGATGGTTGGCATGGTTACTGTGGTAACTGAAGTGCTGTTTTCATCTTGGCTTGAAAAAGTACATGAGCCGTCTTGCCCTACAAGGGAGGGATGTGGAGCCACCAGTTGATGGCTTAGCGCACTATTATATTGATAATACTGTCTGGCAAAGTGTGAAAAAACACATAATATTAATCCAGTTATGTCACAGAGAAGCTCAAAATCGTAACCCCTCAATCTCCCTTTTATAGAGAATTGGGGGTTGGGGACATGGGATATTTAGGGGGCGTTCATCATCTGAAAGCTGGGAACATGAAGAGTAATATTATTAAATCAGTATTTCAGTCTAATATTTCAGCCCTGACAGATGACAGTCTGTATGGACTTATTTAATAAATGTAACAGCAATGCGTGGAAAATCTTTTTTCTTCACAACATTCTTAACATCAAAGAAAAGAAAAGAAAAATTACATAAGCTTGCGCTTTCACGTCATGACATGTGAGATGTGTTTTCGTATTAAAGTTTATGTAAAGATTCTCACATCGTTTCACTTCCTTGGGGCAAGGAAAGTATGTGTGGTATTGACTCATGGATGAGTGAGTGTGAGTGTCAATCAAACATCTGGTTACCTGCAGAGAGGCTCCACAAGATCTTTGTCCAGGAAGTCATGATCTCTTTTCACAGGAGAAATGTCAATGGGGAACTGGGAATCTGAAGGAAAAAAAGTTGAAAAATTACATGTGGCAGTGCTGAAATTAAATTTGATATTTCAGTAGTCCTTCTATTGACAGTGTTTGCAGACTGAATAAATTGAAAGAATGATCTGGAAACCACATTCTTTCCAGAAGTACACTGAAGGCTGGGAGACCATCAAACTTTTGTATGTGATGCTAATGAGAAGAGACAGAATTTGCCCAAATAACAGCGCTCAGCCTTGTGCAGGCATTACGTCTTTCTCTGGGTATGGGCCTCCTCTTACATAACTTAAGAGACTGAATCCAGACCCTCTGAATCTAACATTCCACCGCATTCATGTGAAGTCGTTAACTTTTTATGAAAAGCAGAAGCAGCAGCGAACACGGAGACCTCGACAAAGCTCGGCCTGTTCTTTAAGAGGGCAGACATTCAGATATACTGTAGGCTTTGAAAAATGATCACACCCTAATAACAGATTTCATCATTGACGTCCTTTCTAATACATGATCCCGAGCATCAGGAGTGAAGCTCTGCACTCTAACAGCCACTATCAGCGTACATTGCTTGAACTCTGTTACAACTATCTACAAACTGTCAGCAAACAAATATACTGCACCAAAGCACATGAAAAGTCTGGCCTTGACACAGAGATTTGAGGGAGTAAAGCTACTTTAAGCTCAGATAAAGCCCATTTCTTCCCATGACTTCAGTCTTTAAGCACAGAAGACATGTTTATGTAGTAACTGTAGCTTGGAAAAGATTAAACTTAAAAGCAGCTGATGTTCCGCTTGTTTTGTGGTGTCTACGGATCCGGCTGGAGCCCGAGCTCGAGGCATCCTGAGGACAGTTGTGTAAATGAGGCTCACTATGCAGCTCATGAATACATGGTTTTGTGTATAGAGTTTGGGACTAGGGTGACAAACCAGATGACACTGTGTACCATTATTCACTCATCATCTTAAAAAGCCCACATTCAAGCTGTAACAGAGTTTCGTTTCACAACAGATATAAAAAAGCTGAAATAAAAATGTTTGGTTTATAACAGAGCCCTATTTTATTTGTGTGCTACTTCATTAATCTCTATCTTTTAACCAAACAACATTTCTCCCTTTTGTGATGAATGTGTGTGGGAGTACACTGAGTGCTTTTATTACCTTCAAAGAGCTGAGCATACTGGGGAAATCCTGCTGCCCGCAGCCAGTCACACGCCTCTTTCGCCTCGATTTCTGAAACACAAGAATGTGTGTGTCTTAAAACAGGGTTCAAAAGTGAAACTCAACCACATTAAGTCATTTTAATTTTTGACAAAACCGCTGGAGCATTAACCACAGCGGCAAAACCCCCTCTGTACCTGGAATCCTACAAACACAGACTGAGGGATGGACAGACCTGAGTGATTCTGAAACCGAAACCCCCTGTTATTCTTCTATTCTGAGATAGCATGGATGTGATGACGACCCTGCTGGTCAGTCTGTCTGGATGGAGGTATCCCAGCTCAGTCACATGAAACAACATGGGACCTTATATAACCATGTGAAGTCTTTTTTTTTTTTTACTTTTAAAACATTTTGTATGATATAACATAACCACAAACTGCAACAGAAGGTAAAACAGGGGAAAAGACAGCATCACCAAATAATGCACAGGGTCAGGTTTACTATCATGCATAAGCCAAAGTGAGGCAACAACAAGACAAAAAAAAGTAAAATAAAGATAGAAAACTATAGATAAGGTTGAAAATTATCTGTATCAGAGCTCTTTATGACTCCATAATAGATTCCAGGCAAGCTATCGCATTGACTTTCTGATAAACAAATGACCCCAGCAGTCGTGATCACAGGCTGGTCCTGCTCACCTACAGAGCTCGCCGTCTGCAGGCTTCAGCGCTGCTGTTGACAAGCAGAGGAAACAGCCCGTTGGCACCTTTCCATTAATGCTAATAGAGTCGGGTGCCATTAACCACCTCAGTGAGACATGCTGTCTGACACACCGGTGCCACAGTACACAATCTGCTTTACATTTAGAGAAAATATATAGAATTATGTTTAATAAATAAACACAAATCAAAGAGGAAGAATTATAAAAAAGATGTTTTAGCTAAAATTCTCACACCAACAATATCACAATTACTTTTTTAAATTTTTATGGAGGCAGTTTTCCTTCACTATATTTGCACTAACTTAGAGCTGAAACAATAAGTGAATTCATTGATGAGTTGATCAACTGAAAATTATCAGAAACCATTCCCATAATAGATCAATTGTTTAGTTGTCTTTTCCAGCAAAAATGCCCAAAGAATTAAATCCGATCTGGTTACAACTGTAAATATATTCTGGTTCTCCACAATCCTCTAACTACATTTGAAGATGTCACATCTATAACTTTTTGTATTTCCTGATGTTTTATTGACTAAAAAGTTAATCCATTATTTAAAAAACAAAGAAACAAATAACTTAATTGAAGTTAACTGCATGCCAAAACAAAAACAAAAATTTAAATTATAAATCTTAAAAATACATAAGCAAGGCAGAAAAACACACAATAAATTCTTTAACTACCCAACGTCAGTAACTCATCTGCTACATTACTATGGGCTTAGAAATCACAATGTAGGAAATAACATAAATAATTTAACATAAAAAAAAATACAAAGCAGAGACTTTAAATGTAAAATGAAAATGTTCCTACCAGTTCCAGCACTTGTTTTTAAAGCCACACAGTTAATAAATTCCCTCCTGCCTTTTATTCTCAAACACACACTTGGGTTTTATCCAGCTTTCCACAATGCAAAAAAAATCAGGAGCATAAAAACAACACGTCCAAGAAAAGTAACACATAAGCTGCAGCCACGGATAACAAACTGCTCTCCCATCACACATCTGAGGTCTCAGTTCCACTCCCTGTCTGTGCCTGTCACACTACAGCTGAAACATGAACCACGGCCATTCATCACACAATACTGTGTAATTACAGCGACCGTAACCTTGCAATGAAGATACTGCTATCGCCCGTTTTTAGAAAAAAACTGTTGATCCAGGACTCACCTGCGCTGCTTCACATCTGTGTCACAGAGAAATCAATGAGAAGTGACTTTGGTCTTCAGACTGACCAACAACTGAATAAATATTAACAGTTCCCTGTGTCCTTGGATGACAAAAAAGGTCTACTGTTTACCCCCCTAACCAGCAGTTGAGTCAACATGTGTGTGCCGCCAGGAGCCTCTCTGCTCTGTTCCCACCTGTATCACCAGGAGTTAAAGGCTCTCTGTACAGCTAGGCTTCCCTCCCAGGTGGATAATATCAGACCTGTATTATTCAACTGCAGCACGTAGTGAGGGCGCTGCCAGGTCCTCCTGTGTCCCACAGCCGCAGGTTGGACCACTGGGAGCAAGTAACATGAGCTGGGAATTCCTCTCTGTTTGGCATTCTGTAACACGATACCGAGACATTCTGTCCTCTCATCCTCTCTCTAAGGAAATCTCTTGTGGATAAAAGGCTGGGCGGGCATCATGCCAAAGAATGAGAACTTGTGTTTGCTCTCTACAACCCATAGCTTTAAAACTGTGTACAGTATAAAATTACAGTTGCACTAAAGAGATGAAACCCAGTTTGCCTGTGACACAATGGCCCACAATGTCAAAAGCTGTGTATGACTGAAGTATCTGTGACAAGGGCGACTCCGTAACAATACACTTCATGTAACGCTTACTATCAAGAACAGTGGTTATGCAATTCATTGCTGAGATATGAAATGTTAAAAAGAGCCGCAGGAAAAGATATGGCACACTTGGACAGTGTTGCCAAAAGTATGACAGTTTTAAAGCCTCGTTCACATTCCGATCTATCAGAAAATATTTACAGCCATCACCATGGGGAAAATCTTTTATGATATGCTTTGTTTTTTCCTGAGTTGCATCTGTCTGACAGCAACGCTTCGTGACAAACAGTAATCCTTTCATACTCGAACGGCAAACCCCAAACAGAGTCATTAATTCAGGTTTATGGTAAATAAAAAGACAGCCATCATCACTGAAGCACAAGCCTTAATACGTCTACTCTCCAAAATCCTTCAATCAACTAACACTAGAGTTTATTTCCGGTAACGAATTATTGTGTACTTACGGGATATTTTCATCATACAGCTAGAGTGCTTCATATATCCGTCAAGATTTAAGAGTGTCTCTCAACATGTCAGAGCATCTTCATTCCCACGCTGAGCCACATTCCTGCTCTCTCTCTGAACACAGCTTGCAGTTTGAACTCAGATCCACAACTCCTTCTTTCCCCTTTCTCTTTCCATCTACCCCCAACCACCATGTGCCTGTCCCAACACTAAATCTCTCCTTCAACCCACCCCTTTCTGTGGCAGGCTCCCTAATGTTCACCCCCCTCTCTCTCCCCCCTCCAGCTTCTTGTGCCCGACCCTCCTACCCAGCTCTGCCCACGACAACTCTTTTATACCCCACTCAGCACATTTTTGGCAAAGATCTAAGCTTCCTCTGAATTCTGGGACCTTTCTTGTATTTCAAAGCCCTTTTTCTTTTTTAAACATGATAAATTTACTACCATTTCCTGATATATATCTTCATTTCCAATCATGTTGGCCAGATTGAAAATTTTCATCCAAGAATTACTAACACTAATGTGGGAAATGTTTCAGTTAAACAAACAAAAGGGAAGCACATGGCGCATTTGTGCATCCCAGATGTTGTTCCAGCAGGTCAACGAAATGGAAAAACGTAGGCAGCTCTACCGGGGAAAACCATGACATAAACTGTCAGCAATCAGCAGCAGTGAATCATGCTGAGGCACACGGCTCACAAGACTCCACGCTAACATCGTCAGAGTGATATATCCGTCTGTTTTACCTCCGCCTCAGCCTCTTTGTCTGAGGGAGAAAATCAATGAATGAGAGGAACTGTGTGATCTGTGTCATCTGAGACAGCGACGGTACTGCTGTGTCACCTGACACAAAACAAAGATTAACTTAAGGAAGAATATCTGAAAAGATTTCCTAAAATATAATGAATTAGAGAAACTTGGCTGTCGAGAAATAATGAGTAATTGTAAATATATAATAATATGAATGGTAAAGCATATTATTACATTCTGAAGGGATTTCTTTCTTATTCCAAACACATTTCACAGACATTTATAGGCAAGCTTGATTTACCATTTATCCAAGTTACAATGTAAATTGTTAAGAAGAGAAAAAGAAAGAAAGAAAAAAACCTAAAGTTTCCCCCACTTGCATCTATTTAACAGCCCAATATTGAGAAGAGTGTATTTATAATATATGATAAAAGCTAGGATTTAAAAAATCTGTGATGTATAGGGGAAACCTATACGTTTAAATGTGTGGATTATATGGGGAGCACTTAAAATTACTGGGATTTGCAGGAGAGCTATGATTACGTAAGCACATCAAATCCATCCATAACTTCCTATAGTAATCACTATTCCATATGTATCCCGCTTCTACTGCGCCTGCCTCGTTGTGACGTTTCTGCCATTTCCGCTTGTAAAACACAACTCTTCTGACCCACTGGGGCCAGCAGTGGGTACCGCGCTGCAAGCACAGACAGAATGACGCAGGCGGTCCACTTTAGTCACCTTAACAAACCATTTAACAATAAATACAGTCAGAACATTTCCCAGCTTTAAAAGCACTTTAAAACACACTGCTTAAATTTATAAGTACTAACAGTGGAGACCCTTACAAATGCGTCTGTCCATTCCTCCCACACACTGCACCGCTGCAGAGACGACTGAATGAATCAGCCAGACAAGCCAGCCGAATATATCAGTCAAAAAACACACAGAGCACTGAGATTGTTGAGATTGTATCAAAAACACCTGGAAAGAGACGAGAGCGAGCCAGCAATATGGAAAAAAAAAGTCTGGCTGGCAGAGAGGTGTCGTCACGCTGGGAGGCATGGAGGAGAGGCCTCTCTTCTCCTTTATGATGCTAATTGCATACAGACACCCACTCACAGTGAGCAGTCAGCCTTACTGTAAAAGTAAGACTAGACAGACAGCCAGGGGAAAACACACTGCCCCCTCAACCCGTCTGCCCAAAAACCACAACATCTGATGTCTCATGCCCAAAATAGCCTAAAATTTCCCTTTGTCTCACAGTTTGTAATCGTGCACACAGGAGCAAACAGGAAATACAAATAAAGTGAATGATCACAAAATGAATGATGAATGATGCAATGGCCGAGAAGCTACGTGATTTTTGGTAGGGAAGAGGAGGTCCTCTAAGGGGAATGCTGGCAATGCACAAGGTGGATTAATAATGTAGTGCCCCATGTAATTCACATAATGTCGTGGGAATAAAGCCTGCCTGTTTTCTAGAGTAGGTTTTAATTAACAAAGCTCTACATGTCCCTCAGACTCCAACATCCTCGGCACAATATGCCACAATCATCAGCGTAACAGGAGGTGCCACTTGCTAATATCATAACACGTCTTCAGTTCACAGCTTTCTCATCATCTGCGGCAAGGTGTTGAGACAAAGGACAATAGCCAAATCTAAGAGATTATCTGTCTACAGAGGTGACTAACAACACAGTGCCTTTGTGGATGTGACTTTTTTCTTGACGCAGTGATTGGCACATGAGCTGGCTGGCTCCGCAGGCCCAGTAATTACAGAGTGCCGGTGTTGAATCACCCACGGACTTCCAGCCCCCTCATTTGATCTCATGGGGCACACAGGGGACCTGTTATCCTTCAGTCGACATGGGATGCAGGTTTAAAATCATCAGCTCTAGGCTGCGTTGCTAAGACACCAAAGCAAAATTTCCTCAAATACAAATGAGCTAGCAAATCCTAGGCCTGCTTTTGCCCTGTGGTCCACACTGACCTGTGGAGAGATCCTTTCAGTGAACCACAGGTCTCCAGTAACAAGTGGATATACAAAGCAGACATCAATGCCTCCTGGAGGACGGGGACTTGAGGACAAACACAGTGCCAGCCCAGGAAAAGCCATTGCCAAAGAGGCATTAGCATTCTGAACCTGCATAAGTCTGGGTTTCACAGACATCCACGACTCATTTAAGAGCCTTTTCATACATCACGGATCAGCCTTTTGAATATTCCATATATTATCATCATTTACTTTTCAATTCTTTGTCTTCTGCATTAAACAAAAAACACAGATACATATGGTTTTAGGTCTAAACACACTGGTTTAAGAATCTTAGTATATATTAATGGCTCCACTGGTGAAAGACTGTTCACAGCAGATACACACACTCACAGCAAGAACTTATTGATTCTGAAAGTAAATAACATGGCGATGTGAGCCAGGGAGCTGCTGTTGTTGACCAATGCCAAAGCCTGCTGGGTCAAAAGTCATTTGAGCTGTGTTTTTCTGTTGAGGTCCTGTATTGAATTTAAACAAGAGCAGCACAGCTGTGGTAACACTCTCCTTCACCTCTGAAGGACACCCAGAGAGAAGCTTCTTTCATCTTCAGGGGTAACAACCCATCAACTCTCTCTCTTTCTCTCTGTCTGTCTCTCTTTTTGTCCTTCTCTCAAGTCTGGAAATACCAGTCCCAACTTTTACAGCATTTAAATGTTAGTGATGATAATACAATTATTTAAATATTGCATATTGTCACTTTGTTTATTTCACCAGCTGTTCATATTTATTTTGATTGTATGTTTTGATTGTGATTAAAAATGATTGCTAATTTCTAGAGTAGTGATCAACAGAGGAGTGACCTATCTATGAATGACCAGTGAACACAAGAACCAAACACCAGAATATATTGAAAATCAATCTTAAAAACCTTGAAAACATAACGGTTAAAATTCAGCATTTTCCAAACTTTCAAGACTTTGTACGAACCCTGATTGAACACTCACAGCATATACATAAACATAAATACCTACATATTCCTTTACATTATTTTTGAGCAATGCTGGTTACCAGTAGTAAAATAAAATAAAAAGCCAAAGCTGATTATTTAATTCCACACAGTCCTTCCTGACAACACAAAATCAAGATGGATCACTGCTGAAGAAAGGGTCGTACAGTTAGAGCCATGTGGGGTCAGCATGATGTTGTAAACATTTTGAAACTATGGAAAATCACTTCAACTTGTTTCCAAAAACAGACCTTATGTGCTCCACGGCAACAACAGCCTGGGAGAGAAATGGGAGAGATCATCAGAGAGTCACTACCACAAATAGCCTTTCAGTGATGGATTTACAAATTACCCCAGACCCACACTGCTAAATGATCGCATGTTGGATCTGGTTGGGTGTCACAGCCAGAAGACAAATACTGGGCTATGATGTGTGGGCTGTGTGGCCTCTGAACAAGCCAAAGCTTCAAAGTTCAATCTGTTAGCTCTGATGTGTTTTCATCCAACTCATCACAGCGTCTCACATTCACAGAAAATTTTCTAACAACCACATGTTCATTCCCCAGAGTTGCTTAGCAAACAGCGAAAAGTGAGGGAAGTGTCGAGTGTACTACAACTTCACAGACAGGTGTTCTCCTTCTTCCCCTTTGGTCACACTACAGGACACTTTAGCATGCGACTTCCAGCAGACACTTCAAGAGAAGTGTCCTTTACTAGAGAAGGAACCTCTGACCCCAAACCTCCAGGAAGGAGGAGACATCTCAGCAATTTCCAGATCCCCAAGTACCTCCACTTTACTGCCAGCAGCTTTGAGCAGAGCAGAAATCAATCATCACTTTCTGTGAAATACATACAGTGACTTCCAAGGCACGATGCACAGGCTAAACACTTCCAGACACTGGACTGCAGCCATGTTCCCACGCATGTTTAAGTGTTTTGACAACCATCTTGGAGGCCTTTATGAAGGATTTGCTTTCTTTGGTGATAAAAAACATCAACTTTGGCTTTTGGAGATTTCCTTTTTCATTTCATCCAGGCATACCTCCACGAAATCCTAGACTATTTCTTCAACCCAGTGTTGATCTTTGTAAAGTAATCATTGTGCTAGTTGTTCAGTTGAGGTTATTCAGTCTAAATAAATAACAAAGTGCTGGGTGACTAATGCCGGCTGGAGAGATAACACACATCAAGGGCTAGCTATCTATGATGACATTCAACAGTTTTCTTCGCTTACAAATGGTGATTTTAGCCAAATAGCCATTCTTATCTCTATGTTGTTTTTGGTTTTCATTCCAAAATATGTTTTATTAAATTGAGCCCCACAGAGTTAATAATAGCATGACAAATCTTTCCAGGAAGCATAAAAACAGTAAGAGAGCCTGATGTAACAGATCAGGAGAGGATGATCCGTGCTGCCCTCAATCCAAATCTTTGCAACAGACTTCAGAGTGGGGAAAGTTTAACTCTGGGCCGCCTGACTTTCCCCAGCTTACTTTCTGTCCACTAACATCTCCACTTCCCTCTTTTCCCTCCATCCTTCTCTTCTCTGTCTTTATCCCTCTCTCTCAGCAAGATTCTGGTCTCCCTCCCCGTCCCTTATGCCAGCTCCTTAACAGCTGGCTCACACACTGTCCCATGTGGTCATGCACTTAACTGCATCTCTCTGTAGTCTGACCAACATATACCACAAGTTCCTAGAGGTGTGTGTTTGAGTGGGTCCTGATTTAAAGTCCATACATGTCTTGTTTCATGTAAAGCACAGTAGGCTGCATGTCTTGCCATGTCATGCTGTTTTCCCACTCATAATATACGGTTGTGTGACTGTAATTCTTCCTTCCCTTTGATAGCCTATATAAACACTGTAATTTGGTTTTCCGAGAGCGCCGTATAACACAACTAAGGGCAGATGACTATGAATTACTGACAAACACTCAGCCAGCAGCAGACCTAAAATCTCCACTCTAACATGGAAAAAAGACTGACTGGAAACTTATCAACACATGTTCCGTAAGCCTCGGAACCCACACAAATCAAAAGTCTCATGATGAAAGAGCTTTTAAGTTAAGCAGATGCTAATAAGTACAAAAAATACTGTAAACTAACAAATGAGGTTTCATGTGTTACCACAGCTCTGTAAAGTACAGAATACAGGAGAAGAAAAACATCTAGAAGAAACTCCTCTGAAGTTGAATCCTGCAGAGCTGCATTAGGTCCACCTCCCTCTCATTTGGACTAGATCCCAGAGGGGACTACGTGGGGTTCCCTCCTTCTCTGGGAATGGCCTCAGAGAGTCAGAGGGTAGAGAGGGGGCCAATGTCAGAACAAGGGCCCCTACCGTGAGAAAGCCCTCTCAGGACCTCCACAATAAAAGCATGGAGCCATCTCTAGGGACCCTGGTCCCAATTAACGACATCAAAGTGAGCGGCCACAGGACGGCCTCAGGAGCCTCGCAGCACTCGTGCAGCAGACTTGTGACTCACAGCAGACACCATCATACTGTCAGCACGTGTCGCTATGTATGATGAGGTGCGACGTATCAAGAATGTGACCCATTGAAAGAGATCAGTGATTGTTCTGCTTTAGTCGCTCCCTCACACACACACACACACACACACACAGAGCACTAATAGAAAATGTAGGAGAATTTTTCATGCGCAGCCATCAATGACAGGCTGTGTTCAGACAGTCACTCCCTGGCTGAAAGGCCAATAAAGTGAAGAGACAGCGGCTGAATGTCTGTGGTCTGCATGCATGCCATCTTTGCGCCTGTCAGTTTTTCCAGATAATGACATGTACTGTACATTTCTACCACAGGAGGGCAGCCAAGCGCTGAACTCTGGCATGATTTACATGCAGATGAGGGGAAAATGTACTTTATTATGGAAACAGACTGCAATCTGCTTTAAAGTGAAGACTGAAAAAGCTAATCAGTGCAAATCAATTTGAAAACATGTTACACATCACCTGAAGGGTTTCTCTACCGTCTTTTGATATTTATATAAAACTAATTTTCTTCAGAGAAGCACATGTGGATGTTTTGTAGTCCATAAAATGTAAATGTAATCTAAAATTCTAATCTAATCTTTACATGCTTCATTTATTCGGGGAAAAAAGATTGCTGCAGCTCCCTCATGATTAAGAGGTGACTGTTTAGGTCAAAACATATTTAGTGTACTATTTGCTGGATGTAGGTTAATAAGGCTGTTTTCCAGTGAATTAGCATTTTCTAATCTGTGGAATGTAAAAGAGCTGAGAACAGGACAAGTTTTCCATCATGGCTCTGTTAATATGTGACTGTCCGTTCCTGTTACAGTGCAGCAGAGGCATTTTTCAAATATCCTCTTAGTAAATGATTAGCCCTGCACATGTGGCAGCTGTCAGCTACTCTGACTGTGAAGAAACTTCACTGAGAAAAAGGTTTACAGGAAGGATATGAGCTCAGCCTGCCACCTACAGGCAACAAGTGGGAATCTACATAAGAGCTTTATGAATGTGACCTTTATTTACCAGAGGCTGGTTGGATTGTGCCAGTTTGTTCCCGACCGTTACAAAGTTCCTGAATCATTTACTCGTTTTTATCAGCAGCCAGGGCGGGAAATAACCAGCAGTTACCAACCAACTGTTAGGGCTTCGGAAACAGTGACAGCTGAATTCTGGGATGTATAGTAAGAGGCACTCTGAACAGATCTCTTCTCTGTCTAGTATTTGAAATAAACTGGGTTTTTTTCTTGTCATCTGGATTTAACTAGATATGTTTAATTTCCTTTTTCGGGTTGGAAGATATGAAAGTATATCAAAATAAACAAAACAACTTCTTACTATATGACAAGATTCTGTCTCATGATATAATCTTTACAGTTCTAAACAGGCATTCTCAAGCATTTCAGAAATAACTTTAAGAGAAAGTTCAAACTGTTGCTGATTTAGTTAAATAATTTGTGATTTGTAATCTAGATTATAAATTGTCAGCACTCTACTGCAATGATAGGCATCCATCTATCTATTTCAGTGTCACTTTATCCCACATAATAACTGAACAGGTCACCAGTCTATCCAAGAACTGACACAATCACATGGCTATTAAAAAGGTGAACATGCAAACATCAGCATGTCCCCATATTCAAACTCCTTACTGAATCTATATAGTCTGTACTTAATACTAATGATCATAGTTGTAGAAGTTAGTATACAAACTTTCCATTTAATACAAACAAGAAATGATTCAATACATGCAACACTGGGTATCAATTAAACTGTGACTTTGTACTGTCACTGCCAGTTAAGACTTCAAAAAGAGAGATCAAAATGAATTTTCAAGCCGTACTTGTGCTTATCTTGTGTTTTCCAAGCTGCCTCACCACTAGCTTTGGCTATTTCAAGCTATGAGCGCCTCCCTTTGTGCATTGCATTGTGGGAGAATAGTTTACATTGACATCATACATTTAGTACCTGTTCATCATATAATTTAAACACAAAACAAGGGTACAAGCTGTAGATCGAATTAGTTGAAGTGTGATGACGGTAGTGCTCGAGGCAGACGACCAGCTAATCACATTGTCAAAATTGCTTTTTGCTCCCCGTCAGTATTATTTACTGCCCCCTGAAGGTAGCAAACAAAATCTGCATAGCAATCACATCTACAACAGGGAGGTTCATGAATAAAAGATACACAGGGTTCATGTGTACTAAGTAAACAATGCGTAACGCTACATCCTCACTTATCATCAAACCTCCATTTGAATAAAGGAGCAGTTATATTTGTTTCACACACCGATGATCAAACGCACCACATGTTGAAGAAGACCGTTCATGAATAATTCAGTGCTTTCGAGAGAGGAGTCTTGAGTGGAAGAGCAGAGACTGACTAGATTCCTCACCTTGAAGAGCCTATTTTACCATTACAACTTCCCCAAAGACAGAACAATCAAGCCCTTTTCAGAGCTGCTCTCTAACAATTATCCATCTGCCAGTATCAAGAAGAACAGAAGAACGAGGGTAGAGCTTGTCCCCTTAACAAGCTCAAGTGTTCCCGTTCTCTCTGTGCTTAGTATTTAAAATCTTCAAGTGTGTAAGTGTTACACACTATTATCCTGCTCGGAAACATTTTGCTTCTAGCTAAGTAGGCTTTCTCCAAAATAAAGTGCATTTAAACTTTGAAAAATATTAAAACTTTGTCATTAAACTTATTTCAGCTATGCTATGAAGCAATTATTGTTGGTTTGGCAAACATTGCCAGTAAAATATAGTTGAATACAGTAAATAAAAATATGCATGAGTGCATGCCTGTTGTACAGAGCACACAGTTATGTAAGATGGCACAGTGCTTGCACAGTATAAACGGTGACACATGGCAGCAGAAGAACAAATGTTAACCTGAAAGACATGAGCCTGTCAGCCATGACAGCCAAATAAAAGGCACGCTCTGTAACTCCCAGACACAGACAGATTCATGATCAGCACACAGCTGCCACACAATAACAGAGTCATTTGACAAGAGACGCACAGCATCCTCAACCACGGCAGAGTGCACTAATGGCCTTTCCAGGGCAGAGATCGAAGCCCGCTGGCTGCACCAAGGTCAAGAAGCCAAGAAGAAGGGCCACGGAGAGGTCACACTGGACAGAGCTTCTTGTCCCAAACACAACAGCTCCTCATGAGAGAAAGAACCAAACAGCCACAGTCAGCCAGGAAGCTTTTAGTCACGGTGAAGCATTCAGCTGCTCAGGGTTTCCACTGAAGCCTCGATTAACTTTACAGGACTTTTCCGTGCCTAAACAGGAACGCTCCCATATAAGTGAACAAACTGTTAATAGTCTGGTTTTCACTTACGTCCAGCTTGTTACACAAGGAAAACATAGTCTAATGCAATAAATATGTGTGTTAGAAACCATATATGAACATAAAACTATGAGAAGATTTATTTGTATTCTGGCATTTGCTGAAATCCCTGTTGAATTATTCAAATTTAGTGTTAACACATCTCAACATTTATATTTTATTTGAAGAGTTAATTTGCAAAAACAGATGAAAGTCATTTTAAAATAAATAAACAATCACCATTTTGATTGATTTTGCCTTGATTGTAAAATAAAAATACATGATTTAGCAGAGAATTATGTAAGACGTTTTATAAATTGTGGCTCATCAGACAAAGCTTTCCAGAGGGCAGCTCCACTGGAACAAAAAGCACCTTTAAACGTTCCTCATCTTATTCTGGGTACAACCAAAAAGCCACTGTCTGAAGACCTTAGGATCTGATGGGAGTATATATGCTGTATATTATTTATAAAGGCCATATGCACAGACATGCACTGCACATTTCTATCTCTATGACTGTTTAGCTATGAAAATGCTAAACAAAATATAATTTGATCAAAATTTTAGCAAACAAATCTCTTTTGTGTATAATGACATGAATAGCTCATTCACTCATAAATGATGGTGTCTAACAGTATAAGAATATGTTTATATTAGGGCTCGCAACAATCAGCAACTTTTACTAAACACCTTCACACATAATCTTCACAAATAATATATATATTTTTTAAAAACACTGCTTGCACTGTTCATATGCACTACCAAATAGCACTTACGTCTTAATGGACTCAAACTTAACCTATGGCACTTACTCATGTGTCGTCTTTTGACCTCATCTTTGCTTGTGCTGTATGATGTCTCAAATGTACGTCGCTCTGGATTAAAGCATCTGCTAAATGACATTGTAGAATTGTAGCAAAAATCCTGAGAATATGGACTCTAGAAGGGCAGAGCAGGCAGACGGAGCAGAAAGCTTCAAAAACAAAGTAGCCTTTCCAGAGAGATGGAGTATGGAATACTCCTCCAAAACTTGAGGAATATTTTCAGGAAAGGAGACACATTCCTCCACAATGAAAACAGGCCCTTTCCCTTGCACAACAAGCCAAATGTGCAGCACTCAGACGCTTGTTTCTTCCCATCTTTGCTTCACTCAGCTGTACATGTATATCCATCAACTCTCCAAGCTGATGATATGTACTGGTCGGACAACAGGGACGTGTGGGTCTTCAGTCTGTCCTTCAGTCTGACTTTGTGAGAGTTTAATCATAGTGGACTGACTGAGAACCCACACACATAGCTGTGGTGGCTTTGAAAAGCCATCAAATCGGAAACATGACTAAGACCCCACAGGCTTCCCTGGAATTTAGGGTGAAACAATACATGAGTAAGTCTGCTCATCACCATGGCCCCCTCTCACTTTCAACCTGCTATGTCAACAGGGCTGGCCAGCTGGAATGCAGGAGCCACTGCAACACATGGGGATCAATCCTGTGGCTCTGCACACTCTGCAGCCAGTCCCTTAAAATACTACCTCGCCGCTATCCCCGGCATTTCAAACATGTACGCATCACACAAGGTAGGCCATGACGAATGGAAGGAAATAAGATTAATAGAGTGCAAAAACACTGCTCTACCGAGGAAAGTGGAGGGAAACTGCCACACTGCCAGAAAATTGCTCAATTAAGGCATTTAAGGGAAGTCAGATTACAGTTAGTGCAATTATCAAAATTAGGTGAGAAGATTGCAGAAGATACTAAAAAATTGCAGCACTTAAAACAGCCCATAAAAATAGTAGGCAAACAGTTTTTTTTTTTTGTCTTTTATCTTCTTTGAAACAGACACCTTGGGCTTATTGTATCTAATTCAAAGATCCAATTCCAATAATCCAATTCAAATCTACAATTAGTACCGATCTTAGTGAAGTTTGAATTCACTTTCTTAAACAAATTGCTTGATATTATGTGGGATTATTTCACTGGAAAGTTAACATTTACTGTGGTTTACAGCCTTTGTTTTGTTAGTTTTTGTTACATATTCTATATGCACAAAAAGTTATTTATTATCAGAATTGTATATATTAGGTGGAATATAAACAATTAAGACTGATTTAGGATATTGAGGAGAAACAGTTCAAGGCATAAGCAGTTTAAAACCTCACAGAGAATGCCAAACTGTGCAGTGAAAACTGTCAAATGACCCAAAAGTTAATATTCACCATGGCTGCATTGAAATCACAATACATTGTACTTAAAAAATATCAACTCGCACCTAAACATGCAAGTAAAAGCAGTTAAAATGACTTGATCCTAAAACCCACTTTAAACATGTACATATTTTCTGTCCTTGTCACAGATTACCTAAATTGTTGGTTTGCTGACAAACCAGACATGTAATCTGGAAACACATGCCAGGTTACATGACTGCACACGCCTGTGAACATCAGATCATGGAGATTTCCTCTGGAAAACATGCGTACGTACACACAGCTCCAGGACACCTTCACACGTCAGCCCAACAGTGAGCTCTGTGTATCCTTCAGATTGTCATAATCACAAAAAAATGCCTCATGTGCTGTCTCAGTCGTCTGCGGTGATGCCGGAAATGTTGCCCACACAAGAGGCTGCATTATCTGACTCATGCTCTTGTTACTGTGACTGAGAGGAGAACTATGCTGTGTGTTGCCATCTGATGCCTGAAGATGATTCTTCTGTTATGAAATGCAACCACCCTTTGATCCAGAGAGACAGGGTGTAGGAGGGAGCAGGAGTCTTGGAGCTTTGTGCTCTCTATTGTTATGCTGCCCTGCCCCCTCCTGGGACTGGGGACCTTAAATCTCCAGGTAAAAGCAAAGGCGATAGGTTACAGGCTCTGGAGTTAGATGAATGGGGGGTCAGGGACTCCTGGCTGCATACAGCAGTCCACAAATGATCCGAGGGCTTGTAAAACTGTCAGGCCAGACTTTCATTGATATGTCTTGTGGGCTTACCTCTTGTTACATAACTGACCCTACATCTTATCACCTACAAGTGCTCGCTATCATCAGTCAATAGTAATTATTCACCACCACTACACCCATGACTACTTATTGGCTGAAAGTCAAGTTTGGCTTTGTCTGCAGAGTCACACACACACACACACACACACACACACACACACACACACACACACACACACACACACACACACACACACACACACACACACACACACACACACACTGTTATCACTATATTTGTCTTCTAAAGATTATTTTTATTGACGTGTTTGAGGAAGAAAAGCCAGAGATATGAACTTACATTTGACCAAGATAATCAGCTGACCAGACAAACACAGTGATGCCCTTGCTCATGCACTTGCCACCAAGATATACTGAATTTCATACTATCAGATTCATGCGTCATACATAATTCACTAACATGTTTTGACTACCAGCTTGCTTAGCTGTTGCTACCAGCATTCCTAGAAGTATGACAAAGAATGCTTTATTTAAAGAGAATATCTAATAGCTGGCTCTTCAGCCAAAGTTGAAGAGAAAGTTTGATTTCTCAACTGTCACTTCTATCTCCTACCTCCTGCGATCCTCTTGAGTAGCTGCTGCCTGGCAATGATCCTGCCCAGCCTGTACCCGGAGCGTCTGCGGTGATGGTCCATTCTCAGGTAGAAATCCTGTGTCTCCGGGGTCATGCTCCCGAGACACTCGCTGCCCGTGGACTCTGGGAGCTCCCGAAACATAACTGAAACACTGTACCCTAAACAAACCTCTGACTGCTGGCTGATACACACTCACTCACACACTCTCCCACTAACAGAAAACTTCACATAGAGGCGCAAAAAGCCTAAAGTGAGCTGGGAAGGACAGCAGAGCAGAGCCTAGGGGGAGGAGTGCCAACACTTCAGTCTATCTCTGCAGGTCATGTGACCGCAGGGAGGCCAATGGCAGGGAAGCTGTGGGAGTACTGCCCACCTTGCTGAGTTGAATCCAATGTCTGTGTGAACGCTTGTCAACTTCCCCCTGCTCTGGAGGGAAATATAAATACCATCGGAATGCCTATGAACTGAGTAAGGAGAGCAGGAGTGGAAGAAAGAGGGGTGTGGGAGGGCTTACAAAAATAGTGGTTTTTGGACCCGCCCTGCACTAGAACAACTCTTCTGCTGTTGCTGGTCACACAGGTGCCAAGTTTACTGGGCGAGAGTGAGTCTGTGCCATTTTAGGGAAAACTACAGAGGAGAGAGAAAGAGTGGGAGAAGTTGTTTTCTTGGTTGGAGAATGCTAATTTCTGCTTCCCCACCCCCACCACATAACCTCCAGTTCCAGCCACAGGAAGGCCTCTCAGCAGGTCTCCTCGAAGTGTCACCTCCTCAGGGGAAAAAGAAATTTTGGCTTGAATACATATGAGTGACCTAGATCCCCTTTACTCATGACAAAAGGGAAGATCGTGCTCTGTTCAGATTTGACGGCTGTTCAATGACAGGAATGAAAGCCTCTTGTGACACATTGTCCCTAGTCCCCACTCCATACAAAAAATGTTGTTTTTACCATATATCAATGTTCATGGTATTTACACGGTTCAGACACAATCCTCCATTAATTGTAGTTTCATTTTTATTGTGATATTTTTGGAAGATATTGAATAATTAAGTCTTGAGAAGTTATACAGTTTTCACAATCATTTCATGGAAAGAGGTAAAAAAATATTTTATTCCAACTTCCACTGTTATTTAAGATGTGTACAGACATCAATTAAACTGTAACTTTGAAGAAAGTTGCAAAAAAAAGAAAAAAACACTAAGGTTCGAAGAATTGAAATTTTTTTTTGTGAAAATATTTAAAATCTGCTTTGTTGTTTAAAATGTATTTGGGACAACGTCTAATGCTGTAACGTAACTTGCAACATTATTTGGTATGACTATATTTTAATGAATACTAAAACTCCTGCTTCTCTCATTTAAAAGTCTGCCTGTATCGGCCAGTTTACAACATGGAACAACCATCTCCTCACACCTGAAGTGAAGTCCACATCCGCACAAGCCGACCCGCCCAGCACCAATCAGGGCCCCTGCCACTCTCCTTGTGACTGTCCTGGCCTCTGCATACAGGCTTTCCTGTGTAGTATAAGCATGGCGCCATACATGTGAATAGAGCACTAGCGGGCAAACGACCAAGTCAAACACAGCCCCTGTCTGTTTCGCTCCCTGGCTGGCAAAATCCACCCTAGCTTAAGCTCACAAAGACCACAATTCAGCAGCATACTTCAGATCCCGCTGCACGTTTTTATAAACTTCTTGTGGGTTTAATGGCCGTCTCCACACCCTCAGGTGGAGCTATTTAAATATGTGATTGTTGCTTTTTTAAGGTACTAGGTGATGCCGTGACACTATTCAGATGATTTCATTGGGCGGTGACTCAATTTTACACACACAAACACCTGTGTTCATTCATACTGTAAAAGGATCGCTTCAGGTGTCAGATGCTTAAAAAAATGAGTGGCAGCATGTTGGCAACAGCGCGATCTCCCTGAACCCACGTCTGTGTTTTCTTCTCCCCTCTCCGTCTAGACGAAGAAATTCACTCATACATATCACATTACGGAATCAATCACCCACTGCTATGCAACATCATAATGAATTAGATTAATGGTGTTTTCGTTTCTGTCTGCACTCAAATACCTGAGCGGGGATTGTGAAAGAGCTACGAGATCTCCAGTACTCCCTCTGGATGTCCCTGTGTTTAACTTTGTGCCGCATGCCATGAAGAAATGACTGTGGTGTGTCCTTAGTGGGAGTGTTGTGTGTCAGGCACAGGGACTTCAGCCCTTATCAAACTTGTTTCAACACGCCTCTGTCTAGGTTTCAGAGCTCAACTACTATACAGCATGGCAACAGGAATCCAGACTCACATTACATGCAAACATATACCAAGGCCCTGTGAGATGGCAGCCAGCTTGACAGTGTGGATTTTATTGTTCATCCCTTTAAAGGCCGTTATTGATACTGCGTGATGACAAATTAAGCCATGTTGAAATGCAACTGTAAAACAGACACTGAAGGCAAGTCCAGAATTATTGCATTCCCTGCTACAGCGCTCAGCTTCAGACAGGTGTGTTTATAAAAGGGAAACTTATATTCTGAATCATGGCCCCACAGATGTGTGGAGGCAGTGGAGACACTGCTATGATGTGGTTTGATTCAGCATCAGACACATGTAATCTGCACTGGGCAGTTCTGGCTCTGGTGAGGCTGTGTTTCCTGTGGTTAAGGCTTAAGAATAGCCCCAGTGTGACTGAAGATTTCCACCTTATGAGCCTCCAAATGTCTGAATTCTGAGCTCAGGTCTGGAAGTAAATCACTTTAATGCTTTAAGATCGGTTGAGCTGCTGTGCATCTAACCTGAAGCATTTAGAAAGCCCCTTTTACTGGCAAGTACTCTACTGCAGACTTTTTATCCACTGCAACTATGACTCAACAGAGTGAGGATCAGTCAATGCATAATTATTCAGACCACAATCTCATATTTAGTAGCGTGCACTCCTCGAGCAGCTGTGAGAACCTGCTGGGTTTTACCCAAAACATGGGTGTGTCCCAGGATAACCAGGCTTCTCATACGCGTATTATAAAGTAACGTTTGAATTTTAATGGCAATAAATAGGATATATGAAAGAAGAGACATGCTTATGCATTGAAATAAAGGGCTAATAGATTTCACATCACATCCAATTTAACTATAGAGGCATTGTCATTATTTCAGTTATGTAGGGATGGTTCCAGCTGAGCACTTTGACTGAAAGAGGTGATTAAAAAATGCTAAAAAAGATTTTTTCTAAAACCTCATCATTGTCCACTTTGTCGATAATGATCTCAACGATTTTCTCATTATCTCCACTTTTCTTTCAGACAATTTCAGCATTGTCTTTTTTAATAGTTAAGGAGATTGATCCCCATGTGTTGCAGTGGCTCCTGCATTAAACTTGGTGTGATTTTTAATATATTGCTTTGCATATTCCTATGAAGTTTAAACATACATAGGCCTACACATTTTCATCAGTAAGAGAGCAACTTTTGAAACATTGATGCTTTGAGTATCATGCTGAAGCAAAGTTTGTCAGACTGACATTTAAAGGCAATAATACTCATCTCTTCAATCATAATGAAGCAGAAACTCTATTTTCATAACTGAGAAATTGACTCACCCAAAAGGCAAACCAACTTACAGTGGATTCATGCATATCTTCCTGTAATTGATAAAATGCTTTGTGATATATATTCATCAATATAGAGTGTGACAGGTCACATATCAGTATTTGGCTCCTGCTTTCCAGTTAACCTCTGCCAATTAACACCTATTAATCACACAGGCGTCCACCATGTCTTTTTAAATATTTGCTTACTGCAGAGTGACCTTCAACAAAGCAGCATGTTACGGATCCAGTATAACAGACAAACAACACTGTTTCATTTACAGGCTACACTTCTTATCTGATGCACATTATTTAGGTCTATCAGGTTGGAGTCACTGCATCTCTCTAAATACTCTCTAAATATAAATATTTGGCTGTAAGTGGACCACCCTCTGTGATTTGACACACATGAATTTCCTTGTTGATTGGCCATATCATCTCTGATGAGCTAGAAATGAGCTGTCAGGGGTCTGAAACGCCGACCTAAATTCTGTTAAAATCCAGAGTTTCCCATTTCCCTTGAAACAATTTTGGAAATGAAAGATGAGTTTTCTCCTCCCTGCTCCAAATATCACATCAGCCTTGGTTACAGCCTGATGTGATATTCATAATCAACATAGAGAGGGGCAAAATATATCTGTAGCACACCTAATAAAAAAGAACACATGGAAACTACCTTGCAGGGATCAAAGTATAACAATATTCACATAACTTTCAATCAATCTGTCAAGTGTCACCGTGTTCCTTTATTCAAGCAGCTAAAGGCCTCAGGACTGAAGAGACTGCCAGATGCATGGCACACATCTCTGTGATACATACTGTATATGGAAAAGCATGCAAGACTGATGTGTCAAACATCCAGACAATGCAGGACTCAGCTGCTGCATCAGTATCATACCTCAGCAGGCTGCACAGCTGAGCCGAGCATGTATCAAACTTCCTGCACAAATATAACAAGCTTGTGTGAGAAGTGAACAGCAGTTTTGAATCCTGTTAAACAAAGCGAACACACTTGGCCTTGTCTCTATTTGTACAACACTGAGCACTCAACTCAAACTCCTCCTGATGAAGGCAGAGCTGTTTTGTAATACATGTGGCTTTTCCACACGAGGAGCTGATGCAGTCAATTCACAGCACCTAGTGGTAGACTTAGGTTACTGCACAAATTTACACTGCACACAACACTGCACCAGTTACCTGACCTCTACATGTTCCGTGTTTCTTCCAAATGTATAACAAAGTAACTTTGAAGTTAAATCTATAAAATGATTCACTCTGAATTAGCCTCACTCTATAACACTGTGTAATGCCAACACAGCTCACATCCCCAACTGGGATTCTTTGAAGCAGTCTTATACTGAGTTTAATATTCTGATTGGCAATCACATTAATTAAATGGCAGCAAAAAATAGGTGATTCTAAACAGCTTGTTCATATTTTAATACAGGAAATATAACATATTTCACCTAGGACTTTAATAACAACAAAGTGTAGTGTGACTGACAGTCCCTGGCAGCACAATAGGACTTCTCGTTCTCGAGAGAGATGCATTTTAAAAGGTTAAGGTAAATATGTATAGAGCACATTGCTAGGAAACTGCTCGGGTCCTAGTTTACTCAAAGTCAGGTGTTCATATCAACAAACATGTCTACAGGATATAAACCAATCTACAATATGTATATTTAAAACAATAAAATGATCTATAATATATGAGGGTGGCTGAGAAGCTAAACTGATTTCAAGTTTATGATATATGACAAGCCATAAATTATTAAATATAACAGTTTAGATAGACAGATGCACTTTCCATTTCATAGTTCAAACATTGCTCCACAGCGCCACTCTGCGGCATTAGCAGACATATTAATGTCATGATAATGGGGAATAATTAACACTGTACATAACGTTATATAGCCATGAAATCCAACCACATACAACCCCCTTGAGATGTAAATATATTTTCAAGTCACCACGTAGCTCAGAGAACAGAGAAAAAAAAGACTAAATGTGCCCTTTAATCTTTATTAAGCCCTTTATAAATCTGTTTCCAAAAGTCGTCCAGCTTCATCCGCACATATTTAAAAAGTAATCACAGTTGGGCCATTATATGATACCGAGTCAAGACCAATGTGTCAATCGGTGGGACTTTAGCTCACTACTCAACAAACGCAGATATTCAACACTGATTAAGGCTCTTAGGGTTAAGTGTCACTAACATTTTTAAAATGTATTGGACCGCATGCACAATGAACATGTTAATTCTTAGGATACATGTTTTGTACTGCACCCTGCACCTAACTACCGTTTTATTAGAGAGAGAGAAAAAAACCCTATAAAATCTATAAAAAACCAGGACAAAATCATATCTAACATTTCCAACAATGCATTTTGTCCTCCACAAATATGCTCCCCCTGTTGCCCCAATTAACACTACATGCACACCATGATTGATTACTGCTGCCCAAACATTAAAAAGATGATATGGCGATAAGCAGATGAGTTGACCCAAGTTTTTGCTGCTGTGGTGAAAGCGGTCCAGTGTCAGCGGGGCAGGGTCTGCCTGCAGCGGGGTACTGACCTGCCAGTCTCCGCTCTCTGACATTCTTCCAGAGTAAATCCCAGGCTTTGGATGTGGAGCTCCGCAGATGCTCGCTGAAAGACCGCCGGAGCTTCAGTTTCGCTGAGTTTCTTCTAGATGTCATCGCAAATCCTCCACTTGAACATAATAACAAAATCCCGTTCGTTTCCGACAGAAATCACCTTTCCTTGTCCCGGTTATAAACTTTGTTTCCACTACAGGAGCAGTAAACGTGACTTTGGCGCCCGGTGTTCAAACACAGTTGTCAACATTTTGAGGGGAAATTTTAAATATTCCTGTCGCTTAGAAACGGAAATCAATTAAAACGAGTAAAAGTAACGAGATGATTGTAAAACACCAAGACAGACTTTCACACTTCACACCAGATGTGTGTGCGTGTGCGTCTGTGTGTGTGTGTGAAGGGAAGCACGCACAGCGAGCGCTACACCGGCGTGATACATTCAAGTGCTGCGGGAAGAATGGGGATTGCCGGCTGAGCAGTGATAAACCAAACAATATGTTAAGTATGACAGGAGAAGAGGAATGGAGAGCCTGGAGGACTAATGTTAACAACAGATGGTGAATTTGATCATCATTTTATAATTGCTATTTTGCATAATAATATGAAGTATTCATGGTATGTATTCAGGCTATTACATTTCAGCCTTTGTTGAATATAGAATGCTATGCTTTATGACCCAGCAAACATACATTTTTGTAATGTTCCATGAAGGTTTCCCTGTGGTAAAATTTGATATAGGCCACCACGTGTTCAGTTATAGTTGTGTGAATACTGAGGGTTCCTACATGATTTATTCCAAAGAACAATCCTTAAAAGTTTCCATAACCATGTCTTATTCTGAGGTTAAATCTCACAGGATGTTATAGATACAGTATGCTGAGTAAACTCTCCTGTACCCATATTCATGTTTTTTAAACTTTATATTTGTCCCATAAATAGAGGGGTTAACAGGGATGGCATAATAAAAATAAATTAGTAAGATATATACATTTAGACGGATATAGCAATAAACATATACAAACGTTGGCCTACATCAGGGGTCGGCAACCTTTATGGGCAAAAGAGCCACTGTTGGCAGAAAAAAGGGAAAAATGTCCTAATGGAGCAGCAAACCTTATATCAAGCCTTACAATGGCAATTAAACAGCCTACTAAGTCTAAACTATCAGAAAGCAGTGAGAACCAAAGTGCAAATGAGAGGCTTGACACTTGACAAATATTTTAGGAGATTTGGAATGGAAAGCTAACCTAGCTAGGGAAAGTTAAAACTAGACTTGAAGTTGGCAAAATTTAGAGGTTGAGGTGACGTGCTTTAGACTTTCGTAAGCTATGATGCACATTTAAGTTGACCAAAAAGTAAAAAAATAAAGTTGTATACAAGCTGCAAATTTTTACAATCGTAGAATTTACTTCAGAAATTACTTAAGATCTACACCAATGTTAAATTAAAATTAAAATGTAAACAAATAACCGTTTCATTTTGTATAAATGTTTTGGTCACAGCCACAGGGAGCCACTGCAGACGGCCTGAAGAGCCACATGTGGCTCTGGAGCCGCAGATTGCCTACACCTGGCCTTCAATATAGATCTACAATGCTGTTCATGAGTGCTTCTTTGAACCCACTACAGTATCTGATTAAAAATAGTTTGTTGCATATATACCTTGATACTGCAACTGCAAATAGCAGAAATACTAGAGAAAATATACATTACAACAAAATATTGAAAGTAAATATGCTGTTATGTGAGATACAACAATGTCTGGATGCTATTTCCATTGTCGAGTTCCCCTTCAATCTGCAACAGGAGCAAAATGTAGCCAAACCAAACCTCAAGGCACATGATGGCTAGAATAAAACAACCACCAGAGAAAGTTTCCAAACCAAGTCAAATTTGTCACATTTTTTTGACCAGCAGCATTTCCAACAACTCAAATCTAAGACTCTGAAGTAGGAAATGGAGCTTTACATAGAGCACCTGAAGGCATCACCAACGCTCAACCACTCAACACTCTACCTCAAACACACACTGCAGCTCTCAAATGACACAATTCAGAAGTGAGTGATCACTTTCTCCAGACCAGTCTCTCACTTCATAGTCAGCCCCAAAACTATAAGATATACAATTAAAAACAACACTGCACCATTCCAGGATTGTTTAATTATAGAGGATATGGTGTCTGTGGTGATCAGAAAAACCTTTACAACCATAGCACTTGCATTTGTATAATAAATATAGTTTTCTTTAACTGTAATAGGACGGTAAATGCTGTCATTTCTACCTGCAGACATTTTTTCTGGATGCTTCTAATACATTTGATTGACATAGACCCATTTAATAACTATTATTAGGATTGTGACCTAAATTTCTCATCAGCAGGATGTCGTCTATTATTTTAAAGCTTAGCAAGAGTTCAGCCTGTTCTCCCCGGGTAGGTTAGAGTAGGTCAACCCTCCAACAGAAACATGGGTTCAGTTTCAGCACCATTTACTTTTGTTGTCAAAATATCTTTCACCGAAGATACTGAAAAGAAAAGAAAACCACAGCTCAAGTCTGTCAAGTCTGAGGAGTAAACATGAACAGTTCTTCTATAAGGCTGCATACTATCGACACCAGCTTCAGTAATCATTATACCATAATTATTTTAGGAATTTCCTCCCATTATTGTCTGCGCATTCAAGCAGTGCATGACCTGAGAGTGGTGATATCATATCGGCTGTATTAATTTCTTTCTTCAGCAGCTGGGATTACTGTTATAACAGGTTTAAAACCATTATAAACACACAGTCTTAACATAGAGTGACTGGCTGAAGATTGACAGCTTCTTAAATGAACAACTCTCTTCTGACCTCAATTTGCCCTCTCTGTGTGAAGCTGAGCTAACATTACTTCATTTCAGTAAGGAGATAGACCCTATTTGCCACCGAGCAGGACGGCTGATTTACAGAGTATAACAAGGTCACATAGTGAGATATTTGAGCACTAAAGGAGCGCACAGCTGAGGGGAGAATATTCATTTGCTCTGTCTAAAACTGAAATGATATGCAGCCAGGAGGAATAACAGAGACCAAGTGATCCTGCTCTGATCTTACTGGATTTGACTTAAAAACATTAACATCTACATATTTCAGGCTAAGACCTGGCTCTCTGCTAAAGACAGAATAACAGAAACATCAAAGACTTCCTATAAAGCTAAACATCAAAACTTTCTGCTCATCCGCAATGAAGGAACTGAATAATTCTCAGAGTGTGACTGCTTTTCATCTGCATTTGGATCCAACTGAATTTGTCACCGTTATTTTAAGGTTTAGCGAGTCACAGGAATGAAAAATGTGTGAGAAAACATGGGCGCTTTTTTGGCTCAGCGTGGGTCACAGGGAGGAACCTGTTCACCAGTGATCAGCACGCTGCTATTTTCAGCCCCACTTGTTGAGACCCCAGGCTAAAATGAAGTTTGGAGCACAGAAAATACACACACTCACACACACTTGTCTAGAGAACCTGTTTCATTTGATCCTGCGACTTTTCAGGAAGGGTCAGGGTTAGGCCGAGTCAAGCACCTTGTTTGCCACTGGTCACATGAGCCAGGAAGATTACAGAGAAGAAGACACATATATTCTGGCAATTCAACACAAAACAGGCTATAAATTCATCCTTAATTCAAGATAACGCCAGCAGACATTTTCAACAAAAGTAAAGGCTGTAAATTGCAAAATTCTTTATCATAAAGAACTTTAAAACATCCTACAAAACATTGTGTGTCCATCTTACTAATCCCTTGGTTGACTTTGGTTGAAAACAGGATAATGAATGAGTGTACTAGATGTCAAAGTTGTAAACAAGGTATCAATCTCCAGACCCAGTGACTGACAAGGCAGGAATGGACAGACAGACAATGCCGTCCCTGTCAGCTTCTGACAGTAAAAGTGATGGAGGAAGCGCAGCAACAAGGTTCTGACCTCTCTCGACATGAATCACCAGAGAGGTAAACAGCCCACTGTCGCGCCTCTCCTGCCTTTAACCAAACAATACAAAATTGGACAATGAAAATGAGCATTATTGCTAAGAGGATCATTGTGGCTAGACGATGCCTTAGCCTCTGGAGCGGTCTTTGGCAGTGGAAGTAAGAGCAGATGCGAGGAGAGGAAACATCAATCAGCTTGAGAATGTTTTTTGCTTCCCTGACTCACCCATTTGTTTGTTTTGGCCGGGCAGCTTTTAAAAAGCTAGTTTTCCCGTTTTCCCTGAAAAACTGGCTAAATTTCTGTGCTAGTTTTTGTCCACTCTCTCTCACCATCACCCTCCCCCTCATTCAGAGAAACACACACACACACACACACACGCACACATATTTATTTGTATACAAGTTATCTAAATTCCAGAGTTTGTGCGTCCGAGTCTGGTGACTGATGTGGAATGCTGCCCCATAACTGCAGTGGGAAAATCCCAGATGTGAGGAAACTGATTTCTCGTCCGTGATTGGGTCATGTTGTTGGCCAGGAGGTCTTACACCAGGCCCCCTGGAATAGTCTGGGAGATTGCTCTTCCCAGCCTAATGGAAACAAGGCTCAAGGAGCGGGGAGTGGGGAGATCTCCCCTCCACCTCCACCCCGGCCCCTGAGGGCTCGTCCCAGGCATGTGCTATAAATTTCCTGACCATATATTCCCAAGTCGAGTTCATTTTTCCAGAGGAGCCACACATGTGGTGTATATCTGGGTTTAGATTATGGGGTTGGGGAAGGAGGAGCCGACTTTGGTCCCAATCCATTAAAGTGGCCACTAATTCTGTTTTCTTAGAGGGCCGTGTGTTGTAACGTCATGGTTTCTTCCTTTTGTGGAGGTTGTTCTTGATAGAATCATTAATTCCCAAACAGATGATCAATTACATCACATCTGTTTTCAAAATAGAGATGAAACATTGCGAAGCTGCAGATTTTCACATGACTCATCCATTATGTTTATCCAGATCTTCCCGCTGTAGCCGTTTATTACATAACTTGACTATTTGTATTAAACCAGTGACATAAAAATAAAAAGACTGAAAAGTTTGTTTCAATATCATTAAAACTAGTATAAGTGAGTGTATAAGTGAAACGCAGGGGTCAAAGTTTGTATAAAGAGGCTTGAAGAATGTAAAACTGGCATGACAAGCGTACGTGGCTATTGTTTCATTGAATGACAAAGCATGTAATGCTGTCAGGTCTGAATCTGTTAAGGCTGCCTTGCCCACAAAAATGCATGGGAAAACATTTACACCACTGCCCGGCACCTGGTTTCTATTAGAGCAATGAGGATCTAATCACAGAGGTACATTTCTCTCTCAATCATTCTCATTGCCTCTATTTCACTCCTTTTCTCACAGAGGTGGCAGATGGAAAACAAGCTGATGTTTTATTGATTTTAAGTAATTTTCAAGCTGGTTTTTAAGTCTCTTTTTTTCACGAGGGACTAATTTCCACCATATTTCAGGAGATGTGAAATATACATTAGGGGAGAGTTTTGCTCCAAGGCATTTTCACCACATTAACGATACATACAGCTGACAGGATAAATAGTGTTTCACACAAAGCATGTATTTCTGTCCAAATAACTGTATCAACATGTATAAAAACTGATTTTGATGCTTGTGTTTGATTGCACAACCCTGCGAGACATTTATGCGTGGGAAAAACCTTCAGACTTTATTCCAGTGGAAATTTTATCAATTAGGTTTCTCAGCATCCAATATTGTAAAATAAACATATGTCTTGAGATCACCCAGAAGCTGGAATACACTCAAGATATCAATGTAGTTGATGTCATAAGAATATCATTGTTTTTGTTGTGTGGAGCAAAAGGTGGAACACGGCAGCAATGCAGATAATTTGCACCGGACCAGGTGTGCATAGTTGTCATGCGGAAAATTCACATGCCAACTTTTTTATATTTTTGCTCCGCATTTTTGCATTGCACTGGTAACAAATGGCTTTAACTCTTCATAAATTACAGCTCACTGTAGCATGACATTAGCCTCCATGAAAGAAATTCAGACAGGAAGTTGATTGTTTATATTTCAAGATGAACGTCGTCCCAAGAGAGAAACTGGAGTTAAGAGTCTGACAAAGACCAAAGGAGAAAACAACAGCTGTTTAAAATTAAATCTACAGTGGAGTTCCCCCTCCTATGACAAATGTCTGACATATAGAGTCCTAATTTAAAGTACAGTTTTGCCTCCAAAGGTCTCAAGCTGCTACACATAATAATAATTAAAACACAGAATAATACAAAAAAATTCCATTTAACAGAAACCAACTATCAACATGTGTGTCAACACTTTAAGTGTTCTCAGACCACATGTTTACAATGATCTGTTATGGCAGCAACACAGAAGAAAACAGATTTATACCTCCACTCTAATAATAATAACAATAATAAAGAGGCTTTTGTGCTTGCATCATCTCTCTCTAAAACATCAGCACATTAATGACCAGTTTTATTAATGATGCATGTGTGGACTGAATTCAGTGCAACAATTCTGCTCAACTCATCAACCATGCTAAGCTGGAAGTACAGTGCAGGTATTGTTTGCAAACTGAGACACAAACAAGTCCTGCTGGGCCCTTAACTTTTAAAGCCGCTGAGCCAGAGAGCAGAAAGGATACAGGAAGTCTGCTCTGCCTCTGCCTGCTATTGCTCTTTGATTGCTGAGCCAAATTGTTTAATCGGGTCTGAAACCACAAGAAAGCTGCAGTGCTACACTGCCCAGGGACAGAGCGTCTTTTAACACCGTGTGCTGTGTTTTTTGTTATCTGGGTACAGGTGGAAGTGCACAGCTATGTAAATCTCCAGTAGCATGGTTACCCGCGGCCTTGCTTCAGTGCAGAAGGACACAGTGTTTGGTGTGAGCCGTGCCACGTGCTCCGCCAACCCGACGATGGGGAGGCGAGAGCTGCGAGCCCAGCGGAGGCGCAGACTTTTTGCCTCCCTGCAACATCTGGAATCTCTGTGGTTTATGTGGGAAATTTGGGAGGCCAATGTGGTTACTGTATCTAAACCGACCCTGCGGAAATGTTCTTGGCTTGGAAAGTGTGTGTGTGCATGCAGGAGCACTGAGGAACTACAAAGTGGAGCACCAGACTTGATAAAGCTTTGGATGAGAAAGGAGTTATTGTTTGGATTCATTAACCCCTGAAAGGAGAACATTCACAGGAAATGTACACACACACACACACACACACACACACACACACACACACACACACACACGGGAGATAACAGGACTCTAGTCTCTTGACTGTTTGGCCACTATATCCTGGTGCAGGGTCCTGAAGTATTGCGGACCGTCTTGCCTCATTACTTCCTAAATCTTGTTTCTGTCTTTCTTCTCAGTTGGCAGTTGAATGCTGGACCAACCTGTTAGCTTTTGTGTTTCTTCACACACACTTACACACACATTCACACACTGTCCTCCTGTGACTGGCCTGCATCCTGACACGGCTGCCCACGTCTCCTTCCACTTAGTTTACAAAACCCAGGCCTAAATTCCTCAAGACACACGCACATACACACACCAAGGCACGCAGAAAACACTCTCACCTTGGTCGCTTTGAGGAAGTTGTTCCCCCAAACGATTTATTGCTTCTTTTCAAATTGGCAGTGTGGGTATATATGAAAATCAGAACAATAAACCTGTTTCCTCTCCAATAAAACAGGAAGATAATACAGTTTCTGTTCAGACAGCTCTAGGAACACACTATGCACAACGACAGCATCAAACCAGAGGATTTATACTTGGCAATAAATTATGCCCATGATGGGAACTGTTGAACATGATGATCTCATTCAGTAAAAGGGCCTTGAAGACATTATTAAATGAGATTATCTGCTATTTTATGTATGATAGCTACAATAATTGCAATGAAAATGTTGGAATTGCAACGTTAAAAAAAATTCAGAGCGGGTTAACCAAATAGTTTCTCTAATGTTTTCACAACCTTGACAAATTACTATATATACAATGAAAAGTCTAGAAATACTACCAGGCTTCTTTTTTCCCTCTCTTTCCCTGTCAAACAGCCAAGCTGGCCTCTGCAGTCAGGAAACCACAAGTAATTTTCCATCTTTCCATGTGTGGAATTTTTCATGCAGTCGTCATGCCAGCAGCACCCTTTATAGTCTGAGCTGGATCTACAAATGACGACTTGCTTATAAATTTAGCGCATGATGTCACCGATCTGGCACCTGTTAGGCAACGGACAGACAGGAAACAAAAATAACAGTACAATCTCATGAAAATGGATTTTCCTGCAGCTATATGCGGGCTTTAAATCAAGACTTTCACAAAGTCCAGGTCTGTCTTTAAATAGTCAAAGAGCAGATGAAAATGCTTGGCCATATTCAAACATCGTGGTGGAAAATATGTGCTACGTTGCCTTTTCTTCTCAATACTGAAGCCACTTTTAATGCGCCACACATATTGTTTGGGGTGACACAGAGGTAAGACAGATTCATTGACACATCTACATTTCAACAAAGTTGAAATCATTTTGTGTTGTGATGATGCCTCTGGCCAAAGAACATGAGGTCCTTTTCCCTTTAATACACTCATAATCCATGTTGTTTCCAAGGCCTTCAAGGGAATCATTTGTTCTTGCCAAATTTTAAATTACATCAACCTCTGTGGCTAAAAAATAAAGCCAATACAGAAGTGCCCAAACCTGCAATTCCTCAACTGGCCACCTGAGGTTGTCAGTCAAAAGGGAGTCAACCCTCATTGACACCTATACTATATTAAAATGCAAACTTAACAGCAGAAATAAACACATCTACCAATTGGTACAAAACACAGTTGTGCTCTTGATAGCTAATTTCCATGTTCATTTATAAAACTCACTTGTTCACTTTAAGTGACCCGCAGCAGCCCTGGCAGATGGCTGACCGCTGCATTCAGCCCACTCCACTTTTTTGGATTAGCCAGGAGTCTTCTCGCTAATCCAAAAAATTTAGTTTGGTGTGGAAGAACTTGGCAGACCTGTACAGAGCCCTGACCTTAACCCCATCCAACATATTTGGATAAACTGGAACACAGACTCTGAGCAGCATATCAATGATCATGCTTTTGGACAAATAAGAAAAGGAGAACAATTCTCCTAAAATGTTCTATTTCCCCCATGGCCTCGCCTTGGGAACTATGAGACACATGGCTAAGGCTGGACCTTTCGGTCACAAAAAAAGATTTCTTAATAAAAACAGTTCAGTAGGTCAGAATCCAATAGAGACCAGAGAATACCATCAGGGTTAATAATCCTGCCTTCAGCTCAAAATATCCAAAAACACATATGATCTTAATTTTACACCCACTAGGCCCCTTATCTTGTTAACATGTTCTGGTTACAAGTATATGTAGGTTCCAGGCTAATTTATATTTCCTCATTTGCTGCTATGAGGCTTTTGTGATGTGTATATTATGGTCTGTAACAGGCCTCCAGAGAGACAGAAAGAGAGACAGTGCAGCTGCCTGAGGTCACAGTCAGCCTCCACCAGCAGGCAGTGACCCTGGGTGAGACTGAAAGCCTGGGCTCTGGGAACAGCTGGGGAACATGCAGGAGTCAAAAACAGACAAGACAACCCCGCTGTAATGCATTAGCAGCTATATACATTATATAATACCCACTGGTGCTCCATCTATAGCTGGACTGATTTATATGGCAGCGTATACTCACTGAGGTCCCTCAGAGGAGTGAAGACAGATGTTCATATCTGCCAGTCTCATACTGTGGGAGTCACATCTAAAGGGCTGATAAATGAAGAAAAAAAACTGTGATGATGTTTCACATAAATAAATTAAATGCTCACAGTGTGATCAAAATGGCACGACTAAGGAAGTGCAGTTGGGCAAAACACTGAACCCTGAACCACAGGTTGGCACGTTGACACGCATGCCATCGATGTATGAGAGCGTGTGTGAATGTTGGCATGTGTTGTATAGCGCTTACAAGAAAAGCGCCACATAAATTCAGTCTGTTCACCAACACACCTGGTGTCAATCAGGTATTTCCAGCTCAAATCCTAAATATGTGGCAGTTATCAGAAGCAGCATAACTGAACAGGGGTACCCACTATGGATAAATATACACTATAACGTAATATGGCACCTAGAGACGCTTTCACTTCCCTGACAGATGAAAGAAAATGTAAGTCACACCGTTCACTTTTAAACGCATAATCCATGGATCACCAAATCCCAAAGCTATTACTGCTTGCCAGAAATGTTGCCACAACAAAACAAAAAATGTCACCAAACCCTCCATTAGAAGCATTTGCTGCCAAGGGGTACTAGATTTACACATTCCTCTGGCTTTACATCCCACACATTCAGCGTTTACTTCATCTCACTTTGGCAGAGATCGTTCTCTCAGTGCAAAAGAATTTTTAGCCTAATTAGACAACTCTGAAATCAGAATCGATAAAGCAAGGCTGCATTTGGGAATCACCAGGTGACATTTAACACGACCATTGGAAGAAAAAAAGGTTAGATTTAAACTTTCAAAACATCCCTGTTCCCTATTTTCTGCAGCCTTTCTCTGGGAGTCATTCACACCAATGTGTGAGGGACACAAGGCTTTACGTTACTTTCCTTACAAATAGAAAGAAGTCTCCGAGGGATTCACAGTTTCCTCTTTGTTTTTCTTATAATCAGTAGCAGGAGATTTCCACATTGAAAGTAGATTAGCATATTTATTCAGAGAGAGGATCTGTGTAAATGCCCACAGTCTGTCTGTTTGAAAGCTCAGAGAGGGAAGCTTCGTCCTGACAGTGTTGGGCCACGGAGTGCTGTTTAAGCCTCCTTTTCCCTCAGACTGGTGTTCGGGAAGGTGATGTTTATCATAACAAAGCACATGACCATTTATTTATGCAAGTTAAAAGTCACAGAGTTCTGCATAACTGCTTCTCCTTGGACCCTGTCAATCTCTCTGTTTATCTAACCTCTCCTCTGCGCTCTTTATTTTTCTTTAAAACACAAATACATTTAAAAAATATACATTAGCTGTGCACAAAAATATGATTTTCATAATCATGTACACCCACTAAATGCACATCTCAGGCTGGAGAGATAAATGCAGCTTTATCCTCCTTATCTGTAGCGTATCTGTGGCAGAAACCTGGCTGCATGTGGAGCTCTCAGTGTTACTGTGTCACTGTGGATTCATTAATTCTATGATTAATGTCAGTTAAGGCAGCAGGGTTTTGAGGATGAACATAGCTGCCTCCTCTCACTAGAGGAAGCCATTAATTTCAACAGTGCAATTAAAGAGACTGCAGGGAATAGATTTCCATACAAATTATGCTGTGTGAAAGGGAATAAGGCACTTTTGGCCCATCATGTACTCAAGACTTGAAAAATGCTCTATAAACGTTGAGTAATGCCTTCAGAAAATAAACATTTCAGAGGGAGGATTAAGCTTTTTCCTCCTCTTCCATAGACCAAATCTTCTCTGAGCATATCCATATGCAGTTTTCGGATGGAGCTCTGGGTTTTGTTTTCTGCCTCAGGAAAAACAAAACACAAGTCAGTGGGGCTAAAAGGTCTAGTGTTATTTTCCATAAATGCCATGCATGATCTTAAAATATAAACAAGTAGGAAGATTTTCAAAATCCCCTAAACTATTTTTGAAATTTCTATTTACTTTTACTTGACTTCCCTTCACTTATTTTCAAAGCACTTTAGAGATGAGTTAAATGACAATGAAGAAAAAACTCACTAGCAGCTCCTTCAGGCTCCTGAAATGTTCATAATGGTCGACTGTGTGACTGAACAATCAATATTTACTGAGCTCTTTGTAAATGCAGGATTCAAATGTTATACAATCTTTTAAACATGTAACATGACTTCATCAGAGTGCATGCAAAAGTGCAGTAGATGGCACTTCAAACATGTCTTGTGATGGTAAATTGGGAGCTTGTGAAATACATGTCTCTGGTTTTATGAATATTCAAGCTACTAAATGGATACTCATTACACAAGCTGTTCTTTAATAGCTTGCTATTGTTAACCAGAGTGTTGTATTTACAGGCAGTTTGACGAAAATGTACCCTTGCAAACACTGAATGTGCAGACTGTGTGCATATGAGAGCAATAAAAAGACAGAGTGCATTTATAGCACAGAATACCAACGGTTCTCTCATTGCTGCTTTGCTATTTTGGATCCAGATCCAAAGAATGTGCTTTCCTCTCCTGGACAATGTCATTTTAATGAGGTGGACAGTGTTGTTCTGAACGATACTGAGAACCATCTGGCCACCTCGTATCCGTGTCATAAAAGAGGTCTCCTCAGCCCAGCTGTAAAATACAAACAGGGAATATCGCACCTAATGTGTCTGACTCTCTGCCAGCTTTGTCTTTTTACAACATTCATCATGCTCAGAGTTACTTTATTATTAGATTCCAGTTGAAACCATATGCTGATTTCATTAACTTGATGGCTAAATAAAGTTGACGGCTACACTGTCGCTGGTCTGGTTTATTTCAGCCAAGATAACCATCTAAAAGAGAATCCATGTGGATTCATATGTAGCTTGCTATGAAAATCATATGATGGAAAAATAGAATGACAAATGTGTTTGAAGAGAATTTCATAACTGTGTTGACAAACTTGTTGATGTTATTCACGGTGGTCTCACACTCGGGTTTCCAAGAATTACAGTTAGGAACGACCAGTCATCGGTCACAGCGCATATCTCATGCACACCAGCAGACCACACATTAGTTAACTGCTGCATAAAAGTGACATGGAATTTTTCCAGACCATAATGTCCACTTGTGCGTTACCATCATGCACAACAGAGGTCATGTGAGAGTGCAACCTGAGCCTAAAATGGCATCTATCCAAATCCCGCAGCTGCCCCCCAAGGGCCACATCACACAGGCCAAATATTTCCCCTCAGCAAAACAGAAACAATGATCTGGCACACTGCCTAATTTTAACTGCATCCCGCCAAGTGACCAATATATAGAAGGCCTTTAAAATAAGAGACATTCTCGAGAACCCTGCTGGGAGGGAGGGAGCAGACACCTGTGGCTGTCAGTCTTATTAACATTGTCTGAGGCCTGAGCGGTGCCACCATGCAAGCCAGGACACAGTGCAGGATCAACTTGCAGGGAGAATTTCATGATGTGCCAGACAGCAGCGCAGCAGCACTGACTCTAGCCTGACACTGAACAGATCCATCTTTAAAACTGATTCAGACATAAAGTTCTGTCAAGAACACAAGACATTCTTGGACTCAGCATGTGTTAAAGAAAATTTCACAAGGCATCAGTGTCTAAACTCTACATTCCTGCATAAATGTTTCTCTTCCTGCTACATTTCCAATTTCATTGCCCAGTGAAGAAAAATAATGTGAAATACAGGGAGGGTATGCTCTCCTCCAGCTAAATCTTCTTTTAGTTTCTCAGTTAAAATGAACAGAAATTTTGTGACACATTTACACTCTGAAATTAGAGCATTCCTTTTCAGTTGTAGTTCATTTAAATGTACTGACCATTACATCCAATTCTATACAGTATAAATATGCTGGCAAAGTGTGCTGAGGTCTAAAAGTGGTCTGCAATACAGGAAAGTATTTATTGAGCTATCTGGTCCACTATTGATATGAGAGAAAGAGCACTACAGGCTCATGATGGACAGAAGGACAAACACATTTTAGGCTCTTCACTCGACTCATTCCTATGTGAAATGAAAGTGTTACTTCTGAGAGAGCAATGTAAGCACATTGCATCAAAAGCTGCTGAAAACACACAAAAAATAATTTAAAAAATGTCTTACCTGCGCCTGCTGCGTTGGTCATCTTATTGAACATCTACAAGACAAAAGAAATAAACTATTAGTAAGTTAATTTTTAAAATGAGGCTGCTCATCACCAGGTGGTGGTGGGTGAACACGAAAGAGGGATGTGAGCAACAACAATAAAAGTGAGATTTTTGCTTTGTCTTCTTGAATGTGGCTCCACTCGGAAAGAAAATCATGTCACATTATTTGGCTGTGAAAACCATTAGAGGCACACACCCAGTTCCCTGAATTCAGGGATAGAGGATATCTCCCTGCATTCTTCAATAGTGCAATCACTGCCAAAGTCAATAAAGAGAAAGCAGAAATGTTTGCATGATTTAGCACTTGTTAATTCAGAGGCAGCCCATCAGCCTGCTGTCCCCAATTATCTGTTGTCAATGCTGGGTTGCTAAGTAAGGAAAAGAACATCAGGAGATTAAAGATTAGAATTTATTAAGGCACAACACACTGTCAACGCTAGCTCCTCTGATGCAAACGCTTGTGGTCAGTGCCCCTCCTCGACAGAAACAAATGCACAAGGAAGCCTTTAGCATAAGTTTTGGACGTGTCACTGACGGCGTGTCTCGTTACATTTATCATGGCTTTTCAAAATAAAGCTTTGTGAGAAACACGATGAACAGTTACAGTAAGCCAACAAACCGCTATACAGGTTGACTCCAAATAACAACATTGATGATCTTTTCCCATGTGAAACTAAGAGTCAGTCTTAAGGGTTAAAGTCCGGGGGTTTATTTGACCCAACCTCCCCTCCTATCCTAAATTGACCTTTGCACTATTTACTGTATATTACTTTCTTGGCTAAGAAGGTCTAATAAGGAAATGGATGATGCATATTAGCTGTTACTGCAGAATTAAAGAAAACTAAATAGGAATCTCACTTTCAACTTGGGATGATAGAGGTCCTTGATTTGAATGGTTGATTATTCAGGCAATAAAATGACTTTCAGATGATAAAGCACTGAGTGTCTTGCTGATCTGGACCTGTCACGAATGCTTCCCCTCTCTCGCCCAAGTCTCTCCTCCATTTCCCCTCTGTGCCCCACTGGTCTGATTTACGCTCTTGTTTGCTTGCCCTGTTTCCACATTTCTCCCCTGGCAGAAACAAAACGCTGCTAGAACTCCCAGCCTGTCTGTTTGCAATACTGTTGACCCTCCATCATGACAGTCAATTGGCACTCAGCCCACATAGTGCTGATTCAAACTTCCATCAACATATCTGCAAAGGTTTTACTGGTCAGTTGGACTCGACACAATACGTTAGTCGTGTTCTGCATGTTTCATGAGGGCCACGGCCCCCCAATGTTGTCATGGCAGCAGAAACGCTTGCAGTGTAAAGAAGCACTTGGCTGCGTGAGCGACCTATATGGCTGCCACTTTGCTGTGACAACAGAAAGGACCTGATTGACTTACTTAAACAGGACAGGTGGTGAACTATCTGTCTTTGTTACATGGGCTGTGACACTTTTAGGCCACGCGGCAAATGAGGTCAGACGACAGCGGGCATCTTGGAGTCCATTTTTTTATTTATTCCAATGAATACGAAGATTTAAAGTATAAAGAGAGTCACAGCCAAGAAATTTCTGGCAGGTTACATTAAAACACCAGGGGTGTCCATGTGGTTCCAGGGTTAGCAGACGAAACCACTCTGTTATCTCCAAGCAAAAAAATCCCAACTCTCTGTCTCTTACTTAACAGAGAAGCAAGGAAAACAGGTCATAAATGTATGACTCATACCCTTAGAGATGTATTTTTACCTGTTTAAATATGGAAAAGGTGAAAGGGCCTCTGAAAACTATGAGGTGCAGCCACTGATGTATCCCTCATTATTGACTGTGAGATTCAGCACAGTCTGGCCGAATTTCATCACATATTTGAACACTTCTAACAGGGTTAACAGAGTGCAAAGGCTGGGTTTAATGTACAGAAATATGGATCGCCATCATCTCTGCGCCTTCAAACTCTGCGTGTCTTTAAAGAGAGGGGAATGCAATGGACCTGCAAAGTTAGTCTCAAAGGACAAGCTTTAGACCCAGTTTCAGAAATAAACTTGTGAAAAATTAGCACTCCAAAAACCAGATGCTGGGCCCCAGTGGAGATGTGCCTATTTGACAAGGCTTCAAAGACTTGAACACATCACTCTCTCTTTTTCAACAGCCAAGAGAAAGTATTTCATCCTGGCATATCTTGAGCCCTGACCCACTTTAAAGACATCGATGCAGTTCAGTCCAATCGTACTCAGCTGGTGGACACATGTCAAAGGTTGCAGGTCAGGAATAGTGACATCCTCCACGCAGGAGCGGCACTCAGTGCCTTTCAGGGCTGTTGTCAGAGGGAAAACTTGCCTTTGCTTTCACCAGCAAGGATGTTTACACGGAGTGACAGGTCTGTGTGGGTGAATGATAGCTGCTGTCCCAGCACAAATGACACCCTGCCTGAAAGTCAACAGGCCAGTTACAGGACTGGTCAGTCCAAATGACAGAGCAGCGCGTCCTCTGCTCTGCCCGCCTCTGTCAACACCAATTAAAAGTGGAAATCCTCAACCTAAATATGTCTCTCTCCACCAACATAAGAACACAGTGAAGAGATGGCCTCTGTAGGACTATGTTGAATAGCAAGATGACGTTAACTAGTACAAACATAGAATTAAAGGCAGTTGCCATTCAACTAGATTTTTTTTTTTTTTTCTACAATCGACAATTCAATTTATCAACAAATCATTACCACCGTGCAAACAGTGCATCAGTCATACCAGGCTGGTTTTGGAAAGGCAAAAAATAGCATTTTGGAGTTACTTTTAAATTAATCTTGAATTAAAGATAATCAGTTTTTCTTGAGTCTACCTTTTTTTCTTTTTTTTTCTTACAAACTTTTACCAGAATAATCATTGTTTAGGGCAGAATAGTCAGTACCTTTAGTAGGTTAATAGATAGAAACTTGTATATTCCAGATTTTACTCTTTACTATTGGGACTGCATTTCAGGACAATGGCTCTGTTGACAAAAGCTGCATACCATCTTCTCATAGTCAGTGTGTATGCAGCGATACGAAGAATAAACAAAATAATATATATATATATATCTCCCTCCAACAAGACAAAATCTTAGTCCAACACATTCCAGCTAAGATTAGCTCTGCCTGCATGATGTGCAGCAGATTGAGGGAGATATGAAGTGCATTCCAGTTTTCAGAGATCATACAGAGGCAGGGGGGAGTCAAAGGTTGTCGTGCAGGTGCCAAAAACTTTTACCAGATACTTCCATAAAACATCGCTCAGTAAAACCGTAACCTCCTGTTTAAGCAGAATGTACTGGCTCACACATTGGGCCTGTTTATTCTTAGACTCGGAGACTGTGATTCAATCTGTATCACATTTTCACTCGCTGCTGTCAGAAGTTTCATACGGACTCCAGAGCTCTTATGTAAGACTCAGAGGGGACTGACATCTCTCTGCATGTGCAAAGCTGCTGAAATGTCATCTCATCTGTTTTTGGAAACTTTGCATGGTCACACTCAAACCAGAAGACAAATTTAAAGATGACTGAATGAATTAGTGGGAAGCTGGTTCCTGTTGTTACCAGTCTTTATGCTTATAAGCTAACCAACTGCTGGCTGTAGCATCATATTTACCATACAGACATATGAGCTGTACTGTGTCTGGCAAAAAGCAAATAAGTGTATTTCAAAAATATCAATTAAACCATTGCTGTTAACCTTGTCTTGGACTGATAAGATCCTATTTTCCTATCCTAACTTTCAGCCTTCAGGGACAGTTTTTCATGCAGTAAATTGTAATATCTCATCACTTTGACCTATAAACTGCAGTTTTACACAATGCAAATTTGAAATATCAACTTTAGCAGTGCAATATATGTGAAATTCATAATTTTATTATTTATACAAAAAATGTATAATTCGTTTGATTATCAAATACCCTAAACTTGTGTCCACTAACATGTGATCTCATTAAACTCAAGGTTAGACTGCAGCCAAAATACTCTTGTCTCTAACATATGTGAACATTCCCAGCTGTCCTCGAGCCAAATTTTTACCCATGTTGCTGTCATTTTCAAGAGGTAGTTATGGGTTTCACAAAAAAAGACAGGTGGCAACACATCTGAGAACTAAACAGGATTTCATTTGAAGTGCCCACAGACAAAATAATCTTCTTTAGCTTTGAAGCTCCACTCTGTCTCACCCAAAGAAACCTCTGTGTGATTCTGCAGTATAAAATTATCACAAGTTAAAAGGGTAAAAAGTGACAACACCGAATGAAACTGTGCAGTGTAAGAGAGAACCTGGCCGGGTGGCTACAGTTTTCTCTTATAAGCAGGTTGTTTGCCACCACATTGCAGCAGAGCCATCAAGAGAGCACAAAGCACGAGCTGGAAGGCTTTGAATTTAAACCCGCCCTGCATTCTGCAAATCTCTCAGTTGTCTGTTTCTTTTAGGGCTGGTGAATAGTGACATTTATATACTTTGTCCAGCAGAAGTGAGTCCTGCTTGTTTAAGAATGCCTAAGCTGACCTTATTCCCAACACAAACCTCAAATATTTACAGATGCAGAGGGAAGAGCAGCTGAACAGAAGGGAATGTCACAATGTCAGCTGACTGCTGATGGATTTATCCGAAAAAAGAAAACTTGAGCAATTTGGATTTTTTTTCTTTTGTCAACAAAGTTATCACAATATAGAGGTCAAATATGTGATTGTGGAATGAGGCTTTCACAGAGTGTGGTTTTATTCATGAAGGAAGCTGATAAGAAAAATTATCAAAATATTTAGCAGGAGGAGAAATCTTTCTTCTTTCACCGAGTTATTGTGGTGGTTTTAAACCTCACATTCTTATATGCATTTTTTGTAATAATGTAATAAATGTAATCATGGGATGAACATTTAAGATAAACTAAGTGAAGCGTTCATTTTGGATGCACACAAAGTGAAAATTTCCCAGCTACAGACAGACAAGAACTTTGAATTATCTGGGAGAAATACTTTGTGCAATGCAGGAAGTAAACAGGTCATGGCAGTCACCCAAAAATGCTAAAGCCAGATTTGAGCTGGAGAAAGAAAACATGTGCAACCAGTTGTGGAATTGGACTCAAAGAAATTTAGCAACTCACAGCCTTAAAGATGAAAACTGGACAGCAGTACTTTACATCGCAAGTTTGCATGTAGTGTACAACAAACTACCTGTACTGTATGATTTCTCATCGACTCTCAGAAACTGTGGGACGCCTGCAGGAAGCGTTATTCTCTTACCGTCTTCTTGGTTGTTGCTCTGGTTCCCATTGAGGCGCTGCGAGGAGCAGAAGACCTGTCCAGGCTCGGACATCCCTCTCTGTCTGGTCTTTGGAGAACTTGGTCGTTCAGGGCTCGGTTTAACGTGGACTTTGAAACAGCACCCCACTGCAACAACATCACAACAACAATCAAGACTGGGTCCGTCCTCTGTCTGGCCGGACAGACTGGGACAGGATGGTCTCAACGGTGGCCAGGGGAAAAGAAAACAAGAGGCTGAGGTCAACTGCTGGGGAAGTGAAATCTCCACTCTCAATTCAGCTTGACAGAGGCACACAAAGGAGCCTGTATGTGCGGATCTTCTTTTGAGAGGACGGAGATTATGACCTTGTCAAATATCCCAGTAAAGATGTCTTGTCTTGCCCAGTCGCCTGTCATTAGTTAAAGCAAGTAATAGTGAATGCCTGGGATGGTTATGCAGATGCCTGGGAGGCATGTGAGCCTCTCTCAACCATTCCTAATGGACCAAATCATACAAACTCCCTTCAATACAATAGCTCCTCTGTGCGGTACATACATATGGACCCCGAAAGAGCACTTTTGTTCCCAAATGCTAACTCTAGTGGGATATTTCATGAAACATGCCACCATGAGAAGAGCCCTTTTTAAGGAACAGAGTTGCATGGTCCCAGTCGCAACCTCAAAAGCACAATAGCTGTCTGTTCCTGCCGCAGCATTCTGACCCGGCTAAAGCACTGTACACTCCAGTATCACATCTAAGAGCTGCAGACCTACATCATAAAACAGACTCAATGCAGAAGGACACTATAAGGCGGCCTAGACAAAGCCCATAGTGTTGCAGACAGAGTATATCCCCATGTCTCACAAGTCACAGACACAGTTACGACTCACAAGAGATCAACATACTAAATCTCTTTTCACACACTGGGTTTATGGAATACCACTGCTTGATTTGAGAGAGCTTGTTTGAATCTAAAACTAATGTGGAACGCTTTTTTTAAAAAACTCAGCAGGACGTAAAATTCCAATGAACACCTGTTACTCACAGGTCCGAATAATCCATCTGGATTTTCTCTCCATAGAGCAAAGTAAATTGATTTAGCAAAGTTTACAAGCATGACCAAGTATGCAGCGTACGATTCACAGGAATGTGTACAGTACCAACCGTGACAGTGCACATACCATTAGGTACTGAAAGTGAAGTGCTGCAATCTGCATGCTGTTTTATAATGCAGAGCAGTTAAGAGGTGCATTATGCAATTCTAGATAGTTAGTTGATGAATCCGATTACAAGGTTGTCATATTGGTCATTTGTCATAGGTTGGAATGGTGAGTCTCATCTCAGCTTGCCAAATATGGGCACTTTTGGTTGGTGTTCGGCCCAATTACCAACCTTAGCATTTGACAACCTGGGAATGACACTTCACAATCAGTTATCTTTCTCCAGAATTGCATATCGCACCTTTAAGTCTATATTTATATCAAAATGTAAGCCATGAAACCTTTCAGAATACAGTGTATTAAGATGAGTGACAGGAGTCATGATGCCAGGCTATGTGAATACACACTCACCTGTTTCTTGCGGGCGATGCAGGGTGTGTCGGAGGGGGAGGAGTTTGCACTCAGAGCCTCCTCGATGTCTAGATTAAGCTGGTCCAGTTTCCTCATCAGCTGGCTCATTGACTCCGACCAGGGAGACTTGACCTGCGGAGACTCCTGTGGGTAACCAGAGAAGCACCGATTTAAGTGAAGACAAGCTAATGCTGCTAATGATTAGAGTACTGAGTCAAAGATTGAGCCAATAGCAGCCTGTCAATACACTTTTGGGGTCTTATTTTATTACAATGTTCAGGTTTTGTTTGCAAAATGTATTTGTGCACAATTATTAGTCTGTTACTTATTGCAAATTGAATCATTTGAAAATCACTGTTTGTATTTTTATTTTAACCACCCTTACAATTTTAAAACAATTTTCAGGCACAGTTCTATTTACATTTTGAGATTTCTCCCAAAAATGTCAGCATTTTTGCATCACGGAGAGTTCAATTGATAGCAATAATGTACGAAAAAAATAATTACTACATACATACATATTCCACACACACATTATCACATATTCACAGGACAACACACAGGGGTTTTAATACATTCATTTGAGGTTAATGTCAAGTTGAGCTGCTGCCACTTTATCAAAATTGGCTTTTAATCTGTCAAACCCACAGTATCTAGTAACTGAAATAATCTGTTTCAGTAGCTAGTCCAGGGATTGCGTGCCATCCTTGCCAGAGTTATTTAACACATGGCAGTGATCGGTAAGGTGAGAGCATCTGCCAATTTACCACACTACCCTAAACTCAAAAAGAGTTACAGGCAAACCCAAAAAAGTATCTAGTAAATTGCAGACGCTACATCAGTGGACTTCACCGCTGACACACATGGAAATGTGATCTCCTCTGCTGTGTCTCTGGGTGAAAGAGCAAAGGATGAGGGCTCCAGACATGTGTGCCATACAGAGCATGATGGAATTCCCTGCACTGGCTTTCACTACTCCCCAGACACACCGTGTATATAAATAGACAGACAGGAGCTGTGTCTGAGGATCTGGGATCTGAGGTCCAGCCTCATAAATCAGCAGGAAACACCTCGGTCACCAAGGCAGAAATTAACATTGTTGATCTGGAAAGAATGGCGGGCTCACAGTGTGTGTGTGTGTGTGTGTGTGTGTCAGTCCTGGAGAGGGTCCCAGGACTGACCCAGGACCCTTTTCAAGAATCCGGTATGAAATCCAAGAATGGTCAAGGAGTGGATTTTCTGGAGGATTTCTCACGTGGATCATTCTGAAGTTTCTGACACAGTCGTAATGTCTAAATGTATTTCCTAGGAAGCCCCTCCTGGAATATGGTTTCTGCAGGAAGTCTGTTGGGAATGCATGTCAGTAACAAGCGCCAATGAGAAGTCTGGCCAATATAAGGAGGTCTATTTGGCCCATGGTTTGACTTTTTGGATTAAGGATTCATTTATTAAATTAAAGAGTGGTAATACTTTGCTCTAAGTCCCTATTCGACTCCAACTTCATTCCATTGCATATATGTAATAAATCTAACTCCAGGCTTCAAAAAATCTGCTCAGAACATCCATGTGTTTCTGCAGTCAATGGTCCTTTAATGTTGACTTTAATTTAAAAGCGGCCAAAAGACAGTTAAATTCCTTTAATGTAACTAATACTGCCACTGAGCCAAGATTAATGCCAGTCACTTCTATGATAAAGTCATTATTCCATTTATAACATCAAGCCTGTTAACACACAATCATTTCTTTGAAGGGACTTGTCAATAAATCTTTTGATGGGAAACCCCCAAAACATCTCAGAGAGGACATGGGGCTTGTTAGAAGGGCTTTGATAAACTTTTCAAAAACAAGTATGACACTTGTTTTGGTATTTTCAATGACTCACTGTGGCTTGATTCAAAAAAGGAGAGAAAGTGGAGTCCAAATGAGGACAGGCTTATTTTGAGAGTGTTTACTCACAGTAACTGTTTAAAATAAATACGAAATAGTGAGTTTATTTACATACGTCTCTGTAAATACGTCATAATTTGGCACGTCCGTAATAGTTCCTTTGTATAGCTGTAAACATGAAAATCATTCATCTATAAAGCAGCATATCTGAATTATTACAAATTAAGACAGTGAGAAACTTATATTATGTTGAATTCTCCCTAAATTGTGAGAAATTAAGGGACCAGACACCAGACGGTCCACTTATCCTGCTGACCACCCAGTGTCAGCTGACCGACCACTACTGGGAGAAAGTACATTTTTCCACTCAATCCCTCAGGAATGACCTAAAGCTGGCCAATCCTCTGCTGACCCCTGAGGCCTGAGGGGTCACCTGGGGTCACCGAGAGGAAAAAATAAAGCTTCCCTTCTCTGCTATGTCTGCCCTCCAAGCATGGTGCTGACCAACAATAAGACCTTCACACATACTTTTGCTTTTTGCACATGTCCAGACTTAAGACTGATCAATAACAAAATGTGAACATCCACTCTCACACTACAGCTACGTGTAGATGAAGATTTGCTCAAACTTTCTTGTTATAAGATGATACCAGTTCAAAGAAATAAACACTGATTCTCGGAAAAAAATCCTCCTACACAATTCTGCACTTTCTGTTTCCATTTCCCCAAGATATTTTCTCCAGGGAGCTTCAGTGTCATCACAGATACTTTCCTGTTCCTATTTATGGAATCAGGGACATGAAGCTGTCAGCAGTGTGGATGTTTGTGTGATTTGAATACTTAATATATTTATATTATTTATTATATAATGAAATTACACTTCTGTGAATCACAAAAAGCATTTGGATAATGTTATATCATGATTTTTTTTTTTTACTTCCACTATTTTACTTACTTATAGTTATAACAGCAATAATTTACAAATTGACCCATGGCCAGTAACATACAAACCCAAAAATTCTGCATTCTTAATTATGTTTTGAGGTAAATGTATTTTATTCTGGATTACAGTCACAGTTCTAAACATGTGGTTAAGGTGGGAAATTTAAACAAAAGTACTTGGTTAGGTTTAGGGAAACAAAGTCGTTTTTGGTTTAAAATAAGTAAATGTTGGGTTCACACGGGACACGAACAGTGAAAGTTCTGTGCTTGTTTGACCCGTTCATCCACTACTTACGTTGACTTGTGAGCTTTGATTCAAAACATATTTGTGATGTCATCAACGAGTGTAACGAATGTGTGTTTTTTCTATTTAAACATTAATGACAATGCAGTTTCATTGTATGGGAACATAATTTTTTAGGAGTCCTGGCTTAAAAATAAAGTTCCTCTTTATCATCCTGAGATCAATGCAGCCAAATCTTTTTTGTAAAATTAGTCAAGCACCAATTAAAAGGAATGAGAAGGAAATAATGATTTAAAAAAAAGATCCACACGTGAGGTCTGAACAAATCCTCATGTCTGCACCTCAGTGGGTGTACATTCCTCCAACTAAAAATAAGACAGAGACTGACCAAACTGTTGGAAAGAGAGTCTGTTATGTGTTCACCTGAAGATCTGGAATGAACCAGTTATGACTGGGAGCACCAAATGTCCAACAAGAAACTGACTTCTGTGTGTTTGTGTGTGAAAAGACTATTTTAACTCATGATCAAGAGCAAAAATCAGATATTTAGTAACCTTTAAAGATCCATGCATTAAAAAAACTTGATATTCTAAGCCAAATGACTGAATGTAGTTTTGAACGAGAAAAGGAAATGAAAGAAGATGAAGATCTTGCACACTGGACTCCTAATTAACCCCCGGAGTCAGACAAACACAAATGCAAGAAACAGATGCCTCATTCTGGCACATGCTGGAGCCAAATCTGGAACACATTCACACTGTCTCTTTTCAGTGACATCCCCACAAGGTGCTGCTCAGGAATGTGGGCACTTCTACTTAGAATGAGACAAATTCCAGAGAGGGCTTGACGCTCAAGTGAGACACTACCCTTGATTCATCTCTTCGTGCCTTTCCCCTCGATCCGGCCCCGGCAATTGTGTGAAGTCCTCACACCATGGCAACTGAGCTGGTATGAGTCAATCCTTTAGATAAATGCATTAATGTTATCTTCTGGGGACAACAAAATGTGAGCTGACTATAACTTTATCAGCGCAAATTGGCCACATTGTGAACCCCAACACAGCGGCTTTGACATGGAAATGAGGAGTTAAGTGTGTGAGCTCTGGGCTCGGTGCCTAGTCTGTGCCACCCACAGAGAGTGCCAGAGATCACCATGGAGGTATCCAAATGTAGCAGCCGGTCATGCGAAAGGGCAATGGCTACCTGGCTACTTGGAGGAATAAATTACACTCTTAATATCCTGCGACGCAGAACTCCAACTGAACACAGCCAAAGCCAAATCTGTGGAGTGGGGAGGATAGGTGAAGAAATGTGTATTTTTAAGGGCATTTACTCACTTTTGAGCTAAATGATGCAAGCAGGGGGAGTCAAGAGGTGACACACAGAGGAAACACTATGCATACAGTGCCCTCATATGGTTAATGCTAACAACTGCATCTATGTGCTATTTCTCCTGCTTTTCCCCTACTTTTGATCCAAGTTGCAAAACTTTTGATAGGTAAATACAGATAATTTGTTTATATCACATATATATAATTTTAAAATCCTACACCTGGCATTTAAAGTACACATAATCGGCAGTGCAGCTTTGTAAAATTATACTCCAAAGTTATGGAATACTAATAATTTAGAATAATTGTATTATTCTTATTATATGTTTTATCATTTATCTTTTTACTGCCTGGCTCTTGATTGTGCATTTGCCCTGGTTCTAATGTGCTGCATTCTCGTTTTATATTTTGTACATTTTATAATTGTAAAGCACTTTGAGCTACATCATTTGTATGGAAAGCACTCTTTAAAAAATATATTATTATGCGCATCCTTTTTACTCCCTCAGTGTTTGGAATTAATCTGTTAAAAAATGCATTCATAAATGATACATTTGTTTTATATGCTTTCATCATTTTGTCATTTTAAAAAGTTTTACAAACAGTGTGGGGTTGGTATTAGGATGTAGTTTAAGCATTATTTTTATGCAAATATGACTATTCGCTCTTGGAAAAAGGGGACAAACAGGATAAACAGGCACTCCAAAATATCAACACAAAATAAAAAATCAAATGCCTTGATTACTGTGATCAAAAATTATTTTTTAAGCTTTTGTTCATGTCGTTGTTTTTGTCTTTATTATTGATACTGGATTGCCTTTCTCTTTATTCTTTAATGCGGTGAGTGGCCTAATTTTCGTGGGTTTTTCTGATTGGAAAATGTATCTAATATCTGTCTGAGTGTGTGTGTGTGTGTGTGTGTGTGTGTGTAAGGTGATTGTGCTTGTTTTCCCTCCTATTTTTTCAATCACATTTCCTCCCAGCCTGTTGAATGAAATTGAAGACCTTTGCCCACCGTATGACAACAGAGCCTGCAGTGTGACGCCATGAGAAGCATTGACCTGCGATCCTTTGACAATATTAACAACAGGCTTCCTGGATTCCCTGCATTCTTCCACTCTTATCCAAAACAACTCATTCAGGGCAGAGTGTCATTCTGCACATAAAGCGGGCATTACCTCAGTGTCCAACTCAACCAACAGACAGAGAAGCTAATCTCCACCGGCCATTTACACTGCCCTGTTTATATGTGCGCTTTTATCTGCAGACTGTTTAGAAAAGGATGACAGTTATGTGTCATTGGATATGCTCCCCCCCAGACAGTTGTAACGGAAAGCATATCTCATGGATTTGAACACATTTATGAATGTTAATATGAGACTTAAAAAGGGCAATAAAAAGTAGAAATGACAGGGTACAGGATGGTTACAACTGAGGTCAGGGTAGAGGTTGTGTGAAAAAGAGACTGAATGTGCCTTGACTTGTTAAAGATAAAGAGAGCGGTGCTGTAATGGAAGGCGAAGTTCAGTGCTAATACGGCCTGCTATGGACTCTGTCAAAACACTGCTGCCTGTTGAGGGAGTGGAGAGAAAGCAGAAGCTGTTTGCATTCCTTCTGGATGTGCGTTTCAACAGTCCAAATGTGAAGTCAGTGTACTCCTACACACTTATACCAACTGTGCATTATCTCACAGTGTAATGATGCAAGCTGCTGGGAGCCAAATTAAACTCAATATTGCCAACTACAAATCAATGTTTTTTAAATATTCAAAGTCTGTGCACAATTAGCATAATGCAGTGATACATTTGCAAATGCAGATATTTTTTTCTTTTAGACATTTTCCATAATTTTGAGGTATTAAATGTGTGAAATATAAGACTTGACTTGCGAAAATGTAAATTTCATGCATGCTATTTGTATGGAACAAACTTAAATTGACATATGTGGTATTTGGACTTTCCACACGTGCATGTGACATGTGCATTTGTGAAGAGTTCCTATTTGGGGCTCTAAATAAATTCTTTGCTTTATGACACTTGAAGATTCCCCATGTTTAATTATGTAACATAGCTTACTGATAATTAAGTACTTATATTATGTAATGTGTATAGCTAAAAACTCACCTGTTCAGACAGGCTTTTAGGTCGCATGTGGTATTTTTATGTTATTAACTTGTTTTTACTTGATTCTACTTGATTTTATTTCTTAGACTGTAAAGCACCGGGGTCTATGAAAGGTGCTGTTTAAATTAACTTGCTTTCTTGCTAAATTAATTACACACATTTTCTGATTTCTTGACATTAGTTAATAGGTGATTAATACTACAATGCATGGACAACACTGCATAGTAGTGGAGGATTTAAAATCGATGCTGGCATACCTCCTTACTGCTGGTCTCCCCCTCTGCTTCATAGCCACAGCTTCTGGCGGAGTGATTGATTTCTGCTCGGGCACTCACAGCGCCTCTCCTCTTCTGTTTGTCTTTGCCTTTGCTCCTCTGTTGTCTGTGACTGACAAGGTACTCTCGACTCTGAGGCAGCTCTGGGAACACGTCATCATCGTCACCATCATCATCATCACCATCTCCGTGATTATCGTCCTCCTCTTCTTCCGGTGAAGACTCTCCATCGTCAGAACTCTCATTGATGAAATCATGGCTGTCAGCTCCGGAGGGACAGGTGTAATGTGAGAAGGTGATGGAGCTCGACTTGTGCTTCACGATGCGAGGGAGTTCCCGGACTCTCCAGGCGGGATCTGGAACAGTTGCAGGGACAGTGAGAGGGGGAGAGGAGTCCAGGCTGAGGATGGGACACGGATGCTCTGGAGGCATGAAGACATGGCCATTTGACATCAGCTCTGTGCTCTTACAGTCTGTTTTTACACATTCAGAGTTCAAGTCTACTGTCTGACCAGCATGATTCTGAACCACCTGGTCTGACTGTCCTTCTGCAATGGAAACATGGAGTGAACAGCAGTTGTCCTTTGACCTAGGCAATGTGGACACAAAACCTGCTTCATGAAGCTGAGCTGAAGCCAGTAGACCTGGGTCCAAGGGTGCTTTACCAGGAATCACTGACTGTTCTGGCAAGCACAAAACTCCTGCATATTCAATGCTGTCATCACTGACACAAGCAAAATTATTCTTTAGCTTGTGTATGCCCTCATCCGGCTCCAACAGCAGGCTTTGGGCTTCAGGGGGACAATCATCTCTGTGGTTTGCAGAGCCGTTAGCTGAGAGAGCAGAGCTTTCTGAGGTTGAGAAGGTTAACTTTTGTAATGCTGAAGCCGTCCAAGACTTGTGTCCCTCCAAATTCAAAGGTGAAATCTCCATTATTATTTTATTCTACAGTTTCTCATAATTCAAAACATAAATCCACAGGTACTTCTGCTTGATGTATCGGATAGCCATTTTTCTTTATCCAAGATATTCAGTCAAACCACACAGCAGGTAAGCTGAAATAAACAGAAATGGAAAAACATGAATGGCATGTAACACATCTGACAAGCACAGAGAGATGAAGATTATTTACAAAGACAATACAGGCAGAACAAGATGGACTATACATACTTCTAAGGTTGTTTCCACATGTCTGTGTCCTTCAGTTATCAAAGTCTCTGTGTACTACCAGAGTTTAATGTAAAGCTCTGAACAGCTCTAACTACGTGCCATCCAGCAAAGAAGTCTGCTGTGAAATTCAACATCTGGCTCAGGCTGGGCTGTTCAAGTCTGGATCTGTTTCACACACGATCCTGGTGACATCACTGCACAGAGGAATCCGACTGCTCTTCCCCAGTTGGTGATTTACTACGTGCTACACCATTCATCAGGGCAGAAGATGTCCCTGGTCGACTGTGGTTAACATCCCGCTCACCCCTTCATTAAGCCTTTCTTTAATACACACCTTGGACAGGTCGAAGACATCCGAAAAAACAAGTAATTGCATTGTATTGCTGCTATAGATGATTATCATCTCGTTTAACCACAAAGACTTTCCTCAGAGGACTTCTCAGACAAGGATCACATTGTGACTGAACCAAGAGACTTCCAAAATAAACATAACCTACATAAGAACTGCAGTAAAATCAACATGTTTTTCCCCTCATGTTAATCGCAAAACACTTGACTGTAGAGATGAAATATTTTATTTAGAAAACAATCAGTTATTTCAGTGTATTTTCTTGAGAAGCATAAAACAGCTATAGAAACTTAATAGGTTTACTTTAATTTACACATACTTTTCTGCTGTTACTGTGAGAAAGCTGCAGTTGGCAGCGCCCTTTACCATGGCCTTGAGACACAGGACACACACACACACACACACACACACACACACACACACACACACACACTTTTAGGACACAGGCTGATAAAGCAGCCTCAAACAAGGACAAAAACGAACTCTAAAGATACTTTTTATAAATCTTGCAGAATGATGAAAATCAGAAAAATCCTGCACACAGTACAGCTACAGTCTAAATGAATCAGTAAATGAAATGCTGTATAGTGCCTTCTGAAAAACCCATACCTACACAGTGAATGTGAAATGAGTGTACAAGAGATTAGGGCTCCTTCCAAGAAACCCCTCTTTTAAAAAACACTATGCAAAGAGGGTCTCATTATCCTCAAATGAATGCAGAGCAGAGGGAAGAAGTCACTGAGTGAAAATGAACTGTGAGTGTTGACTGGCAAGCCAAGACCACGACTTATTTAGAGAGTGAAGAAAGAAAAAAAAAGCATTGAGCGTTGGAGAATTTTCTACAGAAAGGTCCTGAACAAGTCTTCTCATGAAGAAACAACCTGTAGTTTCTTAAGGAGGATTAGCAAGGAGAGTTGTTTCTCCATCCTAAGAAGATGTCAGTCACAGGTAAACAGAAAACAAAAGACTCACCTGTTGAGTGGGGAAAAAAGTTGTCTGTGTTGCCCAAACAGTGTCACCGAGAGAGCATGGCAAAACAGTGGCAGTAAGACTTGTTCCTGTAAGAGCAGAGAGGTTTGGGCAGCCCCTTGCAGAGCCACACTTATGTCCCCATAGGCCTATTCTGCTAAAAGGCAAGCTTGTCATCACAACTACCACCCCCTCCTCTTGTGTTTCCCCTGCAGGAGTGTTCGGTTAGCGGTGACTAAACCATTCAGAATATGCGTAAGAGCAGGGAGTATGTATACTTGCTGGGAGATGGAAAGAGGAGGAGAAAGAAGACAGAGGGTGGGGGGAGAAAAGAGGGAGGGAGGGGTGGCTGGTGGAGGGAGCAGCAGTGGTTGGCACTGTAAAAGAAAAAAAGGTGAAATGGGTTTCCAGCCCTCACAAACAGGCTGTGAGGAATGGCTGACTTTACCGGCACAAACTGTGCAGGAGCAAAATGAACCGCAGCCCTGACCTATTGCTTCAAAACACCGGGCTGAGGAATGCTTTCAAGTCAACCAGGAAAGCTGTGAAGCACCATGATTTACTGCGACATATTACACATAGATTAAAATAATATCTTTATGAGAGGATATAATGCTGAACTGGAGCCAACAGCATGTTTCTTCACGTTTTAATTTAACACTATATATAGAAAATCTGCCAGTTAAGAGCCTGTATCAGACAACGAACCAATTACTGGTGTCACGTTATGAATCATGAACTGACAGGATGCTTAATGGTGTGTTCAGGCAAAGCCCTCATCATTGATGAGTTATTCACATCCAGTTTTTAAATAAGTGATCAGGGAATATCCAAAGAGTCAAAGACATACTTTAGTTAAATATCTTCATTCTCAAATCCTGAATGAATCCTTTGACAACCTTGTAATATTTAAATACTTTCTATTTAGAGTCAATTATGGTCTTTCAAACAGAAAACTACAAGCAATTCCCACTTGACATGAATGACAAATGTTCTTAGAAATTTGAACTAAGCATTCCTCAGTAAACAATATTCCACTTGTGACTCAGAATGAGTTTAAAATGCACAAAGGAAGGGGAAAATATTCCACATATATATATGGGGATTGCATGTGAAAGTGAGTGAAAGTGAGAGATGAACATTGAGAGTGAATGTGAAAGGGGCATGTCTGAGAATTTGCTTGTTCATTGGTTAATAACTTGTTGTTTATGCAGCTCCTGGGCTCCCTGATAGGACAAAAGTGCTGAAGGAAGAATTTCTTTATTCACAGTCTGTAAAGACTTTTCTCAGACTTTGTACCATGAGGGAGGGGGGTTATTTATTAATTTGTTTATTCACTCGTTCATTCGGTCTCCTCATCAGGAGAGCGTTGGTGAAGCCACGGCCACAAATCAACTCTTGGACTCAGTTTGACCTCTGGCCAGGGGGGGCAAAATGAGCGCTGACTAACTTCCCTCATTGATAAAATACTTTACAATTTGCCTGTGGCTGTCATTCTCTCTCAGCAATGTTTCAAAGGTTCCCCCTGTTTTCCTTTAAAGCTGGGACATGCTTTCTGCATTCTGTGTCAGTGGACAGCTGCAGACTACGCAGTTCCATTCATACTACAATCAAGGGTCCGTGTCCAGTCATGCGACTTTCCTAGTCGAGGCTGCACAACCCATCACAATTGGTAATGAAACATTATTTTCCAGCAGTCATCAAGAAGAAGGAAAGAAAATGTCGACTTCACGATCGCAAGAAGAAGACGAAACTGCTTAAAGAGAACAGGACCATTGGCAGGGAATTGGTGAGATGAGAAGCAACAACAAGTAGGGGAGAATCACAAATACTTTCATATTCAGGCCTCAAAGTTCAGTGAACTGGTGCATCACATCTCCCTTCATGTCGAGCACAAAAAAACTATACAGGGTTTCTGTGAGTGTAGCTGGCAGGCTGGCTGTGACTTTGCACCTCTTAGCTTCAGGATCTTTGCAGTGAAATACAGCGGAAAGTGAGAGATTGGGCTAAAGCACCATATCACTGGTTGCTCCTGAGATGTGCCAAGCTCTATAGCGGGGGTGTCCAACTGATCCATGAAAGGGTCATGTGGCTGCAGGTTTGTTTTCCAACTAAGCAGGAGCATATCTGACTCACCTCATTCAATCACCTGAACTTCCTTCCCAACAAATCAACTGAGTGAAGGAAGTTCAGGTGATTGATTGAGGTGAGTCAGATATGTTCATGCTTTGTTGAAAAAAAAAACAACCTGCGGCCACATGGCCCTTTCATGGATCGGTTGGACACCCCCGAGTTTTCTGTATAATTTGGAACTTCCCACTGTGTTTTGGCACCATCGATGGAAAGCATGTGCAAATCAAATTACCTGCAAAGTAGGGTAATTAAATGCTTTTTATATAGCCCAATATATTGTGCTCTAAAAGCCTACTGTATGTACTTTGCCAAATGGAGATCCATATCAACAAGGCATTGTTCTTCTTTACTGACATCTGTATATTAACAATATGCAGAAATTAGAGTATATTGCCAACTAAAATTCAGATTAAAATAACACAAATGTAGAAATATTCTGTTGCCATGCTCAACACAGCAGCTATGTAAGAGCAATAAATCCACTGTTTGACCGGTGAGATAAGGTATATTGTGCAAACTTTTGTTTATTTACTGATCTTTTGTTCACAGTGAGTGACATTCCTGATGTCCTTGTTGGTTATCTGTGTTTACATTTCCCCTATTGTCTGAATAGTTACACGGAAAGGTTACAGGAGGCAAACTAGAGGTTTGGCTTTTGCCAATTAATATATAAAACTCATCCCTGAAAACCAAACTACTTTACATTAGTTTATTTACTTATTGAAGGAAAATTGAAAACAAAAGACAAGACATCCATTAAAATAGTTTTCTTGCCTAGGTTGTGTATGTGTGCACAACTTGACGATGGAGCAACTGGCAGACAATGTGCTGTGGTCTTGTTTACTCTGTCTGAGAAAGGTAAGAATAGTGTGCAGGTGCAAGTGAAAGAGAGAAATAGTGGAAAAGAGACAACACAGGAACAGACAGAAAATGTGTCTGTCCTCTGTGTCTTCTTACAGTAAAACATTGAGAAACACCGGCATTTGTCTGCACCTAATGAATAGCAGCATTTTCTCTGCCCGGTCTACGTGAGCTGCGCAGGTGAACAATCCAAGGCCAGTGGGAGTGAAAACATTTCAGCTCAAACACAGCTGGATGTTCTCACGTGCTAACCTATGAGGCCCTGTCTGTCCATGGTTGTGGTGGAAATAAGAAGAAAAACAGCCTTGTTTGTATCAGCGCAAGAAAAATACTGACTTCTCTTCCACAGGGGACGGAGGGCAGAATCAGCAACTGGGGAGGATATAAAAGAGATCAAGGTCTTTGTGTTTAGAGCTGTTACTCTGATGTCAATTTAACACTCTTCTTTAAACTTGTGTATTTTGTCAGGTTCGTTATCACACTACTCACTAAGGTACAGTTCAGCCCAAGATCAAAACCACATATATATTTCATTTCACCTGTAGTGCTAGGGTTGGAGATAGATACATAGATACATAGAAGATTTCTGCAACAGCAATAAGGGTGTTTCCACTACAGCCCAATACCCGGAATGAGGCAGGTCTCACTCGCCGAAACGCCCCTAATTTGAATATGAGTCGTCCTGAGCAGTCTTTTGACGGGACTTTTTTCAGCCCTGTAGAAGAGCAGGGCCATTTGTCTCCCATGAAAAAAGCCTGGTTGCTGATTGGATGGAATGCTAAGCAGGATGTGACATAGTACTCGACGCCACAACAACACACACCATTTGTAAAAGCCGGCGAAGCAGTGTTGCCAACTTAGCATCCAGTCTGCAAATTGCTAATCGGCTAACAGTTAGCTCTGTAGCAGTACAGTGTGTATGTGCTGTTGCTGCAGGAGGTGTTCACTAAGCGATCTGCACAGTTAGTGATGCCGGTTAATTAGCCATGCTGCTTTGTTTTTGATCAGCTGCTGACATTGTGCACAGTTAGCGACATTGGCCACAGTTTCGTCTCCCGTGTTTAATCCGTCGTGTATGTGATCACGGTTGAAACTGTCACTAAGCAATTACGCGACGATCGAAAACCATACGTCACCTCCGGAGTCTCGTAAATCCCTCTGGGGGTCCTTTTTTAATGGAGACACGCAGAGTGAGCGGACATTTGAGAGGGAGTGGCCTGAGACTTTCCCGGTGGCCACTTCCCCCTAAAGGAAACACGGCTAATATCTCTTTCCTTTCATAACCTGGCTGCTACCTAAAATGGAGCAAGCCCCACGTTCAAAAAAAGAACACTGTAGACATTCCCTCTTGAATGCCCCTGTGGTAAATAAAACATGATAAAGTGGAGAGAAAGTGCCCTCTAGGGTGCCTTTCCAGTGGATAAAACGTGATAAAATCCTCTATTGTGGCCATAAAATTGAGATTTGATGCAGGACCATATAGGCTTGTCTACATGCTAGAAAACTTTGTGTGCACTGGTGCCCCATCACATGCAGCTGGTGCCCTTTATCATTTTTCATTCCCTGCCCCTCAGATAGCCTGAGTGTGTCACTGCCACAGACCGTGTTGAGAGCAGTTCCACACTAAAAGAAATATAATACAATTGAATTGACATGGCTCTCAAATACATATATTTTAACATTATAATCACATTATCCTAAAAAGTTCTAAAGGTGACATGTTAGGGGCTTTGAGCTTCTGTTTTCTTCATTCTAGTGGTTAAAATAAAATCTGGTCTGTGCAGCATCAATGCTAAATGCATCTTTTATAACTACAGTCACATGTAGAACGGTGCTGAACTAAATGGAAACAAGACAAAGCTCCCTCTGCAGATCACCGCTATGACAACTATGTCAAGACGGTACTGGGGGGATGTGGACAGGCTGCCAAAGCAAACTGCCAGACATGGCAGGCATACCGGGGCCTGGGCGCAGATCCTCATTGGGAGGAGAAGCTCAGTACCAACCCCTCCAGAAAGAAGCAAATGTGTGTGTAAGAGGATATTACTGTTTGTTTTTGGCTGATTTACAGAGTGATAAGAATTATTATTTCCCAGTCTGTTCAACAGTCACTTTAGCTGGGAGAGAGTAACTGACAGAGTTCACGACCCGCTCACTAAAGAATTGCAACACCTGAGGGTAAAAAAAAAAACTTTTGAAAAAATGAATTATTAATCTCAAACCAGGATAGAAATATACACTGTAATAAAACATTTGAATCTGTCAAACATTTGCTTCTATATGGGAATCTCTTCTAGTCTGTTTTGCATTTTAGACTTTATAAAATATGACAGTTTGACACAAGTAACACTCTGACTCAAGCTTGTGCAAGATATTTCAGCCCAGAGTACATACAGCCATCTGATACACTGTAAAAAATATTCATCCCAACACTCAGTGCTGCAAATCAACTACAGTAGTTATATTAACACTAAAATCAATATGAACTTCTCACTAACCTCTCTTTTTTTATGTTTATCTTATACTAAGTAATATAAAGTTACATTGATTTTGGGTTTATTGAATAAAATTTCAGTTTGAGATTATATAGGGACATTGTTTTTGGAGTTTGGCCCATATAAAATAATAAAATATAGGATATCTCAGCCAACAATTTTAAACATTCAGATCTGTTGCTTAAGAGGACCACACTATTGACATTATGAAAGTTTAATGTTAATCTTTGGATTAGTTGTTTTATTACCAAAATAAAATTAAAATAAAGTTATTGTCACAAACAAAATGAGGAATGTAAGAGGAACCTGGGGGTGTGTTGAGCATAAAGTTACGGATAATGTTTGCTGCATCAGTCATCCATCTCAATAAAAAAAAAAAAAAAAAAAGATAATTAAAAAAAAACTTGTTTTTGACTCAAAGCAATCACTTTCCATCCAACCCTTGAATAGTTTTACAGTGTGTGAGGAGAAACACATTCTGCGCTGTCATTTCACTTGTTGTCTCTTCTCTCCCTCTTCCCCTTATCAGCCGTATCAACACGGCTGTCAAGACGGGGCAGACGTTCTGAAGTGCCTGTGGTCTTCACATGGCATAGTGAGATTAAAGTGAGGGGAAGAGAATGGAGCCAGCTGTGTTGCTGAAACATGTGGCTGTATGGTGGCAGGTTTGCCTGCCAGCAAAGCAACATGTTATTGCTGCACAGAACAAGCGGGAGTCTGTTTAAGACTGACAGGGTTTAACTACATCTACAGTTAGGAAATTACATTACATTTAATCTACTTCTGCAACCCTGATTCACATCATGCTGCATTTAGCAAGATGTGAATCAGGTATGTGTTATGTGTGGAAGAATGAAAATCTGTTTCAGTGGTTTTTATGTTGTTGCATGCAACACTGTTACGTAACATGAAGCCCGGCTGTGGAAAACAGACGAATACAATACGAAACGTAAACATCATTAGAAAACATTCCAGCAATACCACAGTCTGACTCAATATCTCTGCTGCTTTCAGACTCCCCTTTGGATTCCCAGCATACCACGGGGCAGATGTTGTGCATTATCACTTCTCTCTGCATTCTCACTGTGTCTTTATCCAAAGAGCTGATCAAACCATCACAGAGCTGTTGTTGGTGCAAAGATAAAGGCCTTTTACCTCTATCCAGGTTGTGTCTGGGGTTGGTATAAATTCAATATTTTGTTTTGGTCACAAACAAACTTCTACTACCACCATTTTTTTTTAAATAAATGCCCAATAACTAATGAGGAAATGTTGAACTAGTATAGGGTACTGAGATGATCTCATAATTTGACTGGACACATAAAGTTATTAAGTTATTAAGGATTAAGAAATGTTCCCCATGTAATCCTGTTTTTCAGAATGGAGCAACTGCTAACTAATTTTAAAGAATCAGTTATAAATAAGCAACTTTTCAGGGCAAATGAGAATAATTGGGATAGCTACAGAGAATCTAATGTGACAATATTATTTTCAATACTGTAGATAGGCAAATGTACACAGTATTCATTTTGATTCCACATTAAAAGTGTTTCCCCTAGGTTTGTGGAAGACTTCCCTGACATATTTGCATAAGTTGGACCATTAATATTGCCACACCTGTGTCAAAAAAAGTTGGAAAAGCTGTAGAGCAGATAATAAATAAATAACACCTAAAAAGCTTAGACAAAGTTAGTTTTGATGCTCACTGATTTTACATTAACTTAGGTGGAGCTCAAAGTGCTGTATCTAATCCTTCGGGTATGGAAAACCCTGCATGAGAGTTATATATTTGCGGGTCAAGTCTAATTTGGATCACAGATAAGTACAGCTTTACTTCATGTTTGTGTTATATCTGATGTCTGATCCATATTTTATCTGTACTGAAGAATGTTTGCATGCAAAATAGTGCACACATCCTAATGAAACACTGCGGTATCATCATTTAAATAGTGACTTAAATCACACATTCTGTTGAATTAATTATCCCAACTGCTTTTATAGCACGGCATGAGACCTAATAATTGCAGACTTATTACTGTATTAAAAATACAAATGCTGTTTTCTGGGGTTTTCCAATTAATTTGATTTGCCCATCAAAAGTAAAGAGTGCAAGAAATTCTTCAGAACCTAAGATGAAAAGGTAATAAATTCACAACTTGACAGACACCAAATGCATCCACTACCTGCAACACTACATTTGTTAAATTGTGCGAACATGTCTGATATAAAAATGCTTTGGGGCTTGACAGTTATTTAGAATAGCACATATTCTTGGCCTTGCTCCTAATCATGAATTCTTGGAATTTCATTGGCTCACACATTATTGCTTTCTGAGAACACATGCGAGCAGCGCCCGCTGTTAACCACACAACAGACACATAACAAGATGCCAAAACTTAGTTAACAGCTGTAAGGACATTCCCAAACAATGAGTGGTGCAAGAGGAGATGTCAGTTGCAATGATAAAGCAGAGAGGAGTAAACATGGACTGAAATAGTGGTAAATTATACCACTGCACAATGATTTCACAGCCTGTCTCTGCAGCGTGTATGTGATTATCGGTGGACAGGGAGGATGAGAGGTGAATCAGCTCAGCCTTTCATGTGACCGGGGGATTGCCTTGGAGGGATGAGGCAGAAGGCCGTCACCATCACACTCGGAGAGCAGCTACAAATTAATTCACTCCAACAACAACCCCTGTCCTCGCCTGCTGCAACACGCTCTGCCAGCACTCGCAATCAACCAGTGAATTCCTTCCGCTCTGAGTTGTGAGGTGGAGGGTGGGGGGTTTGCGGGCTCGATGTTGTGATTGTGATGTTGTGTAATTGACAGGTATGTTTGAATCCAGTGTCTGATGCACACATCACACCACCCATTCCCTTACCGGGGTCAGACAACAAACTGCTGCTTCCAGGAACGTGAAAATACATGCCAAGATTACGGGGCTATTCAGAGATGACAGGGTTATTCATTTGGTTAAAGATACATTGCGTGCAGCAAATTATTGATCCCTTTGTGTGAAGAGTTACAGTTTGTATGGTCCAACAAGTTCTTAAGTCTACATGTTGCTTTCTTGGTTGAACAAGCTTAAAAGTCTACCTTCGAACCAAGAAAACAACTTGGTGATGCCTGAAATAAATCGATTGTAATGCAATGCTGGGAGTAAGACAAACCACATTGAGTGTGTATTCAGCTGTCTTAAGTCAACCTGAAATTATTTAGCCTGATGAGAGAAGAGAAAATTAGATCAAAGCTGAGCGGTTGTCAGCTTCTTCTTTTGTCTTTGCTTGGAATGAACCGCAGAGCTGTAAGGCCTTGAAAGCAGTTGCCCTGAAGCAGACTGCTGCTCACTTACAGCTGCCTGTCAGCTGTGCTTTCTCTTTCACTGCTGCAAAATAGTAAAGAACCAGGCCCGTGTGGTTTCAGCGTTTAACTCTTAACAATACTCTACAAAACATATTTGATGGACATTTTAAAATTAATTATTTTTAGATTTTTGGATTTGTTGTTGTTGCTGTTCCAGGCAGCCGTTGATTTTCATCGATTTCTGATTTGAAAATCTATGTTCCAGTTCTTGAAACTTGCTTGTGTTGTTGCACTAAACAGCAATTTTGTTTTACAATTTTGCATGGTAGACTGGTAAGAAGGGTATACAATCGAGCTAAGACAATTTGTCAATGAACGCATTCCTTGATTGACAATGTCAATGAAAATGAATGGAAAACAATGGAGGCCTGGAACAGCAGTAAATGTACACTTCTAGAAAAAAAAGGGTTAGGGTTTAGCACGGCTTGCAAAATGATGACCAGATCTATGAACGAAAAGTGATTTGAGGTTAATGAGCTAAACATGCAAAACCAGCAGTATGGTCCTTTAAAAAGACTAGATGAAATGAAGATAAACGCATTAACTGAAGCAGAAGCACAGTCTATACATTAGTGAATGAATATAACCTTGATATCTACTGTGCAAAGAAAGCCGTATTTCAGTCTGAATGTATCAGTCTTTCAATCTCTCCCTATTTGAAATGCCTGTTAACAATGCTGAAGTCAGTAATTGATTTTACCTCTCTAATCTCCTCTCTCTATTATGAGGGGATTTCTCCTTTGCACCTGAGGCCAGCGCTCTCATCTTTTTTCTTATCTGCCAGTGAATTCACTAGTCCCTCCCAGTGGGGGCTGCACTAATCCTCATCCACCAGACTCTGCATACACACACACACACACACACACACACACACACACACACACACACACACGAACGCTCTCTCATGGGAGAACCCACAGTCGACAGTATACCAGACAGTGCCTTGAGCTGCCTGCTAGCGATGTAAAAACAGAGACAGATGGAGAGGCAAAACCAGACAAAAAGTAGCCAATCAAAGGTCTTTACAGTGATAAGGAAACTGTGGTATTTTCAAGCTAAATCTCCCCCACATTTTACATCTATAAAACAAGCACTAATGTTTGAAAATGCAAATATGAACAATTTCCTGAACATTGTAAAAAAGTATGTGAAATGTGTGCATCACAACACTTACCCTTCTGCAGAGTCCTCTGTGACTTAAACGTGACAGTGAAGACAGAGTGTGACACCATGAATGATCCTCTGCCACCCTGATTAACCACCCTGGCCACAGCTCGCTCAGGCTGAACAGGAGGGGAGTTTGCTGTGAAGGCTGCAGAGGACAGAGGAGGAGTGGATAAAGATGGTCAGGGACACTGGTCACAAACACTGGAGAGGAAATCTGGCCTGTCAGAGAAAAATACTCATAGTTTTATGTAAATACACTACAAAGAAAAGGCAATTTGTCATGGGTTGAAAACTAAAAAACTCAAAAGACTCAAAAGGTCTTTGGTTGTTTAAAGTATCAAGAGGAGTGAAGAATGAAAATCATAAATTCACCTCATTTGCATGGAGTCTCCGCTCATCCTGACTGTGGTCTCAGAAAGAAAATAGTATTATGCTGAAAAATTGACATTGGATCGGACAGGATCAGACGCTGTTTTTTCCAGGCTTAAGAAATTCAAATTTAAGAACAAAAAACACAGAGAGGTGTAAGGCGAAATGCCTTGGTGGGTTGTGAATAAAAACTGAAGATTAAACTAAAACTGACCTGCCTAAGACACTAACATTTATATAAGATGATGCAGTTCTAATGCAGAGCCTTTCTGCTAGAGATCAGTTCAAGTTCAGATGATGGCTTTCAGAAAATTATATTGGTTGTACAAAATATTGCAGTATTGTGTGAACACACTGTTTGCCTATATCATTAAGATAATAAAAGCATTCACTATAATAGGCTACATTTTATTGAGATAATGTTGGTCAAAATGTTCTTTAAGGATCACAAACTGTCGCAAGTTTGACTAAAAACCTGCCAGCCATCCCTTAATATTATACCAGGAGAAATCACAGGGAGATAAAAGCATAACATATCTGATTGTGACAGATAAAAGCTTTCTCACCATCACGCTGTGCATCTGCAGTATTCACTGCAAATCAGTAGATGGTGCAAATCAACCATGAAGCCACCACACTGCGTTGTTTTTACTCCACAACAGCAGATGGCAGTATCGCAGAGGACAAACACAGCGGACTTCCGTCAACAAACAGGACCCCTTTAACATGCATCTTATGGTCCCGTTTTGTAACACCAAACTAGATTACACTCAGCATTTCCCTTCCCCATGTTAGTGAGCCGCCAGTCAAAGAAATGACCTGCATTAAACGAATCTTTTCCAGGAGAGCTGACGTAAAAGTGGGACTGCTTGCCGGTGCAGCTCTCAGCTCCTGCAGATGTTTCCATGCTGAACTGGTAAGAACCTCATATAGTAGCCTATTCATAAAGAATATTATAAACGCAATTCATTGCATTTAAACTGACCTTACCGTGCAGGTAAGACATGATTCCAGCGCACTTCCGATAGTTCATCACAGCAGGTATGTGTGCGACCTCCCACCCAACCACAGGTTCCCCATGGGCAAGTTCCCCCGCGTCTTACACGCACTGATCAACGATCAAGTCATTACAGAGAAACAGGTGAGCGACTCGTTGATATTTTCCAGTGGTGGAAGGAGTATTAGGATCCCTTACTTAAGTAAAAGTATGAATAAAACACTGTGAATTTACTCCACTACAAGTAAAAGTCCTGCATTCAAAACTTACTGAAGTAAAAGTACAAAAGTATCAGCACCAAAATGTACTTAAAGTATCAAAAGTAAAAGTACTCGTTATGCAGAATGAACCCACTCAGATTGTTTTATATGTTCTAAATATATTATAAGATTATTTATATTGATGCATTTATATAAGTAGCATTTTAATGTTGTCCAGATATGACTAATGTTAACTACTTAACACACTGTTATGTTTTATAAATGTGTAATCATATTAAATATATGGTATTTTTTTCATGTTGAATCTGTAAAGTAACTAAAGCTGTCAGCTAAATGTAGTGGAGTAAAAAGTACAATATTTGCCTCTAAATGTAGTGGAGTAGAAGTATAAAGTTACATAAAATGGAAATACTCAAGTAAAGTACAAGTACCTCAAAATTGTACTTAAGTACAGTACTTGAGTAAATGTACTTAGTTACTTCCCACCACTGATATTTTCAATAAATAAATACAACAGTGAACTGTTTTTATTCACTGTTTAAATGTTACCAATAGATCTACTAGTCAACTTATGGAAAACAAATGTAGACAATACATTAAAAATGAGTCTTCCACTGGTTTTATATCAATTCAGTTCAATTCAAAATGGCTTAACCCTTTATCAGGCACTCATTGAAATAATTGGAAATTCAAAATGTCAACCCTAGAGTGTCATTGCAGGACACTGCAAGACTTTTTTTAAACTTTTGTGACATTTTTAAAAATATTAAATTTTAATGTTGAAAATCAAGATCAATGAAGTGACCATATAGTCCCTCGCCTGTCTAGGGTAAAACATTTTAAAAAGGTGCATATATAAAAAATGTAGGAAAGACACACAAAATATAGTTTGTCCCAAGACTAGGGCAGTGAACAATAATAGTCATTTAAATCTTATACAGTCTATCCTATGCATGTGTTTAACAGTGTTGCTGTTGATTATATGTAGCAACAAAAAAAATTCACTGTCAAGTGATATTGAGTTTGGGACTGTTAGTAGGACAAAACATTTAAGGATGTTATACTTTTACTATTTCACAGTGATTTATCAACAAGAAAATATACTGAGAGATAGGGCTGGGCGATATATCGAGATAAAAGATGTATTTATTTTTGAATGTGATATGGAATTAGACCATATCACATATATTGATATAGTTCCATTTTTTTCTTTCTTTATATATAAATGCTGCCCTCACTAGGGTTTGTCATATTTAGTTCATTTGTAATGTTCGTCATTCTTTTCGCATATAAATATATTTATTTCAGAAAAATATTTTTTTAAAGCCTTTTTTAATTTCAAAGGCTATTTTTATTTAAGATATTTTTTTATTTAAATGTGCACTTTATGGAGCTTTGATTTAAAAAAAAAAAAAAAAAAAGGTACTCCTCTTGTTATACAGTATTTATGTTCACTTAAATACTTGTGACATGTCATATTTGACTTTGACTGAACATTTGCTCTCACAAAAAAATATCGGGATATATATCGTATATCGATATTCAGCCTAAATATATCAGGATATGACTTTTGGTCCATATCGCCCAGATTAGTTGATAGTATTGTAACTACTGGGTGCACTTTTCTCACAATTTCCTGTGTTAATGTGACTTTCCTTCTTCGCAGTAGGTGTGGGTCCCTGAAATAGCCTCTAAAGATTTACTCAGCTGTGTGCACACTGAGGAATACTTAAACAACTTTATAAATGGGAAAATAAATGAGCAAGAACAAAGGAGGACGGGTTTCCCCTGGAGTGAAGGCATAGTGGCACGCTGTCGATATGAAACAGGTGAGGAGAACATTTGAAGTCTCCTGATGATCAAACAGTCTGGAAAGATTATGACAGCTTCTCTGTTGTTGACAGGTGGGACACTTCTAGCTGCTGAAGTAGCTCTGCAGAGGGGTTTGGCCTGCAGCACAGCAGGAGGAACCCATCATGCGTTTCCAAGCTTTGGATCAGGGTTTTGTCTCCTCAATGACTTAGCAGTTGCCGCCAAATACCTGATGGGCATCTCCTCGCCCAAAAGGAAGATTCTGATTGTGGATCTAGATGTGCATCAGGTAGAGTTAAATTATCTTTATATATATTTGTCTCTGTTCCTAGTTGATAATATCTAAAACCTTTGATCTTTTGCATCCAACAGGGTGACGGCACAGCTTTCATTTTTAAAGAGGAGCCTTGCGTGTTTACGTTCTCAGTGCATTGTGGGAAAAACTTCCCCCTCCGTAAACAAACAAGTGACCTAGATGTTAGTGTGGAGGATGCGCTGGAAGACCGAGAGTACCTCTCCACAGGCACGTCCACACAGGCCATGATAATACATGTATAACAATAATGTGTTCAGAAATGTATAATTTGAGTACAAAAGCCACTAAAATGTAAGTTTTAAGTGTATTTGATATTCAAGAGAGACTTGAAATGGACAAGCTAAATGACTGAATAACTGATTGCATTTAGTAGTTGTCATTTCCATGAACTAACATAGCTGATTTTCAACAGTGGAGGCCCACCTCCCCTGGCTGCTGGACACTTTTCGTCCAGACCTGGTTCTGTATGACGCAGGTGTTGACCCTCATTGGGAAGATGAACTCGGGCGGCTGCGTCTGACTGACCAAGGTGAGTGATCACTCTGACCCCTGAGTATCCCCAACTGCAAATCATTGCAGACTATTTTGATTGACCGTGACTATCTCCCAGGGCTGTATCAGAGAGATCTGTACGTGATGAAGACTGTGGTTAGCAGAGGTGTTCCTGTCGCTACTGTTGTCGGAGGAGGATACTCGAGAGACATCGACAAACTGGCCATCAGACACTCCATCGTCCACAGAGCAGCGACTCAGGTACACAACACACACTTCACCAGATGTTACTTCAATAGAGAATCACTTTAACAGTGTGCAAAATGTCATAAACAGCGTTACTGAACATAAGTGGATATTGTATTCACGTTCTTCATATTTCAGGTTTGGAGGGAGTTTGGAATGTAAAAACTTCACGCCCTGTATCAAGAAGATCTTCAGAGCCAAACTGGTACTTGAGGCAACACCAGTATTGATATTTGGGAATAAAAAATACATGTTTTATATATTTATATGCTGTACAGGCAGTAGCATTAAATTTTTCTCAAGAAGTATGAAAAAGCTATTGTAGAGAATGGATTCCTGCTCAGGTTATCTGAGCTCTACTCAGGGAATTTAATAATCTGTAAAGTCACTGATCATGTATGTGAATCTATAATACCATGTGGTATATTGAAGTCTGGTTTAAAAAATATGTTTTAAAGGGTTTGCTCATCAAAAATCCTTCTGACAATAGTAATAATCTTGTAAGTGTATACCATGACACCCTCTGACACTAGTAGATCAACAGAACGACACTCACCAACTACTTTCATAATCGATTGAGTGTTAGAGTACTTTTCTTGCAAAAATTGTACAACATGCTGTTTTCAGCCTCCCAAACATTCCACTGATAGCTGTGGGTTTTCTACTGTCAAAACAAGACATTCAAAGACACCGCTTTAGAGTTTGAGTGGATTGGAGGGCCAATTCTCCCCACTTTCTGACATCGAAGAGATCTGTTAATCAAGAAAACAATCAGCAGATCAGTCAACAGAAAAATAATTGTAAGCTGCATCCCTATCCATACCAGACATCTTTTTTTGCCACAAAATCACAAAAAAGGATGTTTAATTTCCTGTTTACCGCATCAAGACACTGTATCAGTACTTCTATAGTAGCAGCTGTCTGTGTAACTATTAAATATTCTGGTTTTGAATTTTACATTCTGTGGTTGACACTCATTAAAGATCTACCAAATGATTCAAGGTGCAAAGGTCCTATGCAAATGACATACAAGACCAATCATGAACAAAAATATTTAATAAGGAAAAACAAATTCAGACTCCAGAGTATTTACATCAGGTCACATAAGACAATAAGGTACCAGTGTCACTTGAGAACAAACAGTTGGTCCACACATACTGTACTTCTAAGGATACGCACCAGCCTTGGCACAAAGGGTACATTAGTATGTTTCAGATTCCACCTATTTTTATGTCATTCACTGACATCAAGCAGCGACATACTTGTGGTACAGTGCAATGTTTATTCACAGTATATGAGGCAGTTGATTGGCTGAAACAAATCAGTGGTACAGTTCAGCTTGTTACTTCAACACAAGACAGTAAACAACTATTACAAACATCAAGCACGCACACACACACACACACACACAGGCAACATGTTCTTTAAAATGCAACAAGTAAATGCACAAACGTGTTGGAAGATATTCTGCACAACTTTGAGCTCTTCTTATGATAGATTACACATGAGCAGTTTACAAAGAGCGCCACCAATAAGTCCATACCAGATACGTGCTAAAAATATAGCTCATGTTCAGAGTTAAGGACATGTAATTGTAGAAACAGGCAGACACCAACAATCAAGTATGAAGTTTCCACTATATTTAATGCATTAAAACATCGGGTGGAAGAGTGTAATGTGGTTTCACAAATTCCTCTTTGGCTAATATTAAAAGTCCGAAGAGAGAGAAACAGTGCATTTCTTAACATCTCTCCTGCAGAAATGCTCTTTTAAAAGAGTTTAAATTATTAGCTGCACTGAGTAAAAACTAATTGTTGATACTAAAAGACACAAAGGATATCTAGATACTGCTTGTTGGTTTCATGTATTGACAGAATAAATACTTTAAAAACGTGGTACAGTATACAGTGAAAGCCATTGTTGAACACATCCTCTCCTGCAAAACCATTTCAGTGTTACCGTTTAAAAATCACATTTGATGCCATTTGTCTATATGCTGTTTGTCTAGGACTACCAGAAACTTAAGACAAAAAAAATTACATTTTGCAAACTGTTAAAGCATTGTAGCAGAGTAGTTAAGTGTTTAGTGTACCTTCAACAATGGCTTCATCTGTACATTTATTCACTTTACAGTCACAGGAGTGTAATAATCATCGAATGTGCGATTCAGTGCTAAAACTTGAGGCAGAATTGATGCAAAATAAAATCAAGTTAAAATCATATTTTCCACAATTGAACTCTCTCTGCCACCACACACCAGTTGGCATGATCGAAGTAGGTGTGTTGGACATGAAGCTCCTCGACATGATTTTCTATCAGCTCTGCCAGTTCTCCCTCCCTGAAGACGTGATAGTACCTCAGGCAGGAGCCCTCCACCTGCCCCTCGCTCCCCTGAGGACTCCTTGTGCTTTCCTGCTGCTCTTTTCGCTGCAGCCCTCCTTCACTTTCATCTTCGGACTGCTTCAGGTGCTCCTTCTGGAAAGGGACCAAATCTGGCAGGGCCAGAGAGCCACACTCCTGGGCTAAAGATACTGAAACACTTGGGTTTTCTGTGCTGCTGTTGTTGTTGTTGTTGCCTCCAGGATCATTTTGTCCCTTGTGCAGGTCTGTGACTGAGTCAAACACGTCTTCCTCTGATCCGATCACAGACGGCGGGGAAAAGAAGCTCGAAACCTGTTTGATGAGGCCTCTTCTTCTCCCACGCTGGCTGGCCTTGTTCTTGTCGTTCTCGCCTGTGGGTGACGATAAAGTGCTCAGGTCTCTGGAGGACGACCGGGAGATGGCTAAGCTTCCAAAGTCGAACACAGAATCCAGAGACCTGGAGAAGAACCACAGTCTCTGTGTGCTCTGCTGTGGCGTGTTGCAGGGCGCGTCTTCCTCGTCTGCCACAGAGGATGTGCTTCTAACCTTCCTGTGCTTGTCGGCGTTGTCTATGGCTTCGCTCACACTCTGAGCCGTGGCCCTCCTTCGGGGTTTGGCGTTCTCCCTGGTGGAGGGCGAATGAGGGTTCGGGTTCCAGGGAACAAAGATGTCCTGTTTCTCAAATTTACGACGTTTCTGCTCCATGGCCCAAACGTAGATCATGATGCGTCCACCCACTCTCAGGGTGCGAGCCATCTCCTTTATTGCTCGAATACGACGTTCTTTGGTGGACAAATGATGGATGACTGTGACAAAAACATTAATTTCTCAGAATTAAGCTGGACAATGACAAGGCATTTATTTAATTATGTGAAGTCACACCCACAAAACACATTATGTACACTGTTCATGGCCCACAACACAAATTAATAGTGTGGGTGTATGCTGTTGTCTTTGCTCCTTAATGGCACTCTTTTGTTGGAGAACACACCTGAATTATTTCACACGGCTAGGCAACCCAATCTCGAGCTTTACTGATGTTTATCATTATTATGAGCTCAATTAATATGAAGCAAATGGCAGCTACAGCAGTTGGGCTTCATGCAAAAAAAGGGTATGATTTGTTACTGAGTGGGAGGAAGCAACAAAATGGAAATCTCTTTAACTGTGTTTGTACATTACCTGCAATAGAGAGCACAGCGTCAAAGCAGCCGTCTCTGTAAGGCAAATGCAGCCCGTCGCACATCTGGACCTCGTGTCCTTGGCTCCAGGCAAAGTCCACCAGGGGGCGACAAACATCGCACCCCAGCTTGAACACCTCCTTATTGATGTGGAGATACTTGCCATTGCCACAACCTGCCAAGGACAAGACAGTGAGCTACAACACCAGTGACTGTCAGTTTACATTTAAAATACTCTTTATCTCTCCTTAAGGTGGAGCCAGTTTTAAAAATGACTAAGTGATTCCAAAAATAGCACATTTAATTAATGATCAAGTGTCGCTGCTGGAGGTGACACCCACCAATGTCAGCCACGATGCTCCCCGGTTGCAGGTCTAGCAGGAACTGTCGCACCTTGGGCCAGGCTTTATAGCGGCTGTCGTTGAAATATGGAGCAATCTTGTCATAGACGCTGTGCACATGGTCTCTCTCGAGCTGACTGGCAGCCTCTTCCATCATGTTCGTCCAGGCTGCCTCATGCAGCGGCCTCACAGTAGCATGCCTGCAGGGACAAATACATCATCCTGCTTATTTCCAAATCATAGAGCCATCAAATATTCATTTTACATCATTAGGAAAGTAGAAAATAGCAAAATAACCCCCCCGCCCGCACAGTGGTGGTCCTCTATTCAAGCTTGTTAAGGTCCAATAAGGTCAGCTGGAAACCCTAATCAGCACACACACTCAAACATCTGTCAGGCGGCAGTGGTAATTTAACACCGAACCCTCGCTTTGTACCTGAAGTACCCGCTGTGGTCAGGATAAGCCACGAGCCACACATCCACCCAGCACTCCTCCAGAAGGACACACTGATGTTAAGTACTATGAATAAATGCATTAGGTTTGATTTGTCATCAGTTGTCTGTAAGTTCAGGAAAAAAACAAATTAACTAATAAGGTAACAGCGATGAAGGAGGCAGTCCACTTCGCAGAGCACTCAGCTGGTCCATTTCCACAGCAGCCGTGTTGAATGGTTTTTACTTTAACGCAGAAGCAAAAGGTCAACGCATTCATCATCTTTGTGGCAAGATGCAAAACAAACATCAATAATGTCTGAGTGAAATTGCCTTTTAAAAGATTTTCATTAGCCAAGTTTTACACTCACTCTACAAGGGTTTTATATACAATGATATCTCATTCAGTGTCACAAGCAATGAGAAATTTCAGCATCAGCATCATATTCTAGGAATCAGTTTCACCTCCGCTGACCCTCATTGATTCTGAGGAGCACTTTTAATTTCCCTGGAAACTCAAGACTAATATATATTTATGTGGATGGATTTTCAGTCTGATTACATTATTTTCCATCATCTGACAGCGCTGCATGGCTAAATAGCACTTTACTGTGTGACAGCTTTAGTTGAGGTTGTTACTGTTGGTCAAATGAAACAGATGTTTCTTTCCCTTTGTTGTGCAATTGTGGCTAACATCAGAATTATTTCACATTTTTTTAAACGAAGGATTAATGAGAAATTACATTCTGATTATTTGTAAGAAAAAGGTGATCTAGTCGAGCTAAAACCATTGAAGTGAGGGAAATTTGGTTTAAAAAACATCTTTAACATGTTAAGAAAAAAATAAAATAACAGCATATCAAATTAAAGAGGATTTGTCTTTCAGAGATGCATCATAGGATTTGAGAAGTGATTTGGGGATAATATAATTGTGTTGTTTGTGTTACGTCTGGTTTTCACAGCTCCCACTGCAGACATCTCAGTTTATTAAGATGCGGCCCACAGCTCCTGCAGTGCTGCTGCGGATCCCTCAAGAACTACATGTACAAAGAGTTCTTCTACTTTATTATCAAAAGGATAACATTGTTGTTTTGTGCAGAAGATATCTCAGTATGCAGAGTTCCCAGTTGACCTGTGTGGTTATCTTTCATAGTGTACCGTCATGTGGTTTCATTAATTTCATGCAAAGCAAACCCACTCAACATAATTTGCATAACTCCATGAAAGGGATTCTGAAAGCTGATGTGTACAAACAGCACATCATTGCAAAGCTGAATTATTTTATCAAACATCTGAATGGGCCTTTCTCCAAAATCATCATCACATGCTTTCTTGTAGCATGACATCAGTCGGTTGAGACAGGGTCAGAATAAATATTTAGCAAAAATGATGGTTGCCAGCAAACTTTTAATTTATCACACTGACATTTGACTCGTCCAACCTTAGTAAGAAAAGACTTAAATCTCAAATTTGAAAAGACTAAGTTTATTTATCAAAAAGGTTGCCTTCTCTCACATTTAATTAAGGCCAGTAGAAAAACTAATACTAAGTGACAAATCATCACTAAATCAGTGCCGGATCAGAGAACAATTTGGGCATGTTTACTGCTTTAAATCAACCCAGCTTGAGCAATGTGACAGGGATTTTCTGCTCTATGGGAGATACAGATAATTTGTTCTTTCGAATTCCATGTGATTGATGAAAGTTGTCAGTGCCAACTCATTCCAGCATGCATTATAAATCTCTGCCATCAGTTGCCATATGTTGCAAAATCAATAAGTGTTTAAAATATAACACAACTCTGGCAAACATACCAGCATATACTTTGGAAAAGTTCACCATTTATGTGCATCTACTATGTGAAAACCTGCTTATAATAGTTTAGATTATACAAGGTAAACTGTCCTTCCGGTCGACATTGACTTCTACCTCTGTCTGCCTGTACAGAAATTCTCAATAACAAATCTAAAGCAGATGCAACCTAATGAACCATGTAATGCCACAGTGCACTTTGCTGATGAGGTGGGCCAGAGGGAAAGCTATCACACACTTCCCCTCCACCTCTCTTAAAACACATTAGACTGATATGTCCTTGAATGCAATATTGTCTGGGGCCTGTTGTTTGCACAATGAATATTACTGGAAACATTAACAGCAGGATATCAGTAACGAAGGCTGGCCTCTGCTACATGAAATGCAAATATTTCTCTCTATAAACTGCTTGTTAGAGCCGTACCCTCACTGTGCATTACCAGGCTTGTCTGTGTGCTCCTCCGATGGTAAATATAGTGTGTGTGCAGCATCCTTTCTCCCTCCACTCAGACCTATTTCTGGACCACCATCATCTGCATCATCCCAGCCAAGTGGAAGGAAAACATCCCTTATGTAACATTGTAATCTGGCCTCCTTCAGTATCGTTGGTGCTCAATTTTTGCCTGAGTTTCCCCGTCTGCTCGCTAAACTGTGACAGTCCTCGGCTGACATTATGTAACTGGCAGCTGGGGAGGCTGAGAGCACTGCCTCTGACTGACAATGGGACCTAAAATTAAATCAGAGGACAGAGGCAACGTCTGGCACACAGGTTTGTCCAAGCTATAGGACATTCACTGGCTGGGGATGAAAAACAGCATTGTTTAGAAGCATGCTTTTTTCTTTTTAATTTAGCTCCCTGGTTAATCAGAATAAGTTCCTTGATTATATATTTTGGTTTCAACATAAACCACACGAGCAGTAGCTTGCCTTTAAAGTTGCACAATTCTGCATAATATCTAACTTCAGTCAAATGTTCCTGGATTTCTGAGCCCTCGGGTCAGACCACAGCAGTGCTTTGATGAGATTAGTGGTGTTATTGGGTTGCACAGTCATTCTGCCAGCTGCCACTAACCGCTGTATGATTGCAGGGAACCACAGAGAACAGGTTTACCCATCAAGTGTGCCAGCAGTTAATGACTCAACATGTGGTGAGAGGTAGTCTGCTAAACTTAGACTCCCCTGACTGCTGCAAGTATCTATTGTTCTCACCATGCAATGTATAGCACATGTGCTGTAATATTTTTAATGAGCAGAAAATAAAGAGTTTCATGGGCTATGGATATAAAGCACAATCATTGGAAAGACAAAATGCAATTAAATCAGAATATTTTTCTGGTCATTGTGTGCGCTTTGAATTCCACAATAAAGACACATTTACTGAAATCTAATATATATTAGGGCCCAAGACTTGCCCTGCATATGGACTTGTGCTACTACTATATGTCCCATCAAAGTTTCTTAAATGGATTCATTCAAATGTAGATTAAACATGTATCAGAGCTTGGATTTAAGACATTTAAACAACCAAAATGTGATTCCCATCGTACAATAATTACAACAATCATGTCAACATACGCGCATCCTCTCCTGCATCTTTTTAATCCGCCGAAAATGCAAACCCTCTTACCGTACAACGTGTAAACCGCCGTGCAGAGATCCGCCTGTAGCCTCAGGTCCAGAAGGAAAACTTCCCTCTCCGGTCTATGACATCCATCTATCTGCAGGATCAGAGGGACGCGCTCCCCACGGCGGCACCGAGCACATTATTACCGACATGGTGAGGAGCGACGGGAACGTGAGCGGACTGAAGTACCTGGCTGCCGTGTGTGGACGCCAGCAGCGTACTATCCACCGGACGGGATCAAATCCATAGCATGTAGAGATCCACACCTGTCAAGGTAGGGAATAATTACAACATGATTTCCGGTGGGACTTTTCAAAATTAAAGCCTCATTGGTGACAGGAAGTGTTGCCCCAAGTAAATATTCTGTGTTAAAAAACATAAAAACATTTCATGGCAGGCTACTTTGTGTTTCACTCAAATCACCAGGCCTCCCATGTACCATGACACAAATAAATAAATATTTTTTTTAGTTTTGTTTTTAGTTTTTTAAATAATGAATTCAACAATAAGACATAAATGGATGCTGGTGCCAAGAGTGAGAACTGAATTAGGTCAGAAAGCTTTTAGTTATCATGGAACAATTTGCAAAAAGAATTGAAATTGTCTTATAAGTCGGCTACGGTTTATGTTGTAACTTGTCTCTTTTCATGCTGCTTTTCTTGGCCAGGTCTGTCTTGGAAAAGAGATTTTTTAATCTCAACGAGACTTTTACCTGGTTAAATAAAGAATATATATATATATATATATATATATATATCACAGACTGGAGTGTGTAATGTTTTTCCTATAATTATATTCAAAGTTACAATAAATAGAAATAGAAATCACAGACGAGGCTTCTCTGTAAGAAAATAAAAAGTGAACCAAAAAAAGCCTTATTCTGCCTCTCTTTGGCTGAATGGATGCAGATGATGATGTGGTCGAATAAAAACAATATCTCAAATTACATAAACGTATCAATGAGGTAGTTTCATAGAGGCACGCTTTCATAGAACATTTACTTAACGGTTATATTTATTCCACATGTATGTATTTTTTTTCCCACACGCTTTTATTTTGAAGAATATATAACAGTGTCCTATCTAATTTGGGTTGACTTGACTCCGCTGATTCGCCTTTGGTGTGTAAAAAGATGACACGCTGTGCGGTTTCTGAACACAGTTGTCATTGGCTGTTCGAGTCACGTGACAACCACAATAAACAACGTGCACTGTATAGCCGAGGGGCAACACCTCCTGTAGTTTTGCAGGGGTCATTTAGAAAATTACTAATGTTTTTTCCATTAGTTTTAAAGACAAAAACATTATTATTCATAAATGCTTTTGTGTTCACATTGATCTGGCAAAGACATTAATAAAATGAAGGGTAATAATAATGCATGCAGCTACAGAAATATTAATAAACAAGAGCAAAATGGATAGCTCAGAGTTCTATAGCCTATTATGCATTGCTTGGTGAGGTGGTAATTTGCACACATTAGCCTGTCAGTTGTTGTCCTCTGCCTCCCATGTGAGTGTCAGCTTTGATTCCATCTGCCCTTTTTGTCTCTGAGATGGTTAATGGCAGTGACTTAATTGTGGCTCATCACTGCCATTCAGCGAGCACAAAGCGCTCATCACATCTCCCTCACATCATCATCATTCAGAGCACACATGCTCTTTATTTCTGCAGCCGGCTGCCTCAGGTTACAGTTACACACCTTGACACCTGGGGACAACACTGTACACACAGACGTTTACACTGTGTGCTAATGAGCAGGGTGAGATGTTGAAAACACACGTGTTCCCTCCAGGCCAGCTTTAAAAGCTCATAAACATAAACAGTGACTTTGCAAACCCCCCACCTCCACATTGCTGCCATTGCTGTCAGTTTCTGTTCCACCACTCTGTTTAATTTATCCAATCGTGAATTCAGATAGGAATCAGGCTCCAACCCCTACAATGTTTGTGTTTCAAGGACTCTTATCCAGGCAAAAAGTATTGCTGTTTCTATACAGCTGCAAAAAAACAAGAAAGGAAACTAAAGCACAGTAAATATGCTAGACAGAGAGAGAGGCACGTAATAACCGAAACAGCTCATAGCCAAAATGTTTGTGCATTTATTAGTCACACAAACAAACCAAAATGTAAGTTCAGAAGCTCATACTTTGTACCTCTGTTTTATCACGTGTACATTTTTGTGTACAGTGGAGGAAGCATGTGCGTGTTAGCTCTTCCACAGATAAAAATGTATGGCTTTTCCTGCTTCTGACGTCCTGTTGTTAAAAAACTGCAGGATATTGTGTCATTGTTGCACAAATTAGTGTTCACGGCTGGCATAACCCTGCAGCTTGTTTAATTATCTACACAAGAAAACAATTTATGGGTTTCTAGGTTTAGATTAAATCCCAGTGAACAGTACTGATATATGAGGGCTTGTAAAAATGCTGTAGCATAAAACATAGCTTAACACACACAAGTAAAAAATGTAACAATTTTAATCAAAGTTGAAATTCCCATTAGATAAAGAATTTTTTGGAGGAGCTTGGAGCTAAAATTCATCCAAAGAAGAACATCTTATCCTTTCTAATAATAGGCAGATCATTTCCGAGTGTGCTTGAAGAAGGTCAGTGGCTGAAAGCGTGCCTCCATACAGCACAGATTGGAGTGTGCAGGTGCTCTTCTTTCAATATAACAAAAGTTGAAATTGATATCTTAATAACTAACCATATCAATCACAAACAGAGGCCTGGAACAAGCTTGTCAAACCCAGTATACTTTGCCTTGGCTCAGGTTTGAAAACAAAATAATCTTGTTTTATTTTTGTGTGAAAATGAGCAGTTCATATACCATCCGCCTTCAGGATTTTAAAAGATTTGACTTTAAAGACATAGAAGGCAGCTAACATCCTGTCCTCTGTTGAATATGATGGTGATGGTTTGATTATTTAATTCTAAATTAAATATTATAATGAGAAAGATGGAACCATCAAAGCATATACAATGTTTATGAAGGGCACCGTGTTATGTTGTATACACAAGCAAATATAAACCACATTACAGACAAAATTACTGTAGAAATACCAGACTTATTCTAGTCCACCATACAGTAATCCTCATTACAGTTTACTTTGTCTTATTTGTTGATTGATTTATATTATTGACTTACCGATTGATTTTTCTGACACTGCCCTGGACTGTAAGCACCTTTGTTTTAAATTACAATTACAAAAAAAAGGATTTATTAATTCACAATGACTCTAACTAACATTGGGGAAAGGGAGGCTTTGCCATCAACATGATAGTAAGTAAACACATTTAAAACACATTGATTCTCTCATGACAAGGTCATCGTTATCTCAGCTAAGAAGCTCAGCCTTTTATCTGAAATAAAAGTCAAGGCTTTAGGACCACATCCACGAACATATTTACCACATCAAAATGTAATTTGGAAATGCCCTGTTTCATTCATGTCTGTTTCTTTTTATCTTCTTTACGTGTCTTTCTTCACCATGTTTGCTCGTTTGCAAGTGCAAGTCAAAGAGTTTTGTGTTTAATTTGTTGTACCGCTTACAGATTAGGTTACGATAACAAACACAAACACACATCCTTTTTCTCAACATTGTTCAGGCTGTACAAAAAAACCCTCTATAGATATAGATAAACTAGAACATTTCTAAAGAAGTTTTGTGTGTGCTTGCCTCTGGACCGTGATTCTCACCCATAAATTATTAGGTTACAATTTGAACTGTTTTCAAAATGGAAAGAGGAGGAAGTCATGAAAGATAATAAAGCAAGTGTTGGTGAAGGAACGGAAGAAGAAGAGAAGAAGAAGAAGAAGCCCGGTGAATAACATATGGAGTGCTTTTGCAAGCAGACTCAACTATATCTTGGCATATCCTACACATTGAATATTCTGCAGAAGATTGCACATTGGCCCTGTAGATCAAGGTCAGTGCTGTGTTAATAAACCTCCTGAGTAAAGACAGGAAGCTGCGGATAAAAGTACAATACATCAGTACTCAATATGTCAGGCAGCCTCGAAACACAAAGAAGCATGTTTACATGTACATTACATAATGAAAACCTACCAAGCTCCTCAATAAATCACAGCTTCTGGCTCGATGAAACACTGTCAAATCCAATTGGACAAAGTCTCAGAGAAAAATGCACGGCTGTTGAGATGAAAGTACTGCTGAAATCTCTCTCCCAGACCCTGTGGCCAAACTCTTGGGCCTTTGAAATAAAAGCATGAGGTTCAGTAATGCACACACACTGCATAGGCCAACGTGTGGCCAATAACACGTTAGGTTTGTTTTTAGCTTTGCAGATTGTGGGAAATGCCTTCGCTATGTCACTGAAGCAGCTTTTGATGACTTGCGACCCCTACCAGCCAGATAAGTGAAGAGTCAGCAGTCAATGATGAAATAAAATAAATAATAAAACAGGTTATTCAAAAATGAGGAATCACCACAACCATTAGGTCCTTCAGTATACAGTCATAAATGTGCAAAACAAATCAACAAACAAACACGTGATCCCTGCAGGCTTATGTCTGGCATGGAAAATTACACTAAAGCATATTTGTTTAACAATACAGTCTCAAAAACGACCATTAAAAGTGTAAAAAAATGATGAGCTTCACCAAATTGACTGCAGTTTACTTTTTACAGGAGTTTGCTTTCCTCTGTAACTGAACTGATCACTTCTACAACATATATTTGGTTACAATATTCTGAGTTCATGTGCACCTAGTTGCCAGTGTTATTTTCCTTTATGCTATTTTTAAACATGGAATCTGCACGAGTCTGCTTAATGCGAAGCAGAGAACAGGAGAGGTAACCCAGATATGTCACACGAAGCTTCACAGAAAAATATAAACTCGTCCCAGAACCCACAGGGAGCAAAAAATCACTGGTGTCTAACATGGTTAGTTTTGCATATAAAAAAACAACATATTAACATAAAGTTTTCTGTGAACTACATCATCCGTGTAAATTTACTGGTTCACATTTACATGCTCAAATTGTGCTGGAGTGAAAAGCTCATTCCTGGCTCTCCACAGGACTCCACTGATTGGAAAAACATGGAGTCAACAAAACAGCATCTCGGTGTGCTGCTTTAATGAACACCAGAGGGAATACAGCGGCAAAATGTCATTTCCTGCGAGACACAATAATGAATCCTATCAGACACAAACCTCTCCAGCACTCTGTTCGTTCTGCTCTTTCACTGTGATAGGGTCTCTATACATTGTTTTCCTCAGTAATTTATGTAGGTGTAGTCGGGTTATTCTGCTTCCACGAAGAGATCTCATGGGAAGTTCAGTGTGTTTATGAAGTTAATGAATATTTTGTACTGCTGCTATTTTTTTTAATACCATTTCTTACTTTGGAGGTCAAGAGGGAATTTTACACTGAAAATGCTGTAACTTTTGAAGATTTTCAATTGATATGCATAACTTCAGACTTTCAAATAAATATTTGTACATAATAACTGTTGATTTTATCCCCCATCAGGAAAAACATCTTCTAATGTCCGGTATCAAAAGGAGGAATGGTCATTGCAATGTCCATAGGGGCACCTGGCTACTGTTCATGACAGACTGGAAATCTGTAACCTTATCTGTAAAGCATTCCCATTCTGATTGCAAATTGACTACTTTGACATCTGACCTCACTCTCACGGAATAACTCATCTTAATGAGACTAAACTAGTTCCCTAATACACCTGTCTCTATATATAACACAAAAAATAAACACCTGTGTTTTAAAAGTTCACCAAAATTAAATATGGTATTAAAAGATATTTGGCAGTTTTAAGGAGACAAATGGAAAAGACCTTTTGGTGCACCCTACAGCCATTGGCAAAAAACAGCTCTCTGCCTTAAAAAAGACACATATTGGCACAGGGTAGAATAAGAGGATTTATGCAACATGAGGCAGATGAGGACAACCTTTTGGTTTTCCATGTTGTTGTATATTGAACAGAACACACAAACTGCAAAAGTCATTCAATACAAATAGCAAAAATAACATTCTTTTCCTGGCATACGTGGAACTGTAATTATGAAAACTTGGTCAGAAAAAATATAATTCCTCTTTCTTTACACAAATTTACAAAATACAAAAAAATTGACTAAAAATCACGTAGAAACAGTAGTTAATCATTTTTTACAAAACTTCAAAAGTTTCGTTCTTCATGGCAAATTATTTGGATGGTTGAATTCCTGTAAAGATCTAATGGAAATCTCTGTTTGTCCTCATCAACTGTGACTGCTCTGGACGACGTCTCTGGTTCACATGAGGCGGTTCTTGTGAACTCATGACGATGTCCACAGATATTGGGAATGAGAAACGATCCATCATCTGAGCGATCTTCTCCTGTGGAACTCCATGCTTGTTCCTCCTGCAGGGAGAACAGTACAGTGTTGTAATGGAAGTTTCTATGTGGGCTGGGCGGTACGACCAGAATCTTTTGTTTCAATATAGTAGACTTAATACCTCAATCACAAAATATTTCACATAATAGCACGTTTTCTTCTTATTTAATAAATAAGTAGTCTATATGAAATAACCACAAGATAAGCCCTAAATGTTTTACACTTTAATTATGACAAATAATTAAAGTGTAATTATTAAGTTTAATTATTGACAAATGGAACGTGCTGAGTATGTCTCGCAATTAATATGCACTTGTTATTATACATTTAGACAACATATTTTGATTAATATCATATTGAATTTTTAAATGATTTACAGTATGATAATTAAGAAACCATACCTCTCCAGCTCATAAGGATCAAACTTCCAGCTGGTGTCTGGTTCACAAAAGTCCACTTTGTATCCTCTCTCCAAGGCCTGTTAAAAAAAAAAAAAGAAATTGTAAAAAAAAACTTGTAAATTTGACAATGACCTATGAAGGTGGTGTGTTACACATTAGCCAAACATTCAGTTAAATCTTCAGGTCCACACCTACCATTTTGACATATGGCTTCATTTCCCAAGCTTGGCCGTTTGTATTATCAATAATAATGGGAGATCGACCATCATGCATCGCATCTTTAGCTGAAAGAGAATTTTTAATATATATTACATATATTTAAAGGACGATGATCAAACAAATTTCATCCATCTTAGAGAACTTGTTGCTCTCATAAAGCATCCACTTTATTAGCTAAAAGGGCGTGTGTTAATGTTAATTTGGATGGGAGTGAGAGAAATTGAACCAGCCATTTTTCTGGCTTAAACCAGAAAAATTCAACTACTCCTCACATAGGTCTGAAAATGAGTGTGATAAGAACACAGCAAAGACTGTCTTCATTGAAGTCTGACAGAAACATCGCTGTGATGATGTAATAAAAACGTAAAGAAATAACTAACCCTTTCTGTGAAGCCCATACTCATTAAGTATTATGTAATATATACCGTAAATCTGCTTATAGCACTGTATAATGATTGTTTTCAATTCTTAATTCTTTATAACAATAATCAAAGCATATTAAAAGGCATCTTATACACAACATTTGAGTTCACATATAATGCTTTATAACTACTGGTCACTCACTGACACTGTTTTTGTCATTTATTAGTGTTAGGATTGACTCACTACCCTAACTCTATAATCACATTAAAATGCATTGTAGCAGTGATTATTATGCATTATAAAAAATATTATAATGCATTTCAACTGAGAATTATAATACACTACAATCTATCCGAGCCTACAAGTGACAATTATGAAGTATTATGATACATCAACTTTTATGTAATACTTTATGACGTGATTATTGTTTTAAACCATTCTGAATATTTATGGATGCCTATACCTATAATTATACAGTACTATAAGTAGATTATACTGAATGGTAAGTACGTTTTAATGCAGTATTTAAAGAGACAATACCTCTGTTCTGGTTCCATTCATGTGCTGCTCCAAGAAGGCCTGGTTCGTAGCGGTACCCATCTCTGTGACAGAAGTAGTCATCTGTGCTCAGTATTAGCCCACTGGGTCCAGTGGTGAGAAGCTCCCTGTGAGAAAAAAAAATGTACAATGAACATAATATATTGAGTCTTGGAAGTTGAGTTTTAATCTCCTTTAAACTGACAATACACTTATTTATGTGACTTGAGGTTCCATAAAGACAGACCTGGCCATTGTTGATTTCCCAGATCCTGGTAATCCCCTCATCAAGATCAGCACCAAGGAAGAGTGGTATGTACTAGTCTTATTGGGAGGTCGGTGGTGATGCTCCCACGGTTCATTTTCTGAATCATATTTATGGCGCCTGCCATAATCTTCAGCAAACTGACACGATTCTTCGTTTCCATCTCTAGACCATCCAGAATTTACACGATCTGAGTGAACATCATAGTTACAACCCCGTTCGTCCCTGTCTAAGTGGTATGGAGAAGCTCCATAAATGCCCTGAGAGGGGTGAGTGCATACATTTGGAGGTGGGAAGCTAGGAAATGTTGGAAAGTGCGACTCCTCTTGATACTGGTTTGTTGTGCCCGAATTGCTCCAGTTTTGATTCACGTGTGTTGGAGCGTTTTGTGGATTTGGGAATGTAGGAGGAGGTGGTGGACGAAGGAATGGGGGTCTGTGAAATCCTGGGTTTGGTGGTCTGTTCAGTGTTTGAGGATAATGCTGTTGATTTTGAGGAGGAGCAGCTGGCCTTGGTCTTCTGGGGTAATATGGCTCGTTTTGATACCAGTGTGACCAGGATGCCTGTGACTTCCCAATACTATTCTGGTTGCCGTCTGTCTCTGCAGATTGGCTTGTGTAAACAATTTTCTCCTCGCTTCCATCCTTAGTCTGTTTGCTGGTTGATGTTTTGGGAGGTAAAGGTCGTCGAAAACGATCTGCATTTTGTTTCCCTGGGTTACCATTAGCACCATCGGGTGTATCGATCTTATCAAGCTCTTTGTAAAACTCACTCAGCGTGTCTTCAAAGTTGGGCTTGACTCTGGTGTGTTTTGGAGGAGGAAAAGCTGGACCAATGAAGGCAGTGCTGGTGAGTCCTACCTCCTTTAACACACGCTCCCTCACACTTGTGTCTGGACCGCTGGAGTCATTGGTCTCAGATGTAGCAACTTCATCAACAGATTCATCTCGACCACTTTTGATTCTTCCATTAACACCTGTAGAAGGCTTGACTATGTCATGAGAGGTCGTACAGGAGGATCCAGTGTGAGACATCTGCATCGAAACAGATAAAAAATTCAGACAACACGTGACAAACATTACGATATGTAACGTGTATCATTACAGTTTTTGTTGCCGCAAATTTATCTTTAAAATTTGTATTTGTATTTATTTATTTGCACCATAGAAAGGACAATTACAAAAAACAGAAAAATATGCATGATTGAAGTTTCTTAAACAGAGGGGCAAATGGAGACAAATAATTAGAGAAGGTGGCTAATCTAACAAATTTCTTTTGTGTGATAAATAATTTCTGTAAATTAGAAGGATAAGCGCTGGCCCAAACAATATTACAATAACTGAGAAGTAGATACATTAAACTATAATACAGTGCATTCTGAGATATCGTCACCCTGTTAAAATAATCGCCTAACTCATTTTTTCAAGTTTTGCAGGAAACACGAAAACTTAGGCAAATTTTGAACATGCCTTTGTGACTTAAGCAAGATATGGTAACACTTTATTTTGAAGGTGCCTACATAAGAGTCACACAAGCCTGTCAGAAACATGACATAACAAGTATCATAAACATTAATGTTACTTCAAAGTGTCATTAATCTTCATGACACATCCCATGTCATGTTTATGATACGCTCATGTTACTCTTATGTAGACACCTTCAAAACGAAGTGTTACCATATCTTGCTTCAGTCGCAAAGTCATGTTCAAAAAATTGACTAAGCCACATTTTATTTTGACTTAGGCATAATAAATCCGCTTAAGTCACACACTTGACATAGGCCATTATCTTAAAGGGGTAAAATCACATGATCTGATCAACTGAGGATGTAGGTGATTTTACCATAGGTGGCCGGCGTCATGAGGAGATGATTTAGGCAAAAAAACAAAAAACAATTTAAAAAAAATGACATAGGCGATTATTTTAACAGTGTGACGAAATGAGACCACGAATTCTTCTGATGACACCAATAGATTTCAATACTTTGTTATTGACACGTTTAATATGCTCCGACCATGACAACTTCTCATTAATTTCAGAGAGCAGGTAAATTAGTAATCAGTGTAACGGCAGTGAAGCTAAAACTGAAACTAAGCTAACCTTCACCGTTAGCTAATGTCACCTCATGTGCTACACAAAAGATGGTGAAAAACACACAACTACGTAAAGGAAAATGAATTATTACCCTCACATTCAAAATAAAGTAAATGTCAAAATCGATTAATGCTCACCGTAGATATTTAAGATGCATAAATAACGGAAAAAACATTAACAAAAAACAGCCGGCACACAACTTCCACATAGCAGGTAGTTTGTTTACGGAAGTGACGTTTCTTCTTCGTCGCTTCATTAACGGCAGGGGAACATGCTAATGAGGGCGTCAGAGCTGCCAGCAGGACTGGAGTGTGACACATAGACAATAAGACCAAATAGACAATATAGACCAAAAATAATAATCATCTTATACAAAACACGATTAATGTGTTGCTTCCCTTCCTTCTACTTCTACAAAATATGACCATAAGTGGGTTTGATTAATAGGAAACACATACTTAGGCAAACTGGGCTAGTTAAACTCCAACTCGCGAATCTCCAGTGTAATTTGACACTGGATAAAAAAATCAGTTATGCTAATCTTTGACATATATGAGACTGTGAAAACAAAAATCCTCCTAGCAATTACTATACAGATTTTTTCCCCATAAAAAGCAAGTGACATTATGTAAACAAACTGGTATTTAAATGGTTAAAATACTGAAAAATGAATTCATTTTTGCATCAACTGAATTTGTTTGAACGATTTTACTCAGTGAAAGTGGTAATTATATAAATATATAATTTTACAGTAGATTGACAGAGCAACAGATTTTTACCAATTTAAAAAAAGTTGTCAATATCAACCTAATAGTTATAAATCATCTTATACAAAATACTTTGTGACAAATCTTTATCATGGCATTTAGAATCAGTTTTCTTTGTTCAGATTTAATACCTTGTAAACCATTTATCATAAATTTGGTATTTTTTTGCATCACAATTTAACACAAATATGAGATAATGGTGCTAAACTGAAGGAATGCAAGTCTAAATTTGTTTAATTTATTGAACTTTACAAACAACAGATTAAGAGGAAGAATGTAGAACAGTATGAAGTGATGACATGATTTTACTAATGTGAAGTGATTTCACCTTTTTAATGGTTCCAGTGAAACAACAAAAACAACCACAGGATATATAACATATGCAGCATTTACACTCATTTGTACGGGTTTTTTTTTTTTTACAAGTTACAGTCTTATGTACCTACAGTAAATCACCAACGCAGTGCCTGGGTGTCAATCATAGCCAGTTCCTCATCATTCACCCATTCATCCTCTACTGGTGATTTGACAGGTTTGCAGGCTGGAGTCTGTACAGTTTTTAAAGTGCTAGGTGTCTCAGACCTCCGCGGGGCGTTGAAAGTCTTATTTACATATGGGGAAGCCACAGAGCCCAGAACGGAGAGAGGTGGTGGGGACGGGATCCGAGAGAGATAATCCAAAGCTCTCTTCCTTTTCAGGGAGACAGGGTCTTTCTCTGTTGAACAGTTTGCTGCAGGAGGTTTCCTGCTTACAGGTGTGAAAGATCCAAGGCTTCTGACCGACTGCTGAGATGTCACCTGCATAAAAAAAAAGACATTTAAATTTTTAATCAATATGAAGTGGTTACGAGAGCAAATGCATCAGACAGCAAGTGCATAAACTCACACTTGTTTTTGTGTCTTGTTTTACGATCGTTGCAGAAGCTGCGGTTCGTGTTTGAAAAGCTGGAGAGGAGATGGACCCCAGGCCATCAGAACTGATTAAACGGGAAAGCTCCTCCTCAGCAACTGGAAAGAAGTTCTCCTGACCCTGTAAAAAATATGAAAATTATAGTTGTCATTTCAATATTTTACACCACTTTACTGTATCCAAACCATTAAGACAGAGCAAAGTAAGATGATAAAGCTCATGTGGTTCAGGTCAGTCAATACTAATCCGAGCATTAGTCCATTACATACCTCGGCACTCACACCTAACCATTAAACTGTATGTCTTGTGTCTGTTTGCAGTTTTTTATTTGTGTTTAATTCAGTGCTGATCAATGTAAGTTTATTTCTTTTCAAGTGTGAAATAAAGACAATCAAGGTATAAAATACTTGTGAGAGGTCATTATGAGAAGCCACAGACTAAAATGTTGCCATTTTATCACATTTTCAACAAATGTAATTCCAATGGTGTTCAGCACAACTTCTAAGGTTAGCATGAAAAAAGTTAATATCTGAGAAAGATAGCTGTTCATATTCAGTAATTCCAATTCCATTAACCATATTCTGCACCAGCACCTTGTTTGAATTCCAACTAATGCAATTGTGATCTTTTTGATCATGAAGCACTTTGGCTGGGAGAGCATTCAGCCTTTGATGAATGATGTACCTTTAAATGAGTCAATGGTCAAAACGATTTTTGATGCATCACAGCTGCTTTATAGGTTTGGACTTTTGGCACTTTACCTGGACCAGGTTCCTGAGTTGGCAGAGGGATTCCTGCAGATGAACTTCCTTGGGGTTTGTTGAGAAGACGGTTAGATCTCCAGCGTACACAACAGGAGTGGGAGTTGTGGACTGACCTCTCAGCTGCAGGTTGCTCAGAGCCAACAGGGCACGTGGTTTTACCACATCATCCAAGCCGGACTGAGCAAAGCTGTTGAAACAGCGCACTTTAACAAAGTTCCGTTTCCCATCGGTCAAATAAAATGCAGGGGAAAAACCTGTGTTCAAAAGCACAAACAATAATTTAGTTAACAATATAGTTATAAGCAGAAACAGTTAAGAAAAAAATGTACCTACCTTGTCCATCTACTATACTGATGACATATCCTGTGAGATCAACTTCTCCACACAGCGGCTGGAATTCTGTGTTTTGAAGATCCACAAAATGGGTTGAGACCCTCGGTTGGAAACGTGTTGATAACCATTCCTGAGAGGCCTGAATGATGAAAAAAGAAAAGAAAGGAAGAGCATTTTTTTTTTATCATTATCCTAATTTATTATATTTATTTAAAAACGCTGTATCTGCATTTCATAAGTGTGCTCAAGACGGTTGTTTCTACAGCACCTGCAGGTCCTGAAACTGTGTTTTCTTTGTCCCAGTCAGCTGAACAGTTGTGCTACCACCATGTTTCTTTCCATCCGAAGTGGTGAGGTGATAGACTTTATATCGACAGCCTTCTTTCAGTAAAGACTGAAGATCAGAGGAAGGTCGCCAAAGGTTCAACTGGAATACTAAAAACAATACAAAAGCATTACTATAATTCAGTATTTGAAGACACAATAAAGTAACCACAGTGCATATGAAATATAGAAGAACAAAGACACACCACTGCTGGGCTGGCCCATGGAGTCAGCGAGGCAGAGTCTCCACACATGTGTAACGTCTCGCTTGGGACAGCTTCCTTCACTGTCCTCTGCATTCTGTAAAGCTTGGCGGTAGCGTTCCTGCAGTTCAGCCTGTTTCTTCTCCATCAGAGAGCTCCTGTAGGTACGTAGAGTCTCCAACTGCTCATCACTCAAATGAGCCTTGGACATGCAAGTGAAACAGGAGTACACTGAAAACTCTATTCTTGAGAGAAATTAAATGTGTAAAGTGAATTTCTTCTCACCTCAAGGTAAGCAGGGTCATCCCCCACTGCTTCATAGAGCTCCTCTCCATCTTGAAGACTTGCAATATCCTGACTACCGATTGTCCGTCTTCTACGTTGAGGTTTGTTATTACCTGAAGATGATAATATGTTAAAACTTAAATCAATATCAAACTGTACCTAACATGCTAAAAACATGATTCCTACCTTTGTCCTCCTTTTCAAATTCTGCTTGAATCTTGGCAAATAGGATCTCCATAGCTTTTTGTTTTTGGTTGTTGTATCTCCTCGCCTCCTTTTCTTCTGCACGCACAGAACGGAACACAACACCTCCATCTGGTTTCCTCTCCATCCACTGGATAATGTGACAAACAGTCAAAATGGATCATTAAGATTCATGATTCAAGATTAACTTTATTGTCCCACAGAGTGAGAAATGTGTCACATTTTCATACAATAATGGTAATAATACATGAATAAATAACATAGCAAGGGTCTAAAATTACTTAGGCAAACAGAGAAAACAAACACCTCACTAAGAACAAAAAAATCCTTAAATTAAAACATGGAACATCCAGTGTCCATCCTCCATTTGCAATTATTTAAGTTTTATCGACATGATAAATTGATTTTTAAGTCATTAATTTGCTCAAGGTCTTCTGAACTTCTGACCAGAGGACAGGACCTGGTACTCTGGGTGTATAATATGGAATTTATCACTAATTATTCTATTGGCATGTCTTAGAGTAGCCTATTTGTAAGTAGACAGCAAGAACATATGATGTTTGACAAATAATCTCTGATGCAGTTACAATCAGCTTCCACAAATAGCAATAACAACATGTCCATGCAAGACAGAACACACCTGTATAGGGTAACTTCTCAATATGATAATGTCCACACATCCTACTGGTCCTCCACTGCTGTACAAACAGGAGACAGGAAGCAGGAATGGCCGTGGATCCCTGTAAAATCCCAATTTGGCATCCCATCGTGTTGGTCTGCTGCTATTGGCACAAATCTAAGCAGGAACAATTAATAAGTCAACTTATTTGTTTGCCTTCTGAACAGACTGAAGAAATTGTTGCCTCATTCTTAAAATAGCTTTATCATAAAGTACATTTACCTTTAACATGAGAGATTCAGGTGCCTCCAGAGGGGAGCAAGCATCTTGTGATCCCACCAGCTGAGCCCCATGGATGATCAACTTCCCGCCGACAGCCACTCGACCTTTGTGAAGCATGGCCGTCAAAGGTTCATCCAGCTGGGCTTTAATGGCATACCATCCATCTGTCAGCCAGACAACTGCAGATGGGTTTTCAACCTTTGCATTAGCACCTTGTGGAGTCTTGGTGTCACTGGAACGCTGCCTGTTTGGAGAGTGACCCCTGGAGACGACCCCACTAACACAGAGGACCAGGGTTTTAGCTGCGGTGTCGTCCTTTTCCATAATCTTTCTCAGAGCTGGCCTGCGGCTGTGGTCCACCTCTACATCATATCTGAAACACGAAAAATAAAATAAATGCATTTAAATAAAATTACATTAAAATATGTATCATTTAAAAATACAAATACATTTTGATTATCTTGTTTATATTTTATATATATATATATATATATATATATATATATATTTAAGTTAATTTCCTAACTAAATGTCTATAAAATGTCATGCTGTCCAGCTTTTAAATGATAAAGAAAAAATGAAAGTGGGCAATGTGTAATACTTCTGGGATATATTTAAACACATTTTGCAACAAGATGTGTAGATGCCTCGTTAAAATGCATGATAAAATTAGCTTAAACTAATGAAACACACTGAAACCAACATAAGATATAATCCTACATACCTGTACTTCAGTTGGAGGAGGACCTGCTCTGGAGTGAGGCAGAGGCCACCCATTGTTTCTGGAAATGATCTCTCCATTGAGGCTTGCTTCCACACAATCCATCGGTAGTGATTGTACACCCACCCCTCACTGATCAGTTTAGGATCCACACCTGGGGTGTCGCATAATGCTCTGTGGACAGTGTAGAACTCAATTATATTATTCATTACAATCAGTCTGCAGTTGCAGATACCAATATACAATTGGTTTTCAAACATTATAATAGGATTGACATTTCAAAAACTGATTTAAACACAAATCAAATGTAATACCTATAAAACTCTTCTTTCCCTGCTGTCCCATCCTTGCTGGGGATCAGCCATCCTCCATCAGCAAGCTGAACACCACCTCCATCTATAACCGCCTCCCGTTTGATGAACAGCGGTATTTCAAAGCGAAAAGATTCTGCAATCTCACTGGTGATCTCATACACATGCTGATGAACTCCATGTCCATACAGCTGGAAATCAACAAGATGAACATGTCAAAAAGCTGGTTACATGACAGTGATATCTTATTTTTTTTTACCAAATACAACAGAATTCACTGACAAACAGTTCTTGCCTGTTTTTGGGTGTATCTTCCAGGAGGCTTTCCATTGACTGCAGCTTTAAACGGGGTCCTCGACACTCCTGAGGTTTTGGTCAGAAACAAACTACCTGGTAAAGGTCGAATAGTCTGGCGCTTCTTTTTCCTGATCCTCATATCTTGCATGTCTCGTGCCAGCTCTACATTATGAAGATTCTGAAACATGTCTGTAGACCATAAACACATTATTATTTTCACTCTATTTAGTATTTACATTGTATCAAACAGACTTCATCCAAAAAGGTTACTGCACCTTGGTTTCGGGACAATGTGTCCTCCACACATGCTGCCTCTAGAGCAGAGTCCTCTGATCCACAGCCAACAGGACACTTTTGATTATTCATCAGATCATCATTTGTACTGTCAGCCAAGGCCACCGACTGAATATCTTCTTTGCTTTTGTTTCCAGTTAAATCTGTAGTGCTTTGTGTTTTTTTAGTGGGCGGTACATAAGTGTTGCTGTTAAAGGGCATTGCAGAGAGATGGTGGTGTTTATCCTCTTGTGGTTTAGAGGAGCTCTCTTCGACAAAAGTTCTTTGTTTCTTGAACGGAGGAACAAATGCAGAAGGTGTTCTTATGTTGTCCTTGAGCGCTGTATTGTTGTGTCTTTCAGTCTTTGTATTCTTGTGGAATGGAGGAACAAATGTTGGTGTTTTTGAATGTGCAGATCTGCTTTCTCCTGGTGTTGAAAGTTTTGTTGGTGTTGTCCTTTGTAGTATGGTTTCCACATAGTTTTTTCCATTCCTGTAAGACAGACGAACATCAGTAATAACCTACAACCTTGATTCAAGATAGTCCAGTTTGAGCATTAGATATCTTGTCTTAGCAAATCATTTGTTCTTTATTAATTTGAACGTAGGTTACAAATGATTTTCACGGCATCTGAACTATTTCTTGAGTAGAGTTATACGTAATTTTCTTAAAACATGGTCAACAATTCAAAGACAACTTACCTGTGTGGTCTTGTGATGCTTGGATGGAGAGAGGTGCTGTACTTGAAAACCCTCCTGTCTTTCATTACACCTTAAAAATAAATACAGATTAGGACTATTTAACTTATGAGACCAAATGTGCATTATTTAGATAATGTGTTACACTGCTAGTGATTTACCATTTGGACAACTTTTTTCTGGTCGGAGTGTTGAACCTGTTGGACTATCAACAGTCCTGTCAAATTCTTCCAGTAATCGTCTTTTCAGGGGAGGCTGACCTAGAAGATTTCAATGGAGAGAGTTACAGCTTAAGCTTAGCGATATACAAGCATTCAGTTAGTCAAAATAATGGTTTATTTGCGGTATGAGAACAATCTGTTAAACTTCAAACTGTGGTGAAATAATGTTGTTCTTCAAATTCATAAGATCTGAAAACATTTTAAGTATATGTGCTAGCGAACTAACACAAGATCTGAAAACATTGAGACAATATGTGCATCATTAACAAGAAACTATCATAGGCTACTACTTTTTGATTTACAATACAGACACTTACTAGTCATATCTGGGTCCTCTACTGGTCTTTTCTCTGTCCTTGTTTGTTCCTCTACAGAACTGTGGCTGGATTTAGCGTTTTCTTGCACATTTTCGAAGGTCATTGAGAGACTTTGGCCAGCGAGACTTTCATCCTCTAACAAAGCTTTAGTGCAGTCCAGAGCTTCCTGGGCTAAAAACCTCTGCTGGGTTTCTGTGCAGCCACTTAGGTTAAGTGACTGAATTTTTAGAACTGAAGACTCTTGGTGCCTTTTGACCTTAGATACCTCGCTGCTGCTTGTCTGATTTATTTCATAGTCCAAAATACTTGACATTTCCTCTTCGGGGCTGCCATGAAGGTTGCCGACCCCTGCTGGGGTGACTTTGCCTTGTTTTGACTTAAATGCACTCGGGTGCCTCTTGTCTTTGTAACTACAACCAGGTACACTTGGATTTTGAAGAATTTCATTTCCATGGCCAGTTCCTTGAAAAGAGGTTAGAGATTTAACTCTCTGAGGCACGTTGCTGTCAATGGCTGTAGTGAGATTACACTTTACTTCTGATGGATCTGACTTATTAGTGTCATGTGGGCTTGAGTGTAGGGTTGAATCATAGCACTCCCCATCAAATTCTGTCAAAAGGTTGTTTGCTTTTAACAGACTTGTCTTTGACACATGAACTTTTTCTCCTCCAGCAGTTGTGAAACCACACTGCATTTTCTCTGTATTTTCAGCGTTGTCTTGCTGCTTGTCACTGTTCCTTTTATCTGAGCTCTCTGCACTTAAACTGATGTCACTGAAGAGAGCTTTCGCCTTCTGCAGGGCCTCAGATGAAAATGCCACTGGGTTACGACTGGCTGAAAGAATTCCACATTTCCTGGGAGGTGGACCAGGGACTGCCATCTTGGAATGTGTTGGTTTTACACCATTCTCTTCTCCTTCACATTCACTCAACAGAGTTTTTGCTTTCTTGAGGGCTGCAGATGAAATAGTAACTCCTTTTCCACTGGCTGTCTGAAATCCACCATTCTGTGGTGAAGGAGTTTCTTCTTTTTGTTTGATCAGAGGTGTTACAGGTGCTAGACTTTTCTTATGTTTTCCAGACATGTCATTATTAGCATCCATGATGTTACAGTTCTCGAAGAAAGCATCTGCTTCTTGCATTGCTTTTACTGAAATAGAACCATCATCAGTTTCTTCAAGAAGGGTTTTTGCTTTCAACAGACTTTTCTGTGACACATGAACTTTTGCTCCCCCTGCAGTTGTGAAACCACAATGCATGTTCTCTGTATTTTCAGCATTGTCTTGTTTGTTGTCATTGATCTTTGCATCAGAGATCTCTGCAGTGAAACTGATGTCACTGAAGAGAGCTTTTGCCTTCTGAAAAGCTTCAGCCGACAGAGCCACTGGCTTACCACTGGCTGCAAGAAATCCAGTAGTACTAGGAAGTGGACCAGGAACTGGAATCTTGAAATCTGTTGGTTTTACACCGTTTTCATCCTCAGCTCCTTCACATTCACTTAACAGAGTTTTTGCTTTCTTTAGGGCTGCAGATGAAATAGTAACCCCTTTGCCGCTGGCTGTCTGAAATCCACCATTCTGTGGAGGAAAGATTTCTTCTTTCTGTTTCAGTCGTTTGTTTGTGTCCTCAATTGTTGCACTTTCATTCAATAGAGACTTTGCTTTTGCCATTGCATCATCAGACACAGACACTTTTTTTCCACTGGCTGTACAGAATCCACCCCCTTTGCTCAATTCATTGTTGGCAGAGGAACTAATGTTCTGTGATGTTGTGCACAACAGGGGAGGAAATTGCTTTATCAAAGATGGGTTTCTGTGTAAAGATGCTGCATTGGTAGAATCCAATGTGTTCTTAAAAACTCCTTTGTTAAGCTTTTCATCGTTCACATTTTCAAAATGAGTGTGTCCATTTCCAGGCTCCTCAGACATGTTTGTCATCCTTTGATCTTGTTTAACTTCTGAAAGGGTTTTCTTTTCAATGCCACTTCCACTCACAGGTGCTACACTTTTCTTATGTTGCACCAACATGTCTTCATTGACATCAATAATGTTCTCACAGTTCTCAAAGAAGGCATCTGCTTCTTGCATTGCTTTTGTTGAAATAGAACCATCATCAAATTCTTCCAAAAGGGTTTTTGCTTTCAGCAGATTTTTCTGTGCCAAATGGACTTTTGCTCCCCCTGCAGTCATGAAACCACAATGCATTTTCTCTGTATTTTCAGCACTGTCTTGTTTCTTATCACTGTGCCTTGTGTCTGGGCTCTTAGCACTGAAAGTGATGTCACTAAAGAGAGCTTTTGCCTTCTGGAGGGCCTCCGCTGACAGTGCCACTGACTTTCCACTAGCTGCAAGAAATCCACTTTTCCTGGGAGGTGGAGTAGGAACTGGCATCTTGGAATGATTTGGTTTTACACCGTTTGTATCCTCATCCCCTTCACATTCACTTAACAAGAATTTTGCTTTCTTGAGAGCTGCAGATGAAATTGCAACTCCTTTTCCACTGGCTGTCTGAAACCCTCCATTTTTAGGTGCTGAAACTTGAATTTGATTTGTGAGTTTACCTGTTCCTAAAGCATCTTCTTTTTGTTTCAGCTGTTTGTTTGTGTCCTCAACTGTATGAAAGTCATTGAAAAGAAGCTCTGCTTTTTTCAGCGCATCAGCTGACATGGATACTTTCTTCCCACTGGCTGTACAAAATCCACCACCATTGCTCAATCCATTGATGGCAGGGGAGTCAATATTTTTGGATGGTTTACATGAGAGAGATGAAAGTCCCTTTGCAATCGACGGCGTGTTTCCATGGAAAGAAGCTGCACTTGTTAAAGCCAGTGTATTATTAAAACCAAAAGTGTCAATCTCCACATTATGTTGAATAACCTCTGTATGGCTTGCAGCTGGTCCAGCATTCACATTTTCAAACTCATCCAGATTCTTGTTACATTTTCGAGGGCTTTCCTTAGGACTGACACTTCCAGGCAAGGGTTCTATGCTCTTTGCATGTTTTACTGACACACCAGTGTTACTGGCCATTGCATCACAGTCTCTGAAGAAAGCATCTGCGTCTTGCATAGCTTTTGCTGAAATAGAAATATCTTTCCCACTGGCCATCTGGAACCCACTGTGATGTGTGGTTTTGTCTGTTTTGATGTTTTTCAAACTTTTTGTTGCATCTCTAATGCCTGTGGTCTGTTGGTCTGAAGAGGCATCCTTTGTGTTGGAAAAACAGCCCTGAATCCCCTCCTCAGCATCAGTACCACAACCAGAGAATTTTGAATTATCCTCCTTATGATGCAAAAGGTAACCAGAAGGATTAACTACACTGCTCTTAAGCAATGTTTTAGCATCAGTTTTGTTGCTTTGCTTGTTTTCTGATTCTTGACTTGTCACAAGATTCTCCTCTAAATCTGCAAACAAAGCTCTAGCTTTGCTCAGACACTTCTTTGAAACTCTCAAAACATTTCCTCCTGCAGTTTTAAATCCCACACCAAGCATTAAAGGATTTTTGCTCTCCAGTTTGCTTCTTTCAGTGTGCCCAGCTTTGTCAAGACTTTTGGGTTCAGCCGACATAATACTGCTACTGCCTTCAGAGATGTGCTTTGAAGACGAAGATACATGTACAGAGGAGGGATGTTCTTTTTTCATTGCACTTGACAATGACAAATCAGTGGATTTACTGGTGACGTTGAAGGTTTCACATTTTGTTTTACTATATGAAGCTAATGACATACTGTCTTGCATCACAGTTAGCTTTTCAGCTTCTGAACTAAAACTGTCATCAAAATCTATACCTGAAAGAAAATCAGGGTCAAGTTCTTTGTCAGCTTTTTGGGGAGAGGTGGCATTACCTTGAGATTGTTTTGGCTTTGCAGTTTTAAACTGTGTAAATTCAAACTGGCTCTCTGCATCTTCCAAGAGAGTGCACAGCTCAGTCACATCAGCTTTTTGTGAAGCTGTTAAGTGGCAGCTGGTATACTCATTTTTTTCACTTGAAGAAAGCCACTGGTTGGTGGTTTGATTTTTCACTTTAGTGGGCTTGTCACTTAAAGTTATTTCCCCTTCTGTCTCTTCAAAGAGCCGCTTGGCTATCTCCAGGTTGGCTGAAGAAATGTGTATACCCTTATTTGAAGCTGTTTTGAATCCTGATGCATGGGCGGAAGGGAGGGAAGCTGTTGTTTTCTCCGGCAGACTGCCACAAACTTCACCATTAAGTGGAATGCAATTAATGTTATCGACAGTTCCATTTGCACTGCTGGGTAGTTGTATTGATGTGCTCTCTATTTGCAACACACTCCCTTTGCCAGGTCCAGGTGTCTGGCTTTCCTTGATTACACTGGACAGCTTGGCTTCCGTATCAGTTTCCTGTAAAATACTATCTAAATCTGAATGTCCATTTCCTTTGCTCGTAGATGTGAAAGGAGTGGTCCTGTGGATATCAGTTTTTAGGCCAGTCCTCAGTTCACTCTGACCTTTGATCTCTAAGCTGGGAAGAATAAATGATGGGGTAGTCATGTGAGTGTTATCTGCCACAGCAGACTGGAATCCACTGTCACTTATTGTGCCATCATAGGTAGAGGTATTATGATGAGTGGTCGAAACATGTCTTCTGATACTGGCGTCTTCACAGTCATGGTGAAAGTTTACTTGCATTGCTTTCTCCTTAGCTTTTTTCATGGCTGACAGGCAAGCTGATGGAGAGAAGCCATTTCGTGGAGTATCCTCTGCTTTCTTACTCGGTTTACAGGAGCCTGACATTTGACTGAAGTCTTGTGCAAAATCTTTGCAAAGCTGCGACATATCAAGATCCTGGAATTTTGCTTGAACAGAGGGAGGTAGGTTCCCCAACTGCTTCACATTAACTTCTTGCCCTGAAATAAAGCAAGATGACAAAAGGGATAAATAAAAGTCACTGTAGAAAAAAGGCTTTACAAACTGAATGTATTATAGCACATTTACAATTTACATGCATGAGAGATGTGTTACCAGTATCGAGAATCCCTGGGGATGAGTCCATCATGGTGTGAGATGGTGTTTCTTTTCCTTGACCTTGCGATTTTGAAGTATCAAGAGTGTAAACAAATGTTCTCTTTTTCATAGTAAATCCAGAGTTTGTGGGTTTCGTGGTTGGTTTCTGGGGGTGGCCAGAATCCGAGTCGCTCTGCAATCGTTCTATTAAAATACTGTTTTTCACTTGTGTGACAGGACTATTATCACGGCAAGAAGAGTCCACAGTATAAGGTGGAATTTCAGATAAACTCAAGGGAGACCACTGGGTGATTCCAACATCTCCGGTTTTCAACGGTGGGGATGAGAGATGTCTGCCAGGTTCTTGATCAGCTGTTTTCTGTTCATTGAATGCAGAATTGTTTGTTGTTGAGATGTCTGCCGAGCTGCAGCCTTGGTCTTTTGTCGAAATGATTTGCTTTCTTTTGATCCTGTCAGTTTTCACTTTTCTCAGTGCTGAATTACTGTTGGTGAAAAATATAGACAGAGCATTTTCAGCTCCTTCAAGAACACTTGCAACTGTTCTGCGAACATCTTCTTCTTCAATGGCATCTGGTAGTTTCTGTTTCCAAACACCGTCACTCTGATTCAGGGAGCTCTGAGGGGATTCGTGCAACTCTGGGCTCTGACCCGGCTCAGGGGAAACGGCACCTGTTGATGATACAGAAGAGCAATCAGTAAAACTTTGCATTAAGTTTGGGGTTAAAGAAGCCTGTGCAACACCGAACAAATCTGCTGCAATGTGTAGTAATTCATATTCAGAGCTACTGCAACATTTTGGATATCAGCAAATTGTGAAGAAAAAACACAACACCTTGGGGAACAGAAGGGATTTCATTGCTTTTAGGTGACACCACTTCAACTCTGGATGCATTTGAAAGAGACGGGAAAAGCTTCCGTACAAACTGAGAAAGACGAGACAGAAAAATAGAGTTTTAGAAGCAATTTCAAATGTCACACCTGCTTATTCTTGTGTTTACTTCACTGGTATGGTTGAATTAAAACTAGAGAAAATTAATTTACTAATTTACCATTAGAAAAAAAATCTAATACTTTCAGGAAAATATGGAAATCATTTATATCCCATTTTTCTATGATCACTGGATTAAAAATTGGAGTGGGATAGGGAGTTTCAGGGAGCAGACAGGTGTGCTTTATTGTATATAATGCACAGAACTTGCTAAATTTAATTAAGAGTTATAAAACAAAACAAACAAAATCAATGAGAATATGTGCCTTCTCTCTTGTTTCCTCATCTATTGACTTTCGATTTAATATGAAACAATTTAGAATAGTCAATGTATTATATCGTTTACAGACCATACAGAGATATATCTGTTGAATGTTTGGGTCCTGTTTAGGTACTCACAACAACAGTTTTGTCTGTAGAAACACTCACTGGGCAGGGACTCTCATCAGATTTAGCTATAAAATTCAGAAAGACAGTTATTTAACAAATCACATTTACAGATGTTTAAAACAAGCAACCGTGTCTTTTGCTTACATAAAATCAGGGTGGACGGTACTGCTGGTGGGGTATTGAGAGAACTGGTCCATGACATATCATGATGAATCTGAGCTCCGAGACTTTCAGATATATGTTTACTGTAGCTAACCTGTATTATTAAAAAAAGAACAATATAAAAAGAGAAAAAACCTTAATGTTATCCATTACTCCAGATTCACATACTGTCATTTTCTTATAGAACAATCATTGTTAGATTTTAATGTACTTACTGGAGATTTTTGGGGGGTATGAAGCAGATCTGTACAAATGACAAAAGCAAAAAAAGTGATGATCAAATATTTGTTCAGACAGTATTCAAGCTGATGAAATGCATATCCATTTGCAGCTCACCAAAGCTGTCCTCAGGCTGAAATCCTCCATATTTCACACCTGGGATCCTATGAAAAATGGATGATGATGTCAAATTCTACCACAGTGACAATTAAAGTAACTTTGGTAAAATTACCTTCAAAATAGCTCCATTAACACTGGGTGGTAATAGATTTTAGTTCTGAACTTATGAGTCTCTTCTCAAAGAGCAATTATCTACTGTCATTATTATATAACATCTTTAAAATAAAAAAGTGTTAGCAGCTACAGACATTTAATAAGAACTATGCAAAAATGAATTTTGAATAAAAAATAAAAATAAAAAAAAATAAAAATAAAAATATATATATATATATATATATATATATATATATATAAATATATATAATTTGTCTTTCAAACATAACAATAACAGTTAAGTGTCAGAGTTTTTGCACTCACCCCTCTTTTGATGTACGAAACAAACATGGACTTTGTGCTGCAGTCCAGGGCAATGTCTCTTTTTCTAGGATGTATCATAAAGAAATTATAATTATTATTCTGAGATATAACATCAACGTAAATTATCAACACAGACACAAGTAGGTTACTTTATAGAAATTAATTTACAATGTCTGCAGACATCCATATTCCAGCTTAGCTTCAGTTTGTGCCATGTGCTAGACATTGCATAAATACATCAACAGTCAAACTTTAATCAAACATTACCTTGTTCACCATTGAACGACTGCTCATCCTCAGTTTCAGGAGACACAGGTCGATTGTGTCTGAAAACTTTGGGGGTTGAAAACAGCTGACTGTCTACTGCAGCTCTGTCAAAAGGTGTTTTAAAATTTCCCTCCTGGTTAGCACACAGCTCATCTTGATCAGAGACATTTTCCTCATTAGTGAATGATTGAGCTGTCAGTGCCTCAAACCAGTCCGGATCCAATGGTCCCAGCTCTGAAATTGGGAAATGAAATGTGGTTCAACACAATATAAGTAAGGGTAATGCATTAAAACAGTCCTGCAACATAAACAAATCTTTGGGTATCTTAAAATGCTCATGTTTTACTGCGACAAAACATGTAAACAGAGTCGTCCAACTCGTCACACTGTTAAAATAATCGCCTATGTAATTTTTTGACAAAATTACTTTTTTTTGCCTAAATCATCTCCTCATGACGCCGGCCACCAATAGTAAAATCTCCTACATCCTCAGTTGATCAGATCATGTGATTTTACCCCTTTAAGATCATCACTTCTTTGACAATTTGCCACATTCATAGGCATCAGATAAGAACCCAGCAAAGATGAGCTAGAGGGAGATTGTTTAGTTATCAGTTTAGTTTATCAGTGTTTTATTGTTGACACTAATATTGGTAACACTTTACTCTGAGGTGTCTACATAAGAGTGACATGAGCGTGTCATAAACATGACATGGGATGTGTCATGAACATTAATGACACTTTGAAGTAACATTAATGCTCATGATACTTGTCATGTCATGTTTCTGACAGACTTGTGTAGACACCTTCAAAATAAAGTGCCATATCTTGCTTAAGTCACAAAGGCATGTTCAAAAAAATTATTTATTTCTCCTAAATTACATAATTTACACACAGTCTTATTACTATGCCAATAGACATCCTTTGTTACAAGTTTTTTGTGTTTCCTGCAAAACTTGAAAAATGAGTTAGGCGATTATTTTAACAGGGTGACGAACAGTTACTTACCTTTCCAGATTTCATCTTTGTATGTGTCGTACATGTGTTTTGAGTGTAAATCCATTCCAGTTGATTTGTGCAATTCCTAAAGTTTGCTATGTGGCACACCTGAGAAGACAAAGCTCTTATCGTGAAACAATTTAAAAACCAGACACCTATCTAACTTTAAGATGAAGGATTTAATACATTCCCTAGGGTGGGCATGGACAGGCTTGCGTTAGCTGCTAACACATTAGCTTAGGTAAACGTTAAGTAACTTGATAGTAAAAACTGCTTAAGGCAAATTGCCCTGAAAGTAGCGTTAACTATCGTTTGATTTAAAACCATAGCAGATGTTATAGTTAGTTGCCATTTTCTAAAAAACAGAGACATTCAAGTTAACTTACATTGAGTGCTAACGTTACTTTGTCAAAAAGAAACGAGACGGCAAAAGTAGATTTAGCTTTGACGTTAACGTTATTTTAACTTACCATGGCCGGGTACGAGTGTTGACGTTCATGTCTCAATGACAGTCTTTATAAAATGTTGACGACGAACCACAAAATCACTTTGTTAAAAACAAACACGGAGACGTCAACCTGATAGCTAGTTTCCCTCAAAACAAACCTCGCGCGCCGCACACCGGAACTCGAATCTGATTTCAAAATAAGAGTCCTGTTTAAATTAAGCTGCATGCTTTTACATTGAAAGGCGACTTATTTCATAAATATTAACCCATAAGAACCCAGACCCATTTATCCTTAAAGGAAAATTATGGGGGATATACCAGAGACCAAGTGGACCACATAGAACACATTTCTGATGTTTTTTAAATACTACCCCTAGATGTCAAAGATCTGTGATGGATGTGACATATGTCACAGTGGCCGTTTACAGTATTTATTTTTTATGATATTTATTTTAATATTAATAAACTTGACACATTTACTGCTTACAGAAACACAAATGTGCCTTTTTCTCTGCACCTCCACAACATATATTAAAATTGTGACATGAATAGTGCTGTTTTACAACAAATTATTTTTTAGATTTGTTTTTAAGTAACAAAATAATAATAAATCAATAATAAATAAAAAACAAATAACAAACCCTAATATGGTTAAATGCAACAAAGGACACCCTATTAACGGATTAGAATTGTTAAATGGGTTTAAACTAAAAAATAAACTTTTTGAAATTAGCTACTTTTTTTAAAGATTTGTTTCCAGTCACACCCACATTTTGGAGAAGTCACATCTTGTCACAGTCACATGACCACCACACCAGGGTGTTGAGTATGTGTCGCTTAGGGGCTTAATGAGTTAAGGTGAAGCATAAAGCTGTAGGCCTATATGGGAGATTCAAGAACATTTAAAGTGTTTGGTACAGCCGTTTCACCGTTGGTTCTTATGGGTTAAGATTATTCTGTAATAATATTTAGCGATTTTACTCGAATCGGTCGCGTTATTTCAATAACAAAGGACACTATACTTACAACTTCAGAGAACATTAATTATCGAAATTAAGTCTTTCGGCCAGATCTTCCGGCTGTATACCAGCTCATCCTCCTAACATATTAACATTGATCCTCCTGTCTATTACAGATATTTGTACAGTCTAAGGTTTCAATGCTTCAGCTGACAGGAAGATATTTTTTGTGGTGTGCAAGTTGAAAATAACGTTGTTGCTGGTCAGGGTTTTAAGATCATGGATTAATTTTGCCTACGTGTTTCCTTGTGAACTATTGAAAAGAAAACATCATTTTTTGCATATTTAAACACACGATTTCAGAAAACTTACATCTTAAGTAATCAACTGAGGGACTCAATGAAAAAAGCTCAAATGCATGCTAAAAGCATGTATCACCCTATATAGCACTGCAATGCATCCTCTTAATTTTAAAGCCACTTCATCACATTTTCTCTATTGGAGGGGCACCCAAGAGGGCACTTTATAATGTTTTATCTGCCATTGAGGCATGACCTTTTTTTTTTTTTTACAGCAATGGCCAGGGCACAAAAGTTCCCATTGTTATCAAACAAAAACAAACAAATGAGATGAAAACCCCAGTTAACAAATGTAAGTTTTATTTTTTTGTTACATAAGTGTACAGAACACATAGTACAGTACATTGCAAAGGCAGTAGTATTTACAAGGCGAGAGGCTACACAAACAGTTCTTGTAGAAGCTTTACAAATATGTAGCTATCTCTTTCATTCTACATGCAACTCAAATTGTAAGTCCATAAAAATACAATCTTCTGAGTCTGAGCAAAGCCCCCATTGCACTATGTACAATTTGTCAGTTAAAATAGTTTCTGTATTTGTTCATAAACATTACTATTACACTTTATAGTACATAGAATCTGCACGCTTGGCAGGTTTAAAGATGAAACAAAATATTTTTTTCTATATATCTAGTCTGATAAATGCACGTTTTTCTATTGCAAATAATATTAAATAATTTACCTAATGGATAAAAGCTGCACAGTTAAAAGGTACAGTAAGATGTCTTAAGTAACAGATGACCCACACAGCAGCATTTGGTGTAGGTTTGGGAGACGTTACAGTAGTTTTGCAGCATGTCAAAGTAGTTTAATGAAATATTTCTGTCAATCAGTATCCATAATTCCATCTCTGATGGTCGTCAGATTTACATCACACACTCGCCCCCACACACAACACAAGCACACACACACACACACACACACACACACACACACACACACACACACACACATACACAAAGACCCGCTACTTCGACCAAACAATGAAGCCTCCTTTTTTTGTATTAACAATGTTCATGTTTTCCAATGCTATGATATTCAAATACATTCTTTCAGGATACAGTAAAAGTATTCCACTTCAGTGTAGGATTGCACATTTTCCCTTGACAATTAAAACAACATAACTGAAGGTGAATCACATAGCTTTGGTATGTCATTTGTTAAATGTGAAAGTTGTTGATCTCAGTAGCAAGTGGTCGCTTTGTGACAAGTTATTAGTGCAATAAAAGCCTACGTTTCTTTGCAACAGCAAAGTCTCTCGTATTTCTAAAAAACAACAGTATTGCTGAACATCTGAAGATGTGGCTTTGTGACATTCTGATGTGCTCTGAGCAAAAAGAGGAAAGGGGGTTTGGTTATTCCCAGGAGAGAGCAGAGTTCTTGTTAACCACTGAGATGATAGCAGCAGCCCCAGACAGGATCAGAGGCTAGACATGGGACAAGGTGCTGGGTTGGAACGGGTGTCAAACGCTGCCAGACCTCCATCATAGTGTCGAGCCTGAAACCCTGGAGTCAGGGAGGAAAGCTGTGATGGCTCGGTAGCCTTGGGCTCGCCGGATCATGTCGCGAATCTCTCCGTTAAGTTCCATCAACTTGACAGAGATTTCTGTCAGGTCCTGTTTTGAGCCCACCAGAGCAAAAGTTCCTGTCTGACCCAAGGTTTGATGTCTGAAGTAGATGTTCAGTAAGGTCTGTACCTCATCCTCAGAGTGGCTGCCAAAGATGTCGTTAGGCCATAGTGTTCTGCAATGAAAAACATTTTGTTATTTGTCTGACTAGAGGGCATATTTTGACGGCATACACCTGTCACACTCAAATCAAAACTTTTTCTTTTCTCACCTGCATTCACGAATGTAGCGGATGGCCATCGAAAACTCATTGTTCTTCAGACACTCGAGGATGGCCTGCACAGCAGCCTCAGACGAGTTGAAGGTGGGCTCAGAGCAGGCGCTCTCACAGGCAGCGAGCTCATCATTCGTCACAGAGGCTGCTGCTACTCTCAGGTGGCTCCTCAGCTCATTTAGCTCTCTGGACATATTCTTTAGCTAAAGGTTGAGAGGGATTAATGTTATTAAACAGGGACGTGGGTTAGATGGCTTGTGTCATGGTTCCAAAAAGTGAGAACAAGCAAATGCAAAGTGTACGTACCCCGGGAATAGAGCTTATTGCATGGACCTGTTCAATCAGCTTACAGTAGGACTGAAAAAGCAGCAACAGCTGAAAGTGGAGTTTGTAGAGTCTTTGACAGAGTTCCAGTTGCTGAAAGAAAGAGAAAAGCAGTTGTTGGCAAAAGGCCTTTTCATATGGACTAGGTTTCTCTTCCTTAGGTATAAAGCTGTACTTCTATACTATACTTATCAGGTATAGTTAGTTCTGCATTTGGTGGATGATAGAATCACATATAACTACTGTAGAACTACTTGTAAATAAATGCCAGACCTGCTGCAGTTTTACAGAAGACTACAAGCTGAAAATGGGATTACATACAACAACAAAGTCTTTCCAACTTACAGCCAGAGATTCCATTTGCTACAAAGCAAGCATGTTACAGGACAGAAAAGAAGTAGGGAAAACAGAGAATCAAAAGAAGAACATGCAACTCCAACTCCACTTCACTGGGTGTAAAGTATTAGCACACGTTATTGGCATGCGAAGAGGAAGAAACGTGAGGGTCGGTGTATATGCAAATTAGAACTGAAAGGGCTGGTAGTCGCCATGATTTAAAGGTTCCCTGTGGAGTTTATAGCAGTGCTATAAGGTCATGAATAAGGCTGTACATGGGTCGGTGCAGAAGATGTTAATACTATACGCAGTCCTGATGATGGTATCACATTATTCTACTGATCTACAGGTGGCGGTAAGGGGCCAAAATATGCTACAGTACACCAAGAAAGACAGAGAAGAAGAAGACTACAAGCTGGTAAACATGGATGTTAACAATGTTGCAGTGAAAGGAAATGCATTAAACATGTTTGTTAAAGCACATTGCGTTCTGGTGAGTAACATTGAATGTAAGCATAACTTTAGTTTGTTGTCAAGAAAACTCCACAGGGCACCTTTAATCAAAAAGCCAAGTGAAAAAAGCAAAGCAAAGTAATAATTTCGCTTGTTAATTAGCTCAAATGCACTCACTTTGGTGGGAATCTTTTAGCTATTAGGTACAAAGGTTTAGCAGCAAAACTTTCTATTTGCTGTTTCCTTTCCTCAGCTGTGAAGTGAGCGTAATTGTTTATTGCTAGTTTAAATGCAACTTAAGAGAGTCTGCTCCCATGCCCAGCAGAGCTGAAAATGATCACAATGCACATTGGAATGAGATAATCAATGTGACGTGCGGCAACTCAAAATTGTCAGAAACTTGACATTTACATAGTGGGAGAAAATTAGAGGTAACACTCACAGAGCTACAGTATCACACAGTAATCGTAATGCAGAGAATACAGTATGAAAGGTCAGTTGAAGTGGAATCTTTAGTATTTTCAGTCATTTTTGTAATTCCATTCCTACAGAAACAACATCTTTTTTTTTTTAAATCATACAGTTTTATGTGCATGTTTGCACACTGGCAGAATGCATTAGCTAAAACCAATTTTTATTTATTTTTACAACAAAATTAATTTGATATGATAGCATGTTATAGCTAGTTTTCCAAAACATCTAAGGTTTTACCTTGTCCTCCTGCTCCGCTGGTTGGCATGTGATCACGGTGCCACCAGCACTCCTGGAAAAGGTGGCCTTACAGTTGCTCAACCACTGTGTGTAACAGAGATAACACAATCACAACATAAACAACTCTGACAACATACTGGTGACATTCAGACTTAAGATTCAGGCACAATATTGAATATCCTTACAGTGAGAGCTGCCTCCTTTCTGTTGTTGTAAGTATCAAGATACTCTTGAAGTTCCAACACGCTGAATTTCATTTTTTCCAGGAACCCATAAGACATAATCTGTGAATAAAATAGTTTTGTTACCAAATTTGTTAAATTTACACTAACATGACATAAAGACTATGTTAACATGCACAAAATAATAAATAACAATAATAAGAAATCTCAGGTTACTCACTGTGTCTGCATCAATAAACAGTGTTGGACACTCTGAGCATGATGTCAGCATCTGAGAAGACCTCAAAAGCTTTGATCCTAATCCTCTCAGGCCATCACCGAGGTAACTCACAGCGTCACAGGTCAAGGAACAAAATTTGGTCTGGATATTCTGCAAAGCAAGAAAGACAGGCTAGCTGTGACACTGTCAAAGCCACTCCATCATTTAAGGCACTTATATTCTGTCATTATATCTGTTTTTTTCTCTGAAGTTCTCCGTTGTCAGCTTTGGTCAGTGAAGTGAACAGCATCTGGTTAATAAGTCTGAAGATTTTCAAGCCCAAAGCATCTACAGGGTGCCCTCTATTTGTAATTAATCATCCCTCTTCTGAAAGGAAGCCTCTTTCTCTAAAGGTTATTCAGCCAGAGAACTAATCCTGTTACCCTTTCAGTTTAATTATTCAGTTAGACCAGGCACGCTCTTAATGGAATATAAGTGAATGCTGGCTACAAGGCCATACTGTAATACCTGAAAGAGCGCAGAAAACACATGAAAAGTGTAGACTGCACAGGAGCCATCTGAGTCAGACACCAGCTGGTTGATGTGACTTCGCCAAGCCTCCTCTGCATCATCGCACACTGCTGGTTGGAAAGCTGCGAGGATGGCAGAGAAGAAGGGTGACGGCGGCGGCGAAGATCGGGACTCCAACATGTCGTCTCTCTCCTCTTCAGCAAGACTGAGCGGACAAAGGGCCGTGTTATTAATGTCATTTTTATGTAACTTTATGTACTGAGAAAAGTTTTAAGTAGGTACCTAGGTAAGCGGCTGTCAAGGTCCAGTTCTTTGTAATCAATGTGAATCATGTCCATTGTCACGCTGTCACCACAGTGAAACTCAAGGGGCAGTTCAGTGATGGAGAGAGAGAGGTCGTCCTCATGGACGTTGCTGTATTCATCTTCTTGTGACACCTCATGCTAAAAGAACACAGGCAGGACACATGTTTTCTCAGCTATGGCAAAATTAGTTAGTTGTGAACAAATACTGAAACAGCATGCAGTAAAGATTATTATTAATGTGTTCCCTATGTTATACTTAATTATTAAACAGATAATTTTGGGGTAAAATATATACACTAACCTTGGCTTGGGACCCTATGGACACTCCTTGTGGTTTTTTCTTTTATTTGGTAAATAGTGTGCATGAATTGTGCCAATTAAATAGATTATATAACAATTTAATTCAGCCAGCACTGTGGCGCTGCACACTCATGTTTTGGGGCAGGCAATGTGTAAACCTTTCTTATCCTCCCACATGCCAAGAGTTTTTAGTTGTTGCTCAGAGCCACCCACACAGAAGCAATAGGTATACACATTGCCTTAAACAGACAGACACAGAAGGAAAGAGAATCTTTTTCTCTAATGCTGGCTACAACTCCCTAACATTCTCAGACAGACTTTGCCAAAATTTAAAAACGGCACAATCTAGCCCATAGCCCAAAGCGTTAGAGATTGCCTGCTTGCAGGTTTTAGTTCATTCCCCTTTAGCATGCATCGACTGATATATCAAGAAAAGACCTGCTCATGCTGTACTCCAAAAAGAGGAAATGTAGAAAAGAGCCACAAAACAATAATTGAAATAGACTGAACTCAAAGCACATAGAACATCCAAGACATTTTTACAAGAAAAGATGCAACAGAATAGCTGCCTATTTGGCAAAATTAGTGAAGAACTCTAGTATGGAATTGCGATAGGAATTAGTAGTTCCCAGAATTTCAGACACCCTGAAGCCCTTATTCACCCGCTGCTTCGAGTCCTCTGTCAGTGGGACCTCGAAACTAGGATTTTTGGTGTTCAGGGGAGTTGAATCAGCTGAAGTTGTATCAAAAAAGGCAGATGGAGAGTCCCTGCTACTCATCTCTGCTGTTGGAGAGAGATTGACCGTCTGTAAGAGAGAAAAAGACAGATTTGTTGAAATCTTACCTAAATAGCACGTGTCATTTTTAATAAGCATAAAGGTCTTTAAGAAACACTTGAAAAGCATGGCTCAAAACACTGGCGTTGAAAACTGACACTGCAAATTCCACAACATTCTTGAATTATCTGACAGCGCAGAGAGTGGTAGACGGTCTGACTAATCAGGAGGAGTGGCATGACAGCTGTGTGGACACATGAGCTCTCCATCTGCCACCACATTTTCCACAAACTTTAGTGAATACTGCAAGATGACCAATGGTCATAGAAGAACCGAAACATGATGCAAACAAGACAAAAGATGATGTAAATGTTTCTCGCTCTGCTAGCAGCCTCTGGTGGACACTGCAGTGTTCATTAAACCTGCAATGTGTTGTTGGACAAACAAACAGCATGTGGACCATTTTACCATTTCTAGAGCTTTTAAAATTTCCCCTTGTGGTTGACACTCGAGAAAAAGCTACATGATTATGATATCAAAGACATTATCCCATTGGTAGCATGAATTTGCTCAGCAAATTAAATTATGAGATGTTCTGTTTGCAAAGTTAACAATAACCTGAGGGTGGCACAAGAGGAAAGCTCATGAAAGGTCCAAGAAATAATTGATCCTCTGGATTCCCTCAGTAAATTTCATCTGCTAATTGGATTTTAATATGGGCTGTTAAGAATATGTTTGAAATTAATATCATTATACTCATAGAATAGAATTCAAATTAATGTCAAGTATTACAATCCTGCTTCCAGAAAAAAAGCATTGAACAGCTGTTTGTATGTGAATCACATCTACTGAAATTAAATTTAAGATGCTTATAATATATATATATATACATGTATAGATATATACATATATATGTGTGTATATATATATATATATATATATATATATATATATAATATAATATAATATAATATAATATAATATATATATAATTTAGCACTAATTTCAATGTTTTTAATACTTTTTAAGAGCTGCAGATACCCTGTGATAAGGATAATTTACCTGATGCTTTAACGGCTGGCTTTTTCCTTCATCATGACTTTAATTTATTGGCAGACAAACAAAGGTAAACTTACAAGCTGTGAGTGCGAGAGTATCTGGCTGGCGATGAGGGAATCTTCCTCAGACGACTCGTCTGAGTCTTCATGGGTGATCTTGCTGAGGCTGGGCATGCTGCTGGACAGCTGACTCTCCTCCAGAGGCTGCAGGTCGCTCCGGTCCAGACTGTCCATAGAGCGTCTACGCACACCCCAGTTGAAGTTGTCCATAGTCTCTCCCTGCAACAGAGAATGGCCTCGAGTTACCAAGTACCAAGAAGTAAAGCAATATCTCTTCTCCAAAACAAACACATGCACACACACACACACACCGTACACACACAGTCACACTACCATGCAGTGCAGGTACAGGGCGGGGCTCTGAGGGAGATCTCCCCTCATAGCTAAGAATGGGAGGAATCCGCAAACTATAACCAAATTGGCCAACATGATGGTGAAACTGGCAGAAAAAAATTGGTTTGAGAACACCCCAATATTGTTATACTACACTCCTAGTCTATATGTTTCTTGTTTAAGATGCAGTTAGTTACTGTTTAACTACACATAATCCTGCAGACATCAGCCAACTAATTAATTCCACCGAAGCTCCGCCTTAACAGATCAATCAAGACGGACTGTGGTAATTAGCTTAATGCCTACCACTGATAGAAAGCAAAGGCTTTGACTTTTACATTTCTGATCAAAAGCAAAGTCTTTATGTTAGAAATCTCTCCTCACATCCTGTCAGGCCATTCAATTTGTTGTTGTGTCATTAACTGATAAAACTGTCTGTGTTGCACTTTTGTTGACCACAGCACTTGGATAAGTTTTCAGTCTGTGTGTAACTTTAGCAGGCACAGAGAGAACAGCTGCCACTGTGTCCCAGGGTGCAAAGGCTCTAGCTGTAGATACACAGAGATAGTCATATAGTATATGTGTTATTTCTACAGCACCAACTGCTGAAAAAATGTCAAGATGTCATTGTGATTTTTTAAGCTTGAGTGCTAATATGAAACAGAGATATTCATATTCAAACAATGTAACACGAGTGATGTTGAATGTAAGAACAAGGAACAACTATGCGTAATTTGACAGAACTGACCAGAGCAAGTTTGGAGAATTTACTGTACACAGGGTAATTAGTTTGTGTATAACTCATTGTTTGGATTGAAAAAATAATTATTTCAATTGTGCAGTTGTGTATGAGAATCGCCAAAGCTGAATACAGTTTCTTATACTGTATCTCTAGATGTAAATAACATCCAATCTGCAATTATAATTACAAGTCTATGTATATTGAAGATACTTTTTAATTAAATCAGATTTGCAAACTTATTAAAAGGAAAAAAAACTCAAATATAAGTCAGCTGTGTGTAAACTGACACCTGTTTTCTTTCAATAACCAGTAGAAGTTATTAAACACTGTTATAATCACCTGAAGGTACAATTATACATCAGTTAAAACTAAGTAAGTGTCTTTGAATAAAATGCTCAACATACTGTGCTTCTAATGCTTAAAAGTGGAGTGGATTTACCTTTTACACGACATGAACATTGCAGAATCTGTTTTGTAAATTCAACATCATGCACACACATTTGCTACTCTTTGCCATGAGTTTCCTAAATTATCTGCACAAGCAAACACTCTTTAAAAGAACACAGCAAAGAAATATGTAACATGACTAAACTTACCTGTAGCTCCTAGATAGCACAGACAGAAAAAAAAAACAGAAAAAAGAAACCCCATTACACAGAGCAGGCAGACCTGACCCAGTACAGTATAAAAGTGCTCTTTGGCATCTTCATGCTAGTGTTAGTCATGTTTTTCTTACTGGTGTTGCTTTTGCTTTGCAAGTTTGACTATGTTATTGTCGATTACATGTATGAGGAGGTGAGAAGGAGGATAAATGCTTTTCTTTGCCACTGTTTTAAAGCTTTTCGGGTCCTTAGACTCACCTCTCCGTCTTCAAGCTCCACATCCAGGAAGTCAAAGTCTCTAAAGACTCTGAACTGCTGCTCTGAAGTGGTGTCATCCATGTTTTCTGGCTCCCGGGTCCCATCATCGGAGGACACCAGGCTAGGTTGGTGTTCCATGAGGTCCAGCTCCCCACAACTGGAGAAGATCACCTGCACAGAGAAACAAATAGACAAAAAATCAAAATCTAATGTCTATTTTTGAATGCAATTCATAGCATTGCCTAAATGAAGTTTATCTTACCGAAGGATTTTTCTTGAGCCCCACTTCTTGTCCACACAAAGACAACACATTCACCAGTTTCTCCCGAGTTCTTTTCTGCAGAGAAAAATTTTATATTTTGAACAAAACATACAGATCAGATTTTAGTGCCAGGTGTAAATAGGGTAATAATGTGATTTGTAGGCACCAAATGTAGCTTTTATCAAATCTGTTTCACGCTTTCACCCCTCACCCTTCATATTACGATCATAATTTTTAGAGGTGTTAACCTGTGAAGACTGTGGCCTCTTCCAGCTGACTGGCACCAGAACGTTGTTGGAAGTGGACCCAGAGGAGGTAGAGGAGGTGCTGCGGGTCACTGCTGTGGTCCTGCTCTTCACATCTTGGCCTGGAGACCGCTGCAGATCATCATAACGCCGACCAATCACTGGTGTCTAACAGCGCGGACATAAACAAACAGACACATGCAGACAGAAGCCTTGATGAGTCAGTGAACATTTGAAGAAGAGAAAGTCCCTCTCTGCTTAGTCAATCCATGAGTCAGGCTCCATAGCAGCTCCTGTTCCTTCTGGATTTCCATCGTTCCAAGATGACCATAAAGTGATTAATGTTTCAACACAACTAGCATTTATCTTTTAATAATGTCCACATATTTTATTTCCCTTGGCATCCAAAATGCATGAGGCATTTGAGAGAAAAAAACGACTTATCCTCTGCTTTATCCCTCAGTCTAAAAATATCTGTGTATTTTGAGAAATATCAGTGGTTTGTCCAGTGTGTCTCAAGTTTAAATACACATGCTGCTGGCTAGCCACTAAAACTCACTGATTCACATACAAAGGACGGCAGCAAAGTGCTGACATCATTTCCTGCCATTCATGAACTACACAAATAGCTCCCTGTTCAGTTCCCACACATCCACCAATCAGTCTGTATCTTTGACATCACTTTCCAGCTCTGCACTGCTTGGCTAATTGTGTTTACCTTTTGAGCTTTCAAGCTAATCTCAAGGGGTTTGGTCAAAAAGAAATATCAGCATTAAGGAAGGGGAAGAAATGTTTCCTTTCCAAAAAGCTTAACAAGATTCCACACAACCTCAACAAGCACCACACCCTGGAAAATACAGGAAAAAATACAGGGGAAAACACGCAGGCATTAAGCTCTACTCAAGATACAGGGCTTTTTAAACAAGGATATGGGAAAAAAGAAAGGTATAGAAAGAGTCTTACCTCAGATATGTCAAAGTGGAAATCCAGAGTTTTCCCAGGCAAGGCCTTAGAGGAGCGGTCCCATACACGGCTGATGTCCTCATAGGAGAGGTCACTTTGTGGGAGTGAAGGCTGCACCAAACTGGCTGATCGAGAAACCACCAACTTCAGGATATTCAACGCTTCCCCCCAATGGACAGTCTACGGTCAGCACAGACATAAACACATCAATTCACCCGAACATGCAGACAAAAACCAACACAACCACATGTTTACAAAGAAACAACCTCAAATGTATTTCTGTGTGTAATGTGGTTCTATTTTTGGAGACAAGAGTTCTGGCATTTGGCTTACAGTAGGAAGCTAAAGGAAAATGGATTCAGCATGAGAATAAGCAGAGGCATAGCTCGTGGCAGAAGGGCAGACTGTTTATAGTTTGGGTGTGTCTACAAATTTACTGACAGATTTTTTTTCCCTTTTTTCCCATGAACGCTTACAAAAGGAACAAGGAACACAAGACTTTAAGTCAGAACATGATGGCTAAAAGTTTCCAATGATCACATCTGATGTAGGTGATCTGAATGTTTTCATTTAGCACATACTATATCACAAGAAATCACAGAAATATCCTTAAAACAGAAACAGCCATTATCTAGAGATCAATATGCCCTATTTTAAAAGGCATAGGGTCACCACATAGTTTAGCTAATTACCTGCAGTAGGATACATATTTAGATGTTGATTTATTTTTAACTCACCTGGACAAATTTCTCAATTGTCTTGAGCACCTCCATGTTGAAGGGTTTGGCTTGAATTCCACTCAGGTCCATGTGACTCAGCAGGCTGTAGATGATTTGTAAAAGTGTCTGCTGCATACTGGGGAGACCCTTCTCCAACAGCTGTGTCAAGAGAATTAAACGCCTTTAATTTATTTTGCATCTTTTTTTTAAAGTTGTGTTATTAATAATTACTGTACAACCATTATACTGCTGCTCAGCAAATATACGATTACAGCTGCACAAACCTCTGCCATGTAAGTGACCAGGTTGAGGGTGATATCCGAGAAAGCTTCATGAAGATATCGACACACCACGTTCACCCAAGAGAAGCAGTCTCGTGTGTAGGCGTGTGTTTTATACAGGGTCATGACATGAGCAAGGTTGGAGAGCTTAGAGTTCTTCTCCTCAAGGCATACCTGCACACAAAGAGTACATTAGCTTCAAACATTGTATTATCTTGAGAGGGAAAATGAGGCAAGAAACGTCAATAGAGCCGAACCTGGGCTATCTTCTCAGCAACATCTTGACAGAACTGCGTGGGGCCATCAAAGTTCTGCACGAGGTGCGGGAGCAGGCAGAGAACATTCAAGGGAAAACCTAACAGATGAAATGGACAAATTCATTCAATATTTTACATGAAAAATAGAAATATTCACCTCGTTTTTGTGTGAATTCATTTGTAATATGTGTAACATTACATGGATACAAGTTTAGAGTACTTTTTGTCTTTAATGGTCAAATAGTAAATGGACTGCACTTATATATCGCTTTTATCCAAAGCGCTTTACACTACACACTACGCTCATTCACCCGTTCACACACACATTCTGGCCGAGGCTACCAGGGCACACTGGTGCCACCTGCCACCATTGGGAATTCATCCATACACCAATGAACGCAGCATCGGGAGCAATTTAGGGTTCAGTATCTTGCCCAAGGATACTTCGACATGTAGGCTGCCATGGTCAGGGATCGAACCAACCTTCCGATCAATTTGGTGACCGCTCTACCAACTGAGCCATAGCCGCCCCTGATTTTTATGTGCTTCACCATGAAATCTAATTCAATTGAACAATATTGGCACAAATTACCATCTTACAGACACCTTATCTCTAAGAATATCAACACTGAAATGATCTGTCTTTAAAACCCTGAATCAATCAAACCCACAGCGTACCTATGGCTTGCGATGTGTCCACCACAGGCACCCGTGACACAGGTGTGAGTTGGCAGAAGAGCTGGAGCGTGAGGTCAGTGGTGGACACGGAGGTGAAGCCCTTCAGCAGCAGCTGCTGGAGCCCAGTAAAGCTGCTCCACTGAAGCTGGCTCTGCAGTTTCTCCAGCTTGTCCCTGTTCTCCTGTTTGTCCAGTGACATGTGGCCCAGCAGCTTATTCAACAGTCTCAAAGACATCTGATACTCAAACTCAAAGTCTGACTCCATCAGAGACACTGCCACCCAGAAGATGGTGGCCAGCAGGTTGCTGGGGTGGTTGATGTTGGTTGGATCAGTGATGTTGTCTTTAGATGAGGACGGGCTGCGTGTCTTGGCTAACAAAACCTGTGGATCACAGGCTTGGATACGGTCCAGCGTAGCGCTGCGAGGTGGATCAGACCACCTGTCTGCCTCTCCAAACTTCTTGGGGACAGAAGAGCTCCTCTGATGTCGGCTCCTCTCTTCTCTTCTAAGGTTGAGCTGCCCCGTGCTCTTTCTGTTGGACAGCAGCTTGAGACTGGTGAGGAAATCTGGAGACGAGGCTCTGGAATTAAACAAATAAAATAAAAGTTATTGTATTGTATGTTACTGTATTAACAAAAAATACCTTATTTCAACATGAATATATATAGAGGAGACATAAACCTTGTCAAGATAGCCATGAGATCGTTGTTCTTGAGACATTCAGCCAAGTTATCCACCACAGATTCCAGTGTCAGTAACACCTCCATCACATAGCCCTGCAAGAGAGAATGGAAGCTGCAGTTCTGTGGATGATTTTATTACAAGAGAGCACTCAATTGCTGACAAAAATATATAAAATAGTAATGGAACTGGATTTGGAGAATTCCAGGTAATTCAAGGGTCTACTGATTAGACTTTTATGATGATCTAGGATTACTGCCATTAGTTGATTACTAGTTTAATGCTGTGTTCATGTGCTCATAAGAGGGTCAAACATCTGGGGCATCCAACTCAGTAAATTAATTTCAGTCTCTGCTTAAACAACAAGTCCTTCTATAAAGTGCTGATGGGCATTCAACAGTGATAAAAATGCAAAGAAGAAGCTCCTACGCGGACTATCCATAAACACTTGAACCTTTTAATGTCTAATGCTTTTGTTTCTACATTTACGTACATACATGCATCAAGTACACACACAGAGCACGAACCTGCACTTCTTCGCCATGTTCTCCAACAACTTCCACCAGCCGTGAGAGCAGGTCGGAGACAGCGTGAGCAGAAATGGGCTGTCGGAGGGCTCGAAACACCTGGAAGGAACGGCCGGCATAGTGACGAGATGAACTACACAAGGCCGTCTGCAGCGCCACGTCACTGAGCTGCTGCTCCAGGTGGAAGTCTAACAAGGACACAAAGAAGGATTGGCTTATGGAAGTGAGAATTACTGAGTGAGAGTGCTGAAGTTTAATTAAGGATATGCTGAAGGTTACCTGACTTGGACTCTCTGAACACAGATACCACATGTCTCAGAAAATTCGTAAGCTGCCCGGTGCTTTTTGAAATTTGGTTCTTTGTTGAAATGTCTTCATGGCACCACAGTGGTCCATATGCTCTATAAATAACAGTTAGAAAGTTACTAACAACATACAGGAGTTCAGATGTGACTGTGTTTGTTTAACTTATTAAATATTGTCTGAACAAAAGCTATTCTAAACAAATTAAATCATTTATCATGTTAAGAGTTTGCCAGATAAAAGTTTTAGCTGGAATTTATTCATGTGCACAATTAATCATAGTAAAAGCCAGCTGCACTTGTTTAATTCAAATATCAAATCTACTATTATTATAATATATTGCACTATGCATATAGCACCACTAGGTGGTAATCTACATCAAGAAATAAGAGAAATCAGAATGATATTTCTGCTGTATAAAATGCATTTATTGTGTAAAATATTTCCAGTCTTCCTTCATGACTGCACGTAAAACTACATGATTTGACTGAAATGACTTTAATAGCGTATTTAACATATTAAATCAGTACCTTGTGGTTAAAAATTCGATGAGCTTGTTAGTCTTCTCATCTATTTTATTAGAGGCCATTAGCTCTTCCACGTCATGTGAGATCTCTGGCAGGTTGTTGCTGCTGCCTCCCAGACTCAAACTGGACGATGTAGAAGAAGAACTCAAGCCAGAGTCTGGCACAGGAGACGCTTGACACTCCCGCAGGAAGTCGAAAGATCCGCCTGAAAACAACAGAGAAACAGGTTTGTTATATGAAACAGGTTAGAGTGGTTAATTTAGATAGTTCATTTCATTTCCATAATCACAACTTGCAGGAGTTAGTATAAGAGGATGTGTAGGGAGTGGCATGACTTGTTTTAACATGTCTGGTATTTGAATCCAATTAGCCTTGTCTTCTGACAATATTTATTTACCGGGGTAGAGCTGTAAAGTTGAACTACTAAGTTGCACACTTAACCTCCATGTTTTTAACTTACAAACTCATTATTCCTGCAAGATATTACAAAAATTATATAAATATATTAAACACGGGGTGAAAGAAGAAGAAAGACTGAAGAAAATTGATGTTTTTTGGGCTTCAGTGGTAGTGTTGTCATTGTGTGGGTTTTTCTGTAGGAGAAAAAAAACACTATTTTTAGCATACAAGTTGTATTCAAATCTCCAAATGGACAAAGAATACTCTTGACTTCTCAAAATGTCTAGACGTTTGCTAAGCAAACAATCGACATGGGAGGGTGGGAGTCAAACCAGCCTATCCAAGCCCGAGCAGATGGCCCCAATTTGGGCAAGAGGATAAAAATAGCATAATGGAATGCTTTAATCAAGACCTTTGATGTCCTCTGTGCTCAATATTGCTTTTGGCACAGTGTCCAAATATTTTCTCCACCGATAAGAAACTTATCTCTCCACGGAAAGGAATGTTAGCTATCCCCTCCTGTTGTTCAAGTTTATATTAGCCAGAGACAAGAGCAATGTGTCAAGCCAAACTGGACAAAACAAGCTCAACTGGACTCAGGTCTACTCCAAACTTTTTGTAAAATGTGAACATATTTGTAGTTAAGAAAACTGAAGCGGGACTATTACTAAAATCCTACATTTTTACCTGAAACTGAAGGTAAATACTCCGGCTGAAGACTTGGTTTGCAGGTGAGGGTCTTGGTGCCGTTGATCTCACGTGTCTGCAGTAAAACGGAGGCGATGGCCTGGAAGTTGTTGTTACAGGACAATGTGATGAGCAGGTGGAGCAGGAGACGTTTGCTGTGCTCAAACACCTCTGGACGATAGTGATCCATACCTGAAGAAAGATCAGAACAGACCAGTCAGCCTATTTCAGCACACTGTGAACTCTAAGACAAGTGTTGTTTGTTATAGCAAGGGCTAGAGTTTCTTTTCAAGTTACCCAGTTTCACAGACTCGATCTCAGGGACTGTTGAAAAACTAAACTGTTTGGTTTTGGCAGTTTGAAACTGAATAAAATATTTCCACCAGAGGGGAAGCTTTAACTGAACTCTCTGTACTTGAAACACAATGGTGATGTATCATTTTGGACTCAAAGTATTTATTTCAACATGTGCACTCAAACATTGAAATGCGATGTCAGAGATTTGCACTGTATAACATCAAATATGTAAAAATAATGTAATTTAACAAATGGGTTTTACTGATGACTGACTGATAATGTGATCTCACCCAAAAACAAAGCATGTAGCAGCAAAGGCAGGTGCATGGCCCAGTCCTCTCTCACACTGTGGTCCACCACCATCTCTGTCATGAAGATGACCGCTATATTACACCTATGACAAAGAAAAGTACAGAAATTGTAAAGCCTCTCAGTCAAATGAAACACTCCAAACAAATTGAATCCACAAAAACATGACCTTGAAGTTCACAGCATCATAAAAGCAGAGTGGTGCTGCCTCTATGTGCAGGCATTTAAAATGGTTATTAAAGGTCTAGGAGCAGTCTGACTCAAAGTAAACGACACTAGCTGTTCTATTATTTATTTTATTATTGCAGAGTAAAGCAGAAGTTTTGTCTGTATATTTTACACAAACCTGTGCAGTGGTCCTCTGGGAGTGATGGTCTCTGGCAAAAAGTCCACCAGTGGAGCCCAACATCCTCCATTCAGAGGCATTGGTAGAGAATGGGGCTGATTGGTTTCAATGACAACCATCAGCCAATCAGCATAGGGCGGCAGAGGTTCACCTAAATGATTAAAACAAAATTATGCTGCTGACATTTATACCACATACACAGATATTACAATTTCAGCATGTAGGCAAATGACACACTGGAGATGCATTTAAATTAGAGCCAGATCAATATATCAGGCGGCTCAAATTATCAGATGATAATGGCCTATCACAGACATACATTAGTATCTGTATATAGTTGTCTGATAAACGCCAATTTGAAAACTTTTTTACAGGACATATAATGCAAAAAGCAATGCTTGGGTGACCTAAAAATGGTGCCATGAAAGCTATTTTATTTCTTCTTTATTTAAATGGTCAGTAATTGACTGATACTGAACAAAAAGTACTAATATTTATTTAGCTGTTCATGTCATTTTTATTCTTTATTGTCTCAATTTTCATTTCTAGAGTTGGGTGATAGTGTAACACATTATATATATAATGTATGTATATATAAAACACATTTTAATAAAGTTATTTGTTGCAGCCTTCTGACCTTTGCATTGTTTTATTGGTGCATAATTGGTCTCCAATCCACATAGAAAAGGTCTATTTTAATTTCAGCTCAACAATGCACTATATCGGCAGTTATTTTGGTAGTCTGTAAATTTTTCCTTGTATTGTTCTCAGAAATCCCTTATTGGTCTGTCTCTAATTTAAGTAATATACAACTACACTACATAACATAATAGAAAAGACTTTAACTGAGAAGCTTTATTATCAAAGGGTGTTTTTCGTTGTCTAATTACTCACATTAGTCTGCAGACCAAGAGAGTATAACAAAACTGTTCTTGGGTCACTGGCAGCAGTGCCAGGGCCCTGGGCTTGCCTACTTCTATTTCAGTTCCAGTTCTCACAGAAGCCTTTTAAGAACCCCAGGCTACTCTGCGCAGCTCATGCATTATCAATGACACCATGCAGGCCACCATCTTAACCTCCAAACCAGCCTGAGTATTCCACACTCACCAGACCATGACAACCACATTTTTTTCAAAGGGTGTCTGGTACAGAAATACACTCACTCTTATCTTCATCGTAAGATCCTCCTGAGCTGTTGCTGTAGCGTGATTCCAGGCGATTGTGGGCTCTCATTATGTGGCTAAGCCTGAGGTCAGAAAAAAGAAATCATCATGATGGGGCTTGGTGGGACTATAATTAATCTAATGATACGCTTCATGATTTTGTTTCTACCTCTCCTCATTCTCCTTTACAGTCTTGGTATCATCTGTGTCAGGGAAGCTCTCCTGGCCTGCAACAACAGTGTTGCTACTTGATGTGGTGCCTAGAAAAAAAGGAGCAAGTTTTACTGTATGTTCAATGAAAATCAACCAAGCATGATCTTTAAAACCAACACTGCTTCACCTACTGGGATCATTCCAGAACAAACACAGTTTTTATGGTTGGCCACTAAGTGGTTCCACTGGAGCTGTTGGGATTTCCTGGTTGGTTTCCCCATTCAAAAAAATTAAACTGGAGCACATTCTGCTCAGATGTACCTGAAGCTGCTGTGGAGATCTTGCTTGTAGCAGTGAACCGATAGAAAGGAGGGCTGTCACAGTGCTGCACCACAGGGTTGACTGGATCAGTTTGTTGTAACTCAAATATCAACTCCTCCATGGTTTGCATGGTGTTGTTCCGGCACAGATAGATCACTACCTTCTTGATCTAAACAAATATATCACAGAACATCTGTGAGAAACTGGAAAGAACTATAATAAAAGTAGCTATATGACATTCTCCGGTTGGCCTAAATGATATATCTTACATATGGCAGGAGGGTGGTGTCACTGCTGACACCACATAAGCTGATGAGAAACTGCAGTGTGGTTCGAAGATTGTTGCTCCACTTCTCATTGCTGACTAAAGCGTTCCAGGCGTTTTCCATCTCTGATCCAGGTAGGTCATCTCCATACTGACCAGAGGGGTTAAAAAAGTACAAAGCGTTATGTTAGCTGCATTGACTGATTGCCCATTTCATTACATTTCCCCAACCAGACTTTACCTTAGCGGTCATGAACATGAGGTTGTTGAGAACCATAGATGTGGCCTGTAAGGAGCCCCAGCCACTGCCCTTCAGTTGGTGGGATGAACCTGTGCTGGTTGTCCGGATCGAAGCCTCATAATCTGAAGTGCACGGTGTGAAGACCGGGAGCAGCAGGCCGCTATCCACCAGCTCGATGTTCCCGAGCCAGGGCAGGAGGTAGGTTAACATGATCTGCCTCCCATTGGGATGAGTGGTGGGAAACCTCTGGCTAACCTCTGGAACATAAATAAATAATAAACATTGTGTTTCGGTTATATGCCTATTCAAATTTGGAAAGTTTAGAGTGTAAAAGGGCTTAAAACCTTGCATTCGCATGCTCAGTTATGTCTCATAAGCTGTTTCAGCAATTTATTGGTTGATACAATCTGTTAACGATCTGGGGCTACATTCAAGCATTTTTGACCACTCAAGAATTGATACAAATGGTCAGAAATGTCTCTAAAATACCACATTAAGGCATCAAGACCTTAAAGGACGCCAGAGAAAAATCTATGCTGTGATTAAATATAACATTTTTTAGATATTCCTGCAAGAATTGCATTTATCGTTCGATTTATGTATACCAGATGTATGCAAAATGTTTGTTAAAATGTTCAATAAAGTAAAAAAAAAAAAAAAAAGAATTGCATTTATCTGCATTGGGACTGCAACAGGAAACTACATAAAAACTTTCCAGTAAGACCCAGTTTATGCAATTCCAGGACGGTTTTGGGACCCCAGTATGCAGAAATGTGCAAATTAAATCAGTGAAAATAACACATTGGTATAGAATAAGAAGAACAAGATGTTTTTTGTCCCAACTAAAGACATGAAATGGTTGCTACCAATGGATTCCTTAGGTCTCAATTTTGATCTCAGGATCTCTGGATCTCAGAGGGTTAATCGATTTAAGCTCTCAGTGTTCCTGTGTTTAGTGGGAGTGTCTGTAGATACAGTATGTGTGTGTGTGGTGGAAGAGGAAGACTTCCCTGAAAGATAGGCGAGGCGTATTTCGTGGGAAACCATAAGATGATGACAAGTCTGTGAGAGTATTACAGCAGGCGAAAATACCATGACTAACCCTACTGTGGCCACATGCACAGCACACATATCACACAAACAGCTACCTGAGAAAAGAGGAAGTGTAAGTTCAGGGTACATCCTGGCCAACTGACTGGAGAGCTGAGGCAGCGAGACACTGTACAGAGGTGGCAGTGGACCGTGGGTGCCATAGAGGATACTGTTAGGCTTCTGCTCTGCAATCTTCTTTGAGTACACAAACAGCTTAGCTTCAAGAATCTGTTCAAGAAAGAGAAGAAATGTGTCAGTTATGCATTAAAAAAAACTACAAAGAACAAACTGTGGTTGGATTTCTCACCTGCATTAGCTGCATTGAAATCTCATAGATTTCTCTGTTGGTGTCTGATGCCTTGAAGAGGACCAGATTCAGCAGTGTTACGATATCACTTGGGTAGTTTCTGCTAGTTAGGAAAGAAAAGAAAAAATAACTTAATGTTTCAGGAGTAACAAGTGTTCCACATAATGTTTGGGTTAATGTTTTTAAGATAGAGCAGTAGGGAAGGCCAACTTTAGAAGAATAGTGAGCCCTATAAGAGGATTAGCTGAAGTGATGCTTTGAATTCTAAGCCAATTTCCTACTGGTTTCCCCACTTGGACGAGAAACATGGATGATCATACCTGTTAAATTTAGTATGGGCCCTTGTGTTTGTGCACAGGCTGCAGACCTTAACTAGTTGAACAGATGATCGTATTATTTGTACCTGCTGCCACAGACTGTAGCGATGGCTTTGAAGCAGCCTGAGGCAAGCTGGTAGGAGCCTGTGTAGCAGCGATCCACAGCCCAGTTGAAAAGGTTGACCTGGTCGGCATTGAGCTCCAGGAGCAGGATGACGACTTCACAGCCAAGCTGGTGGACCTGAGCCAGGCATAGACATCAACACAGACTGCTGATTTTCACATCTTGTTTTAAGATCCCCCGTATTCCTGATTTAACATTACAGAAAATATCTGAGGCTATGTGTGCTTTCTTTAAAAGATCTGGGGATTCAGTATAAAACCATACCAGTAGCTTTACTTCTATCACACAAAAAGAGAAAAGATAAATTACATTTGCTTGGCTACCTGCCCAGTTACTGCTTCTCCTCAAGCCATGTACTGCTAACATGAAGGCTCAAAGTCAATGTTTGACAAGGAAGAATGTGTAAAATCAACATGAAGGTGCTTTATCTTGTATCACAGTAAACTGAAATAAAGACAATATCAGACAAATTTATTTTAATACAAAACTCTCCTTCACTACTTGCCAGCACTACTGCAAGATAATGGCGGGCACTTGGCAATGTCTAGTGTTGGGCTTTTATTCAAAGCAGGCTTCAGCGAGCTATCAGAGGGGCTTTCTAGGTCAGCTCTTTGTTTAAATCCAATGCAGTGGTAAAGTATTGGCTACATACCCGCTGATCCTGGCAGGCCAGTATATTATCCAGCCACTTATAGAGGTATCCGTCTGGAGAGAGGCCAACGTTATCAAACACAGGCCCGCAGCACAGCACAGCAGACATGGCCTGGAAGAACAAACAGCCAACGATTGCAACAGGCAACACTACACATAGCTCAGGATGGTAGCGGGAAGTACGTGTTCCCAAAAGTCTTATTATGTGAAACTGCAGAGCTCATGTTTACAAGCCAACAAAGTCTGTTGTTTCTTAAGGCCCAAAGATAGAAGTGGGATGACAAATGTCAAAATCTAATGTTGGCAAACCTAGGGTTTTCACTCACATGCTGCAGTTCAGGAGATTGTACTGGACTTACATTTGTATTTGTATTGTGTGTGGAAAAGAGTCCATATCAAAAAACAGAGTAACATTTAAAGAAATATCTTGGCTAACCACTTAATGATACAGGGGCCTGTTTCACTAAAGTGATTTCCTTGCCAACAGATTGCAAAAGGTGGCAACTTCTCGTTTCATAAAAGACGCAAAACATTTTTTTCTGCTTCATTCTACAAAAGACAGATTTATCCTACACTTGCTCTTTAATGTATACTTTATTATTGGATAAAGACAGACCAATCTACTGCCGGGCTGCATGGGGGTGAATTTCAATTCTGATTTGAAAATATGTCTATATAAGTTGAATTGAGAAATTTCAGTTATCAAAATCAGGATTGTCCAAATTGAATCGAGACAATATATTCAAATTCACGCTACTCAAATCTTCCATTTGGAGAATTGTGACACCCCTAATGTTAATATATGTACAGAAGGCAATAGATTGCATTATGTATGTTTACCTTGAGGGCACAATACTGATATCTTGTGATCTGGTGATTCCTGTCACTGTAGCGGTCCAGAGGGGTGAACATGATGCTGAAAGGACCGGCCCACTGACTGAAGAGGATGAAGAGGTGATGCCGCAGGCTCTGCTGTGGAAACAGGAAGCGCCTGTGGTGCACTGGGGAAGGAGACAAGAAAGCCTGTTATAGGTCTGCTCATTGAGAGAGCGAGGAGTCAGCAAAATTATTCAAGTATCTTAAACTCTTAACTAACTAAAGTGCATTTTCCGATATGATAATAGGGTGTTTATGTCCCTTGACAGACCATTAGACATTCACTGGGGACTCATGAATGCTTGACAACGCATGACTCATCACCTGTTTTGCCTCCTTGCTCCTTAAGCTGCACTATTTTTGGATCTACTCCCCCTGGGCTACGTCCAAATCAAGATCAATGTCAGGAGTCTTGTGCTCCATGTGCTGCGCTAACTGCAGCTGAATGGGAGCATATTATACACTGCACAATCCACACATATATGACAAGGACAGATGGATTGTATTAGGCATCCATAAAAGAGAAATATAACCAGTAATTTCTCAACCTGACCTGCAGAGCAGTGTCTCAGAAATACCTGGTACACATTGGATGAGGTTGGCCACCATGGCGCTGAAGTGAGCTCGGATGTCTTTGAGGATCTCTGCATCTTTGTCATTCTCAGCTTCCAGGAGCATTCGGGTTAAATCCACATACTCCAGGAACAGAGCGCCCAGGGCAAGCGTGTCACGTTCCAGAGCTCCGTTTGTACTTGAGGAAATATAGGGAGATGCCAAATGAAAATGAGTAATATCTCAAATGCTCTTTCAAAATCTGTCAACATGCAACAGCAATCAAATTATCAGGAGTTATGCAGCACAAATGTTATATCTTAATGACCTTGACTACTTGTGCTGCCTCTTTGTGTACAGTGAGTGTGATATTGTGCAGTGTGGGGCTGTAATGTATCAACTAATGTCACGCTTACCTGTCACTGATGACACCTGCATCAGCCAGCAGCTCAAAGATCCGCAGCAGCTGCAGTCTCAGCAGGTCTCGTCGTTCACGCCGCTTCTTGTTCTGCAAAAAATCGTTAAGAAAAATCCTTAATGACAAAAATCCTGGTAGTAATACAATCATCTATTTATAGTGAATGACAGTTTATGACACAGATCAGCTCCCTGGTAATGTTACAGCCAACTATGTAGCTCATTTACAAATTAAATTGAACAGTTTGAATTTCGTTTATGCTGTGGTGTTAATACAATCAACCGACCTCAGGTCTTCTTTCTAATGCTTCTTTCATCAGGGGATGTAGCTCCTCCACAAGTTCCCTGTGTGCAGGCAGTGAAAATATAAAAAAGTAAAGAAAAATTCTTCATTAAACAAACACCATGAAACACTCAGTTATATGGAGAAATTAAACTTCAGGAAGTCTACTGATGTTTTTTTTTTTTTAAGGAAAAGAGATTTTGGCTTTAAAAAATCAGATTTTTAGGAAACAATGTAGGTGAAGCTGTAAATGGAAACAGGGCATCACTCAGCTGTAATCCCCTTTTATCTCCACTTTAAATCCAAACAAATACAGGTCAACGTGCACTTTAACTACAGAGAAAACAATGGATTGTGCTCTAACATGAATTTGCCTGGTGCGTCCCCATTAAAAGAGACCAAAATAATACTACAGCTACAATCAGCATAAAAAATAATATAATGCTGTGCTGCTTTCTGTCTTTCAAACAAACAAGTCAGTCAAAAATTATGCAATCCAATAATTTCTAAGAGGACATTAGAATTGAAATGGTTAAGGCAAAGAGGAGGCAGGAGAAGAGGACATGTCATATACAGATCTCTGATGTACCTAAATACAAGGGAATTGGTGCGACCAAAGCCCAGAACTAATGACTCTGTCAACTCGATGCTCTCTGCCCTCATCAGTGGCACCAACTGCTTCAGAAGCCAAGCCACAGATGGGCTCCCGATAACCTGAAAGATCAAACATCGACAGTTCAGTCAGACAAAAAAATCTTTCACGCTGCTTGAACACCACTAATTAAACAGGGCTGCATTGAGGTGAGTGTCTGTGCAGTTAAGAATATATCAGCGTCCTGTTCCATTCATGCAAGATAGCTGCTGTGTAATTCGATGCTTGGAGTTTGAATGTCAACAAGCTCCGTATGAACACCTGATCCTGGAGAGACAAAGCACTGGGGGAATTAATAAGACCAGAGAAAAAGGAGGCAGCTACCTTGTTATCGTAGCTGACACCGCTGTCGGGTGTGGCGGCGGTGATCTCAGGTGTCGAGGCTCTCAGATGGCCGGGGCTCATGATACTGGGCTTGGCCACCCCAAAGCAAAGGATCAGGTAGTTTCTCCACAAGGTAACGTAATTGTCCCCACTGCCAGACGTGCTGGTCTTCTTAGCATACACTGGGTTACTGGTGAATCACACGAAACAAAAATAGTTATTTTCATCTGAGCTGTTTTTAACATGGGATGTCGAGGAGGAGTTTATTATAAACAGTTTATATATACAATGGGGAAGTGGTATCATGTGGCTGGACTTAAAAAAGAAACGCCAAGTAGGGATGTTCAGGAAATAATGATTCAGACATATGCTACCTCACGACCGTTGCGCTCGTCCAATGAACGGCGCCTAGCTCTGCCCCCCGTTGGTCCAAGGCAATCCAGACTCTTTGCATTTCTTGTTCCCCGCTGTTGGAACACACTACCAGCTCCAACCAGAGCAGGGGCGTCCCTCTCTACCTTTAAAAACCTCCTGAAGACCCAGCTCTTCAGAGAGTATCTTCTCTCCTAGCACCTTAAAGAATTGTCACTAGCACTAATTGATGCACTAATAGCTCTTATTACACTATACCTTGACTTTTATTATTCCTGTAAGTCGCTTTGGATAAAAGTGTCTGCTAAATGACTAAGTGTAAATGTAAATAGAAGTGCTGCTTGTGTGAGGACACTTACTTTGGGTCTACCATGGGCATGAGCATCTGCATTCGAGTGAAGGCGTAGGGCCAGGCATAGCTGAGAGCTGTGGGGCAGTGCTTGGGAAGGTTGTCCTGTCGGAGGAGGCTGTATACACATAGCACCCAGGGGTCCTTCACAGACTGTGCAAAGATCCACACGTGTGAGGGGCTCCTAATGTCATAATGACTGTTTACAAGCAGCGCGTTCCACTCCACGAGCCACTGGAGGTCCACGTGGTGGCCAGCTGACAGGGCGGCCTGCAAACAAGCAAGTGACACGGCAGGGTCAAAGGTCATGACTGAATTAGACATCCAAATAGCAACATTTTTCCATCCCATCTTCATGTTTAAGAATAATTATTTACATGTGAATAAAGCGGTTATTAAGGTAATCCTACATCAGATGATTACACAGTATAACACAATCTCAATGCATATAGGGACATTTACTGCAATATTAATTTCTCAATAAATCTGGTTTCTTTGCATCATGTTGACAGCTTGATGATTACATAAGTGAGAGTCAAAAGGTCAACAGCTGCTCAGTTCCAGCTGTTCATTCAGTTTTTACATGCGAGATTACTAAACCGAGCTTCTGTCAACGTAGCAAGCATTTGCTGTCCTGTGAAGCAGATTACACATGTGACTAGATATTTAAATGACACCTGATCCTTTCATGAAAGTAGCTTGAATTTAAAGACACTGTCTACAATGGTGCATAAATGTAATCTTATTTTTCAACATTATAACACCATAGAACAACATACAATTGTAAGTATAGTACTTCTTAACTCCCATTACTCTATACTTGTCAGCACCAAGTACTTCTTGGCTTATAAATGTCTGGTACAAAACAAGTCATGTCAAGTTATGACAAATTAATACATGGTGAAAAAATCCCAGAAAAAGTAAAACACAGATGAACTGTAGATGCATCTTGATTGAGACCAACAACTTACTGTGTCAGAGACTGCAACATTGACAAAACTTTCCAGTATTACTGGGCTGAGCTGGTCCATGATCTCTATCATTGGTTTATCATCATCCTGCAGTTGACAAAGCATAAAATCAGTCTGTAAACTCAAACATCAAACTTTCCTGTACTTTACTTTCCACTTTAACCTTGTCTCATTTTACCTCAGACTGTCCGATGGTAATAAAGAGACTTCGTATCTCTTTCAGTATGGCGATGGCGAGTCTGCGGGTGCTCAGCTGACAGGAGCAGAGCAGTACGAGTGCCAGTCCCTCCACAGCGTGCAGCACAGTGGAGTGAGGACCTCGCTCCGCAGGAATCTTTAGACCTGAGCTGGACTGCAGCAGCTGTGAAATAAACATAAAAATAAAACAAAAGCTGATTTCATGGTTGAATGATTAACCCTCTGGAGTCCATCTATTTATTGAAAATACACATGTTTTATTTACAGTAATAACTTTATTTATATATCATATGTAGACAAGCTGAGGAAGCCAGTTAAAGTGCAATCATAGGAGCTTTCACATTGTGCCATTTATGTTTCTAGACTATTTTTAAATTGTGAATTTTCTTTCTACAATGAAAACTATTACTATTTTTAATTTACATGTAAATAGACTGTTTTGTAGTTTTATTATTTATTATTTTTCTGCTGTATTTTGTGTGTATAAATGGTAAAAAAATAAAAATAAAAATGTACATTTCCATAGACACCTGTGTCTTTTGTATGTATTTTCGGTTCCTGGCAGCTTTATACTTTGTTAATTAAAATAAAATGAAAAATCTGACTTATAGCCAAGTTTGTGTCGAGAAAAAGGAGCCATGCATGTGATGTAAGGACAGACTGAAAGATGCTAAACAGATACAGAATGCATAGGAAGTTGACAAATTTGAACCAAAATCTTCTGGACTTCAGAGGTTTATTTAAAAGGAATTTGAAGTGTTATAGTAGGAAAAACAAATTGTCATGAGTCTTTCCCACTTGTTAAAACTAAATGTGTCATAATTGACACAAAGGCGTGTACCTCAGCAGTGTGTACTTTAGCAGTGTCATGACTCTTCCCTGGGGCAGCCAGGGTTAGTTTCCACTGTGTGAGCAGTTGCAGCAGTAATTTGAGGGATGTGTCCAACAGTCCCTGGTGAGTGTCTTGGACCTCACGTAACAGGAAGTTAGTGAATCCAAACAGAACGTCGTCACGCCAGTCAGAGAAATCAACCAGCAGGCTTTGCAAGGAATTCTGGGCTATGAGTCGCAGCTCATCATCCATGTGGATCGTCAGTCTGACAAACAAGACAAAAGTAAAACAAAAATGAAAAGTTTTTTTATTGAAATTAAATCCAGTCCCTTATTTATGACCAATGAGAAGCTTTCATTTTCGATCAGTTTAGCCTATAATATGAACATATTCATGAGAATATGAAGGGTTTCTTAGTAAAAGCTGATATCTAAATGTTTTTGTACAAGCTAGAAAGTATAAGTTGAACTGTTATATGTTTTTTTGATGAGATATCTTTCTCTATCTTTTTCATTTTTATAAATCAAGATTTTTTTATTGTGAGCTCAAAGAAATATCAGTTAAGCTGGTGTTTTCCTTTTCTATTCAAGGCCTTAATCTGTTTTTGAACTCCTCCAGGTTGGAGACAAAAACTTGGGTAGCAGGAAATACCGGTTCTTACCCTGCATGGTGCAAGTTTGTTTTTCCTAACAAACAATAACAACACTTGATTAGATCTCCAGTTAATTATCCTGTCAGACAGTCACAGCGTGTGTGTTGTCTGTCTTTTAAAGGGACTTTCCCTGAGAGAGGAGCCTCACCGAGAGAGCAGGTCTATGAGCTCTGGCTTGGACATCCCATCAGGCAGGATGCGAGGAATGGCAGCGACACAAGTCCTGAACAAGTCGATCTTGGGTTTCCTTTCACCTCTGAAAAGATTAGATTTTACATTCAACTCAAGCACTGTGACAAACAACAAGATTGTCACGCAGGGTTAATTCAGGTACGGATGAGTTAATGATAGGGTTTGAACCACATTTGGCCGCTAAGATGAGCAATTTGTGCTCTTACGTGATCATGTCCTCAGGCTCTTTGTTTAACATCTGAGCGTTAGTCATCATCATGCAGCGTCCCACCTCTTTGTCCAAGTGTCTGAGGATGTTGTCAATAGCCTTCCGTACATGAAAATAATACTGTGACATCCCTGGAGAAGAAGGAAAAACTCTCAATATCACTGTTTCTCTGCAAATGCCCATTTACATCACAAATTTGGTGCTAGAGCTGTGAGTGTTATTTCAGTCTGCAAAAGCATGACATTTTCATTTTTTGCATTCCTGAGCATGGTCTGTTTCACTCACCAATGACTTTGGCCTCCTCATCTGTCAGCGTTTTGCTCAGGTATGTCTTCTTCACTCTGAGTGTATTCCCAGAGGGTAAAGTGCAACCGGTGTTAGGCATGGGAGGCTCGCCATCCTTCTGCTGCAGTTTATCGGCTATGACCAGAAATGCTCTCAGACCAATATTCATTCTCTGGAAGGAAAAGAGACTTAAAGTTCAGCTGTTTGTTCATTAATTTCCAATATTGCATCATAGTCATGCAGGGAAACAAACAACAACTAACAATGCAGAAAAAAAAATATTGTTGTTATTATTATTATTATTATTATTATTGTATAAGCAGCTACTAATGTTATAGGAAGTTACCAAGCAACAGTATGTTATTATAGCTATATTTAAAGAAATGCTTGTAAATTGTAAGTCCAGTAAACAAACAGTAGTGTCAAACCAACATAACTACTTTTAGCCATAACAAGTTATTTAACACAATCTACTTTATAAGAGACACACATCTGTAAGTAGCAGAAGTTGTCTATGAATCTGTGAATTAATGTAGGCAGCCCAGGACACTTTCAGAAGGGAGCAGTTAGCTAGCATTATTACTTCAAGATATTTAAAGATACATTAGGTTCTTTACATTTTTCTATGAACACAATTTATAAGCAAGTGTTGAATGTGTACCTCTGGATTAAGACTAAAGGCTTTTGCAGGTTTCCCAACACACAGAAGGTCAAAGATAATCTCTTTCATGGCAAAATCAAGCCTTTCCTGTAATAAAATAAGAAGAGAAAATGTGGTTAATATAACGTCATCAATGTCAAGAGACAGTGTCTTACGAGTTTATTTAAGAGATACCAAATATTGGTTTGAAATGAGAGTTGATTTCACTTTTGTATGCAGTATAGTACATTATTATTTTTACCTGTGCAATAAACTGGATGATTTTGACGAAGATATTGAGAGGCATGTCTCTTGGTACCACACTGCGGGATCCTTTTGGGAAAAGTGTTGTTATAATGGTGTTCAGGCGACTGTGGACAGAGAAAAGAACACATTACGAGGGTATGTTAAACAAGCATTTCAAACTTTTGAAAAGCTTGTGTAAAATTACATAGAAAACTGTATAAAACCAATTTAAACAATATTGCATTGCTTTAGAGGAGGTTTATTTTTAGGACACATTTATTTTGGGTCTAATTACCACGTTTAAGAAGTCTGGCTTGACCCGTTTGGGATTCCTCAGGTGGGCTCAGGCTCATAATAACATTTAGAAACTGCTGATAAACCTATGGGCCACAGGCACTGACTATCTGCTGTCAGGCAGACCCCAGTATAAATATATAATTTAAAAAAACAGAACATTCCTCATTCTGCAGACACCAATAAAATCAGTAACAAGGAAAGAGAGTTTGCAGTAAAAAATGCTACTTGAATTAACTTTTTTTGTTCTTCCCCTGCACATTCAGACGTTTAAAAAAAAAAAAAAAAATTTGAATAAACAAGCATGTTTCAGCCAATGACATTCTTAACTGTTATTAACTGAAATAAAAAAAAAAAACAATAAAAAGACAAAAAAAAAAAATAATACATGAGAAGTTCTCATTCATGCCCACTGGATAAATGTTAAATTGGAGGTGACATATATCAAATCTGAGGTAAAAAAAAAATGTAAACAGAACCTAGTGGTCAGCTAATGCTGATATTTAGAGAGAAGGGCGGCCAATGGCTGATACATAATGGCGATATCTTCTTGGTTTTTCTTTTTTTTTGCATATGATAAAATACAACAACTTCATAATAATCACAAATAAGACACAAAATTGCCAGACCTAAATTAATCTTTTATTTTCATTGTTATTGTCTGCATTATCTCTGTTTGATTAAGTACATTAGCACTACGTCTGCAGTGCACTTACTTTAAATAAAAAAAAAAATCACAAAATAAATGTCTACAGGTAAGAATATAAAATATAAAATCAATCAATAATCTTAGTGTATTGGCCTTCCCTGGTGTCGACTCAGTGGTAAAACTATAATAATTGGTGTCATCACCTCAGGAATCGGCTGATGTCAGTTATCTCAAAAAGGCATTAACTGGCCCCATTCATTGGCCAACCGAATAATTGGTCTACCACTAATGCAATCCATAAATCTTCCTTTTGGCTGAGGTGAGTGAGTCAGAAGATGTTTACCCCTGTGTGGCAGTGTTGCTCTCACACTTGATTCTGATCATGTAGACCCACAGCAGTCGATACAAGGACTCCAATGCAACGCGAGCCATTTTAGGGTCTCTGCTCTGTAATAAAATTGCAATTATAATAGAATGTCAATGCCAGAACAACTTTGTGACAACAAGCGACAGTTTAAAAGTTTATTGTAGGTTATGATAGCTGGTAATGATAAATTGACAATTAGAGATCGTTATTGTAATCACACTAAGCTTTCATAATAAATGCTGACAAGAATACCTTGAATAACTACTGTACTGCCTGAAGCATTCAGCATAATTTCACTATCCTGTTATGCATACAATAGAATACCAAGTAACAATGTATAATAAAATAATTCTGTTTGACAGCTGAAGCAGTGACAAACATATTGTGCAACAGGTATGCACATTTAACAAACAAAACCTTTATGGATCCAAATGGTCCTCTATTATAAACAAATACCACTGTAGTCTGATTAAAGGCTGCTGGTTTCCAGGTTACGTTACCTTGAGATTTGAGAGGCAGTTGTTAAGGAAGACGTGCCATCTGTTGAGGAAGAACTGTTTCTGGCTGACACACAGCAGGCACGTCACCAACGGGTAGAACGCCTGTGTAGAAAAGAGTTAGTGTTTAGATCTGCATGGTTAAAATAGCTTCACACTGACTTAAAAATAGGCTGAAGGATTATAACTTCGACATATCATAGTTGAGTGTGTCCTTTGAGTGGAAAATTTGAGGAATTATGCATTATTACTGAAACTACTTTACTGCATATGTGCAATTTAGGATGTAAACCAGTTTTCTTTTGAAGACATACATTTTTTCTTATTTTTTTAAATTGGTTTTAGCTGACAATGCATCACTCATAAAATGTGCATAATCACTGTCTCAGGGGAATGTAGATCTTCTGTAAGAGCAAACTGCTGTTCCATAAGGTTGTTGTATTTCCATTTCACCATGAACTGCTGATGTGAAATGCTTTATTGAAGACACTTTGGAGGAAGGGGACATTACAGACACTTAAATACACTCCATTTCTTTCATGCTCGATTTTATGCTTTGAAATGGCAGTCTGTCTTCCCTCATAAATTATTTCTAGTGTGGACAATGACGTTGGAGAAGAGCATTACACAAGAGTGACCTTGAAATGCTTGAGGATTCACAGAGACCACAGGCATCCGGGCAATCTAAGCATGCAGCAGAGGGTGTCAGAGTGAAAACGGACGTGTACAAAAACTATCAGAGCCAACAATCAGTGTCAGTTTGTTTTCTGCCTATTAACTAACCAGCGAGTGCTTCTTTCTGGAGGACAAGTCCAGGGTTGTGTCGTACAAGCTGTCCACAAAGTTCCTCAGGCAGGGTACGTTCACTTCATTCTTCACAGCCTAGGACAACATCATACACGGTCACATGACGAGACACAGTCCTCTTCAGAGAAGGGCTCTTTTACAGTTTAAGTAAATATTATGTAATTCATGCAACACATATTGGAGAGAGGAAAAAAAACGTACTGCTGCAACAGGAACCAATATTTCAACAAAGAGCCCCGCCAAGGCATGCTTAATGTCCTTGTCCTTGACTTCCAGGAAGTACTGGGCGCACTCCTGTAAAAAAAAAAAGAGAGTAGTAAATGGTTTAACTCACAATAGAAACTGATATCACTTTTAATCTACTATACACATTGAGATTGTTTACCCAAGAGATAAAATACTTGACTACATGGCCAAAACTGATTATAATCCACAAATTGCATGCCAAAGCTAATAGGAAACATAACCAAGGTTAAAGGGCGGCAAATTCAAACAATGCTGAGAATATTTTGTAACATTTCTTCACAATGCTCATTTAAACCTAATATAATATATATATGTTTTAAAACACAAAAATCCAAGAAAATTAAGCGTGAAGCTATACATTATAACATAGGTTTATGATAATTATTTGGAATACATTCAAAGGATTGAAATATTGTAGAGCATTGATTATAGAAGTCTGTTGTACCTGCATGAACTGAAATGAGGCTTCAAAATCTTCGACAGGATACATCTTAATTCGGAAGAACTTGACCCCCATGATGAGGCTAATAGTGCTCTGGACTACATAAGGACTCTGTTCTTTCTGCCGCAACTCTTTTAGCTCAGTCATAAACTTCTTCTTCACAGCAGGAAACCTGAGGGACAAAGAGAAAAACAGCCTAAATGAGATTCTATATAAAGACGTGCCTGTATAGCTCTGTCAGACATAGACCAAATCAGCACTTCCACAAAAAAAGTTCCTCCACTTGAGAGTCGTGACATGGAGAGAATACAGACAAAATCCAGGGAGAACGCCTCCCAAAAATATCATCCCTCAGTATGCAGACTCTTCAGTCTGTGCCCCAAGATGAACTCCTCGCCTAGCACCTGATCCCTTGCCCAAATTGAACCAGAGATGGGATTCTTCAGCTGGTCTAAATTTAGAAGATAATTCATCATGGGAGCTCACTGTGAGCATCTCTTAACCTCTTCCCTGGTGCCTAGTAGTGAAGTAACAAGAAACTGAAAACAGCTGTTTCTGTTGTTAAATTAAACTATTTCTACAAACACAGAGATTGAGAAACTACATTTAAACTTCTTTAAGAGAGCTTTAGTCTTACTGCAGACACAATTATACATGTTCATTCAAATTCTTGACATCTTTCTTTCTTGACTCGAGAGAAAAGTTCAGATCTCTGTTAAAGCCTCTAAGTGAAGAATCTCCTGCAGGAAATTAAGCAGAGCACACTTTGGGAAGGAGGTATGCAGTGTGCTCACCAACCATATCTCTATTTTAAGGGTTTGTTCTCTGCTGCAATGATGTGAAAACTTCAAATAAACAGACATCAATTTCCAGTCCTAGTTTGGTGTGAAAGGGACCTGTCCAAAAGTGTGTCATCCCTCCGGTCTGTTCCAGTCTCTTGAGCCGCGAGATGTTTTGCAGAAAGGCATTAGGAATGGTAACACGCCATTATGATGGCATGACACCAAAAGCCAGCAGAGCAGAGAATGAAGCTTTACAAGCTAATGACGATGGATGGAAAAGAAAACAACAAATATTAAATTATATAATCTTAGTTCTGACTCTTACTTGGACTGGGCTAATACTCCTATGACTTCAGCATAGAGGTCTGCTACAGTGTGCATGTTGCCAGTGTTAGGACCATGATACCTGTGAGAAACATAAGGCAAAGAATAAAAAACTTAGAGAAACATAAAACTAAAAGAAACAAACAGTGCTAGAAAAATACAGGAGCTTACCCCTCTTTGTATCTAAAGTGCTTAAAGGCCAAGTTAATGACTTCATTGACCAAACTGTCCAGGACCGGGTGGAGCGACATCTAGTTTAAAAACAGGAGACTCAATCACATGAGAATGAATATTCAAAAACAACATATTCACAAACTGCTATCATGGATTTTTGCAACCATTGCATGTGCAAAACAGATCAGATCTTTGGGTGCACAGTCCTATAGCACACGTCTACTACACGAAAAACTGAAATAGTCGGAGTTTAGTTAAGTCTAGGCAGAAAAACTACTTGTTTAGGTTCAGGAAAAAATCATGGTTCGGATAACAATAAATATACCAGAAGTAAGTTAGGCTTGATGTGTAGCCTGTGAGACTTCTCATGTTCTCAGCTAACACTAGTGCTAACTAGCTAGCAAGGGGTTAGGAAGGGAGATCTGTTATTAAGAATGAACAGCTGACTCCTTAGAATGTAATTTAATCCAGTCAGCTAAATGGGAGCATAATTAACAAAATGAACATCATGCTGTATTGAAGAAGACTTGAAACTAGTGATTGAGACCATAAACACGTTGTGTTTGATAGGGTAATAAATCAAGTCAGACATAGGGTCATTTTCACACAATCTGATTTTTTTACACCAGTGGCGTCGCCTCCTGTCTGCCCTTCAGAAAGACTTTTGCGAGGTTTTAAGGCCACTTCCACAGTGGCTTTACTTTTCAGGCCCAGAGGGCCTCAGTTTGGTTTTATATCGTAAAATAATAACATAAAGTGCTCAGCTTTTGTGTACAACAGAGTTAAGTCAAGTCACCTGTTTTAAAACTTCTATAAGTACAAGAGAGAAGATGAAGTCAATGGCCAAATCCCTCCTTTCAAGTAGATAATCTCTCTGCTGCTCGTCGCTGTGAGAGAGAGAAAAGAACAAGAGCAACAGGTTTGCTACAATCGTACAATACATGTGAGTCAGCGATGCTTCTCTACAATTTGTACAAGTAAAATATTGTTGCATGTCATGAATTAATGATCCTCACTTTTTGGACTTGGTGTTGGATCTTGGCCTGTACTCGTGCAACTCCTCCTCTAGTCCATTTTGTCTTTTGTACCAATCAAACAACGTGCGCAGGATGGAGGGGAGACAATACTCAGCCAGAGAGCTCATGGTGCTTATCAGCTGGAAGAAGAAGAAGACAGACATGGTGCAAATGCATGTTTATGTTTGGCAGTTAACATAACAAAGTAAGAGATAGCAATCAGTGTTTCCTTTGTTTGTTTGTACGGCAACTTAAACAAAAAATCAAATCGCACTAGATTAATTCAGGCTTCATTATATGTCCTTTATTTGAGCAATAAATAGAGTCTGAGAGAGATGAGATTAAAGGGTGAGTTGGTCCTCGTTGAGACAAGGTGCCCATGGGGCAGCCTCCCTCAGTCTTGGGGGAGGGAGAGGGAAAGGAAGGAACGGATGGGATGGGCCGGGCACACAGGAAGGGAGGAGAGTCTGGTTGGGCTTGGGAACACAGCGAGCCCTTCATTCAGCACGAGGCAGGAGAAGAATCCTGGCTCTGTGTGGCTGCTGAATGGCCTCACGCAGCAGCACAAACACACCCCTGTGGCTGTGAAAGGGCCTTCTCTGCAGAGCCACAGACCTGCAGGACACACCTAGCTCAGAGCCAATGCCAGCTCTCAAGGTAAACACTCATGCCCTTGACTGGATCTTAAAGACCTTTCTGGGATGTGAGCAGAGCATTCACCCATCAGCTCTTTCATGTAACAGTGCATCATACTGGAGCTGTATTTCAGAACGGACTTGTCTAGGTGCTCATAGGGAGAGGCAAAACACTTAAATGTTGGTCTTTTACATAATCACTTGCACTGTAAAACACATGGAGATAAAAATGCAACCACAAAACATCACTGCATCCTTTTATCTGTATCATTTATAGCAGACATTGGCACTTATTTTCAACTCAGTGCATCACTTTTAGATTACTTCTTTTGCAACCAGAATTTCACAGCACTTACTTGGTCAAACTGAGGATCTTCTCCCCTCTGCAGTGACTTTGTTAAAGGCTTTTCCTGAAGAAAAGAAAAAGAAAAAGAAAAAGGAGTCATTTTACAACTTCTGTAGGTTTTCTTACGAAGTTCACTTAAGTTTGGGCTGAAGCCTGGAACTCCTTCCAGCCTATCTGAAGACTGTGTGAAGTATTTTTGAACTCATTTCAGCCCAGCTAATGAGAGTGCCATCAATCAGTCTGATGCCAGGCCCGAGCAGGCAGGATCACATATTAGAGATGGGACAGTCATGACAGCTCCCATTAGAACAGTCTTCTATCATCTGAGATAAAGGCCTTCATGAGGGATTTGAGTTGAGGACAGGCCTCTCCTGTTGTAAGGACAGTCCTGACTTTTGTGGATAATTAATAACACATCCTATTCCTTCATAAGTAAAGGCTGAATCAGTCAGGTGATGTAGTATAAAGAGCACACAGGGAGGATGTTGGGGTGGATGGATGGCTCAAGCAAACACAGGACTTTGACCCAGGAAACTTCTGTTAATGTCAAGTCATTGCTGAGTTATTTTAACTTCTGTACCAAGCTAACTTGTAACTATGTCTCATAGCATAGTTATTTAACCCAAAACATGAAGACTTTTAATCTCCTAGGAACAAATTCAAATGAAGGTGGATAAATAAAGTAATTACAAAGGTTTCATTTTAGTTTTTAAAGAGATATTTAATGCAGCTTTAGCAGGTGACACTATTGAAAACACACATCAGTAAAAGGGGTATGTTTACATCACACCTAACCTATCCTCCACTAATCAAAGTATCTGCTTTCCTTTACCTTTTTGTTTCTCTGCTCTGCGACACATCCATCCCTCTGCTGTCTCGTTGGCCAGACAGCAAATCACAGCACATCACTTACTTGATGATTAATCCAAAACAGCTAACTGACTGATGTGTCTGACATTGACATTGCGTGGGTTGATGGTAATGTCACTCTCTCTTTTGCAGCTGGAACGCCAGCTAAGCCCCACGGTCTGAGATGAACTTTTTAGTTTTTGGACAAATGCTTGCGTCTGAGGAGCCCATCTGTGCTAGAATCACAGAAAAGTCGATGCCTCTTGCACTGTCAGGTTTTAAAGGACTTTACTGCCCTTTGTGGCTGGCTGATAAAGCAATACTGTATTCAATCAGCTCATGGATCCACATTTCTTTTTTACTAAATTCCTTTTTCTACAAATTCAATTTGTGCTTCATTAATCAATGCTGACTTCAGATCGTTAAAAATGACAGATTCAGTTAAACAAACTCACCTGAATGATAAAGGATGAATAGGAGGGACAACTGTATACCAATAACGACAAGACATGGCTAAAACAAATTACTTAGCCAATTCTCCACTGAGAGGAAAAACACTCAGACACACTTCCTCCCTGCAGTCCTCCTGGGGGAGTTAGACTGAAAAGAGGAGTCGCACACTTTCCCTCTGGTAATTAACACTTCCCTGCAGACCAGAACCGGTGACTAACAGCTTCCTATAAACCACAATCCCTAAAACTGGAGACTGCCAAAGCAGCCACAAGAAAACAAACTATATTAGCTGTACAACCTGCATTAAATTAATTGTAAATAGTATCTATACCATATATATGTTTAACACATTCATATTTAATCTCTTATCTATTCTCCCCTCACTATGGTTTGACTAAGAGAAACTATGTGTGGTAAACAATAGTGCCTTAGGACATAGAGCTTCAAGTATGTTGATTATTGCTTTCTGAGGCTTTTCTTAGTAATATGGATCAGTTGGTCATTTTTAGTTGACTTTCAGCAGCACTTGTAAGATACTAATGTGGTTCTGGGAGCAGGTGGTGAGTGGTGCAGTGGCTCTTCCCTGTCTGCCTGACTGTCTGTACACAGAATTATTTATGACAGCTGTTGTTGGCCAAGCTGATCGGCTTTTAACCTCCACCGGACAGAGTCTCTCTGAGATTCTATTGGCAGCTTTGCAGCATCTGATTTTCCAGAAATGTTCATTTGTCAGTATCTTCTGTCATATAAAGACAAGGGCTCAAAACATAGATAAAAAAGGTTACCAGCCAGTTGCAAGACTTAATGAATAATATTAGAGCCTGGAGTACTCTCTTAATCAAAATACCACATACTTGACTGTTGCCTGAAAGCCTCAGAACAGTTTCTATTCAATTGTGAATATGGCTGTGAAAACAATGCCAAAACAGTGTCAGATTTCAGTCTCTTACATGTGGAGCCTGAGTGATTTATCTGCCTGCTGATATTGCCGTATCAGAGACATATTGGCATTTATTAGTATTGTCATATATGTTTTCCAATGTGCAAATACGAAAACATTTTAAAAATACTATAATGACAAACAAAGATAATTATGGATTTACAAACCCCCCCCCCAAAAAATCAGCAGATTTCTTGTTAATGAAAATAATCGTTAGTTGCCGCCCTACAATAAAGTACCAGAGCAGTGCAAGTTTTCTCTACTGAACAGTATGTTGGGCTGATATAAATCTATGCATTCTGAATATCTCTTTCAATCCTGGAGCAAGTTTATAGAAACTATGAATGATCAAAAACAGAACCTGGGACCTTTTTTCTAACACAGTTGCAAAAAAATAAAACATTTCATTTACTTTTCGTATCTAATAAAGAAGAATTTGAGCTGTTTTAAATATTATTTCTATTTAGTTATATTTATACTTTTTAGATTTATTTTACAACCCCTTTGATTAATGTGACGGTGTCAGAAAGGTAGCAGAGACGTAATGTCTGTGGTGCAAAATGTTGTAATTTTCTGTACTAACATCTGTTCAATGTTCAAAAATACTATTCTTCGAAGCAACAGTTTTTACATTTAAAAGATAATTTAAAAAACTAAGTAAAAAAAGATATCTTAGCCCATTTTATATGCTAGACTTAGCTGAAGCCTGTAAGCACTGAAGCATGCACGATGAAGCTGGCTACTTCTTGTCCCCAGGCTGCTTCCTTCTTTATGCTGATGGAGCGGCTGCTTCTCACAAAACTACCAGGCTTTTAGCTGACCGCAATTAAACAGGACAAGGTAGTTAACATCTCTGATTTTGTGTGTGTGACACTTGCCCAAGACCTTTACAGTAATATATCACTGTGAAGTTTTAACAATTTAGGGCTTAACTGGCAGGAGTCAGGCTGCTTATTGTCACAAAAATACATATATCAACACATTATAAATTCATCCTCACAATTCAGATACCTGTAAGATGTTACTATAGCAGTTCCATTCCAACTGTTCCAATTTAAAGGTCCGGTGTGGGATTTAGGGGGCTCTTTTGGCAAAAAATGTAATATAATGCTCATAAATATGTTTTCAATAGTGTATGATCCCCTAAAACTAAGAATTGTTGTGTTCTCATTAGCTTAAAATGAGCCATTCATATGTACATAAGGATTAACCAAACATTTTTCATATTTATCTTGTGTCCTTAAGGGGTCAATAAGCTGTAGGTTGAAAACCACCATACTAAACTACCAAACTGTATAATAAGTAGTTAAACTACATTAACCACATGCTACAACAGCAAAATACCAGATGTGCATCAATGCATTGCTAATAGTGATCCACTACTGTAATCTATAACTGTCTACTTTTTACATGGGAAAACTATTTTAAACAAAAATATTAATCATAGTGGAGTATTTTTACATACTTTAAAACAAAGTCTGGACGGGGACTTTATCTTATACTGGAGTATTTTTTTAATTGTCGTATTAGTAATCTTACTTAAGAAAAGTATCTAAAGCTACCACTGTTTGTAATCCATTAGTGTCAAACCAGCTACTGTCTGCCTTTCAATCGGCTTCCTGTCTGAACTTATTTTAGCAGTTCACAACCTGGAGGTCAGGACACCCAAAAGGGGTCAGGAGATGATTAGCAGGGCAACATACAAGACAAAAAAATATGTTTATTTTGTGGACTCTAACCTTCTCTAACCTTTGCTATTTTCTTACTGTATACTTAATTACGGTTTAATCATTTATCATTAAATTATTCAAATGGAATAATCTGGAAGCTTTGATTAAACTGCACACAACTCATAGTCATGCAATCTTTGATGAGCAGTGCAAAATTTACAAAAAAGGTCAGGGGGCCTTTTACAGAGCACTCATGTCATGACTTCACTTCTGTCTGACATTACCAAATCCCCACATGTTTAGGAAGAACAACAACAACCAATCGCTACAGAACACACTGAGCAGTAGCCCTTCAGTCTGTCACTCTCTGCTGACTCACCAGTGGCTCAGCCATGATGATGCGGATCTTGCGCTCTGACATGGTGGTAAAGTTGGCGAACAGGCTCTTGAGGACGTACTCGCCCGGCTTGCTCTCCGGGTCGATGCTGATGGGCATCATGGCCGGGGGACCCTTCTCTCCCTGAGGACAGCAGACTGGAGGGATGGGGGGTTTACTGTATCCGTTCCCCACAGGCGAGGCTGTGGAAACGACACAAAAAGCACAAGATGGTAAACAATTTTGTTAAATCAAACATTGCCAATTCAAGCACAAATGAGTGGGCCAGGATTAGCCACAGATGTGTTTATAAAGAGAGATCACCGAACAGAGTATTACTGAGAAGCTTCCAAACATGGACATAAAGTTCCCAACATGTTGAACATTCCTGAGGGAGACTGTCCAAAGGGCACCGGCTTGCCCCGAGTCTGCTCTTTATTTCCTCCTGCTACAGTTAACAGAGTGCATATGGAAATTAAAACACCGCGGCCAGCAGCTGGTGTTTTCATTTCGTACCAGAGATGTCATTGCCCTTTGAGGGAAGCAAAAATCTTGTGCATGTGACCATCCTTCAGCCAGTGTTATGATGTGGCCCACGTTTGATTACGGATGGCTTGACTCAGGCCATAAAACCCTGCTAACTAACACACAAGTTAAAATTTACCTCAGTGCTACACTCTGCTGCTTCTAGACACAAAAGTGCTAAATATAGTAAAGAACTGCATATAAACATCTCATTAGAACTGTGAGATTTTTATTTAGCCTCAGACTCTACAACCCCTAACTGCACGTCCACCACACTAACAGCCATAAATCTGATGTGAGAAATATTCAGAGAGGACAGCAGAGACTTACTGCCTCACAATGAGAACCGCATTTTTTGTGTGAAAGTGTGTGTGTGTGCATGGGATAAATAAATGTGACTGGACAGAAAGTATGTCAGCAGAGGCAAGTACAGCCTGCACAGTGTCAGGAGCACATTACATCTGTCAAAGTCACAAATCAAACAGAATTTTGTGGTCAGCATGAGTTTTGTTTTGTTTTGTTTTTCTTGTTAAATTATGGATCAAAATAGTTTAAAATCCTTGTTTAAAACTGGTTTGGTTGGAGCTTATGAAGACAATATGCACAATACATATTTGTGCAATGTGCAAGTTTAGTTATTGAGAGATATCACTACAGTATGTGAAATGTTGAATTAAACAGATAACAGATAAATAAATATATATATATACATATATAAACTGTTAAAATGTTGTTAATCAGTGTAGAACCATCAGCTACAATGTACTATAGGTCTTTACATCATGTTTAAGCTCAACACATGCAGACAAGATGCACCTTGAAATTAAAGTAATTTATGTGTATGTAATCATGTTGTGACAAGACAAAAACCTACAGTATGTATTAAAACGAGGAATCAGATAACCAGCAATTTAATTTAATGACTTCTGTAGTCTGCCAAAAGCAGGAACATCAATTTTCTTGCGGATCAAAGGTCGAGAGAATAAAAACAGCTCTAATGAATTACCTAAACTGCTTCACTCAAAACGATTACCTCTTTAGAGGCAGCTGAAGGAAACTGCAAACAGGGAACTGAGATACAAATCAACATATGTTGTGCAGAAACAGGAGTTATGCAAAGTTCCAATCAGCATTTTTAGAGGCTGTACAGTAAGTCTGACAAGGTTGCACAAGAGAAGCTGGAGAAACGCTGTGGAACCAGTAAACAGCTCTTCTTCTCTAGTTCTTTTCAGGACACGAAGCGTCTTTTAAGGAATGCCCAGTATGTGCGACGATCTCGTATGGCTTTCAGAACATGATTCCCTCACTTGGCAACTCAGCACCTACCCAGGCCCTTGATGAAGCTGATGACGCTGGCCTTACTCCAGCACACAGCCGTCCCGTCCATAGTGGGGAAGGAGGATATGGTATCCAGGGTTGTCCTGAATTAACACAAATGTTTGCTAGTAAAATCCACCAACGTCCATGTCTTGTGTGTCAGCTGGCTCTGTCCTGCTGGGCATAGTTTCCATGGCGAGCAGAGCCAACGTCGGGTGTGTTTTATAAAGTGGGAGTAGTGTTTGGTACGGGAGACCACGCAATCCCTAGATCTCACTCTCTCCCTCTCTCTCTCTCTCTCCCTCTGAGCTGCTTCTGCTATGGCTTCCTCTAGCCTTGTGACCAACCGGTGCCTTCCAAGAGTGAAGGTCAGGCAGGAATTTTTAGCTGAGGCACAGCACAGTGATGAGGTCCAACATGCTATGGTGGCATAGTTGTGTGACTATATTTATCCCAGGGTACACACTATACTGACAGTGCAGCCCTCCCCTTTCCTCCACCATCCTAAAGCACGAGGGTCAGACCACCAGAGTGTAAACACCATTGTTGATCAGGCACTGCTGAGGCACACTTCTTAAGACTTTTTTATAGCCGTTTGCAAGGACTATAGTCATTAGGGAAAATCCGTAAAATATCAGATTTTTAGATAACTTTCCAGCAGCATCTGATCTGATTTGTATTTAACAAGCATTTTACAGGGCACAACTTGTTCAATAAAATTAAATCCACACATAATCTAATATAAATTCTCCATGCCAATTACTTATACTGGAAATGGGAGTTGAAGAAAGCAGTCAGTGTGGATATGAAGCACTTTCTGTTGCTCAGGGCGCTGTACGGACACTCAGACACGACATGTGACTCTGCAAACAAGGAGCTCGGGCACAGTGTGCATTACATCATCGCCATGCTGGAAACACCCTGAGCATGGTGGTGCTCCCTCGAGGACAATGCAAACAGGCTAACAAGTGTCTCTCTAGCACACACCCATGCATGCACACATACATACATATACAAAGAATGCAGTTCACTATATGCATCCACAGAGACTGTCCCACTGAGTCAACCACCACTTTAGCAGTCGTTTGTGAACAGAGTGGGTGGATATTTAGATACCACTGACCTCCTTAACCGGACCAGAAATTCCAATGTCAACACAGACCTTTGGGAGCACTTTGTCCAGCTGCTGTGAGAAACATTGACACTGCATTTCTTTGACAGAGCAGTAGGCAATGCAGCCTTTGACATAACAGAACATTACTATTTAATCCTCCACCACTGTACAGTATTTATATATTATGCTGAAGGCTGGGTATAAAGGAACACTGTTCTTTGGTGCTCCACCAAAGGTGGGTGGTAATAAAAGTGTTTGCGTCATGTAACGTAACGAGCGGGAAAATGCTGTCGTCTGGTTTAGATCATACAGTTATAGGTCAAAGGAAACAGTCAGAATCCCTGTTAACAACCAGATGTGCCACTATATTTCCATATTAAAATGAAACAGAATAAGTGACTAGGGCTTACATTTAATCTATGACTTCATTTGGATCCTGGAATGCCTGCCTGGAGTTGAAGCTGAACTGTTTTTGCTGAAATATTTATCAAACGAGGAAGCAACAGCTGGAGGAAATGGAGCAAAAACATCCTAATTCTAATACATTATCACAAGTTCACAGTTTGAGTGTCCCATAAAAATTGGGGGAGAGTGAAGAGAGTGAGAGAGTGATTACAGGCCTCTGTGAAAAGCAGATTAAAATGTCAGTCTCAAACTATTGACCATCAGCCCTGTTTTAGCAAGCTGACATCATGCTCGAAACTGCTGCCTGCTGTGAGAGAGCATTTCATTTATATAAGTCCCAGTAAAAACGGCTGCATCTGTCTCTTCTATCTAAATGGAAAGGATTTGTCTATGTATAACTTCTGCATTTTAATTCGCTGTTAAAACACTATTTTTATCTCCTCAAAAATAGAGCACAAATATTAAACTGCATATACAGACCAAAACTTGGTCAAATGTGACAGAAAACTGAACTATTAAAATAACAGAAAATAATAGTATTTCATAACAACTGAAGTGGACAACAACATGTTTGACTACTCATGAGAGGAGCACCGCTGTGCTCGGCTCACTGCAGCTCTTCTCCTGCTCTGATTGGCTGATGGTGGACCGGCCTTCAGGCGATTTGAACACCAGACCTGACGCCGCTGCTGCACAATGCCACTTCTGTGCTGCTCGTTGTTACTGTTTTATTAGAGCTGGACACACTGACTTATGAGAGACCACTGTCTAAAGGACCTTGACTTTGTTTACCTTGTGATCACAGTGTAAACAGTATCTGACACACAGCAGGGAAACACACACTATTGGTTCCAGGCATTTCTTCAAATCTGATCAATTCTTTAAAATTCAACAATTAAGAGATAATTATCTCCATTTCTGTATCAGCAGCCAATACGTCCGGAATCCAAGAGTTTTAGATTAGTTTTTATTAACTACACTGTGTCTGTTGGCATCTTGTGATTCATTACATAACAGCTCGTGTAAATTGGAGCAGAGAGATGAGATTAGGAGATCACATATTTAATGAAAAATGTTAAATGCATAGCCGTGGGTCTTTACAGATACAGTACAATGAGTGCCTGTACCTTTATCAGCAAAGCGACCCACTCTGAGGATTATGCAATGTCATCAGGAGATGGCTCAATGTTGAGTGTATAGACAAGGACAGCATGTTCTATGGTATCTCTTTTCATCCAGATTCAATAGATGTGCACAAGCTACCACGCTGCCTGAGAGGTGCAGCTGACTTGCTGGCATACTCACTTTTGATTTTAAGTATTGTTGCATGTCTTTAGTTGATACATTGTTATTGGGAGTCTATACTGCAAGTGTTTTATTGGCTAAAGTGCAATTTCCTGGTTTGGCTACTGCCTATTTTTTCCACTTTTCTGTTTCATCCTTCTTCCAAAGAGATTCATCTTCAAAGCCCACCTCTTATATCATATTTAAAGCAGAATTATGCCATGAACAGATGCACAGAGGCATCCTATCCCATCCTCATGGGCCACAAAGGGAGGCAGTAGAGCCGTGAGCTCTGGACAGAATATGCAACCAAGCTGCACCTCCTAATCCTATTACTGTGTCCTCACACTTAATAAGAGCTATTTAGACTCTGTCAGAGACTCACAGACAAAAGTAAAATAAAGCTGGGATTTAAAGAAAAAGCAGCAGAATAACATGCTGAACCACCATGAGGAAAATATACTATATAGTACACAGGTCAATCAGAGTAATGGTAACTGTAACACATCACTGTGTGCCTGTATATCCTGTAGTGACCAACTTCTTACTCTTGCCAGATACTTGGAGTTATGTCCCTGGCTGTTGCTATGAGACAACTAGAAACGTTTTGTGTGTGGTGCTCTGCTGTTTAAAGTATGACACTTCCAAGTTTGCAGCAACTAGCATGCTGAACAATAAAATCACACTCAGCTCTATCCGCAACAAACAACAGTACATCCCCGTGATGGACCAGAACAGGAAAAAGAGGCTATAAAGTCAGGTTCTCAGTCGAGCTGCAGCCTCAGCCAGTCACAGTCAGCTCTGACAGCTGAGGACACAAACCACAACAACAAGAGACAAAGTGCTACTCACTGCCGCTCCACGATTTCAGCAAGGATTTGATGCTGATTTCGAAGAAGCCTGAGTCTTGCTGGCTGGCCATGGCTGCAGCTTCCCGTTGAGTGTCCCCCCTCTACTTGTGGTTTCCCTCCAGAAGCAGCAGCAGCAGCAGCAGCTGAGCTGGGACCAGCAGGTAGCGCCTGCTGTCACCTCGCTGTGACGCACACAATGCTTTGCTGACGAGACCCTGAGAAAACACACTAGTCCTGCTTTACCCCTCCTCTTGTGTCCTGTCCTTGGCTATCAGCCCTCTCTCTCTCCTTCCCTTGACACTCTCTCAACATCTCTCTCTCTCTCTCTAAAGCTGTGGCAGGCAGTGGGCGGCAATGCAAGCTCCCTTTAAATAACTGCGCGGAGGCTGAGAGTGCAGGAAGCAATCCTCTTAGCGGAGTGCAGTTAATAATAACTACTGTTTGTCTGCGTGCAGGGCCTGATAACGATGACAGCGCTGGGCTTGTGCGTCTTTCAGCGTGACTGGGAGCATCTGACAGGCTGCCACCACTGACAGAGGAGATAGAGAACGCGGGAAGTACGACAAATATCAGGCCACATCTGGGAGAGCAGTGGAAAGAAGAAAACACTCAAGTGATCAGCAAGCAGACAGGATTAACTGCACACATGGGATCTGCATGGGAGCAGGGGCTGACTGCTGGCTTTTAACCCTTTTATGTCTTAGCAGCACCATCTTTAGACAGTTGTCAAATAAAAAGTTAAATATTGTGCATATTTTTTAGTTTTCCACACAGTATTTTTCTCATTATTGTTTTTATTTAGGGAACAAATCATTTTTATTTCCCAGTAATATTGGCATTATTTTATCATATCAATGACTTTAGTTATCTGTTTATGTAAAAAGTAAGCTCTGGGTGACATATCCAACTAACTTATTTTGCCCAAAAAGTCCAAAAGTATTCTTTTTTTAAAAAGTGACACAGCTTCAAATATCAAGTGGCTATTTTAGTACTAGCAGGGAATTAATTGTCAATGCAAATCATCTGTTTGTTTTGCTAGCTCACCACACCCTCTACTGTTTGCATAACAGAAAACAAATCAATCAAATAGGAATTATGTATGGCAGCCATGCTGAAAAGCATTTCAGCTGTTTGTTCTTCATATTTTCAGTCAAACCAACAGATGCTATTAAATGATTCTTACGAGTCAAACTAATCTTTGTTTTTATGCATTTTGTCTATTTTATTTGGCAAATGAATTACACTCAAAATAGGTTCAGGGAGGTGGAGAGAGAGTCTGTAACTTTAACTGTACAATAACTTACAGAAAGAACAATTACACTTATAGTGAAGGCAACCAGATCAACTGATAAACAAAAAGAGCCACAAGATTTAAGAGATGGTGGATTATTTACAAAGTATGATTTTATGTGTATTATAACATCAATATTTCATTGTTTAAATATCAGTTACCGTTAATACCAGTATATCCTGAGAGGCCTACATCAATCAACAATCTTAACAACCTTTTTGCTATATGAAAAGCAGATGCATGTCATCAACCATATGGACTATAAACACATCCTCCAACCCCCCCTCCTCTACTGCCCCTCACAGCTCTAAGTATAATCCTATCAGAACTCTGTCTGTCCATCAAGCGACAGCCACTTGCCCTTCATTACATAACAGACTCTGTGATGGAGACGCCATCACCGGTTGCACTGTTTGGTATACACACATTACAGAGGCTCAGGTGTCCTCACTATGCCTAACACAGTGCTGCCTGGCTGCTCCTGTGGTCTTCAGGACACTGGACACTTTTGTATCATACTATACAGTATGCTTGTGTATAATCCCACCCTCCCTCTCACAGCCGTGACCAAATAAACCACCTTGTACAAAAGAGCTGTTGTGACGTGCCATCACTTATGAGGTCTGTGCTTCCAACTTGTTGCGCTTCCTGTCATGCTATAACAGATAAACACTTAACTGGGAATGGAGTTAGTATAGAGAAATAAATTGAAGAATTAATATCTTAGGCGTGACAGTATGAGGAAACTGAAAGAGTATTATGTGGATAAGCTTTGAGGTTGCTACTGATACTGTTACTAGCACATAAAGAGAGCAGATCTCAGAGCTTACATAAAGTTGTACTGACAGTAACACAATTCACATGGCGATGAGCTCACACTCATATTAATACTAACAGGGTTCACACACTTTAGCAGTGGTCAAATTCAAGCATTTTTCAAGGACTTCCGAGGTAAATTTTCAAGGTTTTCCAGTATCTTACACCTGTTGTAAATTGCATGTTTTAGATGAGTACTTACATACTAAAAGGAGGAGATTTCACTTAACCATACCAACAGCGATGGTATTAGACTTTTAGGAGGAACGGTCTTCATTTCAGATAGGCTATTCATTATTTTTTACATTGAACATGTGATTATCTGTAGTCTATAGATGGATATAGTCAGATTGCAAGAGAAATACAGTAGAATTTACAAGCACTTTATCCAAAATCCAAGCACTTTTTAAACCTTGAAAATACAACATTTAAATTCAAGCATTTTCAAAGATTTCAAGCACCCATATGAACCCTGTACTAAGCACATAAATCCATATGTTAGTCCTATTTTTGCTTGATTCATCTGTGCCGTCTTTTAACATGCTTACACCTTATCAAAGTGAAGAGTAACTAGAATTACAATCTTTGCAGTAGACTGTAGGTTACATCCAGACAAGACGCTGCAAAGACGCTACAAAAAAGATGAGAAAAAAAGATTACTGTCACTGATTCAGTATCCGACCAAATGTGAAATATAGTCACAATCTCCCCTTCTTTTTCTGATTGAGGGCGTTTAATAATGCCAAGAAAGTGTTTTTGCTTGCATAATTATGAGATGTTTATTGACTTTTTTGCCAAAAAACAAAGTCACAGTGACATTTGACCTTCAAAATGTAATCAGTCCATCCTTTGATCCAGGTGGAAATTACTATTTAATTTGAAGAAATGATCTTACACTGTTCCTGAGAGATCAGATTCACACAGCACAGTAACCTTGACCTTTTGTCTTTGACCACCAAAATCTAATCAGTTCATCCTTGAGTCCAAGTGGACATTTGTGCCAAGTTTGAAGAAATTCCCTCCAGGCTTATACCCTGAGATATTGTGCTCACAAGAATGGGATTGACAGCATTCTTCATCTTCAGATGTTGCTGTATCTTTGTCCTATTTGTAAGCATACAACATGCCAATTTCAGCATTTTTACAAAATTATACAATATCCTTCTGAGGGTAAGAGCAGAAACTTTCCAATCACCTCTCGCTGTAAGTTACCAGTAATCTGATAATGTTGAGGATTCTGCAAGAGAGTCTGTCTCAGACATGATCTGGGCATGGTCAGAAAGAATTCTTTCACCCATTGCATGTACTCTATGTCATCCTGTTTGCAGACAAACACTGTACAAATATCAACACAACCACCCATAAAGAGTATGCCTAATCTGTCTAATCAGAGCAAGTTTGACTCATTATGGGCAACAGTTTGGTCACAACTGTAAAACGGAGATCAGGCACGATAGAGTCTTCAAACAGTGAAGAAACACAGTTCACTTATCCATCAGTTATAATCTGGTCAGCCTGACTTGTCCAGTAAGAGGCCCTCTGTAGGGCAACAGTTACGCAATTCCCCTGTTGAATAATTTTAGATGTTTTTCAACAAGGCTGCTCAACAGGAAAAAGTTAAAGCACAGGGAGACTGATAGAGAAATCTACCAAACTTGATATTATTTGAGAAGCAGTAATAACTTGTTTACTGGACCTGTCTCTCAGAGAGATTAAGGCTGACTGTACTGGAAAACCATGAAGCAGACTGTACGCTTTAACAGATATAAACTGTCACAGCAGATCAGAAGAATATGTAATGAATATGCCAGAGTAGGACAACTTGATGTTTGTATCACACCACATAATTACATCCAGGAGTGGATATCATGCAAATATCAGACCAAATGCCACTCTAAAGAAGCTTAAATACAATGTTTATGGCAGAACATCTTATCTGGATATCTCTAAACTTCACATGCATAACTGCTGCCAAACATTTACACATAAAACACTGACAGTTTGCTGGCACTCTGAATAGGAAGAGTGTCACTTCTTAAACAGAAAAACACTTCAGTAATACTTCCATAATTACCAGGTGTGCAGTTCTGTTTATCTGCAGCAGCCGCGTTCAGTCTCAAAGCAACATGTGTAACAGGTGAATAAATCAGAGGCGCATTGCTGAAAAATGATTGTAAACATTTTTCCTTAATCAGGCTTTAGATGGGCAATGGCTCCGACACATAAAGCACTTATTAAAAGCATTATCAGGCTCTGATGAAGGTTAGGAATGTGAGGTATGTCTTTCCAGTTCAGCCATCTTTGTGGTTATCAAGCTCACACACTTGACTCTCTCTTACTTTCTCTCTCTCTCTGTCCCTGGCGCCCCTAGTTCTACATCTTCTTCTTCTTTTCTGGGCACATATTCTGGTGTTAAATGTCCCTATTTCTTTGAAGTCATCACTGTTCACTCATTGATCACCTTTATAAAGACAAGGAGTAGAGACATTTTGGATTGTGAGGTCAGACAGAAAGTACAAGATATCAAAAAATAGTGTGATGGTCTCTCGCACTGCCTGACCTCATTACTAACAAGCCAACAGATTCCTAGGTGAGCGTGACAAATACAATGGAGGGATGAGGTATTTCACAAAGTGATGGCAGTAGTAGATGAAATGCTCGTTCTGACAATGCACCACATTTACCAACAAAATAAAACATTTCTCCCAGATTAAAAACTGAATTCTTGAGGTGATTACCAAAGCTTCACCAAGTCAAAGCAGTACCTACTTTCAAGAATGGTGGGCCTCTTCTTATGGCGCATCTTTTTAAACTTCCCTCTGAAGTCCCGGGGTGGGAATGGATCCAGAGGTAAGCTGGCAATGCGCCCCAGGACAACCTCATCAAGTCCCTCAGAGCAATCCGTCTCACTCACAGCCATGTCTCTCACAGCACTCTCCTCTAAAGACATGTTGGATGGCAGGGAGCCCACAGCTACTTATATCATTCTTCCAAAGAAGTCATTTGAAGCTGTGCCAGGTTTTCCCCTCTTTTTCTAGTGTAGTGTCTATAATTTCTCTTCCTTTTCCTTCCTTACAAACTTCAGCAAGCGTGCAGAGATGCAGCCGGAGCTGTCAGCTTCGCTCTGCTAATGTGTTTTAACCCTTGTACTTGTCAGGGCAGTTCAGCAAGTTACAGTAACATTCATGAATTGGGCAGGTATTGGATTACTGAGACAGCCCCTCCTCTTTTCACCAAAAAGGCAAGAGGCAGAGAAAAGAGGGGCAAAGTCATAACTAAAGAGGGAGGGAGAGGGAAAGAGAGGCTGCTCTGACAGCTACAACATCCCCGCCCACTGTATGCCCACGAGGCATTCCTGAATAAATATCCTGTATTTGTCTTGGAGTCCACACATCAAAGTCTAAACACACGTCTTTCCTCTGGCAGCGTTAATGAGGCGCAAACTAATTTCTTAAATAATGGTGTACTCATTACCAGCATAAATGAGAATATTTAAAAGCTGCACATTAACTCCGCTTCACATTCTGAGATGTTTGACAGAAAAATACATCCTCCACTTAGACTGCTAAAAGTCCTCGCTGTTTCCATCAGTCCAGACACATCTGCACATTCCCAGCACTTTCTTCCATGTCCAGTCCTCTGTGTTGTGGCCTCTGCTGTCTTCCCACTGTATTATTTCCTGCTGTTTATGGCTGGCGTCATTGAGGAAATGGGCGAAAGGTGTGAAACCATCAAGTAATAAGTCAGACGTAAATCCGGAGAATCATTCACACAGCTTGCAGCCACTGAAGTGAACACTGGCTGGACACACCTACCACATGAACCAGTTTTTCCAAGTCTGACCTACATCAGCAATACAAACACCCTGTGTATGTACGTGAAGTGAAGGCGTTTTCTGTTTTAGGAAGAAACCACAGGCAGAACGGGGAACAACCAGCCTATACACTGTTTTTTCACGTCACTGATATGTTTTGCAAGAAGCTGTGTTGCAGCACAGAACAAACAAGTAGCCACACTTAAAATGTCAAACATCACACCTAAATATGATTAACTTCAAGGCTGACTGAACACACAGAGCTGAACTATGTCAAAGAAAATAGCTGCACAACAGGGAGCCCCTGGCAACAAGTTTTTCTTCAATCTAATGAGTCCAGTGGTGAATTCACTTGTCATCCACCTGTCAGAGAAAAAGGTAGCCTAAAGAAAACCGTTTCAACGGAATGCTTCTGCAGCAGCACACTTGAGAAAATTGTCAAAAACAACAAAGTCCATTCATCATGTTTCTACCACTCCTGCAGAGTAATGGAGTCTGAATTACAATTAGCTATAAGCACGGTCCTGACCTACTTAAAATCGTCCTTCAGGACATGAATCATCATGTTGTTATAGTAAATAGCATGCAAAGCAAAGACATGTCTTCACAACATCTAAAGACATGCTTTGTGTTTGGGGTTTAAGGACATGATCCCAAGTCAGCATACAAAAGGAATGCTTATTATCACACATGTCCACTAAAACACAAACTAATTAGTCTGATATTAAAATCAAGGTCTTACTTGCCCATGCTCACCCTGGTCCACTTACAAATGAGCCTGCTCAGTTTTTTAAGCATCTTAATAAGTGTTTAGCTTTGTGTTTGATTTAAGTGTTAAAATTGTGCACCAACACCATTCTGCAAAGGTCAGGCTGCTTTCTTAAACAAAAACTTTCCTAAAGCATGTTTAACATTATTATACATTGTATAGCCTATACAATATATTACATTATCGACAACATCACCATCTTTTCTCTCTGCAGGATAATGAAACCATTTCTAAATCTGCAAAAAAAAAGTTTTCTTTTCAGTGCACATGAGACAACATATATGCAAATACCGACAGATACAGTTATGTCTATGACAGGCCAAAACATATCGGTCTTGCTCTATTTACAGTACACCCCCATATCAGCCAAAAAGCATGGAATATATAGGCTAGCATACCCACTTCCTCCTTGTTAGTCTACCCATCTACCTAGCAGTACTAGTACAGACCCTTATCCACTATCACCACACCACTGGGGCTCTATTCTGTACTGCATCTTGTGCCACTTACTATTTATTCCTTCACATATGAATGTGTTTTTTTAAATAGTTAATAACAACTAAACAATTTACATAATAAGAACCCTCAAAGGTAACAGATTCGACTAGGATACACATGCTGCTGTGCAGTAATAGTAATAGAGTATTACTGTAATTGACCTGAACTAGCAACAGATCTTGCAGTGACAGTGCACCCTCTGGTGTTCAACAAAAATACACTGTCTTGTATACCTTCACAAGTAAAATCAGCCTGCAGTTCACACACACATGTACACATACATAAAATGTGTGCAGTCACTCCCTCAGTCAAATAATGACCTGAATTCAATTTAAGAAAAGTTGCAATCTGTCACTGTGAGTCCCCACCGTCATTCAGTAGGAAATGCATGCATGGAATTAGATTTTTATTTCTCTTTACCAATAATTCTGACAATTGACAAATACAACTGTGGCTGATACAACTTGCTCAGTCTAATTAACTATATTATGATATTCGGATATCAACAATAAACATCAACTCTCAACATTGACAACAGTCTAAGTCTTATGTAAAATGTTCTTATTGTGAATTGTTTGAGCTATATCAAGAGGATTATGCAGAGTATACTGTGATGATGGTTATTATGTCATAGCAACATATACATTTCTTACAACCTATCAAATAAATGTAGAAACACAAAGCGGAATCAGCAACAACACGTGTAAATGAGTGTGAATATGAAACTTCACTTACTTGGACTGTACTTTATGCATCCAAGAATACTGAAGTTAAAGAAAAATCAACAGGAGGAAATCCTTGATCAACAATTTGAAAAACAATGTAGACAAACGGATCTGGTAAATAAGCCTACACCAGCTGTTATTACTTCCATATAAACTTGTGTTACGTCTGAAAACAAAGTCAACTCAACTTAAAACATAATCTACTACAAGCTGTGAAGCTGTCCTGTGTTTGTTTCCTCGCATGTATGAGAATGTGGAGCAGGACAGCCTGGACTGACAAACGAGGTTGCAGTCGGCACAGCCGCTGAAACACCCTCCGGCTGAGACAGAAGGCTGTTACCATGGTGAGACACATTTAGATTTGCACAGGCAGAGCAGAACATGATGAATAATTGATAGATATCAGGCCCTAATGTTAGCACAAACCAGCTGAAGTTTAATTCCAGTAATTCTCATGGACTCTTGAATAACACACTCATGCTACAAGTCGACAAACACGCAGCGCACTGTGGGAACTGATGCTGGATACAGACGACTGTTACGTAACACACTTAACAACATCAAGAGATAAAATATCAGTGTGTGAATGTGCCACTGAAGGGCTCTGTTTTCTCTGGAAACTCAGAGAAGAAGCAACATAAGCTACAGCCCAGGTTCCTGTTTAAACATTTACAAATCTCTTGAATGGTAAGTGCATAATGACAATCTAATATCACATGGGATCAACACTGTCAAACTTTTACAACTTCACCAGGTCGAGCATGCCACAGTCTCCTGATCTTAGCCATTTGATCCACTCATCTCCACATTATAAATATTTAACTTCACATGACAGGTTTGGAAAAAACAGACAAAAAGCCAGCATCCAAAGTGAATTATTATTCAACAGGTCATCTGTTCTCTACACAGTTTGGGGGCTGGGCTTGTTCAACACACATAAGGACCATTCAAGGGCTGCAAACTACTCCACAATCCGCACCTGTTCCCTGCTCTGCCTGCCTGCTATCATCAACCTGTGGAGGGAGGGGCTTCATTCTGAACACATGCAGCACTGTGGCCTGTGAAAGCAAGAGGCCAGGTGAGCTGAACACCGTGCATATCCAGTTACACTGAGGTGATTATGTTCTTTTGCATTGTGCATCAACAGAATTGCTTCACTTTTTGGGGGGGATCATTTATTTATTAATCTGGACGGATATTTGAGCATTTGCCTAATGTCAGCATGACACGTTTAGTACCTTTAAAGTACATGTTCATTATTGATTCTGTCTTTTTTGTCAGGTGGGTAGCCCAGGGGGTTATCTGAGTAACTCAGAAAAGATTATAAATATCAAGAAGGAAAGACATGTTGGGTTGAGCTGTTAAAGCCTTCATTATATCCACTGCCTACAGGCATGCACAGCGTCTCATAAGAGAGAGCTGAAATCTTTAAAAGTGCTCTTCTTCCCTGCTAAAGACGCCTTGATAATCCTTAGGCCAACCCCCCTTTTTGAGGTGTTCCATTTAAACTGTCTTTAAAAATGTCTTTCTGGTAACTATTAATGGTACCCGCAGGCCTGTGTTTTTATTGATTTACATTACTTTCCAGCTTTAAGAAAAAACTTTGATCTCAAGCTGGAAAGAAAGTGCTGCAGCTGAATTCTAATTAAAATGTTCTGTCTCAATTCAACATTGAATAAATATAATATTGACTGTATGGAATAGTATTTTTGAAGCAAAGTTTGACCGTTTTATGAGAAAGCCATTTTCGGTTGGCATCAATAAAAGAATTTCAGTTCCACTGGTGGCAGTAACACCAAGTCAATTCAAGTCAACATTATTTATGGAGCACTACTGCACAAACAAGTTTGTTCTGTTTTTGTTGCAGAAATAGTATCAAACAAAATACCAGTGTCAACTAAATCTCTGTGCAGAATGAAGCTCGAAAATCCTCAATTATACATCTGCAAGTCAGAGTTGGTGAATCCCTTCATGTAAATAAAACTGACAGTGACATTCTTGTGATGGTGGATCTGTAGAGATACAAAATAGACAGACTTATGTAATCCATACAAGGCAGAGCGCTGCTATATTTGTTGTGTGTCATGCTATCCTGATGAACAAACAAGGGTATTTTTAGTCAAACGCAAAGTTTATTCCAGTTTACTCCTAAAGATACAATATATCCTTTTGTTGTATTGATTTAAAAACAAAGAGATGTTCAACCACTGAATTCTTCTAAAAAAAAGTGTACATTTAAAAATATCCATTGTTGCAAAACAACAACAATAATAAAGTAGGCCTATGTGACATCCAGATGTCCATCAAGGAGCATCAGGGGGTCTTTCCCAGCATGCATTGGGCTAGCCAGGCAGGTAGTCTATTATGGCAGTGCAAACACATCTTAACAATTGCACAGTTTATATCGATTTTTCAGCTAAAGTAATCTGGGTTTGCTCATTTAGTAGGTTGTCAGGGACAAAAATGGCATTTTAAGACCATCAGCTTCATTTGCAGAAAATAAGGGGACCCACTTGAGAATTGTGCAACACACTGATTGGATCAAGAAAGGGGTAATTGGAAGAAATTCACCTCAACTTTCTTTTCCATTGGGATTTTTTCCCAATGCACAACATCGCCCTCTACAGGCAATTTCTTTCACGAACATTTAGCTAAAAGGAACAAGGTTATTCACACTCTTTCTGCTTAGAGAATAACTTCACTCCCTGTAACTTTTTTGTTTTTAGACTACAAGTTTCCCACAAATGGACGTTGGAACAAATTGCTTTAAGATGAGCTAAGCTTTGGTCTTTCAGAAAAAAGTCTAAACATAATTAGGCGACTTTCCCTCCAGTGTTACAACCTATCTCTATTATATACTTTTTATCGTTCGGTTTTATTTACAAACGCTATTTGAGAAGTGCCTGACTCCAATTTAGCGCAAATATAGCCACCAGACTGGATATCAAGACATTAAAGGCCTCATGTTACTAAGAAACCACAGGGATAAAAATAAACTTTTCTTCCAGCTTGAAAACAACACTTGAGTTACTGCGCTGAAAGATGAACTGCAGGGACTTCAACAGACTTGTCAAAGCTTGAAAAGATGATAAATACCTTCGACTACAGCAGGTGCGTTTGTTTTTGCTCACTCCATCTCCACTCGAGAAGTGAGTCCAAGTTTGAGCCTTCGCGTCCTTCAGGCGATCCACTTGTTCAGATGCACTTCTCTGCTCGGTCTCCCTCCATCAGCTCTGCAGAGACAGACTCCGCCCCCAGCTGCCACCCCTCTCATGTCCTCCTGAATAATGAAAAAACATGCAAAGCATTGGCTTTCTTCACTCTGCATGATGACCTGGCTCAGGGCCATGTCAGCCGCTTTCACACACATCTGCGGCCCTGTTACAGAGAAGCCTACACAGTAATAACAACAAGTAGAGGCTACAGCAGCAGAATATGATAAACTTCACCGTAGTGTTCAGCGGTCAGTAGAAAAAGTCATATTCATATGGTACAAAAAATATTTATTTTTATTTATTTATTTATTTATTTACCTTTATTTTACCAGGAAGTCCCTTGAGATTGCAATCTCTTTTTCAAGGGAGACCTGGCCAAGATTGGTTGCCAGTTACTGATTAAAATGACAGTGACAAAACATGGGAACATATAGTGAAAACAGCAAAAAAGAAAAATAGGCAATACACATGTATACATACAGAAATGTACTGAATCCAAACAATTGCACTTTTCAGTAACATGGACCGTTTGAATTGCTTTAAATTTTCCCACACAGTTTGCAGATTATTTCAAGACCATGGGGCAAAGTAGGAGAATGCTTTTTTTGCCCCACTCAGTGAGAACATTTATGACATGCAGTCTTAAAATTAATATACAATTAATTTAAATTGAATGGCCTTGCAAATGTATTTCACATGCATTTGTCGAGTAAATAGTATTTAAACACCCTTTCAACTGTTTTTTCCACCATTTCTACTCCACGCTTCTTCCATTGTTATTTTTCCTCAAACAGATTTCTCTAATGGTTGCGACACAAATCAATAAAGGAATAAGAAATAAGAAATCAATCTCAATGCTGAATTCAAGGCACTTGCGCCACCCTAGTTTTGTCTCAAACAACACAATGTGGAAAAAGTATGAGCTGCGAATGCAACATAAGTAAACACAAATAGGATGTGTATTGTTTTGATGTACAGTGAGTGAGAACGCTGCTTTGAACTTTCAGTGAAGTTTATTTAATGAGAATCCAGCAGATGGCGTCAAAGAACATGATAAGAGTGGAAATATCTTTGAAGAAGAGGCTGCGAAAAGCAGCACCACTGATATGTATGTTTGGAAAATGACAAGCCTGAGAAGTGCAGCAGTGAATGATTTTCGAAGAGGTGAGCAAAGAAAATATAAGTGCACTTATTCAACTTGTTTCCTTTAGTTTACAATGGAGCTTCAAACATGCACTCTTCTAGATACCGTCTACAAATATCTGTCTGGGCTTTAATAGATGTGTCACAAGTTAAAATGTAAGGTCTGTGTTGGCTTTTGAAAAATATCTGTGTGAACCAAAAACCCCTTAGAGACACAGCTGTTGTTGAGAGCAGATAAGCTGACAAGGCTGGTCTGCAGTTCAATGGCTGGCCATCAACCTCTCAGACATCACTGTTTTAGCACTCAGGGAGAGCATGCTACTGATTCAAGATGATGGCATGCCCAAGAGCTCCGTCCAGACCAGGACAAAAAAATTGCTTTGTCAACTGTATACACACACCAGGGCTCGTCACGATGACAGCAGAGCTCGACAGTACTGTTGAGTTATAGCACACCAGGTGCACTACAAGACAACACAATAAAAAAAAACATGTTTTTCTTTTCAAATAACAAGGAATGAACAGACTTTGGCATAGGGGAAAAAACTGTGTTCTGATAAAACAGCATGTATTCAACTTGAATAAAAAGAAGCACTGATTTAATTTATGATTAAGCTTTGGAAACCGTTTTCCTTCCTTTGTAAGTCTTCTGAAGTGAGCCAGGTGTTCTTGGCTGCAACATATTAGCTTGGCTGTGAAAATTCTGTTAGGCTACCCATCAGCGCCACAACACAAAAGAAAGAGAGAATTCAAAGCAGTTGCATAACTCAGCACCGCTGCTCTGACCTGATCCAAGTGCTCCTATCTGGTCTCTTTGAGGAATAGTGGAAATGCCGGATAAAGGAGGATGTGGATGATCGTCACAGTGCAGCGCTACGCCTTGATAAACATGCAGGTAGTTTTCAGCTCAGATGAAAGTCTGCAAACCAATTAAAAAGAGATTCTATAAACCGGCTGTGAAAGCCATGACCCACACAGACATCCATAAAATCACATTAGCCACATCCTCTTCAAAGTAAGTCATGTTTTACTTTCCACTTGGAGGGTGTATAGGTTCAATGCCTACTTGACATTTTTCAGGGGTATTCTGTGGCTGCTGATACTCCTGCAGCAACTTCACATGTGATTTCTTGCTATAATATGAAAGTTTTCAGCTTGGAACCTACCTCACAGCGGAAAGTCTGAGGCACGATGACCCTTGATTCATGCTTTGGCTCTTTTAATGAATAATACGTGTCTCCCTTTGAAACCGTTGCATTACAGCACAAACGATCAGTCCACCCCTGAGAGGTGGCTGCAGAGGGAGAAGGCACTGAAGCAGCAGGTCAGGAGTGTGGATCAAAGCTCTTATGTCTTGCAGGGATGCTTTGACTGCATGGACTGGGCTGTGCTGCACGATTCCACAAACAGTATTGATGAGGCTGCACATGGGCTTCTTTAGTGAGATCTGTTCAGTATTTGAACAAGGGCAAACCTTGATGTTTGGGGCCAAACTCCTGTAACTGATGAATGATATATGCACAGATGAATGATTTGTCAGGTTTGTATTATAAAAATATGATCTGGTTAAGACCAGAATTACAAAACAGCACAGAACGAATAATTTAATTCCCATGAAAAATACCACAGAGTATAAAAAAATATCATTAATTTTCTTCAGATAATTGGAGTTGACTGAGGCATTTTGGCACAAAATGGCACAATTAGCAGTGGATTTTTGGAGAGGGGCTTTAAAGCAGCAGGTGATGTTATTGTTACTGGAGAGAAGGAAAAAGAGAAATGAGGTGAGAGTAGGTATGTATGAAGACTAAGAAAGAACTTCAAGGCTTGCTTGGAAAAGCCAGAGATTAATGTCTGGTTTTAACTCTAACAAACAGCTGGTCGATGCAACTAATGGTTCTCAGACAGATGGAAAGTGTACAATTTGCATACAGGACCTTGGGAGGCGTAAAGATGCCACCTTAGTCTATTGATGTTTTTATACTGGCATCTTAAGGACTAAATACTCGAGCAAGCTTTTCAATCACTGAATTTTGAATCGTCTCCAAACTCTCAATTGCAAGCTGACAGCTCCACATGGCAGCAAAAGAAACTGTTTATACCCAGAATTCATGTTGCAACAGTAAACTGCACGCAGCACGCTCATGTTTACTAAACCCAGTCTCTGATTGCTTTATGCCAAAGGATACCAAAGAGATGAGAGAGGCAAAGGATCTAATGAGACCAACCTCCGCTGAATCGAGGAGTCGCTTGCTTGCCGTTTTCAATTTTGCTTTTGCCTTATTTGCTGTGAGCTGACAAGTGTTCAGGGTCTCACTTAGCAGGGGTGTGATGCTTTTCTCCATTGCAGCCCTGTTTTTTGATCTTGGCTGCTAAAACAGGTGTATTTTTCCATAAATATCTTGCTTAGTGTGGCGTTAAAGCTATTTTGCCACCCTCATTATGGGCTCTAATGCCACGACAGCAAAGGCATGTTTAATGTGCATAGCAAGACTATTTACACATGAGCAGAGATGATCAATGTTAAAATAGTAGAAGGACAATATTTTTGTGTAAGCGAAAGTAAGAATGTACATCTAGTGTGCAACCAAAGCTGAAACCCAGTGATAATTATCCTCAGCATTAATGCATTCCCCTTCACACCAGTGGTCAAAGATAAATTCTCCTTCAGTGAAGGCTCTGAAATTTACATAAAGAGGTCAAGGAGGGACAAGGGACGGTATGAAATTAAAAGACAATATATTATATTATTCAGATAAACCAGTTACAATTGACTTAAGTGCAAATCAGGAGCTGGCAGCTTCAGCAACGGCAATGATTTCCTTTTATGCACAGCTAGCCACTTGGCACACCATGCACGGCACACTGCAGCCCCCATGCTCTGCACGACTAAGAGGGCTTTAATGGGTTTTTCTTTCCACTTTAGATTTAGCAACAAAACCAACTGCCACTTGCTGGTCAGGACATCAGTGGAGTCACACCTGTCTCGTTTGAGTGCATTTTGTGTGGTCAGCGTTTCACACAACAATGTGGCCTTAAGGTGACTTGTAAGGAACTTGTAGCTTTACACCTTGATTGTTTGGCTTTCAAAAGATAGCGAGTACTTGACGCACAGATGTTCAGTCCATCTATTTATCTACATGACGCAGACAGTTGTGGTCAAGGTGTTAAGAGACACAGAAGTCAGGTTTTAGTGCATATAGTGGTTGCACTGTTATTAATAATTAATAATAGGGCTAAATCAAAATTATATAGAAATTGCAATATGGATTCATGCTGTATCCCATTCACTCAAGGCACAATATTTGATAAAAGGAAAATGTGCGACAAAATAGTGTTTTTCAATTAAGGATTGTGGCGCTGCATAGGTTTTCAAGTCTACAAATCATATTATACAGACTACAGAAAAAGTCTTTTGTTGGATAGATCTTCGCAAAAAAAATAAATAAATAAAAACAATCACATCTCATTTTAATGCATTTTTTCAATCAAAATGAAAAAAAAAAAATGCAGAAATTAGAATTTCTTCCAATATTGGGAGTCATGTTGCAATTGCAGCATCAGAAAAAAGAATCAAAATTAGATATAATTTTCCAAACTGTAATGTAACATGTGCCAGCATCCCAACACACAGGGAGGAAGTGGCACTGACTGGTCTTCCAGAGATTAATACATCACAATTATCTGTAAAAGTATATGATGGATCTGTCCAATTTGCATGTTTTACAGTAGTGGCTACTTTGGACTTTGTCATTTTTTATTATGTAAGAGTCTTGGTTGTCAAACTGTTAATGTAATGTTATTTCGGTGAGTGATTACAAACATTGTAAAAAGAAATCAGGCAAGTCTGTTCGTTGTTCCCTAAACATCACTCTACAGTAAACATTAAAGATGATTTAGTGCTGCCGGTTATTGGTGTCTTATCATTGCTTATAATAAATATTATGACCTTTACGTCTCTGTGTCCAATTCTTTCTTAATTTGCACAGCCTGCGATTGTTGCACATGATCTCTTTTTGACCTTGATATTTCCCTGTTGTGATGGTTCTGTGATTCTTACTGGCTGCTCCACGTGTGAGGCAGCAAAGATTAATTGAATTATATTAACCGAATATGAGTTTATAGTGTATAATAGACATGGATTTGAAAGCAGCTGGAACATCTGTGTGTGTATGAGCAGCATCAGTCTCACCGTGAGGACTCTTTGGGAAAGCAGAGGTGAGAACTGTGTATCATTTTCCTGGAACTGATGCTCCAATTCATCATCCCCTCTCTGTCTGGTTTCAATCTGTCCTCTACCTGCTAATCTCCCCCAGGAGGGATAGCAGGCCCAGGCCTGGCACAAAAGCTTGCAGTAAGGCCGCTTGTTTATCTTTGATTTTATCAACAATCTGCTGCTCTGGAAATATAACACACCATGAGATGACACAGCTTCAAGTTATGAGGCTGCTGCAAGAAATACCACACAAAATTAAAAGATAAAAAAAAGAGGATGCCCAGATGGGTTTATCAAATCATTTCAGAAGGTTATTGTTGGGCATACATGGTATAACTCACAGTAACTGAGATGTATCATCAAAAAGCTGAACATGCAAACTTATGATTAAAATCTGCCTGGAGACATAGATATACTTCTTCAAATTATATATCGGACTTGACAGTTGGAAAGGCAACACAGACAAAAACTAAAAACAGAGTCACAAACTGTTAAAAGATATAGATAATGCCTCTCATGAAATTGAAATGAGATGATAATCGTACTTGTCAATCTATTATTTGACATGCTATTAAATGAGTGCAAACATCTGTCTCAGAGTCAGTAGATTTAGCTGCCAGTAAGCTGCACTGCATGTTTTAATGCGAGGCGTGGAATTTGTCCTCTGGTCGTCTCCTAATATGATTACTGTGAATGGATCTAAAAAATGAAGGGCAGTGATATCAAACCATTATCTGCATGAATATGTATCACCCTTTTGTGCTTTACACCAATTTGCTTCACATAACCGGATTGGACAACTTCAATCAGAGCCTCTATCAGTGACTATAAATCTCTAACAGATGGCAAGTTGAAACTAATAATATTAAACGAGACATTCACCCACACAGAGTACAGTTGCAGGGGAGCAAATGCAGATAAATAACACCATATCACACACAATATATTCTTAATGTTCTTACAGTGCTTATAATGCAGCTATTACTCATGAACATGATGCGCAATTCTATTTCCATAAACCAAACAGAGCTGAACAACATTTTTAATCTTCATATATCTTGCAGAATTAGTTGTCTCGTATATCTAAGAGTGCAATATCCTCTCCCATTAACACAATCAAACGGACTGCTAATTACGTCTGTGATGTTTTTTAATAATGCTTTCGGTAAGTAGTGTAAACACTCGGCAGACCATGGAGCCTTTCTGTCCAGAGGTGACTGCAATACAATAAAAATCCATTACAACTTTGGCAAAGCAATCATGTCTGGGTGAGAAGGTTAACGTAAGCAATAAGGACATGCTTACTTGCATCTGAACTTTGTTTGCCTTTCACTGTTCTGTGAGAATGATGAAGTGAGTAAGTAAAGTAAAGTGTAAAGCATTCAATCGAGAACGCTAGAAGACTTTTAGCCATGAGGCGCAGCTCTAGGGATGGCAGTAATGTCGGTCAATCCATCACTTTAGGTCAGGCGGAAATATCTCAACAACTGTTCATTAAATTGTCATGAAATTTGGTACACACAATTGTTTACCCCCTCAGGATGCAGCTCAATAATTTGTTGATCCCCCGACTTTTCATCAACTGCCATCATTAGGTCATAACTTAAATTTTTCAAAATTACTAAAACATGCAAACAAATGACATTCCTATCAGCCTCAGTTGTACTGCTTATTTTGTGCTAATTAGCAAATGTTAGCATGCTAACACACAAAGCTCTCATGGTGAATATGGCAAACTAGTGATTCTCAAAGTGGAGCCTGTAATACTCTGCCAGGGGCTCCCTGAAAGCCTTTCAGATAAAAATAAAGAAATTCAAGTTTGTTGACGTCTGCATTACTTGTATCAATCACTATATACACACTTTTATCAATCATTACGTATTTACACAAACTATTTCATAGGCCTATCATATTCAAGCCCCAGGCTAGGCTCGTTGTTGTTATGTATATTTTATATCATATATTGTATTGTGTATTATTGATAAAAAATAACAACCAGTGTTTTAGTTGGCCTACTTTTGCACTTTTGCGAGTGAAACACGTTCTCTTGATGTGCGTGTGTCTGTTCTGAAATGCAAATTAGAAGTGCAAAAAAAAATAGACTATGTCAAGTTAACTGAAGAAAGATATATTAGGGGGTTCCCTGTATATTCTAGATGTTGAAAGAAAAGTTGAACATTGCGCGCAAAAATTATACCGGTCATCAGCATTTGATGTAAGTACAAAGCACTGTTGTGTGTGAGTACAGCCTAACAAAGCTGCATATCAGTAGACTCTTAGTCCTTTTTTTCTTTTTTAAATCAAAGACATTCAGTACCTGGCCAACTGAGCAGAGAGCACAGTAAGATTACTACATGGAGGATCCAAAGTGGAGACAGTCTGGCTCTCTTCAAAGTCCCTGTGCAGAGAGGACGGATGAAACAACAGAGCTTCATTCTGCTTTAAATGTCATGCTTGATTACATCTTTTTTTTCTTCTACTGATCAGTTGAAAGTTCTGCACTCATCGCTGCTGTATGAATTTACATGAGTCCTGACTTTCATGAGGCCACAGCAATAATAATGGAGACAATAAAGATAATGTAATACTGACAGCAATTTAAGTGATATTAATGACCATTGGGACACATTACAGTGGAAATGCTGGACTGATATAAGTAGATTTTAACTGAATGACAGAATAAATATATCCCTGAGCATGCTGAGTTATTACAACACAGACAAGGGACATAAACTGTGAGCGTGTATGTGTCTCTATCTGTGTATTACTACCAGCATGTTCTTCTATATAGGCTGTCTGCCTATACAAGAATTATACCGGTCACAATGACAGTTTCATGGCCTGATTAAAATTTCAAACACGCTTGGGGATTCACCATAATTATTCTTTCACATTCATCATATAGTGAAACTGGAGATGCAAACACTCAAGGGAAATAATGTTTTCACTCCAAACAAAATTCAACCCCTTGTTTCTGTCAGGCAATTCTTTGGTAGGAGAGGCTAAAAAAACCTGACCTGGTCTCAAAAAACTGGAACAGGACCAGCCTCTGTCTTTATAGTTTCACACCACAGCTGCTGAAGGGCAAGCTCCTTTGAAAATAAACTCACTAGGTACTTGATCTTGTTGCCTTCATGCTGCTGAAGCACAAATACAGCTCATACATTTACAATATGGTCCTACATGATGAGGGAATGAATAAAATAAATAAAAGAACCCAGCTTCTCAGACGTAACGGCAGTTGTGTATTTAGTAGTCATGAGATGGAAACAATTTGAAGCAATTTTTAATCAACCCCTGACCTGCTCCATGTGCAATTTGCTATGTATATTTGTACTCTGCTATTTTAGTTCGGCTGAGTAGGCACTAATGGGTCCAGCAATAAGTGTATTCCCTTTATTATGCCTAATTATACACGTTTGTTTGCTGCTTCTATTTTACAGAACAGTGTCGTTGGGAAGACACTGTTTGGATCTGGCCTTACACAGGCTCTGTGTGCTGAGCATGATGTCGTTAGTACAAGATTTAGGGGTTTAATTCCATCTGGTGCCTGCTATGCTAAAAACAAGTATACACTTACAAACACTTTGTACACAAGAACCCATAAAATTACATATATTAAAAACATATATTTAGCTGAACTTGAATATGAAACTGCTTTACCACACTTTTCCTACTGCATCTTTCCAAAGATTTAACGAAAAGATGCAGAATGAACAGAATAACAAGATCGTAATTCATTATAGGATGATATCAGCATGGTGAAGGACCAGACCAGCAAGAAATCTGGCTCAAGTGTGCTTGTAAGAAATTGCTATTCAGTTGTAGCTACCATGCTGCTCTGTATTTGCCAACAGTTGTCAACATACAGAGCGGGGGAGGTAGCATTCATGAGGTTTGCATTCCCTGTGTGGTGCCACCATCACAGTGCAGATTCACAAATTAACAACTGTTTAAAGAGTAGCATGGCGAGCTTTGTGAAAAGCTAAACTTCACAAGACAGACAACAAACCGACATCAATAACAAACCCATACTAGTTGCTGGTCACAGTCAAAACACAATGACCATTTTTTACTTTTAGATTTTATCTTTGGAATTCTTCTTGGGTACTTGAGCTGTTCATATTTAATTCTGCCCTTCATTAAAATTCATGATTCAAAACTGCTCGCCCCTCTTCCACCACACCATTTTATTCTTGCTAAAGGGTACAGGTCATAAGTTCAAGATATTGTTATTCATCTGGTCCAACATTTTCACTCCAAACATCCTCACAGATGCTAATTAGTCACTATCATGCACATATTAGACTAAAGTGTTTCATATTTCCATTATTCAATGTGGTTGGGATAAAAATCTTAACAAGGCTACAATATTGTAAGTGACTGAAGATTTAGAGAATCAGAGAGACTAAATTTAGTACCGAAAGCAAAGCAAATGTCATTAGTTTCCAGTGGGACCATTATGCATTTTGAAGATGATTTTCCATTGATTTTATTGCTCAGGTCAGCTGACATAAAGATAAAGGCAGATTTTTTTAATTATTATTCCATTTTTAGTTGTACTCTTCTGCTGACTGACTTAAAACACCACCAACATGTCATAAGAGGATTATGAGCTTTTCTGAAATTATTCCAATTTTATTTTTTTTACCTCCAACATCAAAACTTTGATGTTAAAAATGAAAAATGCCTTTGAAAATGTTTAGACATGGATGTGATTAATGCCTTAATATTTTCAAAGATTTATTTACAAGCCAAATGGATACATCACTGTTTCCATCTGTTTTTTTTTGTATGTTTCTGGCCACTGGTGCAGACCCTAAAATACATCACTTAATGTCCATGTGGATGAAGGTGAATTTACAAATGGAGCTGTGTAGGTTCACCTATTTGGCAAAATATAATACTGGCATTAGATGAGGTCACCTACGTGCACAAAATGTGCTGAATCTAACCTTGTTAGAAAAACATCCATTTACCAGCACTGTAGGAGTTCTCTGTACAGTAAAAGCTCAGCTCACAGCTGACTATAAAAGAGCTAAAAATGTTTTGTCACCATCTATGATTAAAAAGAAAGTTTGGTTCAGGGTACACCATGTTATATTCTAGGTAATGAAATACTTCAAGTAAGAAGTTCAAACATCAGCCTAAAATTTCTGAATCTAGAAATGTAAAATTAACTGGTGCAGTATATTCAGACTTTTCTTCACATATCAGAGACTATAGCTGTGATTTACGGAGCTTACACTGCGCCGACTAACCCACACCTCTCAAAATAATTACATTTCATGCAGAGATGAAAGTGAACAGGTGGCCATTTTTCTCTGCTTTCTGTGTCTCAAAGATAAATGAGGGTTAACATGTGTGGGAGGAATTCTGACTAGTTTCATCACACCGTGTTGTTTCATTGCAGTTACAGTAACAAGGCACCTGCACATTGAGCTTCTTCCCAAATTTTCTGGTTATTGAATAACTCACCATCACCATAATGATGGTAGCTTGCACCATTTGAAAGCAGACCAGTGTTGAACAGCATTATTCTAACACACACTACCTGAATGTAATATGTGCCTCAGTCAAGGTCAGAACTGGAGTTGCTCCCAAGGTGCAGCAGCAGCTCCTAAAAAGATAGGTCGGGTCAGATTCTGTGGACAAATTGTCCACAGGCAATACTTAAGTCTTAACGACCTCACAGAGCCACACCATGCCTTTATCATATTAATTTAAGAGCAATAGCTGTGCCATGTACATTAATGTAACAGTTAAACACACTTTATAGTCCTTGCAGTAGGAGAAGACCGACATAGTGGCTACGTGCAGGGTTATACTACTAGAGCAAAATCATGCAGTGCACATTTTCCTCTATGACAGTAATTCTGAACTCTCCCCTAATCCTGCAGCTGTGTCACACCTCCATACGTGCAGCTCATATAGTGTCAGGAACTGGAGGTGAAAGCTCACATAATCAAGTGCTCCCACTCTTTTCTCACTTTTCTCGCAAACTAAGCTTGTTAAAGTTAATACACTCCCTGAGCCTATGCCTATCAACAGAGCTGCTGCCAGCCTCTCCCCAATCCTTGTTACTTTTTACACCAGTGCCTGTAAAAAACAACACTCCCAGCCATGCACCTCATTAAAGCCTCAGGTTATATACATGTCTGATGACTGCACAGGAGTGGGATGAGTGTGATTTCTTCCCACAAAATTGTCAATTGAGTTTCAATGGAACATTAAAGGCGCCTCCACTGATTTTACACTTAAAGATCAGTCTGCTTGTCACGCAGAGTACCATCACTAACAGCTATCAGATGTCACTCCATACTGCCAGCAAAGTACAGCTATGGAAAGGAACCAGCAAGTACTGTTTTAATGTATTTGACCATTGGGACCTATGAAAACTGTGGGCCTTTTTTAAACTATCCCCTCTCCCTCTCCTGACCCACTTCCACTCTGTTTTCATACAGAGGGTCCGCCATATTAAGTGCCATATCAAACCATTGAGCGGGGTGTTAAAGAGGCTTATAAATCTTACAACAACAAGCGTACATCGATGCAGGCTAACTGACCACGTGCAACACCTGTGTTGTGTTCTTCATGAAAAACTCTCGTACAAAAATTGTATCGAAATGTAAACTTTTCGAACAAATATAGACACATTAATATATATAATAGACATGTTTTGATTGTCAACTGTTATATTATATATTATATTTACACACCAACAAAAACCAACAGGTCATAAACAGAGTCAACAATGTGACAAAAAGGAGAGAAATGTGACGACTGAAGCTGGAGATATTTTATCTTCAGTTTTTGTGTGCATGTCTTCCCCCTAATTGCACATCCCCTACAATATGTCCTTGCACTTTCTGCCTTCCTATCATTTTCAATGGATCAATGTACTTTTATTTTTGTTTCAATCAAAGCCTGTATTAAACGACTGTGTTTTTCTCTTTCACTTTGTCTGTTTCCACAGGAGAAAGGACAGTTCGTCCCAAGGCTTACTGCTGTATTTATACCTATGATTTATACCATACACCTTAACGAGGGATGCTTCATTCTGCTGGAAGTGAAAGTTCACTTCATGGCAAAGTGGGAGTAGGGACGGCCTCATTAGACAAAAGGTCCTGTGTAAAACTGTATTTATACAGTCTATGGTAAAAAAAACAACAAAAAAACAACAAGACCACATAGGTTGTTTGTTCGTACCCTTAAATATGACCCTCTTTGTATTTTGGTGATGTCGGTAGAGTTCTGTTTGTTGGGCGTTAATGATTGCAAACAAGTTTTAGTTTTTTTTTCTCGTTTTATGATCCCAAATGCAAATGTCACATATTGTGTCCATCTGTATTGGGTCGTTTACATTATGACTAATGATGGTAATTAACATTTTTGTCGTGCTTTATAGTTTTGAACATTAGTAAGTTGGCTTTTACACTTCCTGACCACAGCTGTATTTTACCACAGAAAAAGTTCTTGCTCCCTGTGTTGAATGACATTATAGGGGTGACACAGTAATCTTGGAGCACACTGTGCTGGACACACCTTTTGCTGTATTATATTATGACAAATAAAGTCCATATTGGTGAATATCAGTAACAATATCAATATTTCACTGATATTGTTCTGATAGGCTAATATTCTCTATAATAAAAGGCTCTGGTGTTTATCACTTGACCCAGCTTTCCATCATATCTGTCTTGTACATTGCATATCGTTATATCCATAAAAAGTTAATCACAGATGAAAATACATACCATGAGTGTATATATATCAGCAGACTCCGCTCATATCTTGGACAGCTAATGCCATCTCTCTCCATCAGGCAGATGATACAGTGTCCCAAGCTGCAGCCTGAACGGATACAGGGAGTCTGTTGTTCCCCTGCCAATAAAACTGATTAACTCAGAATGATAGTCTGGGTCTGCAGAGCACAAACACACACTGCTACACATTCCTATTCTAGCCTTTCCGTACTTCCTATTACTTTTTTTTTAATTGCCGTTTTTTGTCTAAAATATTTTGTTTTGTTGTATTTCATCCTGCACTGCTGTTTTTGTATCCTTGCTGCTGTGACTTCCATGTTCAAGACAAATTTCCCTGCAAGGACAATAAAGTTTATTTGATCTAATCTAATCTTCTCTTGGAATAAGCAGCTGGTGGAGGGTGAGTATTCAGAAATATCTTAATCGCTATCAGTAGCCTGATGCTATGACAGCACACTATTTATTTTACTATTGTGCTCGCTATAAAACCAATCTTGTGTAACCGGTGGTTAAGCGATGATGGCGTTTTGACTTTGAACACTTGTCCTTGGCCTAGCTTTTTACTGCAACTCACCCATTTACCAGCACAGCTGCAGAAGTTTAACACCCTCTGTATTATCTCTTTATAGACACCTCTCTCAAGCTCACTAATATAATTTGACACCGAGTTTATTTTATGAGGCTAAATTGTGCAAGCACAATCATATTGCCCTTACAGGACCCCGTGGAACTATACCTATACATGCAATTAATTAATTTGACAGCCTTGCCAACATTCATTATCATGACTTTCGTGTTTCAAATAGACAAGGAAAGAGATGACTCCTGCTGTGATACACCTTCTGAATGCATCAGGTTTAAAATAAGTACTTCATTTGACTGGATAGTATCAGCAATTTCCCATCATAGCAAACTTAACAATGTTAGCAAAGTTACACACTGGACTCATGAAACACTGCCGGGCTTATTTCTGGCTTCATGTTTGTATGACAGATAGGTGGGAGTGTAATTGTTGGTATTCTCACATAAAGGAGAAAATCTTTAATTATGGGTAGTTATGAATAAATTGGTTTGCACCCTGACCTCTAAACTGAAATAATATAAAAACAAACAACAAAATAACAAAAAACCTTTCACTGCTTCCTTTGTGCTCATTACAAAAGATTCCATCCGGCACAAACCATCTCATTCAGGGTTACTGAATGACCTGGAAAAAAAAGGAAAATCAAAATTAGTCACAGAAACGTGTTTAATAGGCAGATAGATAAGTGGATACATAGTTCAAGTTATAGGTTGTTTTTAAATCAATTGTTTATTCCAAATAAACAAAGTAGCCTGGTGTTTCGCAAATGTCAAAAGCTGTTGATGCTTCAGTTTAAATGAACAAGAGGCAAGAACCAGACACAAGACTTAACAGTCTACAAACACACTAGCAGCTTTGTATTGTGAGGCTGCAGTGCTTTGAGCTAAATGCTAACGGTTCTCATCTTAGTTTGGTGTGTTAGCCTGCTAACATTTGCTAATTGGCACTAAACACAGCCAAGGCTAACAGGGATAAAACTTTCAGGAGACAGTTAAAGTTGTACGTTCAAAAATGGGTTATTCACACTAAAACGTGGGGCTGGACCAAAGTGGTGAGGTGAAACAACAGACCAACAATTGCCGTCCCTACAGAGCCATGTTGTTAGCAAGGCTAAAATGCTCAAACAGAGATTTTATCATTTTATTGTACAGTATTTGGCTCACCAGGCGTCATTTTAATGAGATCACTTACTGTAACTGGGGAGAATTACGTTTCTGTGGCTCATGTCTTATAATTGTTTTGCTAAAAAGATCTTTGCAGTCACTGTTGTTCCCCTGAAGGGATGGAAAACAGATTGGCAACAAGTGAGATCAGTGAGTGATGATAAAAGCATAGCTGAGCGGCTGTGACAGAGATTTGAGATGGCACTGACTGCGGCAGCTCTTCTCATCTGCTCCATTTTGGAGGCCCTGCTGGTCACAGTGAATCCTCTGAGGAAAACGCACTCATGTTCAAACAGCCCCAGCTGAAGATTGAAAATCTTCCAAGTGCTCTCCAGCCAGGACTCTCCACGGCTTACATAAGCCTTTATTTAAATAAAGCTATGTGAATATTAATCAGGGCCATGTGAATTTAAATCTTTACTTACAAATGTGAGACATTTAAATATGAATCTTAACTTTTTATACATTTCATTTGTAATTCATTTTCTTTCAAAATAGAACTGGGCGATATGGCCAAAATCTTACCAGGTTAAAAATGTTCATATTAGCCATCATTGCTAATTACTACAATAAATGATAAATTATTGTTTAAAAAAAAAAAAAAGTTAAACAGCTGTTTTTTTTTTGCTCCTGAGTGAAATTTAATTAAACCAAACAGTCGATTGTGGAACACCTTCCAAACATACTGGAGGTGCATTGCACAAATCCAAGGTGGATTCAAAACAATTAAATCATTAACATACACTTACAATTTAATTGTACATTACAAGAACAAATAAATTATATTGAGGGTTATTGCTATGGACTGACTGTTTCCCTCTCCTGCTGTCACTAACCTTAACCTTACACCTGAACTTGGATGTTACCAAACACGGATTATGATTTTATTTTATTTTAATATCCTGAAAGTCTGGACAGAGTAGTTTATGAGTGGCTTACCTAAAAATGGGTATAACCTTTTTTCTGTGTGAGCTCCCTCTTCGGTGCAGCAGGCAGTAGGAAAAGCAATCACAGGGGGTTCATTGTCGTTCTGCCGACTCATGCTCTCTCTTCCCGGCCTCGCTGGTTGTGAAAATCCCGGGCAGGCCTGTCCGGGTTACTGTTATATCTCAGCTTATTGATGTAGTTAACCATAAGCATAAGTTAACCATCGCTCATTTTGCTTATGTGCACTTTAACTATTCCTGTCATGTTTCTGCTCCAACATCAAGCCGGTCTGTCCCACTCTGGCGGCGACATTACAGACCGTTCGTCTTCTTCGTCCATTTAAAGGCGGGAGGCAAACGGCGTTCAAAGTGCATTAGCGTCCCCTCTCCTGGTGTATAAGTGGTTTAGTTAAAATGAACATTTTATACCTCTATCAAGGAAAATTACCGAGCTAATTATCATTATGGTTTTCATCACCCAGCCTTACTTCTAAGGTATAAAGGAATAAAGGTAAATTGTTGCGAAGTAGCCATCCTAAAGGGCAAACTCACAATTACAAAACTTATTTTCACAGTTGTCATGGAAACTATTGCTTTGAGACAGATACACTTAATTTTGTTCTTCCATTTTATTTGACTTTCATTATTTGTCTATTTTGTCTGACAATTGTATTGTTCATTCTCATTGTGGCTACTGTATAATCTGCTACTGGATACCTGAATTCTATCTATCTATCTATCTATCTATCTATCTATCTATCTATCTATCTATCTATCTATCTATCTATCTATCTCCTCATCAAACAAAACTGAAACTGCATTAAACCTAGAAATAAGTGGAAGGATATATTTTTCAAATTGAGTGAATCAACGCCTTAAAATGAACACCATAGGATGTATATTGTTAAGTTAAGCCTTACAGAGATTTTACAATTCTCAACAATTTGACTGATTTTCATACATCTTTCATCATCTTTTATCATAAGCAACAAATAAATAAATTGCAAAACCCTAACTGGATGGAATGTGTGAATTATTATGATACAAAAGGGGACAAAAGGCAAAAAACATATTTACGAAACAGTCACAGAGAAATATTGCACAGCACAATTGACTAGAATTAGGTAGGCATCTGTGGTGTTTTTCGAAGCACATGATGCAAAATCCCTTCAGTGACTAAAATGATCATCAAAGCCACATTCATAGTGTAGCTGCACAGCTGATGTTTAAAACAGGGTGAGGACGTCACTCAGTAGACTGTAGTGCTCCGACTGCTGAGGAAACTGGAGTCATGTATTTCTGTGAAAATTGGAAAACCTCTGCAGGAGAGTTTACGCTTCAAAGTTACACATAGTGTTTTTTTAAGCATGATTTCTTCAGGGCCAACAAAATAAAAATAAAGAATTCAGTATTTCCCCTGAAGAGTTTCATGCCTGGCAGTGTTAAGATGCTTTGAAATGGCATTTAGACCTTTGAGCAATGGAAATAAAATCATCAGAAAACATGATCAAGAAGTTTAAAATTCCAAAAAGATTTTTTTTTTCTTTTTGTATATGTTCAATTTTCTTCTGAGCGAGAGGAGTGCATAACCTCAGTATTTCTAAAAAAGCTGAACAGGAAATAAAGAATCTCTTGTGGAGGAAAATAGTGCTACACTCATCATCCTGTTTCACTGTCTTGGACAAGGATTAAAGCATAACATTTTTACACCAGACAAAGTCTAACCCGACTGGGATGTTGTTGCTGACACGCTAGAAATATTGGCGGAGCAAGCATGTTGTGTAGACCCACTTAGAATTATGCAGAGGATTTCCCTTAGTGCAGAGTACTGTCTTACCACCACTCATCGCTCCATGTGTGGGTGAGTCCCACTTGGAATTTAACTTGTTTCCTGCAAATAGGTTACAATTCATAGGTGTGTGAGGAGATGTCTGCTTGACTTATTACACTGCTTCAAATGCCCAAGGCTAATAGACTTTTCATGAACTCGAGCCGGCCTACTGTGCTATTAGGACAGTGTAAATTTAGCACCATGATACTGACAGAGTCTATGAGTGGAGGAATAGCTTCTGTATTACAGTGTGCCTGCCTTTCAGACTGACAGTAATGAAATTTCTCATATTAACATTTCAAAATTTCATTAGTTCAGTCTAATTTATAAAGCCTTTCATAATCCCCAGGTTTTCTAAAGCTTTTGCTTGACTATGAGGCAGCAGCCGCTTCCTCCCTTCATTCATTTTTTTTTAAAGAATAAAGCATTACAGCTGCGTATTAATTTTTAAGATGGCAAACAGCCAGGAGAATGGTTTAATTCTTCAACCGAAGCTCAAGGTCTTTGAAAGACCTTTAACAATGGTCAGCAAATCATTGGTTCTGCCAATTAATTATCTGAGACAGTTAATGCTGTGAGAAAAAAAGGGAAAATGAAAAATGGGTATGGATGTTGATGAAACTCATTAATACCTCCTACCTCTGGATATCAGCTAATGTTTTACAAGAAAGTATGTCTATGAAATTATGCTCCTTTTTTGTTCCTCTGACTGAGGTCACAGAGAGCCTTGAGAAACAGATGGTCTTGGCCAAAAATGTAATGAGGTTGTTTAGGGGAGTCTAAAGTAAAGGTAAGACGCTTATCTGCTGGAGCAGCAGTTGGACCCTTTTAAAGACTACATGTTGGGTACATTTTGGGAGTAATTACAAACCTTCAGTATGCTTTAGAGAGCTTTAATGCCTTTTAGCTCCACTAAACAGTCTGTCTTTCACCATCTCAGTCCCAGCCTCAATTAACCTTAAACAACTTCATCATTTATACATTACTGGTGGCAACTAAATCCTATAATAGACCTCAGAGAAAAGCAATAGAAAAGCAAAACATTCTCAAATATTTATAATTTTATGTCAAAATAGAGCACATTGTACAGCATTAGTGATACTTTTTAAAAGATACAGTATCTCCCACAGAAGAAGACCGTCCTCTGTAAGGTTCAGATTATTCATATGATATAAATATACACACATTATATCCATACGTCCAAAATAACAGTAACCTCAACATGCAGCTCAGTCATGAAGACACTCACAGATTAAGTCATGGACACACACTCGCATGGTCCCTCTTAATAACAGTTCAACATCAACAATACAAAAACATTTACATCTGTGAAGGACAATATTTCAGTTCCATGACTCCATAATACTCACACACACACACACACACACACACACACACACACACACACACACACACACACACACACACACACACACACACACACACACACACACACACACACACACACACACACACACACACACACACACACACACACACACACACACACACACACACACACACACACACACACACACACACACACACACACACACACACACACACACACACACACACACACACACACACACACACACACACACGCTGGACATACATACACACTCATCAGGCTAGTTGTGTGCTTAAAATGATTATAACTCTGTTTTAGCACTCTTATTAAGTCCATCTGAAGCTTTTGCCCTCAAGTCATCCTTAAGCCATTTGTTGAAAACAGCAATGGGGTCGATGTTCCAGTGTTTATGGAAAGAGATGGGCACCTGGTGAGCTAAGAAGTCTCTGGCATAGTCCTCTGGGCGCGCCTGAAAGGTAAGATTAAGTACAGTAATTTATATTTGGAAGCAGCCACAAGAGACTGCGTGCAAGTGCTGCAGAGAGCAAGAGTGAAGGCGTGAAAGTGTAAGTTTATGTTCAAACGTATACTGCATACTGAAAACTAACCAACTGAAACTATCATGTTCTAAATGATTTTTAGTAAATTAATGATTATTTTGTAAGAGTTTGCTGATTATATTTGCTGACTCACAGTGACTCTTAGTTTGGGTCAAATTAGTGTATTGGTTTGTGTCTTATTAAAGCCCCCACACACTCACACAGGTAATTTCACTTATCTCTGCTAATTAGCACTCCAGCCAGCAATGTGTGAGGCTGTATGGATTATGCTTTTTTTTTGACACCTCACTTACTCTTCTGCCGTTTTGTTTGTGTGGGATAAATTGCAACTTTTTCCACAGAAAACATTTTGAGATGTCAAAGGAAAAGCACAGATATAAATCATAAAATTAATGATGGCTGAATTCCATTTAGCTGCTTAACCCTTAAACCACCAGGATGGTCTGACAGACTGTTTGGGTTTTTATAATGCAAATCACCCTATTTAAGTAAAAACTACAAGTTATTACCATACATACATATCATACATTATTACCATAAAGTTAATACAATATTCTCAAAAAGTGCGATGAAAAACCCTCATATTATTTACAATAATAAAGCTATTCTACATACTATTTTGGGTGCTGTCATTATTTGTTTTATTTTTTTATTTTTTTTTATTTACTTTTTCTGTTATGTAAAGTGTCTTTGAGTGTTCAGAAAAGCGCTATGTAAAACCAATGTATTCTTCTTCTTCTTCTTCTTCTTATCATTATTGATCAGAGGAAAGGAGGATAGAATTATTGCACAATGCATTTGAGAACAGAGCCTCTGGTTGGTCAACAGATTCAATTAGGAGGCATCATTGATGGCTAACAACAAAATAGACTCTTTTCAACACAGAAAGATAGATCTCAGTAATTCAGTGTTGGATTTTATCATTATGGATTTATTTTACACTGGATTATAAAGCATCTGAATAGGATATGATCGCACCAGAGCCCTGGTTGGAATGGCAGGACGGTTAACTATTGAGTTAACTAATACAACATGGTGGACTTGAAAGCAACAATATAACATGCTATAAGTTTAATATTAGTTGTATTTTCTTATTGCAAAGCAAATTGGTCCATTTAGACGGGAGACATGCCACAGCAGTAAATAACTCAATGTGCATTAAAAATGAATAAAGATTGTAATTTGGCACAGGAAATACTTGTAGATAAGGTTGCTTTTCCTGCTCTATGCTCTGTGATATTTAGTTATTCACCATAATTGCACATAACTTGGAAACTTAATTTAACAAATCCATTATTAATGTGCTTGTGAACATGAAATTACACATGGCTGTCTCACAGACGTGTTGCAGCACTTGTAGGGGGTGGTGAAATCCTGGCAAGCCTAGTGTTAAGTTTCAGCGTCCTGGTATTGTGAACGCTGGCATTCTGTCACACTGTCATGCCGTACGGAGACATTTGAATAGAACCGAGCCATGTTCTATTCAAATGAAGTTAATGGAGCCTTGATAATGTTATCAGCAACACTTGTGCTGTTCCTGTGCTGACAAGCCAAAATGTCTGCTGTGACTTTTCTGAGAGCTCAGATACATCAGACTTAACAATACAGCCGGAAAAGGTTAATAAATATGGATGTCCACTCCAATCCATCATGTAAGGTAATTAAACTCATACTTAATTGACATACTGCTATAATGTCATTGCACAGTGTTCTTAACCTTCACAAAACCAATTCCGCACCAGTCTTGAGTTGTCCAATGGTGTGAATAATAGCAAGTTATACCCACGGGAATCTTTCCCATCCTTCCCATTGATCCCATGTGACATGAATGTGACATGATGCTCCATTTACATCATGTCAGCAGAAAAGGGAGAATAAGAAAGCCTCACATAACTGCCAGTTTTTCTTCTGTGACCAAATGGGACGTATCGTAGCTGTCAGAAATTCCTGATATCTCCGACTCAGAATTACAAGCACAGACATATAAGATATGACTAAACGTGGCATAGGCAGAGAGTCTAATCAGCCAGAAAACTGAAAACACCTGTGAGGCTGTGCGGGGCCTCTGAATATCAAATATTGGATAGTTGTGTTGTCGACTACCAATAAGATAGAGGTCTCTATCTGTCTCTGGGTGACAAGTATTTAAAAACCTGTGATTCAATCTGACTTTTTTGCAGTTTAAAGGTGCTGTCTATCTCACTGACAAATGTCCCCTTTAACTGAACAGTGCTGCAGAGATTTTTTTCATCTTTTATCACCAAGCCAAAAATATTTGGATGATAATTTACACAAATACAGAACATCATACAACTCTCACCATCAAAGGTTCAAATAAAGAGAGAGAGAGAGACACACACAAAGAAAGTATTATAAGAGTGTGAATACAACCTGGTGGAAGAGTGGACAGTGTGTGACAGGAAGTCCGAGGGCATTGAGGCACATTCCCAGCACCATGTCATCTGGCGCGTCATTACTGTAGCACTTACACCCGCTGTTCAGAAGTCGGACCACTGCCTCCCGGCTGAACACCATACTGCAGCGTGACAAAGACATCAGAAATGTTAAAATAGTAACACACCACAGCTGATTTAGCTGCACTGTAAATGATACGTTATGAAGCAAACACTGGAAATGACCATGAAATAATACGTTTGTCTTTCAGCTGTCATCTTATGGTTCGGCGTGCTTATTTAATGCAGTCGGTGAGAGGGCGACAGAGTAGTGAGTGAAACTGAAAAATCAAGCTGAGAGGGAGATGTGATTTTCTGTGAAACGGCTCAGCACAACAATGATGTGACATCTCTTTGAAAAGAGACGCAATTACACATGAAAAAACAAATCTCTGGCTGCCAAAAAAAACCTGCTCATTGCCACTCAAAACAGTTATTAGACTATATCACTTTTGAGAAAAATGGCAGTCGCAGTGCTGTAAAGTGTCACAGTGACTGAAGTGTCCCTAAATAGAGTTTCTCACACAGCTCACTCACAGCTCAAGATTTATCTGTTGTACAGCTTTCCTCCGGCACTGACAGCTGATGTATAACTTCTGCTTATTGTCCACTTTCTCTTGCACGCAATAACAAAATATGGATCTGATAGAATTGTTATTTTTATGATATATGTTTTCTTGCAATAGCAGTTTGCATGATGAAATATTAAGCATTGACTCCCTGTCATGTCTTATCAACTGATGACTGTCTGTTTACTGCATTCTGCGGCGATTTATTCCATATTTTTATTGACTATCTTTACTGTAATTCAGCCTGCAAACCACAATTTTCCTTAAGGGAGCAACACACTCTTAAACTGAACTGAAATGCTTATCTGTAAATTACAGATTACAGGTTTTCCATTACATATTTTATAGTCCCACTGCCGCGTCTGTATCTTTCATCATTATTCCCCGAGCATCTGAGCTGTGAAACTCACCCTCCACCGCCCGTGATATAGCTGTAGCCGCCTTGGCTCAGGCCATAGCCGTACCTCTCCCCTAGACACACAGGTTCAGAGGGGTTGTAACAGCTCAGCAAGTCGTGCAGTCTGGAGAGGCTACAGGAAGCACAGATCAAACTCATCACACACTCATCATCATTATACACACACATATGAAACTGTCCATTTAGGAGCTGAAATAACTGCTCTCCCCCAGGCACTATTACACATCCAGAAGCTTCCACATGAAGGGGCAACCTGACAGATATAAAGTGAAGCCAGCTGGACTTGAATTTATATACTGATCTTTTTTAGATGTTCGACAGGAAGGTAATATCTCTGGAACTCATTTTCCCAAAATGACTTCATTCCAAGCGTTTCTCTCTTTCACTTTGCAAACCTTTTCATGGCTGTGAGACAGAATCTGTTACAAAATGTATGAATAAATGTCACTCAAACTTTGTGAAAAATGAAAGCATGCCATTTAAAGAATGAGACATGGTGTCCCAGTAGAGAAAAAAGGGCAGAGCACTGTATTGAAAACCAATTTCTAGATCATGAAAATTTACCTGATAAGTGTGTCATCGTCCACAACAAGGAGCCACTTGGTGTTTGGAACGGAGCTGCTTAGAAATCTTTCAAGGATTGCAAATGTTTTCCCACAGTGGCCTGAAAGCAGAGACATGCTATCAATATACTTGCCTGTATGACTTAATCATATATTGACCATGTGCTGAATTGTGGTTTACAAAGATAAACGACCCAGCTGCAGTAAGAAAAATGCACTTGACATAATCAGGAATTACATGCACACACACACCTGCACACACACACAAAGTCATACACAGGACAACAGCTTTGCCACAAAAAGAGAAAAGTAGAGTCATAAATTAAGCAAATGCTAAAGGATTTGAAAGGTGTCAGGGTAACCAGCAGTCACAATTAGGAACTACAAAAACAACATTTCACTTAGGAGGAGACATCACTGTAAAGCCTCAGCTGCAAGGCAATAACCACAGCTCCATTCAGTACAATGAGTGGATGAATTTTTTCAGCATGGATGGCTCCTGTAGGAATCCATCCTGGGTACTGTTTATATTGTGCTCCAATTGATAAGAAAAACAATCATTAGATGTGGCCAACAGGGTTTTATTTAAACTACTGCAACAAACATGTTTTAATTAGACTTTTATTCTCTTGATAGGAGGCAATACAAATAGTGGGAATACTGTGCTTAAACATCAAAAAAGGTGCAGAACATTTGCGACTTTCCCTTATATATTTCAGGGTTAACTTGACAGTTGTATGCATCATAAGTTGTGAACGGGTAGCTGTTCTGCATTCTGCTCAAGGACATCTCAAAAGCATACGTGGCTGAAGGCGGATACATCAACCACTGCAGCGATAAAACAAGTGTCAAATATTCAAGGGCCAAAAATGCCTTTGCCACTGTTTTAAGATTCGTATTCGCCAGCGTTAAAGAAAATCTCTTCAATATGAGGATGTGTCCTCCAGAGCTTTGTGAGCAGAGAGAAAGCTGTTGTCTATGTTGTGAAATCTCAAAGAAATAATAAGGTATGTGTGGCATGATGGGCCGTGAAGATCAAATTTTTACTCTGGCATGTTTGACATGACTGCCAGATGGAACAAAATGTTCTGCCAACTCCTGAAAACAAAAAGAGTGATGTGGAAGTACACAACAAATACAAGGAACCCAAGGAAATATACTCATCAGAATCCAAATATCTGCACACCATCAGGGCTGAGAGCTGAGACATGGAAATCCCTGGTGACAAGCATCACAAAGCATACTGAGGCCCTACTGTTTTATTTATAAGGCACCCAAGGTGTTTTTTTCCAAGTATCTGAATATAGAATAAGTAAGGACACCTTGAACTGCTGACAGGAATAAAACCCAAAAACACAGATTTAGAGGCGGATCTCCAGACAAGCCTGGTAATCTTATTTAGAGTTGGAGGAGGTTAGTGAGTGATATTCAGGTGCATGACCGTATCATTAAAATGTCAGCACAAAAAGAGACCTACCACTGCTGCATTTACTTGAACATAACACTATAACGCTCCGCAGAAGTGCCTCCTGCTTTGCTTTTATCACCAGGTCTTTATTCTCCCATTGCAGGTGAGATACCCTTGACCATGAATAAATGAATAGGATTTATTTGCTAAAGTTTCTATGGCATTTTCCTATTTCAAGGTTTTGCATCATCCTCCACTTACTCTATCTTCACAATGAAACGATTTAACCTCACACTGTTGAGTTTATTTTTCCATTTTCGTAATATATTAACTGTAAGGCTTTTGTGTTTTTTATTCAGACTTCATTGTCTTCGTGACTACAGATGGCAGCATGATTACCCAGACAGTTATAAATGGGGTCATAGCTTGTTTCTACAGGCAGCAAAATGAATGCATTTTATGATTCAAAAAGTCTTTCACTTTTCTTTATGTTTCATATTGTCGCTGTTGGGCTGACAACTCCATATTTGTTAATTTTTATTATAATTTTTAATTTTCAAACAGTGATGAGGGGATATTTCTGACTTGCTCTGAGTTAAATAGCTTGATAAAATGTTTTCAATTCAGGTTGCTTTTTGGTGCATTTCCTGAAAAGTTTTCCGACATAAAAAGTTTCCACCGATTGCAGTGATTTGTAGTATCTATCAATTCATTATTCAAAATTCAAGTCTGCACACTGAAATGGGCTTTTTCACGCCTGAAAAAGATCCAACAGGAATAAAACGTATTACTTGAAAACAAACTATCTGGAGGCTACATCAGTGTGCAGACATTATTCTGTTCCTTGCAGTTGATAGTTTTTTGTCTTGAACCTGAATACAATTTCTTTGGATGTGTTTGGACACTTGGTCCCACTTATGAAAACAATCTCCGAAAAGCATCAAAATAAAGTTTGTTCAAATATGTTTTCAGTACAAAATCGATATAACTTAGACCATAACCTATTTGAAATTCTGAACATTTTCTTCAAAATATACAAAGGAGGAGTGTGTTTTAAAAATATACATTGGTGATACAGTTTTTAAGACTTGGCTTTCAAAGCACAGTTGTGTCAATGGAATCAATGCAGTCAGTGGAAGGTGAAAAAATAAAGAATAATGGTGGTGACTACACATTCCTGATGTATTGATGCCTGTGGACTGTTGATGAACTCCGAGGCAGCTCTCAGCTGTCATTAGCATAAACCTTGACATCTTGGAGAAGGAATAGAAAGAGGTCAACAAAAAGAAAGAAATTATGTATGTCCTGACTTTCACTCAATTTAAGTCAGATAAACGATTCGGTAGCATGTGGGCATTTGGCACCGAGGGATAGATAAACTGCTTATTTTTCATTTGACCTCAATCATATATCATTCCAGTGCATGCTTATCTGATTAATGCAGTGGGCAGTGGCTTTACTCGATATCCCTATGTGACTGACTTCATTGCATATTTGTTTTGAAAGATACATTTTAATACTACTTCTATTTTTGGCCTCAACTTTAAAATCTCCTTTTTTCTAGACATCAGAAAAGAATCCAATCTGCTGTATGTATTCCAGGATGCAAATGGCATTAAGAGTGCCATTTGATTGACAGGATGCATAGTTACTAAACTGAGAGTAGCTGCAGCATCTGGCTGCTAACAAAACAAGAGAAAATCCCATTGCCTTGGTAATGGACTGTGGACTGCAGCCAAACTTGCACCACTTGAATGTTGTCTCCTGAAAGTAGAAATACTGGCATGCAGGGGAAGGCAAAATTAAAGGAAAGGAAACAATTTCTCCAAGATGATCAAAGCCAAAAACACTGGTATGAATAAACACTAACATAACTTATCAGATGAGAAAATGGCGTTTAAACATAGACTGTATATATAGTCATCGCTTGTGGACTGCCTGTTTGAAGCATTGAGTTCAGTGTTACAGCTGTCGGCATCTAGATTTACGCCCATCGCCATCTTTGTCTTTTGAAACTAGGAGACCATATTTGGACTGGGGAGGTGCGAGAACAGGTGTATTTCAAAATAAACTGTTATCGCTACAACAGAATTTACATTACTTAACGGGAAAATTTAACAGCCAATCCTTAGAGTGTCTTTTCATACAACCAATCGCTGAACAAGACATTTTTAAATGAACAAAATGTTCAAATAAACTTTCATGAAATGAAACATTAGATGTACACAGCGCTATGGATATACATTGTTTTGCTTCGCTTCTATCCTGATTGACAGCTCAAGGTGTTGGTGACCTGTCAACGCAATCACAAGGTAGCCACGCCCCTAATCATACCCTGCTTTATCATCTATTTTCTTCTAAATGGGACCATTATTTACACAATTAACATTATATTGTCTTGAAGAAGACTTAAAACTAGCTATTGAAACCATAATCTTGCCACAAGATTTTTTTCTGAGGCAATAAATCAAGTGAGAAGTAGTATCATTTTGTATTGAGATAGATGGGACCGGACCTCTTTTGCAACCGACGTTGGCGACTCCTGTTGGAACACGGCCTGGGTGTAAAACATCAAACTTGCAAGTAAGTAACACCAACTCTCAGTTATGTAACATGTCGAGATATGCAAATGAGCAGGTTTAAGAAGCCAGACAACTTCCACTTAATTAATTTTTTCTGTCGTGGCATAATCAGCTGCCAGCCTGCCGGCTTGGCAGTACGCAAACTGTGAAAGGGAGCACACATCATCTCTTGCCCCGAACCCAGTATCTGTCACATGGAGGAAGAATATTATGACAAACATAATTAAAAAACCTGGAATATTAATGTTGTTTGCTCAGTTGAAACTAGTACTTAATATACCTACTAAAGCTTCAACAACTACTCGATTGATATTTCAAATGCCAAACATTCAAAAGTTTCCGCCTTGTCAAATGTGAGAATTTGATGTTTAATGTATACTATACATTAACTATATATCTAGTAAACTTAATGTACATCAATGAGAGAAATAGAGTAGGTAAACAAACAAGCATGGACAATGGCTCAGTTTCATTAAAGGGAAAATATTATGCTCCTTTTTAGGTTCCTTCTTGTACTTTGGGTTTCTATTGAAACATGTTTAAATGCTTTAATGTAAAAAAAAAAAAAAACTACATTATTTTTCCTCATACTGTCTGTCTGAATATACAGTCATGGAAAAAATGATTAGACCACTTTTTTTCTTCAATTTCTTGTTCATTTTAATGCCTGGTACTACTAAAGGTAAATTTGTTTGGAAAAATATAATGATAACAACAAAAATACCTCATAAGAGTTTAATTTAAGAGCTGATATCTAGCCATTTTCCATGATGTTCTTGATAATGATTTTGGTTATTACCAAGAAAACCATGGGAAATGGCTAGATATCAGCTGAAGAAAAAAAGGGTGGTCTAATATTTTTTCTCATGACCATACATGTCAACTGCTCTGATTGGTCAGCAGGGAATAAAGTTACGCCTTCAGAGTTTTCTGCCAGAAATATTTCTTCCACAAAGCCTTTAGTCTATTTTAACACAAGATATGATCTTTTACTAAACTTCCAAGTAATATTGGTACTTAAAACTATTAACTGGGACTGGAGCTAGAAAAGACAAACAACAAAAAACAGCAAAGTCTAAAATGTGTTCTATTTATAGGATACAAACCCTAGTCTCCTGGTTAAAGGCCTGTGTTTGACCCACTCATCCACAACCACCTCTTCATTGTATGTACTTTGTCTCTCTTTATGATACCTCTACTAAAGATTTGGCAGAAGTCTTTTCTGTCAGAAAGCCATATCTGCCATGTAGGTGGAGATACTCAATGGGGGGCGGTATATTCCAATGAGCCTGCAAGTGACAGAAAGGGGAGCCAAATCTGAATGGCTTATTGGAACCTGTGTTTTCTGGTCTCAGCAGCCCACAAAAAGATATTTCACAGTTTATAGGTTGGTAGACACTATACCCAATGCATGTGATATGTTCCCTTTAAGTCCCAGTAATCTCTTCCAGAGAGCAGGCATGCAAATTACCAGCACCTTCTCTAAGTGGAATGCAGCCATTATTAAAGTTATTAAATATACCTGTGCTATTCCTTCAATGACATGTCAAAATGTCTGCTGTGAAAAAGATCTATTACGTATTTAAACAATGGGGCTCTAATACGTAGGAGTAAATTCCAGGCTTTTAAATCTGTCCCTGCACAGTATGAATATTTTTCCACCTACAGTTAGCCCTAAGTAGTCATTTACTGTATGACACAATCAGGTATGTGAAATGATTTTCCCAGGGTCTTAATGTACTTAACATCTATATGTTTTAGCCAGTTCGAGTCAAACATGGCCCGACTCCAAACAATTACACATTAGTGATGCACTGTGAGCTGAAGAGTGGCACTGTGGTAGCCTAGGGGATTGTTCTGTCACCTTCCTTTTTACTCTTCCAACTTTATTCGATATATGCCATCTCAAGAAGTTCTGCAGTTATATGAGTCTACAGCATTGCAACAACCAGTAAATCCTGGCTTCACTGATGCATCTCATAAAAGTAAACCACACTCACATTTGCATCTACTGGTGGCATTTTACCAATATGGAAGGAAAATAACAAGCAGCAAGCCAGAGAAAAAATATGTAAAATACATGAAGTATTGTCTGGCTCTTCACAGATCAACAATATCTATTCACAGTGTGAAACTCCTCCATCACTGCTGTTTCCTGCTGCTGTCATGTGGTTAGCTGACATAGTATCATTGTGAATGTGACATCAAGGTTTTGTCCCAGTGCCATAAAGATTTGAAATCAGTTAGAACTCAGATTCAAGCAGCCGAATAAACTTTAAATGTGATTGAGCTTCATTTGGTCAGATATGCAAAAATCTTTCTCCACAACATTTGGTTTAAAAAATCTAATATGATGACAGTGAGGATACAGTATAAGAGCACTGACAGTTGGTGCAAGAACTGTCTGTAGTTCAGTGTCAGGAAGGCAAAGAAGCTGGTAGTGGATTTGTTATAAAGCGAGAAGCCGCTGAGACCTGTCACTATCCACAACGAGGAGGTGGAGATGAGGCAGCCCAGTACGGGGGTTGCATATCAACAACAAACTGGACAGATAACACAGTAACTTTACAAGAAAAGGTTGACTTTTATTCCTGATGATGTTCAGCTCTAGTCTGCATGTTCCAGCAAGTAGCCGGTGGCAGTTTGCATCCTTCACTGCCCCAGTGCAGAGAGGTGCTTGTTAAAGAGCTGACCTGCCTGGAGACAGTTACTGCAGGGAGGCTGGAGACTAAATCAGACTCTTTCGAATAACAACCGTCATCCCTCCTACATTGGACTGAAAGTAGCTGCAGCTGATGCATCATCCCATTAAGGTGCAACATGAGAGGTCTCAGGTGTTGTTTTTGCGCCAATAGCCATCAGGCTGTAAAATAATTTGCCGCCCGAAATGGCCTCTGGCTCAGGCAAGCAGGAGGGTGCAGAAGCAGAGAGTTACCGCTGTCTTTACAAACTATCCTGGATCGCTTTGAGCGATCCGACGCTCCATCTACATGCTTTCATACTTGTTTCCGATTATCATACATTATGCATTTTGAGCAACCAGCATCTCCCTCAGGATAAGCTGAAGGATGTTGTTGGGGTAAAGCCTCTCCTGAGGGATCACCAGGCTATCAGACCAGCTGGGTGTTCTGTTTTGTTTTCTTTCCAGATAAGCCTGATCTGTTCCAGGGTCTCCACTCAGCCATACCTGGTACACCAACATTGGTAACTACCTTCGGGCTGTTAACAGGTGCTTCTTCATGCACAGGAACAGCGGCCGGTAAACTTTGAACTCTTTTCTCCTTCATTTCAATTTATTCTTGAGTTAATGTAGATTTTTTCCCCCCATACTGTTTAATTCCTGTTTTGTATCTTCTTTTACCTACACATATGACAACAAAGGGTATAAATCATGTTTCATCATGGTACTATATTATATTGATTCTTTGGGGAGCAAAGCCTGCCGTGATGCTATTTCATTTCATTTCAATTCATTTCAATTCAATTCAATTCAATTCAATTCAATTCAATTCAATTCAATTCAATTCAATTCAGGGGCCTGCGACCAATATGAGACAATATCCTCTTCCCCTTTAACATAATGAGTTACATTTATATCAACTAAAACACAAGTTGTCAATTTCAGCCCCCCCAGACACCCATGATATTGGATTGTTGATCATTAAATATTGATACAGATGGATGCACTCCAAACAACCTGTTTTGTGTCTTCACCATTGCATAAAATCTGAATACTGAAGTTGTCTTGGTAATCAGTGAATCTAAAGAGCACCTTCTGGTTCACTACTCTTCAGGTACCTGCGTGACTGCTCTGTCTACTGTTTTTTTCTATGTCATTTGCATAATTTTTAACATGCTTACTCAAACTCTGATTCTATTATGATATCGTTTGGAATCTTGTCTAGAATTTGAAATGAGGTTCTGTGGATTTCGATGAATAGTTTGACATTTTGAGAAATTGAGAGAATATAAAGACACATCCAGGAGCTGATTACTTTAATTCAGCACAGAAGCTGGAAACATGGGATAGCAGCTTGCCTGGCTCAGTCTCACGCTAAGCTAAACTAACCTTCTGCTTGTTGTATCTCCTCATTTAATGAGCAAATACAAGAGGGGTATTGATTTTCTCATCCACCTTTTGCCAAGAAAACCTAGACACATTATTTAAAAAATGACAAACTATTCCTTTTATCAACACTTGGCCCCGCTGTGAGTGTCTGTAAATACGGACCCGGCAGTGAGTCCGTCAGAGTCCAATAGGTTAAAGTCTGCTGGAGTTAAAAATAAAATCAACTAAAGACAGATTATCACCAGCTCTTAAACAAACATATCTGGAGCAAACATTTCATTAACTGCTTACAGTCCCACAGACTGTGGGAATCAGCAGGGGATGTTGATGTCCAAGTTTCTGCTGAGTAAATTGTGCTCCCTTAGTTAGAGAAATTCACAAACAAACAGAAGGCACAGGCTAATTTATCATTGCAGAATAATTCTGAGACACAATACAAGAGAAAGAATGGAGTAGTTTAAAACATCTCTTAAAACAACAAAACAATTGACTGAGATTAAAAAATTACAGTTTGTCATTTCATTTTTCATGCAGCCCTGTAGGTGCAGCATCACTCAAAGCCTCTATCTGCTGGTGCAACTGAAGCTTGAAGCGTTTAGGAGAGCTTACCTCTCTCAGTGTTTGGAATTCCTAAATTAATGGTTGGTATTGATGGATCAGCATGGTCGCTGTAGTACTCTAAAAAGAAGGCATCCTTTTCCCAAGTCTTCTTTATCACTGGAACTAGAGCAAAGAGGAGGAAAATCAATAGTGTTCACAAAGTTTCACAACAAGCAGACCTCTGGTTGTGTGTAATGTCTTCCCTGAGCCAATTATTATTTCATATTTATTGCAATGCAATGCAATTGCAATGTTTTCTCTGATGTTTCTCTCAGCTTCTGGTAAAAAATATTCTATTAAAGACGACTGAAGAGGTTTTAGAGAAATAAATCATCAGAGACAAGAGGGAGAAGAGACTGTATATAAAAGAGTTAGATAAGATAAAATGTTGTGCTTCTTTAATACTAACACTTTGCTGAATTTTACAAATAACTTGAAAATAGGCAGGGAATATCAGTACTAGGTATTAAGAGTATTACACAGATACAGGTTGGAGCGTACAAACGCTTTGTTATTGGAAGTATTCCAGTTTGAATACATTTTGAATCCTTGCCACATAATGTTCCATTAGCTGTATTAATGGTTAGATCACAAGAAATGTACACACTACAAAACCAGTTTCAGCAGTTTAAAAAATATACATTTACTGTCGATTTGATTGTGATCTGACTGATGAGACGTGGTGGTTTTATGATGAGTTTCTGGGTTGTGAAGGCGAAAAATGAATTCAGGCTGAGAAACACAGAATACCCAGAGATCTGCAGCAGCCGCTCGAGGCTGTGTTCAACTCTCATAAATCAACAAAAGTGAATCAGAATGGCATATCTAACACGGAGAGAATGAAACAAGAAACTAAAAATTGAGTTGGCTGGCCTTCACTGCCTCTTAAGGCTCTTAAAACTTACAATTGAGCTGAAAAGTACAATTTAAGTCCAAAACACACTGTGTAAACTTAACTAAAGTGCATTGTGCAGGTCAGACGTTGAATGCCTGCCATGATGTAGTCGACAATCAATAGTTGTTTAGGAGCAGTTAAAAAAACTTTAACAGACAAGCAACCTACACATGAAAAGTTGTGAAAATGCCAGACTAAAGAAATGTATTACAATTTTTTTTATAAACAACTTATTAAAGGAAATAGGAAGAGAAGAGAGTGACACGTATGAAACTCATTTCGCCTATGCAATTTAATTTAATTTAATCTAATCTAATCATTAATTTGATTCTATTCCTCTTTTGAAGAAGGTTTTCTTTTTGGTGTTATGAATATGCAGAATCTCCACAGAGCCACCAGGAAGGAATACATGTATTTATTCATTTATTTGATGTTAGGTCAAGGTCTACCACTAGTGTAGCATAAAAGTGACAAAAAAATAAATTAATAAAAAACTTGAACTTAGTTATGAAAGTCTTTTATACTGTGACAGTCAGAAATATTCAGAGCTACGATAAAAAAGAAAGAGGAAGGAAAAACTGTAACTGCATCAGATGTTTCATCCTTTATCTAATACTAACTCTACAGTAATTTTTAAATAGGTGACTGTGGATATTATTGTTTTTGTAAGATATAATCACTTCAGATAAAAAAGATAAGCCCCGACACTTAGTAACACTGTAAATTAAACACAAGGCTCTGTCTATTGCTTATTGATCTAAGCTAACCTTTGATATATAAATCTAATATTCATTTTCACCTCGTCTACATTTGGAGCTGATAATGGCAGCTTGCCAAAGGAAACAGTAATTAAGGTAATTAGTGCAATTACTTTTGAACGACACTCTTTGAATGTGGTGTACAATTTGTCTGATCCCTCTGAAATGAAGCTGCAATTTGTTCTATTAACCGAACCTGCTACGTTTTCATCAGGTTAAAAGAGAGGCGGATTTACTATCAATAGCTTAATGTCGAGCAGAGCTCACAAATAAATGGCTCAACATTTAGTGAATGACTTCTTTACATCTGCATGATTGTCAGATGATGGTGCTTTTCCAGCATCCAGGGAGGCCCGCAATTAAGTTCTTGAAAGTAATTTTCAATACTACCAAATCCTTGCAGTCATAATGGTGAAATAATTCAGCAAAAACACTTGTTTATGATAATGAAAAAATCTCTTTTACAGTTACACTTATCAAAGGTAAAATAAATCCATTACGTGTAAACAACAGAACAAAAGCGTTTAAAAGGGAAATTGTACAAGCGTGGGAGTGTGACTTACCTCTTTCACTGTGAAACTTCTTGCACGTTTTCACAGCTACAAATATATCTTCTTTATTTACAGGCTCCCCCTTTGATGAAAACAGGAGACATAAATCAAAAGAGATGCTCACATGACCAAACAACATAAATCACACATAATTAAGACAGAATCTATTTTATATGCAGCCAAATGGGGAAAATCGAGCTTTTCAGGCAATATTAAGTGTCTAAATGATCTGTGGGGTTGTTATCTTCAAAGAGAAATTAGAATTGGATATTTCTGTAAATGTTCTGAGGTCATTTGGCCCTCTGATTTTCTTTGGCTCTCCTTCTGAAACTAAAGAAATACAGCAGCTGATAACACTGCAGCATATGTAAAAAAAAATAAAATTCTAAACTTTATGCTGAATTAGGTGTACATTTGCAAAATGTAAAAGCCTTGGGAATAAAAAGACAAGCAACAAGTGAGAAGCAGGAAAGATGATAAATGAAAGAGTATAAAAATGGAAATGGAACATCTCTGTGTGCATCTCTGAGCCCTTTGTTATAGTCCAAAATGGAAAAGGCTGGAATGCTTTTTTTTTTTTTCACAAGCTCAAACAGAAAGATTCACTAAATCAACAGACAGACGGAATGCATTAAAAATGTACGCTCCATTAATAATGTCATCGGCTGCTGCACAAACCATCACATTTATAGACAGGATGCAATGTACAGTAACAATCTACTGTGTCCTAATGAAGCCCGAGCATCACATAGAAACTGAAAGCTGATTAATCTGAGTGATGACGGGTGAGTTGAGGCTCAAAATGACAAAAGGATACATAATATTGAGGAAAAAAAATGGACTCTAAAACCATAGTCTTCTTTTATTGTCCAAGTCCAAATGCAGCCTTTAAAAGTAGGAAAAGAAAACACTTCTGCCACATAACAATAACCAGAATCTTACATACTATCTAGTATTGTATCAAGATATGGATAAAATATCAACATACTGCCCATCCCCACTGTTAAGCTTGGTTAAACTGAGTGGAGCTGCACATTCATGTGATAAATCTCTGTCGGTTCGCCACTGCAGACCATCCACATTTCATATTTGAGACTCTGAAATGTACAATTGTAGATCATACAGAACATCAGGCTGCACAGACAGCACTGTCGCACAGACAGACAGGCAGCACGTCATCCAGATATTACTGGACTGATGCTTTGGTTAAACTAAAAAAAACTCCAAGTAAAAGGCTTTAGAGCTCATTTCCAGTTTCCTCACCAGGCCTCTTTATGTCTGTTATACTCATTTTATAACATGACTCTGTCTGATACAAATTTGAACAAGCCTGTGTCCTGAAATGTCCGGCACGCAGAGAGCAGCGACTCCACAATACGTTTATGGCATAAAATAAAAAGGACTTGTTTTGCTGCCTCGGCCCCTTTCCTGATTGTCGTCCTTCGCCTCCTTGAATCTGCCCCTTGAGGCTCTTGACTCTGTGTTGACACTGCAGCCAAGTGCTGCTGTGGCCCCCACTTGGCAATTTGTCTTACAAGTGTTTGGAACACTGGCCGATTACGATACGTCCCCTCTTGTTTTGTCTGAATGGAAAGTTCTCCCTGAATACTTATTAAACCTGTGACCTTCATGTTTCTCCACTCGCATCTCGGTCTTTGTCCTGCCTGCTGGTCAAATGAAAACTGTTTTATGAGGATAGCGATTCCCATTGGGAGGTAAAAACCACATTAATATAAATCTGACAATTCAGACTGCAACAAACATGCATCAGACCACATATACACACGCAGGACGTGATTTGAATCACAAATGAAAAGATCAGATTGGATTTTTTCTGTCAAAACTAAGAGGGGAGGGAGGAAAAACCAGAATTGGGACACTTTCTGCTGCAGTTCTGGCATCGAAAATTCAACTCACCTCACCCGCTCTCAACAAAGCAACAGTCACATACGTACACATCCGTTCTCCTCAACATTATCGACCGTTTTAGGGTGCATGTAGGGTCAACAACCGACAGCAAAATGATGGTTGAGCCTCCTGATCGGCTCACAAACCAATGTTCTTTCAGCTAGAGCAAACATACTGACAATGCATAATGTAGCTCAGCATTCCTGTAACCCAACACACCAACATGGTGAGAAAAACACGGTCAAAATATGCAATAAATGCAATGCAAATGCATTCATCATTAAATTCAAATTATTCTTTTGACACGATACTGAAAGCACTGACCTTACTTTGTGACCTGACCATGATGCTTTTTTCCTCAGACACACCCACTCACTGGCTCCCACTCAGATACAACGCAAATTAACTATTACAAAGTACGGCCTCAGAATTGTGCCAATTATTTCCTGCAGCATTAATCTACAGCAGACACTGTGCACCCTAGACATTTCTCCTTTGCACTTAAACCTGACTGTAATATATTTTCTTTATGTAATCTATAGATACTATGAAGAAATAATACAGGCGGCTTATTCTCAAGCAATAAACAGAGGCTTTGATTCAAATTCAGCACAAAATATGTGCTCATATATCAACAAAACTCTGATGAGCATGCAAGATGGCTAACAAAAGAGATAAGGAGGATAAAGGAGCAGGAGAAATTTAGAGCTGGTTAGTCACCAGCTGTGGACAACATGAATTTGCATTTAAATTTTGATTTCCATATGATGAAAGGATAAATCTAAAAAAAATGTTCAAAGTACTTCTAATTTGACTATTAGTTGACTTAGTCAGTGTTTGAGATGGATGAACTTGAACACATTTAGATAAATATCCAATTACATATAAATCTAAAAAAAATGTAATATAGATAATAAGAGGACGCAAAGGGATGTTGCTTAGCAACAGATCTTTTATGGCGGATGACTAAATCACACAAAGAAGGCAAACAAACCCAATACTTTTTAGGTTAATGCACAATGTCCTACTGAATGCTGTATAAAGGCAATAACGTTCAAGGCCGTACGGCAGCATGAAATATTGGAGCTGCTTCGACGCGGCCGTGATCATGAAGGCTGTTGGACGAAAATCGTACATCATCACAGAAGTGCCAGCATCTCACAGTGAAGCACCCTCTGTTTTATGTTGTTTCATTTAATCCCTTACCATTTCCTGGAAATTGAGGACAATCTAATTGATCTGCACACAGCAGACACTCACACACAGAGGTGGCTCGGTGCTCAGAGTGGTAGCACAGTGGTCGGTCTGAGCGGAGTCCTCCGGCTCAGTGCACAGCTCAGGAACAGCAGTGAGATGTGGACCGTTCCCATTGTCCCAGATATACAAGGCAACCTGTAATAACACACAATGATCGTTTCAAGTCTCCACCTAAAGACAAGATGCAGATTTTCACACATTGATGCTTGATTACAAGCTTAACAGAAGAGACGTGGAATGTTTTCTGTCTTCTTTTATAGTAAATACAGCAATTTTTGCCCTCACAGAAAATTTTAATATTTAAGATGATTCACAAAAGATATAAGGGGATGGCGAAGAAAATCGAGAGCTGGTGGGTATAACTGTACCCCTGTCTGAGAGCAAAATAAAATCTAGGATTTATAGCTGAACTATTCAACAGTGGAAGAATCAGTAAAAGAATATGTAATGAAGACAGTACAATCAGTGCTGTCTGAATATTGGCAACAGTGTCAAAGAATAAGGAAGCTACAGAAACTGTGATGTTTTGCTGACTTACAGCCTGGAGGCAATCTACTGGCACTGAACTGGATTGACACTGAGTATTCATGCAATATTTGCCTGTACTTTTGCATGCAAATTATCTTTTTTTAGTTACATGAGGTTGCATGTTTGCATTGTGCTGTTTCAAGTCACATTAATCTGCAGAAATGAAATTATTTCAAAACAATTTAAAATCCCTTAATTTCATCAAATAAAGAAAATGACAGTATTAAATTGAATCTCTAGGACTGAACTCAAACCACCTTTTTTCAGACTGAGCCTGATAGGTCTGATGCCATGTTTACTCAACGAAATCCCTAGATGCCTCCCTGACTGAATTCGAGTGATAAAAATAAGAACCCCAATGCTGCACCATGACAATTCTCCAAAGTAATGAGATTTCACTTCAAGGTGAGATGGATTTCATGCCTCGCTCTTTTTGTGCAAATAAATTACAGTAGGTCGGCGCTGGCTCGAGTGTAAGAAATGAGAAAATTGTTAGAAAATGTCTGAAAAACCAGCTGCCTCATCATCACTTTCCAAACACAACAGGTCTGAGTGTAACCGTGTGACTTGTATGTTATCTCACCTCGTGTTTCAGGTCAATGGTGAAGTCTGACTTAAGAGGCTCGCTTCTCACTTTGTGTGCAAGCCTAAAATAACACATCACAGATTGTTTGTAGAAATATGCAACAAATACAGAATATAACCTCTCAAGAAATATCACAGCAGTGTCTCAGTTTCACAGACACAAACAGATTTACTCACCGAACCACAAGGGGAGTGCTTAAGACCCAAGCAGCAGCAAAGTCTGGATATTTAAAGACAGAGGGATTCTCCGCAAACGCGTAGTGATGGATGATGGTCGACTCCTCGTCATGGAGGGGCTTACCAAGAAACCACTCCTGATAAATAAGAAGCACATGACAAGATGTCAGCATGAGCACAGGCTCTTTCGCTTTACTTTAAGATATTACCTTTTTTAAAAACACTTTTACCATTAATATATAAAGCTTCTGGCCTAATTTAGAGAGGTTTCACGCCACATTTGTCAGAAATTGTTTGAAATTATTTCCGGTGACTAAGTTTGTCGCTGGCTGTGAAAATAATGAGATTTTTTTTGACAGAACACAGTTCAAGGGATACCAGACATTGTAGCCACAAAGGCTCATTTTATATTTCTTGACATAACTGGAGTAAAAATGATCTTACAGACAGACAGTTCTGAATTTTATAGTTATTTTGGGAAATATCCTTATTTGCTGATCTAAGAGTTAGATGAAAAGATAGATGCCACTCTCATGTCTGTATGGTAAATATAAAGTTAGAGCCAACAACAAATTAGCTGAGCGCCAGCATCTTTAAAGTTTAATTAATACTTTGTAGCTTTTCATTTAATCTGCACAAAATCAATTTTTCACTATTTTTCGGGGGGGCATGTGCAGGATTATTTCTTGTGAAAGCACAGAGGAAAGAAATAGTCTCGCTATAGACTGTTTAAAAGATGGACGTTGTCTCTGTGACATCACCCATGAATTAAAGAGATGAAACGAAGCTCAAAGTTGGTGGTCCCCAGTCGCCATCTTGGCAGTGTCTAAATCCTCCTCACTCCAGGCTAATCCAAGAGGTGGAGCAGGAATGAGCCGAGGCGGGCCGAATACAAAGTTATCCGGATCTTTAAGCCTTTAAGTTTAGTTTACAACTATGATAACCAATAACTCTGCCTTTCACTGTAACTGTTTTTAATGTTTTTGCATTTTTTTTGTGTTTTGTCTGTGCTGTTTTGTGTTTTCTCGTAAATTGTAAATGACGGGTTGCCCTCAATGATTCCTCGAGAAAATAAATCAAGGATAAATGAAATATAAATGAAATGGGGGGAAATACATAAATGTTCACCAACGTACTGCTGTCATGAAGCTGCAAACACGTTTATTTCTGCTGTAAAGTAAAGCAGTATTTTAACATGGGTAACAATGACAATTGACTCCCTTTTGGAGGCAGCCTCAAGTGGCCGGTTGAGAAACTGCAGTTATTGGCACTCAGGCATCTGCTTCATTTTTCAGCTTCGCCTGTCCAACACATTGCTAAAACATCAAATTGTCATTTTTGCTGTTCACTTTTGTACGGATTAAACAAACTGGTTGTTGCGTATTCATTAGTGAGCTTTAGAGGTTCTGGTAAACTGATTTCTGTTACTTTTGAACAGAACCATGCTAACTACTTTCCCTAGTCTCCAGTCTTTGTGCTCAGCTAAGATAAGCCAAGCAGTTGATGGCTGGAACTTCATTTAAATGCACTAATATGAGTGGTCAAAATGTTCTCATCTAACTCTGTCAGAAAGCAAATAAGCAACTTTCTCCAAGTGTTTTTATTTTTTGAAGGTTACAGAACATGATGTGATGTAGTCATACTGCAAAAAAAACATTACTAGAAACATCCAGCAACAGCAGCGTAATTCAACTCCACTCCCTACAAATACAGGTCATAAAGTTCAGGTGTTCATTCAGCTTTTTGTTCACTGTGGAGGCTGCAGTTTATTTAATTGCACTGCATTATACGGGGAGGTGTTTTGCCTTGTTGACCACGCTGGCCTGTAACACCTGAGAGACAAGTCTTTGCTTCAGGGCGTGTTGTAATAAATCAAATCATAAAGTGCTGTGTTCATTGTCTCCACTTCCTCCGGATAAGGTCGATAGCCACATAATAATGAATTCCTTCACAGACGGAACTGAAATACCATTCAGGATCTGAATAGTCCAAGATTACAAAAAAATGTTTCATTCATTGCTGTAAAGATTTTTTTCTGAAGAAAAATCTGCAGCATTTGCTGATAAAAAAACAAACTTTTCCCCCCTGTAGGCTTTGCATCAAAGTGTAATTAACATCATTTTTGGCCCTGTTTCACTTGAAAGCCAGCTCAAACTTGTGCTGTGAAGGCTTGTCTACAACTACAAAAAGCAAATAAAAAAATGCACCAGTTATTTGGATTTTAAAAATGTATAAATTATTTATTTTATTTTTCCAAGCAAAATCTTTCCATTATAACCCTGGTGGATGATGTATGATTTTCTGACTGAACAGTTTATCTAATATTTATATTCAACCTACCCCACCGACCCATATACAGGAGAAATAATTTCATGAGTGGAGAGACAGAGTTTAAATTAGGTCTGGAGCAGAGACCGGACTGACATGTCTGACAGGTTACAATGTGAGCTGGCAGAGCTCAGTGCAGCTCAGCAGCTGCAGCCAAACTGATACTGTATCTCTTAATTGAACCGATGATCAACTGAGCCGGAGCTCGAAACAGGAGGCTTTGGTCTCACTGATGAGTTTGGCAAAGAGAGAAAGGAACAGACAGACAGAGAGAGATGGAGATTTAGAGGAAATATATTGGGTACTTACGTTTTTCTGGTCAAACTTTGCAAGCACCTCAATCAGCTTATTCATCCTCACATTTGTTTCCTCCTCAAGAAATACAATCCAGGATGAGTTCTTCCCAAAGGACTGAGATAAGCTGAGGACACACACAAAAAATAATCAAAACTATAGTTAAATAATAAAACAAAAAGGGAACATCGCCATGCACACACTTGACACAATCCTGTTTTTTCTTTCTTTCTTCGTTTCATTCGAGTCTGAGGAACTTTCTAACTGAGGCTCCTGACCCAGTCAGATCAAGGCAGCCGCACACTTTTCCCTGGAGGGCAGAAACACACGCACACACACCAAAACCATCACAAGCACACAGACTTCTTTCACTGAGGGTGTCTCTGTAATGATTTGGGGTGCTTGTGCTGCTCTATGTCCTAAATCTTTATGATGGAAGAAGAGAGCAGATTCAGATGTTATTCCATATCTCCCCAAAACAATTATTGAACACATATTGGTTTTCTGAGAAGACCACAGCATAAAGCCGACTGTAACTAATGTCATTATCATGCTGTTCAGACCACTGGATAACTGCAGCAATGGGCTTATTGTTGCACTTATAGACACATTAGGAAGGCATTTATCATAATGTGAGGCAATCAATCACAGTTATTGTGGAAGTAATAGCTTCTCAGCAATCTGTAGTCTTAAAATGTAGCTAACAAAATGTCCTCAAAACCCAAATACAACCTCCAAAAGACACAATGTTTCTGACAGATCTGACAAAGTTTTAGCATTTTGAACTCTTAAATCTTTTTTAATCACATGCTCATTCAACTGTGACAGTTCAGGGGTACTTACTAAGGCAGCAGAGGAAGGATGCTCCAATCTCCCTCGTTATCTGATAAACTGTGAAGAAGCAAAACCACCGGTGGTTTCTGGAAGAAATACCACACAAGCCAGAGATGCAGTGATGCTTGTTACACAAAGCTGAAGACAGTAAAGGCTACTTTTCTGGAACAAAGGACCCAAGGGTGACTGTCCTGTAACTAGGACTGGCATGGTCCACAACTGGCGGATCAGCATTGACCCTCCAGCCTCTAATTACATTTAAGCAATTAAAGGACTTTTCCAGTGTTTTTGCACATATTAGCCCATTTACTACAAAGCACATAATTAACCCTCTGAGGACCACTGTTGTTAAAATATATTTCAAACTGTTTAGCTGTACTTATTCCTGAATGCATGTAGACTCTACACTGTATCACTGCAACACTGTAACACAACACTGACATATCAAGTTCAAAACATGGTTGTCTCACATTGTCCCCCAGGACTTGGACCAAGTACGTGTTTGACTTGTAGCATTTTTTTTTCTTCATTCTAAAGATGCCTAGTGATGAAAAACTAAAAAGTATAATACAAAGTATTATACACATGATTTTGAGGGACTACTGTAAAGGCTTTAATTGATGTTGTCCACCTAATAAGAATAGTCTTCAGAAAAAAAAATCATTAAGATGTTCAGTAGTTCAGTATGTGAATCTGAAAAATTGTAGAGGATTGATGTTAATAAAATACCAATTTTGCAAGGTAAAACAATAAAATGTTTTTTTAATTGAGCAGAAATGCTTAATAACAAGGATTACAATTACAATTTTAAAGGAGGAGTAGGTGATTTTGGAGTTCCATGCTGTGCCTTTAACAAGTCAAATTAATTTACTCTTTCTTGTGTTGCATCAAGCAATGTGTAAGATACAGTACATATTTTTAATTTATTGCATCATCAATGCCTAAAAATCTTTGGGCTTTGTGAAAATTAAAGTGGTCATATTTGTAAGCACCAATACATGCTGGTGCAATTTTGCAATGTTTTTATAAATTCCTCCAAGAACCAAGACAATTACAACAAAAAACAGCAACAAAAAAAGTATTATTTTTTTGACTGGAGGATTCCTAAAATAGGTTAAAATGGGGGAAAACGGTTAAACTCCACATTATGGCTCACCATTTTGCAATCCAGTTTTCTATTCATGTTTACTCGCAGACTTGTGACTGCTAAACCTTGCTTGAGTTGTTTAATTCATATCAGTGAACATGAAGTCAGTTGTTATTTTGTAAATGTTACATTATCACTGCATGCTAATTCAATTACAAAAATCTGTGCTGCTTGACCTCACTGCAATACTGTGTGATGTTGACAAAAATGAACATAATGCAAAGTTACAAAAGCCAGAGAACACTGGTGATAATCAAATGCCATGAAAAGACCAAAACTAACAAAGCATGTATTCTATTTGCAGTGTCTGTGTTGCCAAAGCCTGATATATCACTGATCTCTTTTATTCCCAGTGTTCCTTTATTATCCTGAATCTGGCCAGCTTGTGTACCAACAGTAGATCAACAGAGAAGTTCCACCTGACAGCAACAACATGGATTTTTACATATGTAAACACACTTTTATGAATAAAAACCTGTAACGATTTAATGTCCATTGTCAGTGAAAGTTGGCTCTGTCTGTTATTCAGTCATGCAGCATACACACTGTTTGTGTGCAGGGTGACTTTGATGTCAGACTCAAAGGCGTGATTAATTTGGTACAAAGCTGGTGACCAGCGGGTGACACTCAAATGTTTACAGGTTCTCTGAAATGAAAGAGAACATCATTCCATTTTCACTTTGCCTACATTTTAATTGACAATACACTGTCAAAGTTATTTAGCAAGCTAAATGTTGGTCCTTTTGTTGAGACAAGGTAAGGAATTCAAAATGTTGCATCAGTTGTCCTGTACTTCTCAGTGTGTCTGTGTGGTTTGTACTTATGAATGACTCATTCTGGCTCAGTGGCTGTGCTCGCTGTCATTGGGTTAGCTCTTTAAACCAGAGCTTCTCCACTTAGCGCTCCCCCTAGAGGCCTGGAGAACTGCCTTTGTCTTGACACAGGCTTCATATGATTTCCTACTTTTGCAGAACGATTCAAAAGATCTCTTACGTGTGACAACTACTGTTTTCAACACGTAGCCGCAACACGGGCGGCTGTGGTGCATTTGGTAGAGCGGGCTGCCCACCGATCGGAGGGTTGGTGGTTCGATCCCTGACCATGGCAGCCTACATGTCGAAGTATCCTTGAGCAAGATACTGAACCCCAAATTGCTCCCGATGCTGCGTTCATCGGTGTGTGAATGAATTCCCAATGGTGGCAGGTGGCACCGTTTAGGGTAGCCTCTGCCACCAGTATGAATGTGTGTGTGAATGAGCGCAGTCTGTATTGTAAAGCGCTTTGAGTGGTCGCAAAGCGACTAGAAAATCGCTATATAAGTGCAGGTCCATTTACCAACACATAGTTGACACATGACAACTTTTAACTGTTGTACGTTACACTGGATGTTTTAAACATCACGATTGCCGTTTAATACAGATTGTGAATGCTGTAAATGAATGGGCTAAGGCAACAAAACGTCCTTTCATTAGGCACCAAAGCCACTGCCTCAAGGTTAGGGAAATGAACATTCAGCTTAAAATGGACTACTTCCATCAATGGGACACAAGATATCTGTAATTTTTTTCATTTGCAGCATGTTTCCATTGTTTAATTTGTTTTGGATAAGTTTTTGAATTGGCATGGTTTCTGAAGCTGTAGCACGTTTCTCCGAATGGAAATGTTTTGGGCAGCTGTTGTGCATTTGACCTGTTGAACCCAATTTCAGTTTTATTTTTCCGCAAAATATCAAATCACACATCTCCCTTATTTTCACTCCCAGAGTTGGTCCAGTAAGGTTTTATCGGGCTCATATTGTGTAGTCTGAACTGGCTTTATGTAGATTTTATTTGTTTTAATCTTTCAATGTGATTTTTCTGACAACACAAAATACAGAAGCATTTTAATCTTATCTTTTAAGGAGATACAGCTTGTGAACACACTGGTATTATCCTTTTAAACCCATTTTGCCTTCAGGGTTGCTGCCCTTGCTTGCCCTTACACTAGGAAATAAACTGTTAGTCGGACAGAAATATCACTGTAAACAAGGACAGGATATTTCAGGACATGGACAGTGCACACAATCACTTTCAGATAAGAGGAATCTGTTTCAGCGAAATTATGTGTAGTGAGGACGGACAGTAGAGGATTGTGTGGGGATTGTCTGAGAGCGCCCATGTTTCACACTGAGAGGAAAACAAAGCAGCAGAGCGTAAGACCCTGTGGTTCATTACTGCATGGTCCAGTCATCATGCAGGAAGTGAGGAGGAACACTCTCCTCTGAGCCATTCTGTCTAACGGCAGCCTGTTTGATTTCGGGAGATGAGTCCGACACTGTTTACACTTATTAAACTCCATTAGTCCATTAGCTCTCATATAATGTGAGCTTTATCTTAAAGCTAACGACACCTACCATGTTTTATTAAACTGTTAAACTCTGCATCATCTTCACACCACTGTGGTTATATAAATAAAGAACAACTTAGAGGAAAGTTGAATAGAATAAAGTGCTGTCTTCAGCTAGTAATGTATTCTCAAAAACAAAGCTTCTGCTTCAAAGAGCTATTGACATTCCTGTGATGGAAGAGGTGTTCAATAAGAAGAGGCTTATTCTTTTATGGCTACAGGCTGCAAACTCCTCAACAGATAAGAGCTGGTCCTCACACGGACATGCCTTCATCGAGCAGGACAATGATTGCCTGGTGACTGGGGAGAAGATGGGGGTCAGGGAGATTTGGTTGTATCGGAGGGACAGGATGCTATGCTTTTACCCATAGGGAGGGCTGGGGGGCTGGAGGGGAGAGTTGGGGGGAAACTCCACCTGTCAAACCCACTTCAGAGATGAGTTGCTGTCAGAAAATGTCATTGTTGATACCAATGGAGACTCTAACTGAAGAACAGGGATCCATATTAAAATATTCTCATTCCAGTGGTTCCTTAAATTCATTTATTGTGATGCACGAGAAAGCACTTGGAAACATGATGTACTTCACTGCTGCCGTTAAAGGTTTCTGGGTTTAATCTCATTCGGTTATACATGTGCGTCTCAGTGGATATGAGCATCGGCTAAACGACAAAAATACTGTATAAATGTAATGTGAATTCCTCCCAGAAGGCAGAATGTCAGACTGTAGGAACATGGGCTGTGAGCCGCCACATAGAATACAAAAGTTCCTGTCTGTGTAAATCTGTGGATATCACAAAACCCTTCCACAGTCAGACGAGGATAAAACAGGAATATCTGCTGAGGGTGAAAAAGGCTTGGAGACAGAAAAACAGATAGTGCATGCGTTTTCTGAGTCGGAGGTGCAGTGATCAGGTCATAAATCTTCAACTAATTCCTGATGTTTATCGAAATCACAATATGAGCTGGTGCAATATCCAAATCACTGGAGGTGCCATATTTGTTCATAAATTTGTGTCGTAATACCTTGTGCATTAAGTATTATGGTGCTGCAGAGGTGTTCCAGCCTACAAATGGTTTTCTGATGTTGCCTATATCGCCTATGCAATATCAGTCAAAAATAATCGCAGCTGGATATTCTTTCCAAATAATGCAGCCATAACACGAAGTCAGCCTTATTAATCTCTAAAGATTTAAATAAAATGTTTTGAATTTCAACCACAATAATGGTTGTTTTCCCCTTTTTTTCCTGTTCAAAAACAACCATAACCTGAACCTTTTGTCACGAGTGGAAAGCAAAGGTTATTTTAGTTCTTTTATGTTCAACGTTTCTGATACTTTCAGGACATTAAAAAGGGTTTTGCGTAAAGCTCTTCATGGCAATGCACCACAAGATATTGAACATCAAACATGTTTAACAGCTACAAACTAAGCAAATCTCTTGTATTATTTTACTTTGATCTTTTTCCTGCAGTGTGCCATGAACACCCTCTAAGACTTTTAAACAGCAGAATTATAAGCTTGTGTGTGTTGTGCCTCGGAGGTGGGAATGAAGTGGTGGATGTCGGTTTCAGCTCGTGTTTGGCTTAAGAAGTTGGGGGTGGTAGTATTTAAGAGGAATTGGAGAATTTACATTTTATCTCCAGTATATACCGTACTCCAAAAGAGAGGTTCTTCAAGTGTGATCTGTGGTGTGATCTGCTAGATATATTTTTAGATCAGATGTATTCATTCAAATGTTCATGATTTTTGTTTATTTATTTATTGTTATGACAGGCTTCAATAAATGATGTTATTTAAAAACTCTACAACAGTTCATAGATCACTTCTATACACACACATACAACTATAGCTCTGTAAATATTTTTATAATACATTTCTCTCGTGTAAAAAAATGGCTTTGTCAACTCATTTTAAGGGACATATAAAAAGTCCTTGGAGGATCCTTGAGCAAAAAAAAGATTGAGAGCCTCCGTGCTTAAATGCATTCTACCCACACATTTTTCACAGGGGCTGAAAGTCTTACTAGTTTTAGTTTCAGCTGCTTCGCTCATTGTTACAACTGAAAAGACAGTTATTGTTCAGTCCTGTCTGCTTTTTATCAGGACATCTCAAAACAGGTTCGAAGAAACTTTGTATTCAGGGTCATGGTCGAAGGAACAAGCCATTCAGCTTTGATTTTCAGCACTGCATGACTTCTTATTTGTTTGTATTCATGTTTTTTTATATTTAACTACTGCTTTCATATGAAAAATAAAAAAATAAAGAGGTTTTAATATTCAGATATGTTTTTTTTACCCCAAATAAAAAGAGAAATACAAGTAATAAAAAGAAAAAAGGAAATAGTTCTCTATCAATAAACAATACATAGAAAATAATAAACAATAAATTGGATATTGAAATGACCAATGTATTTTAGGAATTCTGTAATTAATTTTGGTAAAAGCATCTTCTTTACAGATCCAATTCAAATTCAAACATTTTCTATGATCAAAAAATAAATCTTTTTTTTATGTGAGGACTGTGCAGCCTTGGTGAATGAACATCATGCACTCTCTGGCTGCTTTCTGCAGAGTATTTTCTATGTACACCTGAGGCTAAAGGTATTTTCGCTCTGATTCTGTGAAGATAACTCATTTTGATCACAAGTCTTTGGGTCTTATAGCTCTTTGAAAAGCTGTCAAGCCTTCACTGCCGCCCCTTTGAGAAGTTGCTGATTAAAATTCTCCCTGGACTTAGTTTGTGTGATTGCATGCAACACATACTAAAACGCCAGACATCTCTGAGATCATAAATGCAAACACAACATGATGCGGTATTCATAAAGTCTGTCTCATCTTGTAAAATTTAACGTCCATTAGTGTAAATTAATCTTTTCATGATAAATGTTATCCACGGGCTTGAACTGATGCCACTGCTCATTACAGGAAACATGACACAATCTTTCAGAATTGTGGACAAACTTTGACTTAAAATAAAAATTAATTTATTTTGGACTTTGTGTTGTTGATGGATGGAGTGAAGGATTTTAATGTTGCTGTAGACAAATAGGAGGCAAAACAGACATCAGGGCGCCCAGTACTTTTCCAAGGACATGGTATTTCAATTGTGTGGCATACAAAGTATTATTCAAACCAGAACAACAACACTTAACAGAAAAATAATGACTCACTGTGATTATTTATATAATTTTCAGTTTGGTACATTCAGTTAAAAGAGTAGATAAAAGGTATGTGACATCCAGCAGTGGGGGAGACAACAAATATACAAGAACACAGAAATATCAACTCAAATATGAGATCTAAATTGGTCTCTTGCTACAGGAAGCACAGCGAGCTGTTCCTTCATCTAATTTACTGTAATATTCTCATTAGTGATGCTGCATTCACCATTTAACCAAACGGAATATAACTCGTGTACGACACCACATTTCATCTGCTCTGAAGTAATTTAATGAACAGAAGGAAATTGGCATTTGGACCTGTAAATGTGCTCTACATCTTCCTTTGACATAATGCTGATGTGCTTACTGATATTTTATAAATTGGATGAAATACCGAGGTGATATCCCAGGAGAAAATATCGTTTTCTTTTTTTTTGTCCTGCAGCCCCTATTTTCCCTTATGGAATATCTGAATTATAATTAGGAATGACAATTCATATGTCCTTAGATGCTCATCACTGCTCATTAAAAAATGTACCTACAAAAGGCCAGAAATGGAGGTTGATTTGTTGAGAAGAGCAATTTATGTCTGAACATCAAAGCTGCATAAATGTCTGGATTTCCTAAATACATAAAAAATATGACATATCACAGGAACTTGGAGTGCTGCATATTTCAAACTATACTTTCATATTCCAGACGTAAGAGGTTTCATATGGAGGGTAGCATGAATAATTCTTCTTCTATCATTCAATATTTAAATTATGAATATTGAGTAATAGTGTAATTTTTCCCCCCGATGTACTGAAATCATGTTATGTTAACTTTCTCCCACATGGATTTCTGATTAAACAAAATGTTTCGTCGTACAACAATTTTTAGATGTGAGCATTCATGTGCTCCTCTTATTTCAAAATAAGAGCATGTGAATGTGAGTGAAAGGAGTCTTAAATCTTACCTCTGTGAGGCTGTGTGCCTGCTTCAGTAAGTCTGCTTTCCGTCTTTCCGCCTGCCTCTCATGGAAAGAGTTGCTTTGACTCTGGATGACGAACACTATCTCCCGCAGGTCTGAAATAACACAAAGGGCAGAGATGAGAGACTGCTCACATACTGTGAAAAAGGATCATGGCAATCGATGACCTTCTGAGAGCAGGACAAGATAAGCACCACGGTCTGAATAACTCAGGTGGTTTTTGCTAATCTCCATTATTGGCCTGGTGATAATAACCAGCACATCAAGAGCTTAATTGGCTTGGGGAGAGAGTATGTAAATGTCACAGCCCAGACTGTGTTACTTAATAAAAGATTAGCAGTCAGAAGAGCCGTCCTCTGAGGTGCCGTAACACCCAAAAGGTTGACACAGCCCAGCTGTCCGCTTCTGGCTGAGCGTCACAACTGCCCCGACAGTAAAGCTCAGGATTGTTACTGCATGTTAAGAGTCAGGTTAACAGGGAGGCATTTGCTCAATAATGCCAGTTTATGTCATAATAATGCTGCTTCATCTCTGACAACATGTTTCGATACCATCTTTGTCATTGACCCAGCTTGCTGCGGTTCCTCTTCATGTGAAATCCATTTACAGGGCAGTAATACTGACACAGCTCAGTGAAGAATGACATTGGCTGCACAAACACGTCCGCATAAAGCCCGTGGCTCTGACGACCAGTACAATCAAAACTAGACCAAAGGACCAGAGGGGGGAGGAAATAAAAAAAATATTCTGACATTTTGTCTTTGGCGCTGTACAATTAGATTTGACAACTTCTAAATCCCATAAGCTGTCCCTCACATCAACCTGAAGTCTGCAGCACCTGGCTGAAATGACTGTGACAACAAAAAGGCTTTTCAAGGATTTAGAGCGGAGAGGTGGGAGCCAATATCCAGTTGTGAAGAAAAACAGAAAAGATGTCACAGTTTTTCCTGCTATGACAGGCAGCTCAGAAACTTCCCATTTAATGAGATGTGCAGGGATTTTTGTGTATAATTTCCTCTTAATTTGAGCTCAAACATAACAGGCTTATTGCCAAATAATTCTCACTTGCTTTCGACATTTTAATTAGCTACTTAAGTATTTGTACAGAATATGGTCATAAAGGGTATACCATGTAATAAATGTTGATTCTCGTGATGAGTTTTTCCCATGATGCTTTGCAATATTTGTTGACTAAGTATATTTTAGTGTTTCAAAACATAAATACGTAAAAGCCACTGCTGACAGGTCTATAATCTTCCCAGTGGAATGGTGCAAAAGCAATATAAGGAAAAAGGGGGAAGGACGAGTGCTGACAATGGCAGGATTAGATGGATTGCCTCCTCCTCAATTACACTACTTGAACCGATTCCCACCCGGGTTCAGATATTAGCAGCGGGGTCAGGGCTAGATACTATGTCAGAGTGCAGTATCTGTGTCAGATCTTTTTAATTAAGTGTTGGTGGGTGTGTCGCTCCTTTGCTCCGCTCATAACAAAGATCCCATTGATCCTGGAGCCCTGGTAACTAGGGGGGATTTACTTGCTAAATCTCAGCATGTCCATCTCCCAACAGATCTAACCTCCGCCGAGAGCGGAGCTTAGAGAGCGAATACCACTACACCACCTCTAAATGCCCTTCTGCTGAGTTTGCTAAATGAATGACTATGTGTGTGTACGTGTGCATGCATCTGGTTTCACATAAAGCAGTGCATTTTAAAGCCCCAGGTGAGGCAGCAGCCTCCTGATACTGCACAGTGCAGCAATAATACCAGCTGCATGAGACGAACAGCAAAATCAGATAAGCAGGTTGCCAATCCCTCTTTTTGCAGATAATGCGTACTCCCTATGTCAAAGCAAAGGAGAATGAGGGGTAAAAAAAGAAACTAATTAAGACTGAATTCACTGGCCTCGTCTCCACACTAATGGGTTTCGATTAATCATCAAACAACAGGGAAAAAAGGAAGACTCCTGTTATAACGCCCTTCTTCCTTCACTTCTTGTGTCCTTCTCCTATCAGGTTACAATCACCTTTGTGTGCTCCCCTGACACTCACAGCAGCCAATGTACGATTACAAGTATGCAATCAATACGTCTACCTGTATTTGATTATAGGGCAGAGATTTAGAACAACATCTTTGGTTTCAGGGAGGCCACAAAACACTTTTTAGTGGATATGTGAGATTATCCAAGGATGCCGCAGGGCTGAGGAGAATATGAATAAGAAAGCATGCTTAACATTTTGTCTGAACCTTTCCTGGGCGTTGCTAGAGCATTATGACAGGTTGTTAACATGTCGGGTGGTGGCTAGGCTTGGGTATTTGATGCGGTCATTAAGGGGCTGGTAGATGGTTACTTGGATGTTTTTGAGTGGTTGCTATGTGAATGATTCATAGTTGCTAGCAAATTATGTGAGTTGCCCATGGTGTGTTCACACTGAATGCAAGTTCACATGGTGTGATTATATACACATCAATGCAGAGAACTTCTCGAGCCAAATAACATTCAGAAATCAAGCATTTTAAAAGCTGTTTGCTTGTTTCTTGACAACAGACCTGGCAAAGCTTGAATACAGACTTTTTCACATCAGCATCATGATCTTACTTCTGCATGCATTTAATCAGTTTATTGCAGTTAAATCACAGCAAAATGTATTTATTTTGGGTTCACACCCCTGTAGTCGACCCCTGGCAGTCATCAAGATGCAGTTCCTGGAGAAGGTGATCAAATTCACAGAGCTGTGTGCACCTCTGGGTGATATTATGAACCCAGACAAGATGGTGTTTGGTTTTGGTATCTGGGACTTCCACAACAGGCACAAAGCTGCAATAGTGGTTAGATGATTAATGATTGACAGTAATGGCAGCCTTGTTAACAGTGATGTTAATAACACAAATAATGCAGTTTGAGTTCGATGTGAACACAGCATATGGCGCAACTATGGCAGATGGATGTTAGGTCTTTGTTGACCAATGGGAAATATTTCAGGTCTTCAGAGAAATTCTGACTTTTGACTGTCCCATGGGCAAGGCAGCACACCAGACTTTATCACACTTTAGCTGTGTTTGCCCTTTGCCTACATGGGGCAGTGTTCTGCAAAGTTTAAGAGAAACCAAGTGGGTGCACATCTTTAAAAAGCATCGGAAACTAAAACTTTACTGAACTTTAACTGTTTTTTTGTGTCATTGCAGTGTGGGTAGTTTATGCACATGAACAGTGTTTGGCTTTCCTCCATGTTACCAGCGCCTGAAGTTCATTTACCCGCATTAATGTCCATTTGCCAAACAGTCCAAAATCTTCTGCAAGTACTACCCACACTGCAGTGACAAAAAGCAGATTTTAAAAGTTTCACTCAAGAAAAATGTTTCACTCGAGTTCTGGATTTGTAAATATTGTTTAGTAGTTGTTTTAATACTTTTTCATGCAAGCAGCATGGCTCTATGGTCCCCAGATGACAAATTTCACTTCAGTTATCTACGGACTTTTCCTCTTCTGTCATCATCAGCATTCACCTGCATCAGCAGGCACCGTCAAGTGCAGCCTCACAGAGCTGCTAGCATGGCTGTACAGTCTTTGTCTTGTTTCTTGTTTTCTTCACTTACATTTATATTTAGTCATTTAGCAGATGCTTTTATCCAAAGCGACTTACGAAAAATGAAAACAATCAAGGAATAGTGCGATAAAAGCCATTAGTGCAGCAATAAGTGCTAGTGACGATTCTTTAAGGAGTAGAGTTGTTGTGTGGTGCTAGGAGAGAAGAAGCTCTCTGAGGAGCTGGGTCTTTAGGAGCTTTTGTAAGGTAGAGAGGGACGCCCCTGCTCTGGTAGGCACTGGTAGTGCGTTCCACCAACGGGGAACAACAAACGCAAAGAGTTTTGATTGTCTTGAACAAACCAGGCGGCAACCTCCGGGTCTGAGCAGGGAGGCAAACCAGGAAGTGCCTTAAGCTGCATTCTATTATTAATTACAGCAGGGGGTGCTACGTTTGGCTGCAAAAAAAATTCTGTCCATTAATTTCAATGCAAAATGAAAAAACTTCTCACTTGATTTATTGCCTCAGAATTTTTTTTAAGGACAACACTATGGTCTCAATCGCTTGTAAAAAATCTTCTTCAAGACAATTTGATGTTAATAGTTCAAATAATGGCCCCATTCAAACTAAATAGAAGATAAAGACTTGTATGATTTGGGGCGTGGCTAGCTTTGATTGACAGGTCACTAACAAGGCGAGCCGTCATCGGGAGAGAATCAGCAATGCGTATCCATGGCAACGTGTCAATAAAGTTATATGTAACGGTATATAAAAAAGGACAGTTTATTTGAACTTTTTGTTCAGTAAAAATGTCTTGTTCAGCGTTTGGTTGGACTAACAGACACTCCAAGGAGTCACTGTTCATTTTTCTGAGGTAAGTAACGTACATTTTGTTTTATTTGGCAGTTGCCGTTGTGTTCTTATAGGATGCTGTCATGTGTCTGAGGGAGTTTGTGGTCATTGTGATAGTTGTTAGGGAGACTCTGGGTGCTTGACAAGGTGTATTTAATGTTTGTGAAAACAGAATGACAATGTATAAGTAATGCTATTAGTACCAGCTGTGTTAACTCTAGTTGTAATAAGAGCTTCCCAAGTGTGAAAGTATGCAATCAATTTGTTTGTTTATTGGCATGGCAAATTAGCAGCACCCTGGTACCAAACATGCCACAAAACTCTTTTTTCAGCGGTTAAATGAAATTACCCAAGGATGCCTCTTGGCTGGAAATAATATGCCTCCAATGAAAGAGACTGAAGGTTCCTGGGGAGATGAAGCCAAAGCCTCTGTCACCTTGGAACAGATGATTTTATTTTGCCAGGCTGATGGAACTAGAAGGCATGAGTCTTGTGTTGGTTTGAGTCCCCTCACTCATTCAGTATTCCACAGGGACCACTCAATAGGAAAAAAAAGTCTGTATCAGCCTTGATATATATTGGATGAAATGAGACACAGGAGAATTCTGCCTCCTTCTCTCTGTGATCTGATGCTTTTCTCAAAGCACCCAGCCACCCTTTAAAAGCCATCACCACGTGGAAACCTCTGTGTGAAGGCAGACTGATTAAAGAAAGGATGATAAATTAAAATGTGTATGTATTTCTTACTGCACACATACAGGAGGGTGTAGTAAATATATGCACTCAAAACTAGATTGTGCGCTCTCGTAGTGGCCTGGCCCCGCAGTGTTGTCACCTCATTGACACAAATCAATAGTGACACTTCCTTAGAGCAGGATGGCAGACGTTGCCAAGTGGCAGAGGAGCTGAGAGCACAATGACCTCTAGGCTCTCCTGGAGCTCTGTCTTTGCCATCAGTGTCACAGAGCAGGTGTGTGTGGTCACCAGAGCTATCACAGGAACGTTTCCTTTCAGCCTGGAGTATCTCTGTCCCCGTGGTTAAACAAACACATGTCCATGGCAAGGCAACAGACTAATGAATGTATGGGTAAGTTTGGGGGAGCAGCATTTGAAAACTAGTTCAGAATTCTGAAAGAAAAGAAGCAGCATAAGGAGGGAAAGCAGATCAATAGTGCAATCTCAATGACAAACGTCTGCTAAAGTCGAGAGGGATACGATTCTGCAAGTGGGGCCATTAGGCTGTTGTGGGAACAATGAAACTGTCATGACAGATCCAGAGCTCTTCATTGCCAGCACACATTCAGAGATGACAGAGGATGTCAATAGCTCATTTCCATAGTCAGCGGCCCTGACTTCCTCATCCAGCAGCTGATTGTGCTGGTGTAAAACCCGCTACACTCCAATGACTCACATCATTGGACTCCCCGAGACAAGATGGCCCAGAATCATCCTTCTCCTAAAAAATTCCGCTCCATCTCTCTCTCCCTCGCGTCCAAAACGGTGCATCCAAGAGACACCCTACACCGACGAGAATTGGGTTGCAGTTTCCCGACCAAACTAACCATGACCGTCACGCCACACAGCGCCAGGATTTAATAGCCAATCCACAGACATCCGGTTATATTCAATCTGGGAGCCCAAATTCAATATAGCCAACTTTTTTAGGCTGTTGAGAGTTTGATTTAGCCATATAAAAATAATTTACCTTCCCTATAGGCAATCATCTAGTGTGGCACAGGCCTATGTGTCATGCAGCAAGTGGAACGATTTTCTATCAGCCTACCTCTCATATTAATACAGACTTTTAATTGCCTTGCACAAGATCAATAGAGAGCATGGTGTATTTAACTTTCAGCTTACTGCTGAAAAGGTCAGTGTCATAAATATCGCTCAGTAAAACAGAGAGAGGAAAATAGCAGCGAGGGGGAATACATAAAAGGAGTGAAATGAGGAAGCAAAACAATAGAGAGAGATAGAGGGATGCAGTATGATTGCTAGAGAAGACGAGAGGAAGGTGTGTGTGTGTGTGTGTGTGTGTGTGTGTGTGTGTGAAAGAGAGGTATGCATGAGGGAAAAAGCCATCTTAGGGAAAAGTCATTCTCCTTAAAAGTTAGCTCATTACAATTCTCTCCAAGACGTAACGCCAAAGCACACATACAAAACAATCAGGCGGCAGATGCAACACGTAAAGAGTCTCCGTGCTGTGATGATCGCACCCATTAAAGGTTCTCCAGAGTTCATGACTCCGAGGACAACTCTGCTGAAGACTAATGAGAGCTGAACTCAACCCTTAAACCTCACTTAGCATCAATAATTCAGGAAGCTGAGGCAATTAACGCTTAACAGATTCCAGGTTTTGCTTACGAAACCCATTCATTATCCATAATAGTATTTCGAGAATGGATGAGACTCCGTTTGAAAATAAGTTTGTTTTTCCCAATTTCTAAAAAGCTGATTTTTCTTTGAAAGATGCATGATTTCATACCCCATACATCAATATGCGCCAGCAATGTTTGTGACATTTTTCAGGATGGATGTGTGGTGGTTCTTTTAATTTGGAAAATAAAGTCATCAGTCGTGTTTGGAATGAATAAATAAAGAAAATCAGAAACAATAGAGGTGGCATGCAGCCAGGCACCAGGGAACATGAGAGGGACAGAGACAGAAAATAAGAAAAAGTAAATAGACAGGGAATCTTATTGGTTGTTCACTCAATATCTTGTGAACATGGTAGTGTTTTGAAGATACAAAGCGAATCTCTCTGGCCAGAAGAAGCTGGCTCGGATCCACTTCATGAATATAATACAACTGCTGAGGGGACAGTAGCACTGCTTTCCTGGGTGTAATTATTGTTATAGTGATAATCTGATTTAAATTCTGGCACACCTTCTCTTGCTCTCAAGCAATACCGTTCAGTGTTTGTGGTACAGAGTTGCCCTGTGCCCTCTACTATCAAACACTATACTTTAAAAAGAAAATTCCACCTTGGAAAAAAAAAACATTGCATCTGCTGTTGGCTGGAACATTTTTCTTTCTCCCACATATAAACAACCAAACCTACAGGTCATTTATTTTTCAACGGTGAACATCTGACTTTGGTGCTTTTCCCTCAAAGTAAAAAAACGAAGGTTCATTTCTACATTTCCAACAAAGAAACCATACGAGGCATCACATACTGGCCACGAACTGAAAAAAAAAAAAAAAAAAAAAAAAAGAGCAACAGAGGCAGAAATACCAATTTCACCACCACTGTAGCGCCACTCGACCATAATGTAATGCAGCCGAGCGGTTTAAATAAGAAGATCAAGTCACCATTGACCTCAGATAGAAATTCTGCTTCATGGTCTCTGTATTATCATTTATTTTCACTTACACATTACTAATATGAGATGTGTTTGCTCAGAGAGCATGAAGCATAAAATTCTGACCTTAACCTTTCGTTTATTTTCTTTCATATTATTTATGCCCTGCAATCAGTCTCTCCCCATTAGTGGTTTAATTTGAGAAACAAACTGGAATGAAAGTACGAAATAGTAAATAGCATGTTATATACAAAAAATGGAATTTAATGTACGTCTTTCTAATATCCTCAGCAGGAAGTCATTTAGGAACACGTTGCAATATAAAATATTGATAGAAACATTTTATAACCAGGCAGCCAACTGTAATATATCAGATCAAAACTTTACTGACTTTTTAACTATAATTTTTTAAGTAATACACTGACTGCCTAGCTTTAAAAGGTAGAGAAAAGAAATCTGCCTAGCAGTAAAGTAAGTAATACATTATTGTGGTCTGGGTGAAAAAGCCAACTGGATTTGTCAAAACTGCTTCCTGACATCACATAATAGATACGAATATTATTGCCTCACATCTATTCAAACAGCTGAGCTTGGCAGACGAGGCGTCAAAATGTCTGAATCAGGACAAAATGTAGACTGTAGTAAAGCTACTCCTGTCCAGATGCATCACTTCCATATTATGCAGTGCAAGCAGTAAATTAGAACACGAGACATGATCAGACAGTACCTCCTTTACTTTAAAGTGTAATTGGATAAAGTTTACAAGTATTCAGATCCTTTATGTAACTAAAAGTCGTAATAACACACTGTAAAAATACTCCATTAAAAGTCCTGCATTGAAATGTTCCTTAAGCAAAGGTACGTATTTAATAGAAGTAAAATGTATGTATGTGTATGTGATGTATTTAATAGAAGTAAAAGCACTCAATGCAATGTTTCTGTATTAAAAATAACTTAAAAATTACAACTAATGCTTTCAGCTCCTCTTGAATAAACTTTTGCAATTTGATTTGCATCGAACCACATGAAGTATATGCAATCGTTTTTAAGTTCTGCATGAATTTTGCAAAAACCCAGTACTTGTAGTTAAGTAAAAAGTACAATATTTCCCCTGAATTATATTGGAGTAAAGTACATTTCACCACTGCAGGCATTATGATTGATTACTGTGATTCCTCTACAGTGACACTCCATTTAAAACGTTTTATCTGTTACACTTTTTCTTCTGAAAATGAAATGAACTGGCTCAATTGATTGGGCTCAACACCCAAAGGCCTTTGAAGACGAAGTTATTATGATGTTTATTGCTTTTTGTACGACTGCAGAACATCATATTGTTTTGATAATATAAACTGATACAGAGAAGAATAAGAGAGATATGTTGTTTTGGTGTAATATTTCTACATTTATGAACTAAATTTAATGGTCAATTGAAGAAGTGCGCTGCTGTCGGCTAACATTTATGCTGTGAAGCTACAATAAAATATATAAGAACAGACATTTGTTGATTGTGCTGCAGGAGATGATGTTACATTCAGGGGGGACGTGGAGCCCTGGGCGCTGATGGAGAACATTTTTTAGCACTCATATTTTAACAGTTATATTGTACCTTTATGTTGTAGCTGGCTTGAACCATTTCTTTTCCTGAGGCATTTCTGTAGGTGATGTTCTCCGAGGTTGCAGCTATCTGCTGTTGCGATGTAGCATGTTGCATTTTTAAAAACACTACACAGGATGCAACACAGCCAGGGGACTCACAGGGCTTTGTGTAATGTGATAATGTAGATATTCAGACTTAAATGAGACATCATTCCATTTAGATTTGGCTGCCAATAGTCCCTCTGAACATTGTGTGAGTGATTACTTCCAATAATGTCTAAAAGGTCACCAGCTCCTTTAAAATAAACAAGCTGCTTTTGGTGTTGCCGGTATTGTTAAAACAATAGAAAGCCAGACTTTCCTTTATTCATCTTCTGAATTCCTGCCCACAAACAATATTCTCTGCAGGCGAGCAAAGCTTTTCTGGTGTGACAAACGGAATTACAATGGCGGTGCCAGATAGTGAAGCTCCATTTTTCAGATAGCTGTCTGTTTGTATTTCCTCTCTGTGCTGAGGTGCCAAATGAGAGCATTATGAAGTTGCTTTTGTGTGCTTTTGCGTCTGTGGTGACCCAGTTGAATGAACAACAGGCAGAGGTCCAGAAAACTGGCTCCAAACTCCTCTGCAGGCTCCCGAAAATCACTCTCAGATGGTGATTGTATGAGCCCCCTGTAGCATGAAAGGCATGCGTGAGATCTTTTTATTTGCTCTACTTATGAAATTCCTGGTTGCTGTCGAATAGATGAAGAGATGGGACTATATCTGTGAACAAGTCTGAGGAACTCTTGAAGATTACATTTCCAGCCCAGACATCAGACAAAAAGCCCTTTCACAGATTTAATTTAACACCATTTGCTATTCAAATGTCACACTGTCCAACATTTCCTATTTAAAAATTGACTATTCATGATTATATGAAGTGATAATGTGTTTTAATCCTTTGAGCATACAGTTAAAACTGAAAATACTCAGTAACAGGTCATCTCTTTGAATGTCATCCAGCGTTTCAAATGAGTTCCTCTGATGCAGACTCATTCACATATCAAACACAATAACAGTCCTGTACTATGAATAGCAGCTTTAGACACAGGTATTATCAAAGACAGGAGCAATATCATTCATTTAAATTAATACAAATATTAATAGACACATATTATAATATAGTATTTGATTCAGCCCATACGTTTTAACTACATCATTAAGCATGTAGTATCAAGCACAGGGTAATATGAGGACAACTTTGTATTTACTCTTATTCAATAAGTATAAGATACATTAATGTTGTAATGAGACAGGAAAAGTCATTGTTCTTATTGGAATTATTATCATTAGTTTATCGTAAAGTGGCTGTATACACAACAGTATAACAGTGAACAGTTGTGACAGAGCTAGTATAACCTGAGTTCACACTTCACAAGAGCTAGCTCAAAGTTCAGTTAACAGAGATTAATATGAACTAGTGCACGATCATTTCTTTCTTTTTTTAATTCTTCAACTCGACATGTTTCAGATTCGTTGCCGACGTGGTTCGGATTTGTTCTTTTAGACCAGGCGGACATAATTTGCATAAAAATGTAAGATTGAGTGGCCGTGTCAACTGGTGAATTAAAGCCGAAAGGGTGTGTGGTTGCTCGTAATAACTTACATTTATGGCTGACAAACACAGACTCACATGCACCAACTAAATAAGGAGCGTGACTTCTTTCTCCGGTCAGGACTCCATTACTCCTCTATGTCTTCACATAGTAAATTGTTGTTTACTGCTAAATTAATGTTCTGAAAGTTGTGCACAGCCCCTTTAAAACAATGATATGCTTCCTCTGGGAAATTATACTGTAAAAAGTTTTTTGCTTTTGTTGTTATTATTAATATGTTGCAGATTATTGTTGTTAGGGTACTAAACATTAAACTGAATTAAGCTGGGAATAAAAATGTATCTCTGTAGATGTTTTTAGGAGTAAAATCCATCTGACAAAGCTGATTACCTTCAACTCAGATCCGTTCACTGGATCAGTGCTACGCAGGATAGGATCCACTTTAAAATTCAGACTCTCACCTGCAGAGCATTGCACGGCCTGTCTCCTGCATATGTGGCTCAACTACTTCACTCTTACACACCAATCGCTCTCTTTGGTCAGACATGCTAAATTTCTGTCTGTGCCATGCACCTGCCTTCAGACCCGTAGGGATCAGGCTTTGAAATGCTCTGTCCACACCCTTACGGTCTGCTGCTTCTGTGGATTCTTCTGAAAGCCGGCTAAAGACACACCTCTTTAGACAGCCGCTTGGTTAAGTTGTATGCACCAGGTTTGAATTCAATGCATTTGGGTGTCTTTATTATGGTTTCCCACTTTTCCCATTGTGTTTTTAGTTTTTAATCATGTAGCTCACATGATCATCTATGGTCTTTTATTGTTGTATGTTGTATAATGCCCTTGCAAAGCACATTTATCTAGAGATGGCATTCACTGTAGTTTATTGCACAAAATACATTATAAAGAACAGTGTGATTCTTCCTTTCAGTCAACTCAATATACATATTTGATATTATTTAATTTATATATATGCTATAAACTGAAACATGTAGGTTGACTCCTTTTATAGCTATTGCTGGAGTGAAACAAGACTAAGCCTGTTGAGCTTCAATCTGTATGTGTAATTATTTTATATGGACTGGGTAATTATAAAAGTACTTACAGTAATTTATTTCAGGGTTCCTCTTAAGTGCAAATTTATTATTCCTTTGTGCTCCACTCCAAGTATTTCACTGGCACCTCATATGAACAGAATATTCAAACTCTAATGAACGGGCTGGAAAGTGTTACCCATTTATTTCTTCCTTTATTGCTTTTTTTTATTCTCTTGCATTCTTACTTTTGCTACAACGGAAGTGAGTAGAAAATAAGACTTACCCAGTTGATTGTTGTGGATGACGTGCATATCATCTTGGCTCTGAAAAGACAGAAAATACTTTTTAATAATTACAGCTGCAACAAAAAAAAAACTTCAAATAATGACCTATATACATCTGCTGTTATGATTTCACAAAAGATGCAGAAAGTGTCAAAAAGCGGCTTGTGTGAAGATGCTCCGTTTCGGCTAAATACTCCATTTCATCTTCCTAATCACTAATTAAGACTTAGTGATACTAAATATGGAAAGCCCTATGGGTTATTTGGAGAAATAATGGGTGATACCCCACGTCATTAGTCCTTCCTAATTGTGTGGGTTTTGTGCCTGCAGCATATAAGCTCTGCACATTCGGCTCAATTAAGGCGTTCAACACTGTTCCACCTCCAGAGCTGTCAGTGCTGCACGCAGCAGACCATGGAGGGATGAGTAAATCAATCACAAGCTGAGCAAACTTTGAAGAGCTGTCTTTTACCTCCATCTTTCAGAGGAAATCTTTCAGTCTTGGGAGAAAGTGCGAGTTCTGGCTGTTTCCAGAACTCTAGAGCGGGAGCGGCAGAGTATTAATAGATAATGACAAACCGAGGCCTGTTTTGATTTATGACTTCCTCTAGACTAACAATCATTTTACTGGCAAGCTGTTGCAGCCTTCAGAGAGCTTAACTAAGTCATAAATTCACTCTCAGTGGGTGAGGTGCAGTGGTTACAGCGATTCACTGTAGTTTGATGGCAGTTGTGTGAACCAGTCTATGTGTAACCTGCTATCTCAGCACATTTGGAGGGCTCGCAATTTTCATAATAAAAAAGCAACCTATTTATTTAGTTAATTTTCTGCCCATGAAGAGTTTCCTGCAACTGTCACGAATACACATAATTTATTTTGTGGAGGGCACAAATTTTCTGCGCTTCCTATCCTTCTTTTTACATTCATCAAGTTCTGAATCGAGCGGTTTGACAAGCTTCATGCGGACCCATTTTCAGATGTACAAATAATAGTAGGAAGTCCACCATTTGCACAGCGATGATTCATGCATACGTGAGGGTCTCTGTCTTCTCTAATTTTTTCAGGTGATCAGAGTAAGAGGCAAATATATGCACAGACAGACAAGATCATATCAGAGTGATTTAATTCAGGAGGTACAAGACATCAGCCTAATTGGACTCAGTAGCATTAGTCATGCCCGCAAGGTTTCTGTCTCATCTTATCACACACTACTCTCCTGAAATCGTTTCCTCAGCTGAAGAGAGAGGGCACCTCAAGGAAAAAAAAGCATCTTAGAAGCCAGCAGAATCTGACTCGTTATCAGATAATTACTCTTGTAAAATCTTTTCAACTTCAAAAACCGTATTACATAGCAACAGGCAAACAGCCATAAAACAAATTTGTCTGCATGAATGTGGTCGTTGTGACAGTAGAGTGGCAGGTGCAAAGTTTTTCACTGTCTCCTCCAGCACTACTCCACTCTCAGGCAGAGAGGAAACAGAAAATCACTGCACTGTCACTGTCAAACCGAATAAATCAAGACCTCCAGTGTGATGAATTAACAGGTCGGCGAAACGTTACCAATTATATCGATTGTGTGTGTGCAACTGTGTGTGTGCATGTGAGTCTGCATGACCCAGCTGGAGATAAGACCTAATGTTTTATGACAGGTTTTAATGAGGTTTTAATGAGAAATCTCTAAATCTAGCCCAACTGTAGATACCCCTACACTGTTAAACATCAATTTCTAATGTTCTAAGTATTTCAGGGGCTTTTTTGTAATGAGCTGTTGTAATATAGGCCGTGTTGAGGCCAAAAAAAAGGCAGCCTCCTCATTCATTTCAATTAGTCCACAATTTTGGCACAGCAGGGCTCCCTGCGCTGCATAAAAACAGTCATCTGGCAAAAAAGTTGAACCTGGCTCAGTTTTTCCCACAACAAATCAGCCAGCAAGACATTGCTTTGGTGAATCTTTTTCAGGGAACTGCACTGGCTTTTACACCGTAGACGACTTTTCAATGTGACTTAGTGAGTGTTTATCTGGCGACAACTGTGACAGAGGATAAAATAATCGTTGCGAAATTCTGTCTTCAGCAGCATTTTCCCTGGGTTCGTGGAAGACTCTGTGCATGTATTTGGTGGGGGGTTTGGGGAAATGTTGTGTTTTTCAATAAAAAATATATGACTTTAAATAATTTTGGACCATTATAGTTATCACAGAAGCTAGACAGTGGTGTATGGTTAGCACTTTTGCCTCACATCAAGAGGGTCGCCAGTTCGACTCTGGCCTTGGGCTCTTCTGTGTGGAGTTTGCATGTTCTCCCATGTGTCAGCGTGGGTTCTCTCTGGGTCCTTCAGCTTCCTCCCACAGTCTAAAAACATGCACTTAGGTTAAATTGGTGACTCGTAGGTGTGAATGAGAGTGTGACTGTCTGTCTCTATGTGTCAGCCTTGCGACAGTCTGGCGACCTGCCCATCTGATTACAGATAAGCGGTTAAGGATAATGAATGAATGAATTAATGAATGAATGAATGAATGAATAGTTATCACAGTTGTGTACAAAAAGTTGGAAAGACTATTGTGGAGCAGACACCGCACAAAAAGCTTAAACAGAACTTCCTTAAAAAGTCCACAGGGAATAAACTAAGACCAATAGACCTGGTAAAAGTAGTGATGCTCTCCACATTGATTTTACATTCATTGTGCTTAAGTGGAGCTCAAAACAGCTTGGGTGCTGCAGCTCAGCCTTATAACGGCAGGAACAACCCTGAACAGTAAAACTAATAACTGGCAGTGTTTCGTCTGTCTGTTCAGCCTTCGAGCTAATGGATGCTTTATTTAACCTGGACTTCTTGGATCATATTTCATCCTCTCACCTGAACATATTTGCGAGTCTGAACACCGGAGGCCTGTCTCATAAAGTGAGTTTATCAAATAAAGCCTGACTTATTTCGGTCATTTTCAGTGAATGTGGTTCAGGGTGGCTCAGTCCGTGGGGACTTGGTCTGGAGGCCTGAGGATCGTAGAGTACAGAGTGTGGGCTGCAGAGCGTCAGTTCACCTCCTAGGCACTGTTAAGGTGCCCTTGAGCAAGGCATCCAATTGCTCTGGGCAACTGACCAAAGGCAGCAACCCCCCCCCCCCCAGGGAATAATAAGTTATGTCTTCTTCTTTTCCTATAAAGAAAATTCAACATACTTCAGGCCAAATAACTGCGGCTACGTATGCCAGTTAACTGGTTGAATTTCCCTTTTCTTTTCTTGCACGTTCCATGATTAATATTACTAACACGCCTTGTGCAGATGTGAGGGTTTTAAAGGACAGAGGATGCCATATTCAGATACAAGATTGTAAAGCCCCCTATGGCAAATTTGTGGTATGTGTTATTGGGCTATATAAATAAACTTACTTGACCTGCTTTTATGGAACAGCATGTACTAAAAAAAACTGAAATAAGCCAACTGGCTTTATTTAACAGGCCCATATTAAAGACAGATGGATTTTGTATTCATAGAAAAACATTTAATTTATGAGTCATTTTCATTAAAGATGCACCTCTAATGCACTGTCAGCATATATCCAAACATGCCCAACATGGTTTTGGGTAGGTATATATATATATATAACTGATAATTGCTTTATTACTGATGTTTTATAAGATGTACTTTCCTTGCAGGGACAATCTATGATCAAAATTTAAATATGGTAACAACAAGGTACATTACATTTACCAAAAGTTATTTAGTAACTTTTAAGCTTAGTACTTAACTTTTTAACAAAATACCCTTTTAGATCCTTCTCCTCAGTCACAAAAGATCCCTGCAGTTGAGTGACACCAGGGCTACAAATCTCTCTCTGGTAAATGATCCAATTCTGCGGAAGAGTGAACTCGGATCAGATCTAACATCATTTTCACCATTACCGAGAGATGAATTATTCTCAGCTCACAGAACTCGCCTCTTTTTGGCCTCCTATGCTTCTGCACGCAGGTAACCCTCTCCTTAATCCCATCTGACAGCAAGCTGTCAGCCATTTGCAGCAGGAATCAGACACCCATAGGTGTTAAAAAGGAATTGCTATGAGTCTACACTGTCTATCTGAAGGGGTAAGTTTCACCATGCCTTGAGCGCTTTTGGTCTGCGGCACCTCAGCGCTGATGCAGACAGACAGAAAGATTGTGCCTCGTGTAGTTTAACCTGAGAACAACAGCAGCACCGCGGCAAGGGTGTTCCCGGCTGAGGTGTACATGTGTAAACTCCTTGAGAGCGACGCTCAACCTACTTAATGTGATTGTTATGCAATCAAGGACACCCGCAAAGACAGCCCTTTGAGCCCTGCCTTTGATTCGGAGGCTCTTCGCATACAGACGCAGCAGAGCTCCTGCCCTCTGCTGCATCTCTCAATCCCGAGGGCACGGACGCTCCACTGATGTGAGTGACCCGTCAGGTCCCATTAGCTTTCTGTTCACTGATGGCAGCAATGATTCAAGGTTGCAGGATTTTCTGAATTTTGACATGTAAAAAGAAAACGCGTGATGTTTACAAAAACCGGCTGTCTAGAAGGACTTGGAGCACCTTGTGTCTGAGGAGCTGAACACTATAATTCGTGTTTTCCTCCCTCTATATTTGCATTAACAGAGGAATAAAATGATTTGTCAGTAAAGTGCAAATTGTCTGCTTCACTTTGAGGATGCTTTTAGCTCTATTGAGTGGTTTCAGAATTAAAACGCCTTTTGTATCCCTCCTCCATGTCAGGGTGCCAAAAGAACTGACGGATTAAAATTTTACTCAATAGTCATTTTTCATACGCAGGGAAAAGCTGTTAATGTGTGATGACTTAATGACTTGGAACGTCTGCTGCCTTCAGCTGGCTATTCTTGTCAGATTTTCTTCAGGCCCTTTTTCTGCATTATTGTTGACTTCAATTGGAAATTAGAAGAAAAGACTTGATAGCAGTCTGTCAGGCACAAAGACTCAAAAATGACAAGTTAAACTGCTAACTTGCTCTTAATGATACTAACCATTTGCCCCATAATGTGAATTTCCTTTTTAACTTTTAGAAGTCGTCCTGACAACCAAGGGGCTCTGTAATTGTCTGTTCTAAGGCACCTGTCAAGCCTCGCCTATTGTTCTCACGCATCACATGCGCAGTTTTCAAAGATAACAATGGCAAATTAACCACTTGAAATTTGCAGTAATCTTGCATAACATTTCATCCTTGACTTGAGGGCCAGGTACAGTTTCTCATTTCTAGCCATCAACTGTCGAGTTTACTGCCGAAAGAAAACAATTTTCTGTCTATTTTATGTGTAGCTGGTTAACAAAACTAATTGGCTTTATGAATTTGTTGAGAATGCCGTTTCCTGACTTTTTAATGTTAAGAGCCTACTTATTTAACAAGAATCTTAAACGGAGTCTTAAAGATGACATTGATGCTGATGATAGAGTTCTGAGTGATCGAGGCTAAAGCTGCATGTCCCAAAGAAAACATCAGCATCCTCACCAGTTTATCATCCATGGAGTACACATGGAGTATGGCATTTTACTTTATTTTTGAATGGGTGGGGTGAAGAGTATTCAACTCAATATTTATGTCTTTGTTGTTCAATGAAAGAATTGATAAATATTAATACAATTGATAAAATAAATAAAACTGGACAAAGTTCCACTTATAAAAATAAATAAATCTGTTGAAATGTAATGTTGTGTAATATTGTATTATTGTATTATATTTCATGGATGTCTGCTTATGACAAAACAAAATATTTATATTTACGTCTAGATATGATATAGTTCCTTTAAATTACCCCAATTTACAGTTAATTCCCATAAATTCCTATATATTTTCCATAATTCCCGTGTAACGTTTTGATTTGGAATATTTCCAAAATTCCCCAGCTTAACTTCCTATGGAAAAATTCTGGAAATGTACCGAACATTTTCCACACCAAGCAGACTTACAATAAATAAATAGTTTTTTAAAAATAAATATGATGACAAAAAATGACTCTCTTTCTGACACGACCTTGTTTTGCTGCTCAGCTCACATACTTGTTAAAAGTGGAAGCAAACTGCTTTGTACAAAGCAAATGTAACATTATCTTAGGTAACATTTGCAGCATTAGAGCTTCTGGGGGATGCAAAACTTTGAGAACATCCAGGACTGACCTCAACAAACCCCGTAAAATAATGCAGTTAACGATGAGCTCCTTGGAAAGTAAGATCCTGAGGTCTGCAGCACTTTAGGGCAGATAAACACATTCCTCACCATCATGCTTCTGTGTTTTTGGAAGCCTAAAAACGGCATCCTCTTCTAAACTCTTGAAATGCAGAGTATTGCTCTTATAAAGGGCTCCATGCACGCACGCTGTTTAGGCATGAGGGGAAATACAGAGCTGCCCTGCCTGGTTTATGGTTGTTAAGCTATAAGACAGTCAATTATAACTCCTATATACATTTTAAAAGTGATAACAAGAATAGCCACCTTGTAGATATTGGACTTTGTGTCAAGAAGAAGTAATCAAACCTCAGGAGGTCTGTGACGGATTCACTTAAAGTGGATTCGTTCTGCACGTCATGCAAGTCCCTGTCCCTCCTGAGAGGACACATGTTCAGTGTGGAGTAGAGGAAGAAATAGAGGGGGCTAATATTCGGTGTTGCCAACTATTTTTTTAAGTGAAAAAGTAGATAACGCCTGCTTATAAAGCATGCAAACAGAGGATAATAAAGTGAAGACTGTATTGTCTGTATTGTGGGAAAACATAAAACTTAAAAAAAAAAAAAAAAAAAAAAGTCTCTTCCCTGTAGTGCTGCTTCTATCATTAATCATTTAGGATTAAACCAAAAACCGTTTTGTTATTTGAACTGATGTACTTTCTGTTGTGTTTTAGCCACATGCTAAAAAAGCACAACAGCAGAAGCTGTGAAACTTTTGTTTCATAAGTATAAACTCTGTCCATCCCTTGCTTTATTTATGTTTCACACAGCGTTCTTACTTTTGGTGTGAGCTGGAGCATTGCTGCTCAAAGACTGTGGATTATCTTAAATAACCGGGTCATGATTTCTGGAAGGGACATTGCTGTTGACTTCTTCAAATGTATTTTTCCTTAGCGCTTGGAGCACCACAAGCAAAGCCATCTAGCTCCATTATATTCAAGAGAAGGCAGACATCTCTACGGCTGATTTCTCAAACATTCTGCAACTCACACCAAAACAATCTAGGCTGAGAAATAGCTCTACGGGTAAGAGAGAGAAAATATATTTTTGATTTGAGGGTATCCCTTCAAATAGCCAAATGAAACAGTGATGAAACAATTCTGTCTGGCTGCTAACTGGTCAGCTAAACTCACCCAGTGAACACTGGTAGTCCAGAGCCATATCAGAGCACATTTATTGAGAAATACTGGCAAATATCTTCAATGAAGAAGAGATGGGGTCTGCTTAGGGCTGGGCGATATGGACCAAAAGTCATATCCCGATATATTTAGACTGAATATCGATATACGATACATATCCCGATATTTTTATTGCAAAGTGAGAGCAAATGTTCAGTCGAAGTCAAAGCCAAATATGATATGTCACAAGTAGTTTTGTTGAAACTGTTTATTTAAGTGAACATAAATATTGTGCAACAACAGGAGTACCCTTTTTTAAAATTAAAGCTCTATAAAGTGCACATTTAAAAAAAAAAAAAATCTTAAATAAAAGCTGCAGCTTGCCTGGAGCAAGGATCACAGTGCAAATTTAAACTATATCGATATATGTGATATGGTCTAATTCCATATCACATTTAAAAATAAGTCGATATATCTTTTATATCGATATATTGCCCAGCCCTAGGTCTGCTCTAATGTCACTAGATGTGTTGCTTGGTGCTTTGTTAAAGAAAAGTTGCTCAAGGGGTCTAAAAAGTCACCAAAAATAGCTAACTTAGTGACATTGCACATCTCTGTGCAAGTAACAAAAGAAAAACTAGTGACAGAGTATTTATATGCATCCTGTTAGGATGACGTCAATATGTTATTAACATGCTTAAAATGCTGTGATATAACTGGATGGTATAAACAGCAATGAGCACCATTTTGTCTTTTATATCTCTGGGTTAAAGGTTTGAAAGTTTTGTGTGTCTGCAGCTAAAAATGTCATTTTATGCTGTCAAAATAATTAACGTTGTAATCTTGTGAACAACTTTTAATAAAACAGCTTTTTTTGTTTTCCTGCCTGTCTTTCTTTCTCTTTCTTTTCTTTCATGTAACAAACAACAATGCACACTTCAAATAGATTTGATTAAGAACAAGTGGCGTAGCTTCATTAATAATCAGGAATATAAAAGTGAGAGTGAGCGACTAATGTTACTGCATCTAAATTTCACATTTGCAAGGTAATGTAATTAGCAGGATAAATTAGAACCGGCTGGATATTTAACTCTTGCAAGCCGGGTTTAGTCTATACAGCCCGGAAATTCTGTTGCACCAGAGAAGTGTTTGATGCAGAGACGTGAGGCGAATCTAAGAAAAAGTGTCCAGCATGGTGTAAACAATACTAAAAGTTTGGTGGAATCCAGATTTTCTGAGCACATATTACAGTCTGTTTCCTCCTCCTCCAATATCAAATAAAATCAACCTTTATTGTCATCTTGCAAAGTAACAGCTGTACAGTGCAAAATGAGAAAATGTTCCCCAGGGAACAGCAGAGCATCCCACACATAAAACTTAAGACATCCAGACATAAATAAAACAACAATATCCAATCTAAACGACAGAATAGTTATCAATACCACCCATAATGACGCATATGATCGTTTGTCAAAATGTCCCATTTGGCGCCTTGCTGCTTGCAGTTCAGCGGAGCTTTCTAAAAGATAGCACACATGTCGTTATACATACACATACGGTTAGTGGTTGTAAAAAAAAAAGGCTGCCGTTTCTGTGATTTCATGTTACAAAACCACTGAGCTAGGCTTAGGGCAAAAAACGTCTGGGTTAGGAATTATAAAAGACAGTTTAAACAGTAGATAAATGTATGTAAATGCTGACATTGAAGTAATTACAAGAAAAAAAGTAGTTACGTAAAAAAAAGGAAATTACGTAAAAAGCTGTTTACTTTTGTTTTCACGCGGGACACCAACCTCCTGGTTGAAAGTCGGCCGTTTGTTCGACCCATTCACCTCCCTGAGTGTGACATACGCCATTTAAACCCTCCATCACCATCAATCACTACTGCTATGTCAGCAAGATGACGGCGGAGGGAAGTCTAAAACGTAAATATGAGTACTTTGTTGCCTCTATAACACTCAACACTCGTCGTTTTGAAGGGGAGACAAGTTTGCAATAAAACAAACCAGTAGGAATGATAAGAAAAAGTGCAGGTAAAAAAACCCTGTAAAATACAGGTAAAAAACACAGAGACATTCATAAATTGTCCAGGGCAGCTTTAAGTTAAAAGTGGCCAGTGCAAGAGTTAATGAAGTAGATATGTTTTAACAGCCCAATACCTCTGAAAGTTGTGATTACCAGGATTTTTCAGTAATCGAGGTATATATTTCGACGTCAAAGTCAGCTTTATTGTAAATTCTTCACAGACATATGCTATAGCAGACATACAAGGAATCAAAATTACATATTATAATTCTAACTATCCCCACGGTAAATAAACAATAAAAAACATGCAGTACATTTTTTCCATTTCTGCAAACAAAAACAACAAAAGTCATTTTTAATCTCAAAAGCTTGAAGTTTCCACAACTGCTTCTTTCAGCATCATTAACGTTCTCTTGTGTATTTTTCTATAAAGCTGATTTTTCCTGTATAATTTTAGAATTTCTCACACAGTGAATCGGTTCATCAGGGTCACTCTCACTTCGTTAGAAGACTATACGCAGAGGATTCAGCTTTGTTTTTCTAGGCACAGGAAAAACTGTTGCCAACAGAGGCGACCAGACTGCACAAAATTGTTGACAGTGGTCCAAATCTGGTTGCCTGGGGCAACGGGGCAACTGTTACTGTCAAGCCCTGCTGTGTAAGTTATTTAGGGTCACAACATGCTCCCTGGCCTCTACATGAGATGGCTGATAGATATTTTTCACCAGATTTTAGCCGTTCTAAGAGTTTGGTTCCACATGAAAACAATGTTCCAGCTGTCACACTGTCTCTGTTAACCTTACCCGAGTCAAATGGGTACAAAGGGACACGATTGCTATAAAAGTACTATATTATAAGATTTTATAATTATCTCTCTAACTCAAATCAAACAACACATACGCAAACAATTTAAATTTCATCAGTGGGCACAATTACATAAAATAGAACAATGTAATAGAAAAAGTTGTTTTCAAAACTTCCCTTTTAAATCAAGGATGGTTAGTGTCTTACAAAGAGAAAAACAAATCATTTATTTTTGATTGCTTATTTAAATTAAAGTGTATTTTCAGCTCCTACAGCATCCTATCTGCTCTGTGTATAACCTGTCTTGTGTTCTCCTTTGAACAAAACATCAGAAACCAAAAGGGAGAAAGGTATAATCTATATTTTTCTGTTTCATGAAGGAATATTGGTCGGGTATCCATCTATGTAGATGTAGACCTTCTGTTTGTGCAGCCAGACAAATGTCACAAAACGCTCCCGTGCTGTGAAAAGCAGAGCCTAGAGACGGTCACCATGAGCCAGACAGCAGCCAAGACAACAACCTGACCTTTTCTTCTTCCTATAAATAATTTCATGAAAACAGTAATGATAAAATACTGATGTTCTTTTATTGCAAATAGATGACTAAATGTGACTGCATTAGGAATGTATGACAAATTGGCAGTGGTAGAAGAAGTATTCAGATCCCTTACTTAAGTAAAAGAGATAAAACCACACTGCAGAAATAAAATCCACTGCAAAGTCCTGCATTCAAAACTTACTTAAAAGGTAAAAGGTACAAATGTATCAGCATCAAAATGTACTTAAAGCATCAGTAAAAGTACTTGTCATGCAGAATGAACCCACTCAGATTGTTATTTATATATTACAAATATATTATTGTATTATTATTTTTGATTAATTTATGTCAGCAGCATTTTACGAGACTGGTCTCCCCTCAAAAACATCAATATAGGGCGTTTGTACAAGCTCATATTTACGTTTTAGACTATCCTCGCCTGCTTCTTGCTGACGTAGCAGTAATGATTTACAGTGATGCAGAGTTTAAATGGCGGATATCACAGTTGGGGAGGTGGATGGGTCGAACAAACAGTGGACTATCTCCCAGAGAACGGGGTTTGTGTCCCACATGAAAGCAAAAATAAATTACTTTAAATGTAAGTTACGTTTTTTACCTAACATCTGTGGCTCACGTCAACCTTGTAACTACTTCACTAACGCCTCATCAGTCAAGTGTTTTTCCCCAAACCTAGGTTAGTGGTTTTGTAGCCTAAATTCACAGAAACTGCAGAACCGTACGTGTACACCGTGTTCCAAATTATTATACAAATTGTATTTAAGTGTCATAAAGATTACATTTTTTGTTTTTCAATTAAACTCATGGATGGTATTGTGTCTCAGGGCTCTTTGGATCACTGAAATCAATTTCAGACACCTGTGATAGTTAGTTTGCGAGGTGAGCCCAATTAAGGAAAAACTACTTAAGAAGGGCGTTCCACATTATTAAGCAGATGACCATTTCCAAGCAATATGAGAAAGAATAAGGATCTCTCTGCTGCCGAAAAGCGTGAAATAGTTCAGTGCCTTGGACAAGGTATGAAAACTTTAGATATTTTGCGAAAACTTAATCGTGATCATCGTACTGTTAAGAGATTTGTGGCTGATTCAGAGCACACACGGGTTTGTGCAGATAAAGGCACAATGAGGAAGGTTTCTGCCAGACAAAAACATCGGATTAAGAGAACAGCTGCTAAAATGCCATTACAAAGTAGCAAAAAGATATTTGAAGCTGCTGGTGCCTCTGGAGTCCCACGAACATCAAGGTGTAGGATCCTCCAGAGGCTTGCAGTTATGCGTTATTCTATCAGTTATTCTATTCGGCCACCCCTAACCAATGCTCACAAGCAGAAACGGCTGCAGTGGGCCCAGAAATACATGAAGACTAATTGTCAAACAGTCTTGTTCACTGATGAGTGCTGTGCAACCCTGGATGGTCCAGATGGATGGAGTGGTGGATGGTTGGTGGACGGCCACCATGTCCCAACAAGGCTGCGACGTCAGCAAGGAGGTGGCGAGGCATGTTTTGGGCTGGAATCATGGGGAGAGAGCTGGTCGGCCCCTTTAGGGTCCCTGAAGGTGTGAAAATGACCTCTGAAAAGTATTTGGAGTTTCTGACTGACCACTTTCTCCCATGGTACAACAAGAAGAACCGTGCTTTCCATAACAAAATCATCTTCATGCATGACAATGCACCATCTCATGCTGCAAGGAATACCTCTGCATCATTGGCTGCTATGGGCATAAAAGGAGAGAAACTCATGGTGTGGCCCCCATCCTCCCCTGACCTCAACCCTATTGAGAACCTTTGGAGCATCCTCAAGCAAAAGATCTATGAGGGTGGGAGGCAGTTCACATCCAAACAGCAGCTCTGGGAGGCTATTCTGACATCCTGCAAAGAAATTCAAGCAGAAACTCTCCAAACACTCACAAGGTCAATGGATGCAAGAATTGTGAAGCTGCTATCAAATAAGGGGTCCTATGTTAAAATGTAACTTGACTTGTTAAGATGATTTTGATTGAAATAGCTTTTGATTTCAGTAAATATGACCTCCAAATGCTGGAAAATCCAAAAATGAGCATTTTCAGTTCTTAAAAACCTATAAAATGTTATAAAACTCTGTCGTGCGTAATAATGTGGAACAGTGCATTTTAAGTTTTTTATTTTTTTTTAAATACTGTTATCATTGAGAGGTTTGTCCAATCACATTACAATACATTAAACTAATGGTTGATGACTTAAATTATGCTGACTGTCATTTGCATCGACTATTTAGGAAAATCGGAGAAAAAACTCAGTTGCATAATAATTTGGAACACAGTGTATGTATAATGACTTGTGTGCTACTTTTAGAACGTTCTGCTTTGTACCAGTGAAATGCTCATGTGTGTCGTTAAGAGTGGTATTCTCTGGAGCCAGGTTGGACCCACTGGAGGAGGTGGTGGAGAGATGCACTGTCAAGTTGTCGAGGCCATCTTGAAATACCCGGATCATCGGCTACACAACACCTTTATGGACCAAAAAAACAGCAGCAGAAGGCTCCTCTCTCTCAAAAATAATTAAAAATCTAATCAAAATTACTTTATTTATCCCCGAGGGGAAATTCAGTTAGTCTGGTAGAATCTCTGTTAGAATGAGACAGCCTGATGGCTGTAGGAGAGAAGGATCTTTTGTATCTCTCCATCCTGCAACGAGAGAGAGGAGCCGTCCACTGCTGTTTTTTTCCTCCATAAAGGTTTTGTGTAGCGGATGATCTGGGTATTTCAAGATGGCCTCCAACATCTTGACAGTGCATCTCTCCACCACCTCCTCCAGTGTGTCCAACCTGGCTCCAACCACAGAACCAGCTCTTTAGACCAGTCTGTCCAACCGCCTTCATCTCTGTGTCTGATGCTGCCTCCCCAGCAGACTGCAGCATAAAACAACACACTACCACCACAGACTGATAAAACATCTGCAGCATCGCACTACAGATGTCCAGAGATCTGAGCTTCAAGAAGAAAAAGAGGCGGCTCCGCCCCTTTTTGTAGAGAGCGTCAGTGTTTAGGGACCAGTCCAACTTATTATCCAGGTATACACCTAGATACTTAGAACTTGGCACCACCTTGATGTCCACCCCACAGGTGGACATCAAGAGGGGGCTTGAACCTGTGGAAATCTATGATCATTTTCTTAGTCTTTGAGGTGTTCAGTAGGAGATAGTTCTTGTGACTCCATTCACTGAAGGCTTTGATCAGATCCCTATATTCAGATTCCTGTCCATTCTACACGCCACAATAGCAGTGTCGTCCGAGTACTTCTGGATATTTGAAGTCTGCTGTGTCCGTTGCAGGATGGAGAGATTCAAAAGATCCTGCGCTCCTACAGCCATCATGCTGTCTAATTCTTCAAGAGCTAACAAACTGAATTTCCCCTCGGGGATAAATAAAGTGATTTTGATTTGATTTGGTATTCTGTTGTTGTTGTTGTGAGATCTTGTTGCATTTCACTGTTGTCTAGGTAAGGCTAATTTTAACTACTTAATATACTTTTATGTAGTTTAATTTTAAACAGCTGTAATCATTTTAAATTGATGTATACATAATAAAAAGTAGAATATTTGCCCCTAAAATGTAGTGGAGTAGAAATACAACGTGATATTTGTGAGTACAATACTTTAGTAAATGTACTTAGTAACATTCGGCCACTGCAAAATGGTTCAGGACTGTACTGTTGACGTGCCGTCACCTAATATTACTGGTTTCGTCTAGCCTGCACAAGATCAGGACATTTGCAGAAATTTTCCAAGGGAAGTTAAGCTTGGAATTCTGGACATTTTGATAAATTTCATTATAAATACCTAGTGAACTCATTAAGTTAATATTAAGTTAATAGCATGTTTATTGAATTTGTTAGCGCAGACTGTATTCAGTAGTAAACTCTTCATCTTCTTTCATCGTAGCAGAGTACAGTTTGTACTGGAAGTGTTACCATGTGAGATATAACTTGAATACTGATCACTGGCTCCAGAAAAAGATCATGTAAATGGATGCAGCTGGCAAAGTGTTGGTAATCACAGTGTTTGTCCAGTGGCAGTGGGATGTCCAGGTGCATACTGGCAGAAAAAATGTTTTTTTTCTCTGCAGAGCTTAAGTCATTGCAGAGAAGTTGAGGCAATGATTCAGACATCAGTCTCACATATCTCCACTTTGTTTTTCTTTCAACAACTGCCCAAGGTAAGGAGGCGCTGGAGACAAAGAAAAGCTCTTATGCATGTAATGACCACCATTTAGGCAGCATAGCTGAAGGTTTAAACGCAAATCTTTGCAAAATGTTTTTTGGCAAAAAGTAAACCTCCCTGAAAGCAACAGAGAAGATGCTTTTGTCCAATCAGACACGATGGGTTTCATTGATTGTGTCAATAAGGAGCTGCTCTTCTCCTTTCCAGACTGATCATTAAGTCAACAACGGAATCGCACTGAAGTGTGCAATCTACACAGAGATAAAGGTCTTTACACTTTTCAAAAGAAAGGGTGGCAAATAACAAGTGCATATGTTTCCTATCTGGGTTAAAGCTCACACTGTTTTCTGTCATTTTGGCATAATTTAGAATTGAAATAAAAGTGCCGTTCCTGTCACCCCCTGCACAGCCTGAAGATGAGCCAGAGAAAATGTTTGTATTATATAACTTTGTGAAGCTACAATTTAGCCTGGAAAACACGTGAAATAACTCAATGACTCACAAAGATCAGCACTTTCAATTACTTCTGCTGTACTGGCTAGTGTTCTTGTGCATGTCGTATGACTGGTTGTTGCTTTTCCCCCACATCTAGGAACATGGCCTGAAGGTAAAGTTGCCCCTTCCAGAATAAAGCTTCCTGCTTGGGTCCTGCAATTTCTTTTAAAAGTGTCCTTGTGTGTCTTGAGAAGACACGAATGGTGACAGGAACATTAACAAATAGAAGTTATTCATTGGCTTTGCAGGACCCTCAACAGGAAGTTTGTAAATAATTTCTCACACTGTGTCGTCCTCATGCATCCACTCGCTGTTCTGAGTCCTCCGAGTGCACAAGATCAAGGCGCTTCTGCTTACATTAGTGTACTCGTAGTACACTTGTTGTTTAGGCTGTTTATGAAGCCCTGAAGCGGCAAATAATCACAGTACCTGGGTTCTTCTTCGCCAACTTCTCCAAGTCATTCTAAGTTCAAACTGATGTCAGTCATCAGAGGCTTCGGGCCCTCTTCAAAGGAGGGGGGATGAAACTTCTTCTTTATGCGAGTCACGGACTGTGTTCAAAGACAACCACTGAAAACTACACTTTAATGTTTACTGCTGCAACCATGTTTGCTGCTTTACATATCATAAGCCTTTTGTACCAATGTTACAGTGTACGCAAGTACTGTATATTGATCAAAGCATGTTTCAAATCCTACCCGCAAACTGAAGCAGATGATGGTCTTTTGCTCCGCCACAAGGGAGCAAATATATTCCAGGGTTGCAGAATCACACTAAATATGTATTTATCGATTTTATGAACATGTTGCTGGAAGTGTAATACTACTCGGCTGTTGCTGCTTTGCATCCTGAAGTCAGTGCTACCAATATCACAGACAGTGCAGGAGCTACTGCAGATTTAGCCAGATTTTAATCGTGATGGGACGAGCCCAGCTGTTTGAAGTCCGGTGGGGAATCCTCTCTTATTCAGCAGAAGATCTGCTCCGCTGACCACTGGCCCAAAGATCATAGAAAATAAGCTCTGATTAGACAGTGCTTTAAAGGACTACGTTGGTGGTTTGATATAAAATGAACGCAGTTCACATCACCGTTAACCATTTTCCAAAGCCTATTACAATCTCATCTTCTCAGATGACAGGTAGATAAACTGCATATTTTATGATTACTAATGGACTCTTTAAATAATTAAATTCTCATCCCCTTCATTTTGAAACTGTTGAACAGCTCTGCCATTCATTAAAACTGTAACACAAAGGTTGCTAATTAAACCAATGCCAGCCAGGAGTCCGGACTTTTAGCTTGTAATAGTCACAATGAAGCTCAGTGAGACCTTGGCAAAACTGTTCCTGCAAGCTGATTTTCATATCAAAACCTGTGGCTGACTGAACTTCCAAACAATAGATATTTTGAGAAAAACAAGCAAAAAAAATGTAAAAAAGTGACTTCATTGTAAATGGCTAAATCATCTTCTCTTCTCTCATCTTCAAAATTAAAACTAAATGTGTTTACGCCATCATGATGTTTTTTTTGTTTTTTTTTTAAATATAATCTACTTTTTCTGGAAAATTTGAGAAATGTTCCAGAAATATACCTACACTTTACAACCACAGGCAGAAATCAAAATAACCATTTGTGATTTTATATGTCCAAAACACAAAATAATGTATTTTTGGTCTGGACGTTTAGATATGCATTTTGTTGTAAATGAACTCACCGAAGCGTTTTCCAGTTCACTGACAAAAAGGTCCCACACAGAGTACATTGCAACTTTGTTAGAAAGTCAGTTATCCTCTGTGGGAAGAGCAATAATTAATTGCTTTGTTCAGCAACTGGTTTATTTTTGAAATAATAAATCAAGTGTGTTAACTTTAGAGTCCGCTAATTTATAAGTGTGTGTTGTATACTGTATGTAAATGACTGCCCGGCCTCCCGCCATGACTCTCCATAACTAAACTGGAGCGCTTCCATGACCTACAAATTTGTATTCCTCTCTAATTTGTTAATGTTGTTCTTTGGCTCAGGAGATCTAAAAAGGAGGCAACAACCTGGATTCCACTTTGCAGGTGGGCCTGGTAAGAGAAACATACGACAAATCTTACTGACTGCGACAAATGTCTGGCACAAGGTGTAAAACACATTTTGGCCCAAGTCCGTCTGTCAAAATAGTGATATTAAAATATTTAATTAGGAAACATGTTGAGAGATTGAAGGAGATGAACTACCACCAACACAAGCCAGGGCCGAGAAGGGAGGACAGGAGAGAAAGATGTTTTTTGTGTGACATTTCTGACAAAAATTAGCTCCATAAACCAGTTTCTCAGCTTTTATAAAGCCTTTTTTCCCCAGCACATTAGCCATGACTTTTCTTCCAAATTTTAATTGTTGCAAAAACACTCCTCTTTTCATTCTTTTAATGGGTTTCTTCTTCTGAATAGATGTAATTTAAATCTCTGCTTTATCACTCTGACAGGCAGCTGTCGCAATCATTCTTTTATAGAGAAAAAAACTTGAGATTTTGTGTCTTCGCTTTGACTGAGTATCTTAAAAGGCACAGTGATAATGTGAAACAATTATTTTAGGGAGGGAAAATCGACAAGAAGCTAACTTTTTTGCTCAAATTATAGCCCAGTATCATTATGTGCTTCTCATAAATACAATCTAACAAAGAAGGAACTGTTTCGGGATGTTTTTTTTAACTTTCACTTGGATTACACTGGAGGGTAATTACTGCCTCACATTATTTACAGCAATATTAGAGAAAATGAAACTGTGACAAAGCGAAAGTGTAAAACTTCCTCTGCAGGGAAAGAAGTGGTTGAAATCAGTAAAAAGCAGGACAGTAATTTCCCATTTCTGTGATGCTAAGCACCACTGCCAGGAGACCCACTGTCAACATCTTCTCACACCAATGAGAAGTAGAGCAACTGCACATGTTAATTATTTATCCAGCAGCAACTGCACACTCAGAGAAGGCAACAGCAAGAAAATCGCACTTGAGGAAAGAGCCAATGGATTTTTTTTTTTTACAGAGAGTATAAGCTTCCGATTGGGGAGACAATAATCAATCCATTAAAAGAAAAAAGAAAAAACATGGTCGTTAATTTCAGACGGTCAGGTAATTAAGGCTTTAATAGAGGTGAGGAGACCAGCAAATGAATGATTAACACCAATTATCAAGAAACTAGCAGAAGCGCAGAGGTTCGGACTAATTTGCACACAGGAAATAAAGAATCACATGCCAAGTGTTTTCTCACCTGTGAGCCTTTTCCTGAGCCGCCTGCAGAAAAGTTGATGTGAACTGCGGAAGTGAAAAGAGGAAAAAGATATTCTTTTAGACATGATACAAACAGCAATGACTCATTTTAAACTGAACCATGAACACTCCTTTTTTTCGATCTAAAAGCTGCCGTACACAGGCAGGGCAAAACAAAACAATCTGCTTTAGGTTATTATACTCGAAAAATGAAAAAAATGTATTTAAAAGATTACTGTGATGGTGCCGAGTCCATGTTGGATCTCTGAGAGCACCATTCATCTCTTGGAGTGTGTAATTAGAGCCCAGAGAGATTCTATCCAATTACATTCCCATCGATTGTGAGACGAGAAAATCTTCTCAGAAAGATTCCCAGGATTTCAAATCAATACATCAAAAACAGCAGTGTCTCTGAGAGTGAATTTAAACAGCAGTTTGTACCAAATCAGGCTGTCCGCACTCCAACACCGGTTGGCTTTAAATCTGACTTTAATGAGGTGATAGAAACGGCAAAGAGTTAAATTTCCTCCCCTGAGTCACTGCAGCAGCCATTAGAGAACAACTAAGAGTGTTGATTAAAATTTGGAAGTTTTTCAGGAAGAGTTCAGCTGAAATTCCTGCTCTACTGTACTATCCGATATCCACAAAAGTCCAATATTAAAAAGGCACAGATTTCTTAATCTCCGTTTCTTCGCTTTTATGACCCAATGTGCAGTACTTTGGTCACACATTAATTCTTTTGCGAGGGAACCCTTGTCTTAAATTATTCAAAGAGCTGATTTAACTTCAAAATACTTCAGTGTGTAAAGCCTGGAGTAAAGCCACCAGTTCAGAGCAAACGAACAGTGTAATGAACCTAATTATTTCTGTCATAAAAGCACCAAAAACAACAATGGATGCAAGCCAGTTTTCACACATTCCAAATTGGCCTACCAAGCCAACAGAATATTATTTTTGCATGTTCCTTTCAAAGAGAAAACACACAAGGGGTCTTTAAAAGAGCAAAAAAACACCCACATTAAGGTAATGATAACGCTGAAGGTTCTTTATTGATTTTCACATAAAAATACTGAGTTTTCAAAGAGTAGATGAACTGATTTTCACACTGTTTTTTAGTTTTGTTTTTTTTAAAGCGTATTTTGTTTGTTGCTGCATGAGGACATCAGTCACAGCAGTGGCTTTCTGATGAATACAGCTTAGAATATGCCTCCAATAGAGAGGGTGATGAGAAAAATGAGGAGGAAACACAAAAGAGCTGCTGCTGATCCTTCCTACCAACACAGTCCTTGAAAATGATGATATAAACTGAGAAAAACTACAATACTTCTGTAACAAATGGCTTCTTACCAATCACATTTTTAACAACAACCTAACCTTCATTTTCACTTGTTTAAATGTAGTAATATGAACATTGATTACTGAATAAAAATAAATCATGAGATGTTGAATTTTCTGGAGTAAATTAATTTTTTTATTATGTTGACGCGTGAAAAAATATATATGCAATGTGTTTTAAAGCATCTACTTTTTCACTGATATGAGTTAACCATTCATGAAAAAATGGAAAACTCATGTAAGACTATTATTTGTCATTTTTGCTATTGGTGGTTATTGTGTTCAGATTCTACAATGGACAGAATAAACACATAATAAAGTATTTAAACAAAAAAGTTTAATTGCTAATTATTTATGCATGCATTTACACCTCCATTACAATATTAATACATATAGTTTGAATATCCACAGTTTCATGACAAATGATATTGCTGAAAGCCCCAGATCTAGAAGCAAGTGGACCTTGAGGTGACTTTGTTGAAATAAAATAGACAACCTCCTGTTTTTTTAAACACCTATTACATATTTTCACAGCGATGCATTTGTGTCTTATCAACTGCCCCTTCAAACACATGTCCTCCAGCTCTTACACGTAGAACATAACAGCTCCTATAGAAAGAAAAGCCTGTGCAAGGACGCAGCAACCAAACGTGGGAGATGTAATCACAGTTTGCATGACACTGCCTCCTTATTTTCAGCAACAACAAAAAAACAGCTAAGCCAAATGCAGGCACAACACAAAATGTTCATGATTACTAATTGTTTTGTCAAGTCCACAAACATAAAAACCAGATCCAGCAAATCACAAGCTCCGCAGAGCGTGGAGAACGGCTACATTGTCATCTGGCATCCCAGTCTTGGTCAGTATTAAAAATGCAACATTTGGCGTGAAACGAAGCTTCCTACAGGAATATGTTTGCAATACATTCTGCTCCAGCTGCTCAAACTTCCCATCCTTTCATGGCTCACCCTGGAGAGGGGGAGACGGAGACACGTGGAGAGGGGGTGGGAGAGGAGTAACTCCCCACATAATGTCAGGAGTGCTGATGGGAGCACCTCCATCTCGTCGCCTCCTCAGCCTGCATAATCAAGTCTGTTGTTTCCAACCATGTTTTCAATTGAGCCGCACCGAGGGGAACTTGCTTGCTTTGATTTTAGAAACTCTGCAAATCACTCCACATGCTGAAAGCTCTGAATTGTTTAGCTTTTCAACAAGCTTCTCAATTTACATTGTCTGTGTAATAAAAGCAGACATCGGATGCAATTAGCCAGGAAACACTGTGCTCATAACAATGGGAGGGAATCAGGCTGCGATAAGTGAACAAAGAAAATATGTATAGTGGGTACGTACTTTACGGGACAATTGCTCTTCGTTCAAGGTGAACAGTTCCAGAGCCATTACCTTCTGAGGAGCATCTTGTCTCAAACATAGAAATCTAGATGGATTCACAGTAACTAAGCCATGATTTGCTCGATGGTTGGTGTTAAACTGAACTTTCACATCATCCAGGATTTAATGGGTACAGCAAGAGTGGAGGACTAAGTGCAGACACCACATGAAAGTACTTTAAAGTAATTAAATCACATGAACAAAGGCAGCTATGCAGGTGTATTATATTAACTTGAATGCTAATTAGCAGTCAGTGGCAGCTTTAAAAGGGGCTCTGATAATCATCATGTCCGTGTGTGAGCGTGAGACAACAAAGGGGCGGAATAGCGAAGAGCCCGGACTGCAGCTGCACAAAGCAAAGTTATTTAATCTGGCAAAAACAATAAAATCTAAAAATCATGTTAGCTTCACAAAGCTGATATTCATGGCGGGGCTGCCATCCAGACCGCTGCACAAACATCCTCCAGCTGAGGGCCATTAAACCTGGATTCAGCTCTCACCAACCCCTTCTAAAACCATAGTCAGCAGCTCCCAGCACTCTAGTTCAGACAGGAACGCTATCTGCCTGGCACACAATGGCCCAGAGTGGCTGCTGAGGACAGTCAAACATTCAGCAAGTTAAAGAGACTCGGATTTATCATCTAAAGTTGCTAAATTGGATGAGATATAAGGCTGTATAAGTGTTGGGCTTAAATTCTACTGGTGGTGACAAAGTGGACTCAAATGGGATTCTCATGTTGCCCTGTTTCTGCCATTAAGGTGTGTTAAAATTTAACACAAGTTTCATCTTGCTGTATTCATGCAAATTTGATGGAGTGTTTTTGCAGTATGCATTCTCCACAGCACGAGTGCCGACTACCGTGGTTAGTGTGCCTGCAGCCAAGTATACCAAGAAATCCATTGAATTACTGTGAACCTTACAACACACGCCCAATGCCCACTGTTTAGTTACAGTGCAGGGAACCATTTTTCCTTGAAAGTAGTGTGGAGGTCAGATTGTGTTTATAGCGAGTAAGATATTCATGCAAGAGATGCTACCAGACACAAATTTACAATTTATGTTCCTTTCAATTTCATCTCTTTCAATCAAAGTTCCCTGACCTTGACCATGCCTCAAACTGCACAAAGCATGAATTCTTTAAACGTCCATGAAAAAAAAAAAGACACTGTGATTGAACTTTTTCTGGTTTCTGCAGAATGGTTCTATATGGACGCTCTTGTCAGATGATACGGTTCGTGCCTCTGAAAGTGTGACGGACTGAACTCAAAACTTATCAAGAACTCCATTTCTTTCTGTGATGACCCGTCTCAGTTTTATTCTCGTCTCTGTGCATGCAGTGAGTGAAGTCATACAGCTCAATGAGAAACCCTTTGAACTCATGCAGACCTGTCCTCACCTCAATTTATGTGCCGAGAACAAATCCATGTCTCTTTGCTTCCTTCCATTGAGTGCAATCACTCTCTCTTAAAAATGAATACTGTGTGTTCAGTCGGAAAACTTTATAATAAGATAAGTTGATATTGTAAATAAGCTTTAGTGTTCACATCCCCCTTCCTTATTAACCCCCTTTTATTCCTTTTTTTATCATCTCAATTTTTATCATTTTCAAAAAATAATTATTTCATTTTTTCTATTTTCTTTCCTTCCTCTTTTTCTTTCTCTCTTAAATAAGTATTTTTAAACTATTCGTTTAATAAATTTATTCTCTTCTATCCATATTGGCTTTTATTTACAGATTTTTATGAACATGCATTGGGAAGGAAGTTTGTAAAATGTGTATACCAGGTGGTTTTATGAATACAAATATAAAAATAAAAAGGTAAAATATTTTTTTTCTAGATTTTTGTATCATTGTTAATATTGTCTATATATATATATATATATATATATATATATATAAAACCCTACACTACATACTTTAATTTGATCTTTCTTCTTCTCATGCTTTACTGTGTTTCAAATAAAAATTTAAATTAAAAAAAATACTTCATGCAGCTTTAACCCATCTTTAATTGGTGGGGAAAATCTGTGAAGTTAATTACAATATGCCATTTTTTCTTTTTTATAATTATTTCATGGATAAAGACTTTGCTGTGACAGAGGCAGCAAACACTGTAATAATAAAAGTAGCTCTTCAAAGAACTGGCACAGATGGCACACAGTGAGCACTGCACGTACAATTGTAATAATGCATCTGATTTGTATGTTGGGCATGCAGGAAGCACAGGCTTCATCTGGCATCGTGTCATATTAAATCTAAACTTTTTATTTCCACTCAAGCACAGCCGGCAGCCATACCGGATACTCCTAACCCACTTATTGTTTCCCGTTGCTCTCGGTCTTCTTTTTTTTTTTTTTTTTAGCAAAATACAGTTAACTTTTGTTTTTCTTTTTACAATGTGGTGTATAGTGATTGAAACAGCATAAGTCATAAGTTAATTGATCAACAACATATCTTGAAATATGCCACCAAACTGGTTTGATTTCTAATTTGACTGAATGGATTATAAGACTTCCAAATGTTACTTTCAGTGATTGCATCGCTTTGTAATTCTTACAGTTTAATAAGGTGGCTCTACCTGACAAAACCTCAGTGTTTCCAGTGAAAGAAGCTCTTTCAAGATAGAAGAAATGGATAAAAACCTATATCAATATATGTAATTTTATGATCACAACATCTAATATGGTTAATAAATTGGTTATTTGTTAATGGATTAAATAACTAGACATGAAAGTCATGCTTTTGGCTGATCCAGGAAATTAAATACATGAAAAATTGAAGTGCTTGATCACGATGATGCAAAAATCACATAAAAATCTGTTGCCAGTCGCAGTCATCATCATTTTAATGACAATGAGAACACTGATGCATATTGTAATATTATGATATTATGTTCCAAATCATGCAGCCCTAGTTCAAATTACTTGCAACAACAGTGATGATTGATGCAAAAGATGTTCTGGTTCCAGATTTTCTAATTGATTTTGTCTGATAAGATAATGAAATTAGAATAAAATGTTCTACTTATAATTAATTTTGATATTATGACTATGACCTCCATCCATCCATTCATTCATCAGCCAATAGCTGCTCATTCAGGACAGGGTTATAAAGTAAAATGCACAGAAGTGTTCCTAAAGCACTTCCAAACCAGTTTGTGACAAACAGTCTTCTCTCCATATTGTGCATCTGAAAGCGTTTCGCCTCTTTGGACAGCATCTTTACCAGATGCCTGATCCACTTCAGCTGGCTCCTTCCACACTATGGGAGCCACAACAGCAGCAGCAGGACCCTGAAGCCCTCTTAAATCACAGACCTCATCTTTGCATCCACAGTGAGGCTGTCCAGTGTGCAGAAAATTCAACACAGCTCCTTGTGTCGGTGATCTCAATCCTTCACTTGCTACCCAAAACTTGTGAAGACAGCTGGCAGTCAGAACTAAGCCCGTTATTTGAAGGCTTTTCTCTGTGGCTGAGGTCTGTCCCTACCATAATCACCCACATCAATCTCACAACCTCATTGTCACGTCGGAGTGAAAGCCCAGGACACTTGAATTGAGGTAGGAGTGGGGAATGGAGGGATAAAAATGGCAATCTTTAACTTTCCAGATGTTCAGGCTTAAATTAAGATGACATGGCAGCAATGACCTTTAGGATGTTGTTTGTTGGTACACGATGAAAATGTCATCGACCAAACAAGTTCATGATTTACTTAAGTGATAAATTTAGAACAGGTGCATGCAGCATTTCTTAGGAGAGAGAGGATGAGGTGACAATGTGCCATCAACAGCATTAAAAACAGATTTAGAAACCCAATGCACACTTTGTGTAAAGCACTCTCTCTGCCCCAAATACCGTACATCATTGTAGAATCCCTCTATCAACAATGGCAGGCAGACTTTGTGGAGCTACCACAGATTTCACAATTGAAACGCAGCCCTCGGGGACTCAGACAGAGTGTTGCAGCCTCCAACTTGAAGGTGCTGCTCCTCATCCCGACAGCATCACACTCAGACCGCTCCAGTGCACATCACAAACGACAGTCTGTTGAAGCCCTATGGACGACATCATTGAAAAACAGCAGAGGTGGTACCCTAATGTCACCAGACTGGACGTTCTCTAGACTTTCAGCTGCACCTAGATGTTCGGTCCATGAATATTACATACAGGGGGAGCAGACAAGCAGCCTTGTCAGAGTCTGATGCCCAACTAAATGTGCTTGACTCGGTGCCAAACACACAAACACGCTCTCTCTCGTGCACAGGGTAGCGTTGGATTGCAGCACTGACCCTGGCTCTCCATACTGCCCAGACTGTATTGTATTTTTTGACATATCCACAAGCTTGAGCAGTAGCTCTAAAATGCACTGTTTTGTTCAATCTTTAAGAAAGCTGCAACATTTACCCTCTTATCCAGTCCACAAGACGGGATTTTTTTTGGATCTGCAACCAGGAACTAGGAGTGAAATATGATCCCAAGTGATATGTGACAAACTTCTCTTGCATTCCTGGAGAATTTAAAAGTGATAATTCGGGGAAATAAAGAAACCAGGCTGGGTTTTTTTAAAGTTGTCTTTTTACATGAGATAAGCACGATCAGGTGCAAAGTAAGCAGAAGAGACAACGTGACAAAGTGACAAAGTGTAGGTTGAAAAATGATTATCCCCGGTCGAATCCAATTAATAATAAATCAGTTTGACCTGAAGCAATTTCTGTGAGCCTATCTGTCTGTGGTCCTGTACACAGCACTATTGTATTATTCCCTGTTATTTACCCAGGCAGATGATGGTGCCCTTTCTTGCAGCACTAAAATATTTGCAGATCCTTGTACATTCTGGCATTTTTTTTATTACAGTGACAATTTCCAGTCCCCGCTAAAGGCAGGCAGACTCTCCTGTGCTCAGCATTTATCTTCCACTGCTCAGGAGGACATCCACATGGCACGCAGGGCCGATGCAATATTGGTCACTCAGTGTAATTTTCTCCACAGCTGCAGCCACACATTGTGTGCTGCACTCCACCCAATGGACATGACACACTGAATATTTATGTGAAAAACACATGCATGGACATACTGTATGAATGCACTGTATGCAATGCCCTGCAAACATGCTTTAATTCTTGTGAAATTCTATTCCACTGAAATATTTCAGCCATTTTAGGCATTAAATATTTAGCCAAATAGGCAATTAACTCCATGGAAGGTAAGTAAAAACGGGAATTATACACAACTTTACATGTCAGTGTAGCAAATGTCATTAATCATTTTAAAGTAAAAGTACAATGACACTCTTTCAGCTGGCTAGTGTGACTGTGGGAATGATTTTTCCCGTTCTGGGGCAACAAAAAGAGGAATAAATCACAGTATGGCATTTCCTCTTTTGTTGCCAAATTCCTGGTGCACATCCAGACACACAGAGAAATGTGACTTGGTGAGGCTTACAGTAGCTACAGCCTGAGGTGCATTCATCTTCGGGCTTGACTCCCACTAGTGCAACGTCGATGTGTCAGGAAGAAGCCACTTCACGCCGCTTGTCGCAAATGGAGACAGATTTCAACAGAATAACGGCGATTCCACAAGAAAATGACTTTCAAACCTTCTCCTGTGGTTAACTCTAATGCAAACTTGCAGTTATTGGTTTGCATAAACCCACATGGCAACCAGTAAGTGCAAATACGGCTTTCAACTCCTCAGGAAGTTGAGACGAATCATGGCTCCGCACTTCTCAAACAGTTGTGGAAATACACTCGCAGCTCGTCTCTTCTCGCCGCTGGAAAAGGCTGAATTCAGCGCTACACTGTCGCTTCTTTCAGCGAGCTTCGCTCTGAAACAAACTGTTTACTGTTGAGGGTGTCAGTACGTCCCCCACAGCTGTGTGGTCCGAGCCCCCTGACATGAACATTTGAAAGTAAAGTGAGTACTTACAGAGGGAGAGGAAAATCAAACAGCCTGCCACTTTGTGCCCGATGTGCGGGTTGTTCGACAGCATCCTGGGAGAGTCCTGTGAGCGGTGGAGGTGGTGGAGAAAGCTCGCAGTGCATGGGCTTTCTGACAGTGTTAAAAAAGAAAACAACAGGGCTTTTCCTTTTCACAGTTTCACGGAAAACGGGGAGTGGGTTTGTGCTCTGAGAGGAGGCATCCCCATTTTCTGAACGAGGCGCAGGGACGCGCTCTGCTGGCGGGATGAGTTCACTGAACTCAGCTGACAGGCAGCCGAGCAAAGATCACACATACATGACTGCTGCTGCGTTCAAGGGCTTCAAGCTGCGTAGTTTGTTCAGAGCTGCAATTTATGACTTTAATAGGACGGTAGCCAGGATAAAAGTCACACTTAGTTTGATTAAGCATTCCTTTCTCTATCCATTTTTGGTTAATATAAAATATAAAACAAATAAATACAATTTATGGGGAAAAGAGGCTACCTATCTTCTTCTCTTGTTTGGCCCGACCAATAGTCCGAAAATAATTAGATTTCAATATAAAAAGGAGAAAAATGAGAGCACAGCAGCCAAACATCACAGTTAACAGGCTGCAGCCAGCAAATGTTTGGCTTTTTTCCTTGAATAATGACTTAATTTACTAATAAACTAATTAGATTCAGAATCAACTTTAATGGCCAAATGTGCTCATGCATTAAAGGAAGGAATCTGACTCTGGTTTACACCAGTTTCTAGTACCTGCATTTTTCACTCAAAACAAAAAAAGAGGGAAACGCACACAGAAAGAAAAAGAAAAAAGAACAAAGAGTTAAATAGGAATAATAAATAAATGTAGGTACATTTGTACGCACAAAGCATGTCTCAACTATACAAAGGGTATTTATGGCTGAATAATGTATGACCAATATAAAGCAGTTAAATATGCATTTACATTTGTACATTTGTCAAAATAGTTTCAGATTAAATTTCTGTTTTAGAAAATCCTGCAGGCTCACTCCAACCCACTAAATCTTGCCATTTACTAATTTAATTGGGATATACAAATGTAATAGAAGATACATTTAAATTCAATCTCACCACATGATCCAAACACTGTGGACCACACAGCTGAAACACAACGTATCATTTATTTATTTATTTGTTATAAAAGTCCTGGTAAGTAAAAACAATCTGATACCAGAGACAAAGGAGAGACGCAGGTGTTTCTGATTAATTAATTAATGATGGCTCCATTCCATTTATGTCTCCCAGTCAGCCATGCCAGTGGTCCCTGGATTTTGAACACCTGATTGGGATGCCATCATTGTTACTGTTATAAATGAGCTTTCCTGTCTGCCAGTCTGGGCTCACAGTTCAGGTCCCTGACAGTGATACTGTGTTGGCCTGCTGGAAAGTAGAGGACAGCTTTAATGATTTAACCTCAATGCCTTCCAGTGAGAAACATGCTGGGTACTGTGCTCACATAGGGAGCAACTTTTCCAACTTTTTGACCCACGTAAGGGCTGTTTCCACTACCGGGCAATACCTGGAATGAGGTGGGTCTCACTCGCCGAAACACCCCTAAACGCCCCTATTTTTTTCTCCCCTGAAAAAAGCCTGGTTCCTGATTGGATAGATCGCTAAGCGGGATGTGACATAGTACTCTACAGGACAACAACACACGGCATTTGTAAAAGCCAGAGAAGCAGTTTTGCCAACTTAGCGACTTTGTTGCTATATTTAGTGACTTTTCAGACCCCATTAGCGACTATTTTTCAAGAAAGCGCTGGAGACAAATCCATCGACTTTTTCTGGTGTTATCGGAGACTCCCTCTTACTCTTCTTAAGGAGTGGCAGGGTCGGCGGCTCTTTTTAACGAGCCGCGGCTCGTTAAGAAGAGTGAGTAACTAGTCGAAACGGCACAGTCCTCCTGTAGCAGTCTCTCCCAGCTGCAGAGCCGAAGGGGATGTTTACCCCTTAGCATCCAGTCTGCAAATTGCTAATAGGCTAACAGCTCTGTAGCAGTACAATGTTTATGTGCTGCTGCTACAGGAGGTGTTCACTTAGCGATCTCTGTCTCCCTTGTTTAATCCATCGCGTTTGTGACGTCACGGTCGAACTTTCGCAAATTGATTATGCGACGGTCAAAAACCGTACGTCACCTCCGGAGTGTCTAAATCCCTCTGGGGGGGCTAACTTGTAATGGAGACACGAAGAGTGAGCGGACTTTTGAGAGGGGGCGTGGCCTGAGACTTTCCCGGTGGCCACTCTTCCCCCTAGTGGAAACACAGCGATAGTATCTCAGTTTTTCGGAAGGACTTTTGACCCGGCTCCAGATAAGCAGATGAAAATGGAAGGATGGGTTGATTGTGACCAATGTTTACGTGAGTCACACCTAAATTAAATTATGAGATTGCAATTATGAGACACCTAAAAACCCACAGTACACCCGCACAGGTCTCTGCAAAATGTTTTGTCTAACTAACTTTAACCTCAGCTGGGACTTAATTAACTTGGCACTGCATCTTTAAATATGCTCAGTCACCTAGGTACTAGTTTGACATTTTTACAAACATGTATGTGCAATTAGCAGTAATTGACGTTAATAATAGCTACTTTGCATTCAGAGGTTGCTACGCTATTTTGCATGCTGTCATCATGCAAAATCATGCTTACTGGTACACCTAAATTAAACTGAAACATTATTAGTGCTCACTCACTCCTGTGTGTGTCCTGTTTCTGGAGATTCAGTATAAGACTTCAATTATGTTTCTTTTCCAGAATTTCTCAGCTATGAAATACATAATTTGAAGGGAATGGCTTTCTGAGGGCTGTAATGAAGCCGACAGCTTAATGATCCTGTAGAAATGAGAGAAGAGTCTCAGCCCTGACCACAGTGGTGGCTTGATCTTGCTTTTAAATTATAGAAAAGAACATTGAAGCATACCCATTGTCTTTTACATGTGCACTACAATCTCTTTATTTTGATTGAAACCTTTAGATGTTGACATGACCTGTTCTGAGCCCCAAAAATGCAACATGGGCAACTGCATATGACAGAAAACTAATTATAAACTGTGAAAGTGAGCTTTATAATTACTATCCTGTCATGTGCAGCTGCAGAAACAGCTTTTCCGACATCCTGTGAAGGCAGCATTCATTCAAATGCACTTTGACGGATCAGTCCAGAGTTGTGACTATGAACAAGTCTCTCCCACAGCTAGAAACAAGAAAATCAAGACAGCGTCACCCTGGATTTTTTCTCCAGTGACAGTAAATGAAAGGGCACATTTGTGGACAGTGACGGTTACTTGATTTTACAGAAACACAGTCTGATTTTCTGGTTCATGACTGCTGGCAAGAGAAGAAAAGTGTCTGCATTTCACTGTCACTGAAGCAGCTACATGTTTTGTCAACTGAAAGCCTCGGCTCTGTGAGCATTTCCTTAAATATTGATAATCTCCATAAAACAGAATGACAATGTACATTAACAGCATATTTTAATGTCCTAAAAGTGAGTTTTCACCCCAACATTAAACACTTTATGGCCTGGGTGTGACTAAAACACATGGTTTTGTGGACAGCTGTGACCTATAATAAGGACGCTTCCCACCCAGAGTATTTCTGTCCTCTCCTGCTAAAATTACCGCTCTCTCCTTCCCTCTATAGGTACTTATACTCACCCAGCATTCATGAATAATTTAGAGCTCCCTCCTATTTGAATTCAAGTATTTAATTAGGTTATAGGGTAGTGCTTATATTTAACGTAATCAAAACATAAATGGTGTGTGTATAACCTCCCCTGGGATACTTGTGAAATGATTGTTGGTTAACAATAAATGTAAGAATGGGAGTGTTGAGGTGTGTGCGTGCGTGCGTGCGTGCATGTGTGTGTGTGTGTGTGTGTGTGTGTGTGTGTGTGTGTTTTGTGAAGGGGATAATAAATTGCAAGTTTACAGTGGGTATGATTTCTATGAATAGTGACAAACAATAAAATATAAATACCACAGTGACAATTTATTTGATGGACTGTACAAAACCCAATTGAATGCACACAGTGTACAGCATACCTCATTCCCTAATTTTGTTATGTATGTCACAGTTTATTTGCTTGCACAAACCCAACTGTGTTTGCACTCTTATAGCTCTCTCGCAACCTACACAGCTAAAAGCCTTGTACTGTATACTTTCACGACAAGTAGATGTCTCACTTAGCTATAAAGCAGGCAGAGAAAACAAATGCATTACATAAATGTATACACTGAAAAATATAAGGATGACACATTTGAAAGTATGCAGGCTTTCATTATTAATACAATGTATGCCAGCGCACATCGCAAGATCCGAGATGATAGATATCATACATGGATAATACATCATATCCCAAAGATAAAGGTGTATAATGCAAATCAGTAAGAATATGATGTGCTTTTTTCCCTCTAATTATATTTTCAGAATCAGGTCTGGACAGCTGGCTCAGTAACTTAATACTCTTTATCCAACACAGTATTTATTTATTTTTGAAAAGAAGAAGAAAAATGACACATAGAATAGTGCTGTGTTCAGGACCATAGACATATAGGCTTACAGAAATTGCTTCTGGTCAAACAAAAGGTTTTCTGACCCTGGAATTTTTCCAATAACAGTTTTTTTGGTCACCAGGGGCAACTAAAACAATGTAAAGACAATGCAGATATATTCTTAAAAAATACAATACCATCCCTGCAAAAATTGCCTTGTCAGTTTATTTTTTGGGAGACATGTATATTCTCCCAGTTTCTAATCAAATTCCATATGAGATATGAAAGCTAACTTATGCAACACGCATACTTATTTTTATCCAAATCATGATCATTTTGGTGCCTAAACCAACTGTGACCATTTTACAATGTTTCGAAACGGATACCCAAACTCCCAAAAAATGTTGTCAGTTATGTGTTTAAAATGCAAATAAGGGTTTGTGTAAAAGCACTGTCTTTGTATTCTTTACTAACTTTCTACTTTGTGCAAAGCCTCATAATGTTGCATTCCACATGTTTCACACATTGATTTCAGCCATTGATTGGCTTTACATGGTCTGTTGGTGAAAAATCCAGTCACAGAAACTAACATCCTCACTATTATTTCATTATTTTAAAACGTTCCTTGCTCTGCAATGATCCAGTAGCCCAGTTATGATCGATATGAGAGATTTATCTTATTCACTTGACTCCAGTTCCTCAGTGCTGTTTGTAAGAGGTCAGGTCTCACACTGGTGTTTGGTGGCTCCGCAGCAAAAAAAAAGCCTTTCAGAGCGCAGTGGTTCGATAGCTTGTTAGTATGCCTGACAGTTTCACGACAGAGCCTGAAATGCAAAAGAAGACACTCTCATTCTAAATATAAATCTGTCACCTTTTAGGCTGAGTCTGGCGTAAGACTTGCAGAGCATGTGTACAGTAGTCTTTGCTGTTGTAATGGTTATAACTCACCCAGCCTGGTGTTCCTCTGGGTAAAATGTGCTTTTAATCTTTCTCAATGTCTGTGTCACTGATGGATGTTGAGGGAAGTCTCGGCTTAGTGTGTGTCTCTGACTGCAATTATGCCGCAAGAGGAGCAGGCAAAGTTCAGTTCAGTTCAACATTTGGAGGTTGGAGAGCTTACACAGCTCGGATAATCATTAGTGAAATCATGCAGCTCACCTTCAGTTCACCTCCATGAGCCCCAGTCTTGACAGGATTGGTGGCATCAGATAGACGTGTTTTAACATTCAGGGTTTCATCGTCAGGCATACTCAGAGGATCAATCAGAACCTCATAGGGGACAGCCGGGTGTTTCCATGAAGAGGAGATGTGGACGCTCCAGCTCTCAGATTGTCCAAAGGTCCCTGTGGACAAAATGGCAAATTTTTCATTTTGATGTTTTTCCAAAATCCGCTGCATGGAGCTGAAGGAATGTGACAGAGTCAAAACTGCAGCTTCTTAAAATGTCACAATGTCTGAATCTATTTGAAATCATGTCTCTGCAGCGGTGCCATACTGTGCGGCGCACCTCCTCCAGACACACAGGAAAACTGAATCTTAATCTTAAGTGTTATGAATCAATTTGCCATTTTGTCAATAACTATTTATTTAAAAACTGCAATTATATCAAGATGTAATTTTATTTCTTCCTGGCTACATTCTCTCAGTTGCAAAAGCTGATGATCATTAACTTTGGAATACTTTGCAAATAAAAATTATGTTATATACAAATAAAAAAAGTATCTGCTTTTTGCCCAGTTATCTTAAGCCCTAGATGCAGTTTTTCAGTAGGTGGATAGCTAACTCCTGAGTCATCAGATACTGTCACGGCCATCAGCACAATATACCAATGGACAAGGCACCCTTTCGTGTCCTTATGAGATGCACCAGGCTTTCCATTATCACCAGTATAAACCCATCGAAGGCACTATTAGACCATTAACACAACAGAAGTGATATAAAGAGCGTAAGTGTGTTTAGGGTGTTTGGGACAGGAGTTGATGGGAGACCGTTGTCAACCTGTAAATTAACTTCCAGACGTAGATACATACATATGTTCTGAGTCACCTCTGTCAACAACAACAACAACAGCATGCAGTGTGGAAGTAGATGTTATTAACCCCAGCTTGATTTTTTCCAGAAGCTGAATCAAAACATTTTGTTGCCTACCGTTAATAATTTCATAAATAAGGACGTTTATTTTAATGCAACAAGCTGAACCTGACATGTCGAGAGCTGACACAAAAGGGTTCCCTGTTGAAGTTGAAATATTTTTTTTTGGAGAAACACAGTAGAAATTTAGAGTTGCAGTGGTGCAGCTAAGGAATAGTTCAATATTTTGGAAAATACGAGAGTTGGATGACAAGTTTGATACCACTCGCCTTATGCATTAAATATAAAGCTACATCTCCTGAAATTCCCAGGTTCACTGACAATTTAAACAGTCTTTTAGGTAGGTCTCTGCCTCCCTATGAGACTAAATGGCCTTCTCAGAATTTAGTTTTAGTATTTTTATTTCGGCGATATTGTGCTTCCATGGTGCATATTCCAAAATGAGTTTGTGTTTTTACCAACCAACTGTCAACCTGGGGCCGGGTAGTATAATAGTGTAGGAGGACTGGTTGTTTACAAGCTCTCTACACAAAATATAATTAAGCTGCCATGTAGTTTGTGTGCACTGTACTTGATGGGTACTTGAGGGTGACAGGGCACACATTCAGAGTGTGAAGTAGGGGGTACCTCAGTGGGTTAATCATCACACTGAAATGATCATGCCCACGAAAAACAGCATTTCCACCTTCAGCACTGCACCATGATTAATGTCATTTGCATGAACATTAATAATGACTGGAAAGAGGGGATTGACAGATGCGAAATGACACCCACCTATGAATTCTCCATGTGCGCTCCAAAGGCGAACGGTGTAGTCAGTGGATGAGGTAAGCACCACTTGATCATTGTCAACAATCTGCAGGCTGGACGAGAATAAAGAGACATGAGATGAAATGAGAGAAGGCATTTCTGGCACAATGCTCTAAATCATCCACTCTGTTGGTACGTCTGATGGCAGATGCACCCCGGGCTGCATCTCACCTATACTGATCGTCTGTTTAAGGCCTTCCCACACACACAGTTTCCTCTGTGCTTTGTTTGTCTACTGCAGCAGGAGGAAGTACCGCTGCTGCTGCCACAGACGCCTCAAAGTGAGAATGATTGGTTCCACTAAGGATGTACCCAAGGGGACTTTTAAGTATACAACAAGCTAAACGTTAAGGACACAACCCAAAGTCTAATTGCTTGTTTGGCTGCAGTTACCTGATATTTTAAAACTTAAGACAAGATTAATTTGTGACCAAAATAAATCATGTTGTGTATTTCACATACCCAGTAATTGTGCTGGTGTGGGCACGCCAGAAGTTTTCAGCTGAATGAATGTGAAAGAAAATAAACATGAACACACAAATATCAGGGTGGAAAGGTGGAAATGGGTAGAAAAAAAGCCTCTAACCTTTAGGTGATTTTTGCTCAGGGACAAACTTCTCCATGTTGTAAACATAGACGTAACCAATTCGATCAGCAGCGTACAGCAACGTGTCCTTGTCTGCTGTAGCCAGTTTGATAATCTTTTTATTGAATCTAGACTGCAAAATGAGAATGAAAATGAATAAAATGCTTCTTTTCAATCACAGCACTGACATGTCACTAACTATTCAGATTCATTATTTGGCGACGGTTGAGTAATATTTCCTTTCCTGCAGACAGACTTAATACATTCCCCAGGATAATAGTCCTCTGCACATATTCTGATATAATATATCATACAAAGTGTGCCTGCTAACAAATTGTAGAAACTAATCATGAAGAAGCAAAATAACATGAAAATAAAAGCACCTTGAAATTGATATGTGCCAATGTTGCTAGGAAACAAAACACAGGGATATAGCAAAGCAAAAATGCTGTTTAAAGGGTTTTGTATGGGTCTTTAATGTACAATTTTAACATTTTTATAGCTTGAAAACACAAATTCTGCTTTCTCTAGGAAGATGTCGTAGACATGTACTTTTATTTCAGCTTCATGCCCTTCATCCACCAACATAAAGAACCCCTGCTTTGCATTATAGCTGCAAGGAAAGCACCTGCTGTTGTTCAAACACTAGAGCCAAGCAAAGAAACGTACTGCACCACAAATTATACCATTTAAGCAATTTTGTAGGTAAGAAAAAGTGAAACCATGGTTTGATATCAAAAAGTGAACTGCTGAGTTAAATATCTTACAGCTTTGAAGCTGCCCACAAATCTCCCTCCACTGAGCACCTTCCAGAGATTTATGCAACCTTTAAAAGAGGAAATAATTAACGTGTATTGAAAGACATTTTGAAAGGTTGTAAAACGCAATCATGCGATGTAATTAGTGCTGTTCACGACACTGACCCATGGCTCCAGACGACAGCAGCGCTGTACCCGAGGAAACCTGCTGTAACTTGGAGTTCTTTAAGAAAATGATGCTGGGAACGCTTGTATCCAGTCCTGTGTAGCAGAAAAAATATCCAATAAATGCAAAGTTCTGACTGTTCCGAGTGTTTATTTTATATCTTGCTTTGCCCCACCTTCAACATTTTGGTGTTCTGCTAGAAGAGGGCTGACAAACCGACACTGTATACGTCCAGAAACCACGTTCCAAACTATAATCTCTCCATCATAGCTGCCGGTGGCCAGGAGAGATGGGGGACACTGTGCCACACAAAGGATGTCCTCTCTATGGCCATTTTTCTGTGGGAAGAATAAAATGGAAAGTATGAGTCTCTCTAAAGGACAGCAGGATAAGAAGTTCAAAAGTTCAGTCAGGGTAATTTTTTATTTCCATTAGTTTCCAGGTTATGAAAGATTCCTGTCTTTGTTTGCACATAAAAGATTCAGTATGTTACATTTCCTATCACTTCAGTATGTTTTTAACCAAATGCAGAAATGTGTAAAAAGCATTAAAATTATCTGTTACACTGGCAAGGAAAGTGCAGTTTTAAAACCAAACTGTATCTTCTAACAGATAAAGCACGATATGGTACTATAGAACCTTTAAGAAAAGAGCTCATTTGTTTTTGTGCCGGAACTGAGATAAGAAGCTGAGTTTAGCATGAAAGTTGGAAACAGGAGAAAACAGCTGGACTGTTTCATCTGAAGCAGAAAAACTGAAAAATCAGGCCAGCTAGCACCTCTAAAACGACCTTTTTCACGTGTCATCATGCAATTGAATGGTTGTTATCAGCAGTTATCGTCCTTACAGCTTTGACTTAGTACCACCAGAAGCCCATTATCAGCCCATTCAATGACCGATCACATTTCTGTTACATTTTACTTTACTTTATTTTCAGTTTCTTTATGTTTAGGCAAACTATGCAGTTGAGTTTAGTTTAAAAAGATCATGGTTTGGATTAAATACCTTATGTTACACACTGACTGTACATTATATGAAATTAACTGCGAAACCTTTATCTTTTGTTTCACACTTTAAGTCTGCCAAAGAATGCAAAGCCTGGTCTCCTGGGTGGAAGTTCTGTATATAAGGAGCTCTCGACCACCCTAGCTTTCCTCCCTTGTGCGAATGCTTTTGCTGCTTATATGACATCACGACTAAAACTCACTAATTAACTTGTTTCTTTAGTCTTTGCCACTGACAGCGCCAGGCAAGCTGTTTCCTCCATTTGGCTAAGCTAACTGGTGGCTGGTAGCTCACATTTATTAAACATTTTACAGACACAAGAGTGGTATCAATTGTCCCATCCCATATAGCCAATTTCCTACTATTCTAACTGTAATTTAGAAATGATCAAGGAGTTTGCATACCTCACATAATTACTAACTGAAGTGAGGTCAAAAGTTGCTAGTCTGCTAACATTAAGGAAATGCCTTTATGAAGAGCTAATGTGTCCCGTTGAACAGCTGAGAGAAATCGTGGGTGGAAGATGTTTCAACTATGTATGAATGTATGCCATGTATTGAAGTCTTGCTCTTTTTTATAGTACTCTGGCCAAGTGTGTCACACATTTTGGATAAACGACAGAGTAGATGTCAAACCCCTGAGCGGCCAGACAAGCCAGACATTACTCCTGCCACTGCACTCCTCACTGATACAAAGCAATTCATCTTGTGCTTTATGTTCTTCTTGTTTTCTGTCACTGAACTCAACAGGAATATTTTAGCTTGGAGCGATGCTGCCAACAAGAAAACTGTACACAAATCGGGAGAAAACAGATGGCATTTTTGACTTAGGCACTGATTAGCGAACTTACTGTAAAATATATTCCAAGCTCAAGCGAAATATTTAGCTGAACTGGGCCATGTTTTTAAAATATTAATGAGATGTAAAACAACACTGACCATCTGGAGGAATACTGACAGTGAACCCAAAGCTCAGTGGATTAGGGAAAGAGACCAATATATATAGAACAACCCATTGATCTTCCTCCCCCAGGCCATTAATGAAAAACAATTTCAAGAGAGGGCTCTATAGATAATCAAAGTGGTCACTTTTCTTACTGGCCAATGTAATGCATTCTTTCTGCTCTGTTAATGGGTCTCTTTGGGGGCTGAGTGTAACCACGAGCCATAATGAAAGAGATGGAAGGGGACTCCGCGTCACCTCTGACAATACATCATACAGCCTTAGTGAGAATCAATTTTCCCTCCCACAGCACATATATATAGAGAACAGTGCCCTGCTGTCAGAGGTAATCTGACCACTTGATACAGGGGACTGAGACTAAACAGCTCTGAGGGCAGCTGATTGTATGAAATAATAAGTGTGATTTCACATGTTTTTAACTTGTTATATTGTAAACTATGTGTTATATTGTTACTTGATTGGTTGTCATGACATTTGTCATAGATATTGATTGTGATCAGACGATTCTTCTCAGATCCTTTTAACGTTTGACTTTTCCTCTAGTGTCACCATTAGGTCAAAATGTTAATTTGTCCTATTCTTTTATTATTTTGACCTAATACATGTAAAAACTAATGACAACCCTAACAGCCTCAGCTTACTCTGACCAGTGGTGGAAGAAATATTCAGATCCCTTACTTAAGTAAAAGTACTAATAGCAAGCTGTGAAATTACTCCACTACAAGTAAGTAAGCAAGTAAGTCCTGCATTCAAAACTTACTGAAGCAAAAGTACAAAAGTATCAGCATCAAAATGTATTTAAAGTATCAAAAGTAAAAAGTACTGGATTAATAAACTATTGGATTATTATTTTTGGTGTTTATATGTAAGCAGTGTTTACTTTTCTCAAGATAAGGCTCATTTTAACCACTTCATATACTGTTATGAGATTTAAATAAATAAATAAAAATGTCTAATCACTTTAAATTGATCATGTTTTTATGCTAAATCTCAACCTGAAAAGTAACTAAAGTTGTCAGCTAAATGTAGTAGGGTAAGAAGTACAATATTTGGCTCAAAATGTAGTAAAGTAGAAGTATAAAGTTACATAAAATTGAAATATTTAAGTAAAGTACACATACCTCAAAATTGTACTTAAGTACAGTACTTGAGTAAATGTACCTAGTTACATTCCACCACTGACTCTGACTCACCAGCTCTGACTGTTACTATAAGCCTACCATTGGTTGCATCTCTCACATACTATTTAACTCCCCTTCTGCTATCTCCACTATCATTTTTCAGGGTTACTGTCCCTGCATCCATGGCTTAACAGTGCCCAAGATGACTGTGGATTGTTTAACAGAAATACAAACAAGCCAGAGTGTTTTTCCCCCCAATAGCAGAATAATAATGGGTGCAGCTAGACTTATCGAGATCTAGGCCAATATATGCAAGTCATGCCTCAGCCGTACTTTGTGTTTAAATCTAATTAGCAAATGTTGAGTGTAGTTAACATTGTGCCCGCTAAACATTTGCATGTTAGCATACTGATGTCAGCTCAAGCATCAATGTGCCCTTCATACAACCCAGATCATCAATGTGCCAGCAGCTTATTACCTATATTCATGTTTGGTGTTAGGCAGTGACCTCTAGTAGCTGTTGTAAGGAGCAAAGGAAAAAGTCGGGTGTATAAAGAGTGACAAAGTCCCCGTGGGGAAGAGGTCAAGGTGCACTTGCCCCCATTAAAAAAAATGGCAAAAGTGCCCTTCTTGGATGACCCCATAGTAGATAAAACATGATAAAGTGCAATCTAAGGTGCCCCTGAAATTAAGAAGATGTAATTTTGAGAAGTGCTGTATCAGCTTGCCAATGTTGAACAGAACCGTCACATATGTCATTTTTAAAGTAACTGGCAAATTAGCGGTCGTTTAGGCATGAGGGTGTGTTGTAAAACCTCACAGAGCTGCTATGTTTGCTGTAGAGTCTTGCTTATTGATATAGCAAAAGTTGTTTGCCTGACTTTCCTACCTTTCAGAAGTACTGTAGTCTAAAGGTCGGGTAATCAGATTAAAATTCACAGTCCGCCAAGTATAAATCCTCAATGATGAGAAGCAGAATCCCTCAAGAATATCAATGGTGTCAGCAACTATCTGACGTGCCTTGGATTATAAAACTGTGACATTTTAGAGGATCACATAATCTGCATTTTTTGATGTATTGCTTTTGAATATACAATGATCAGATGCCTCCACTTTTGTTCTGCAACAAATACAGATCAATTTCATGCACAAACAAAAATATGCGAAAGAAAAAGGAAACTACAGAGGATAAAATATTGATATTACCCTATAAGACACTATGGTAGGAGTGCATATAGTATTGGGTGCGCATGTGTTTGAACTGAGTCAGTGATAAAAGCAGCCTTACTTTTCAGTGAGCGCTCAGACTCTGTGGAGCAGAGGCTGTCATAAACGACAGGTATACTGACAGGTCAAAGCTTGACTGCACTGGGATTCAGACACAAAGAAAAGCTATGTGATGTGAAGACATTAAGAATGATCTGATCTACACTATATAAATTAGTGTATACAAAGTATTGGCATAGGGAGATGGGGAGAAACTAAAACACTTAAAACATTTAGTAGAAATTGTCAGAACTAAGAGAATCAGAACAAGGAAAGGGAGGATAAAAGCAAAGCGGGGGGATGGAGTAACTCGCTATGAGAGGTTTAAAAAAATATATCTGCAAGCAATGCTGCACAGTAGGGCAGAGATCAGGGAGGCTTTGTTACCCGTCTTTCTCTGAGCTTTCCAGCCAGTCAGCAAAAACGACTCTTTGGACCAAAGACAACACTGTCCTCCGTGTGTCTGTGTAATATGAACACACAACCAGTGGGGAAGTTTTACCTTTCCAGCCCTGAAGGTGCACCAGTGACTGAAGCAGAGTCTGAACACAGCTGGCCAGGCACCTCTATTATGTAATGCACAATGATAAGTTAAGCAGTGTTTTAATGTTGTACAGCAGAGCTCATTTAACTTTTTTATACTGCTGGCTATTTAAATTTGTTCAATACATCATAAAGTATGTTTTATATGTAAAATCTCCTTTAAACTTTAAATTCTTTAAACCATGCCTTCTAAAAAATATAATGGAATAAAAATCCAAATATTTGTCTCAGATTAAAAGCATAAACAGACAATAAACTGTGAGTAAAATGTAAGTAAATAATACCTAGTTTCCACCACAAATGCATCATTTCAAAACATATTTTTATAAATAAAAATACACTGCAGCAACACCATTACTGCCATGATTACTATAAATAGATGAATAGGTGGTAATTGAATGAGCTGGTACACATTGTGCACTTTCCTGATGTGTTTTTGATCTTGCATTCAATTCACAACAAAAACACCCAGTTTGACCTTTTGTCACTTTCCACACAGATAGCTGTGCTTTTAAGAAAAGGAAGAATAACGATTGGATCTATCCAATGTTTCTACCGCTGTCATCTAGTCTGCCTGAAATGAATGTCTCAGGTGGAATACTAACTCTCACAACTTGAGCTTGTTATTATTTTGCAGTGCCGCAACATTTTTCCTCAAAGTTAGTGTCAAGACAATTTTGTGGTCATTAATCACCAGGTCATCCTGCCACGAAGGCTGCGGCCTCTGGACATGATGAAGGTCCTCAGGTATGTCCTGACAAAATACAGATGCACAGTCAGCAAACAGGGCGTTTTACTGCTCAGAATGAATGCATTTTGTTATGTTGGGCTCAGAAAAATAGCTGGTAGAAGATCCTATTAGCACATTAAAATTCTCATTAAACAGACAATGACAAGAAGTGTCACCTGCCATGCGGCAGAAAATGTGCACGCTTCTTTCTGGTTTTATAATGAAATTCAAAACAGGCTATATGGCATGGGCAATCAGGATTTTTCTCCTTTTTCAGAATGGAGTTCAGCTGGTAATGACAATGTAAACAAATGCAAATGGGATGCAATACGATGGTGGGATGGAGGAATAGGAGAAATAATTGGAATGGGATTTATAAAACCCAACTAACAAATAATACCTAGAACTCATGTCTTTTGTACTCACTGGGTAAATGTCAATCTTCCGGTCCCGGCCAACAGACATCACATAGCTTCAAACACAAAATTGCACAAGCTCAACATTGTTTAAAATTCATACTGAGACGGGAACAAAGTATAATTTCAGTACTCACAAATTCCTGTGAACTTGGAGAAAGATACAGTCGCACACTTCATGACAATCACCATCTACAGGAAAGATTGAAAGTGATGCCTGTGTCATTTGTACAGCAGCTCATTACAACCTATTATGTTTGAGTTTAGCAGCGACCTCTAGGGGCCACAGTAATGATGACGGACACTGTTTGAACAAAGAAAAGCTTGTGTTTTGTTCTTGTTTTCTTATTCTATTTTTTCTTTGTACATATTTCGATACATTTAACATTGAGAACGTTAAGAATACGTTTTAAGTCTGTAACAGACTGACTTGTTTATTGTGTGAAATTGCGTATTGTCCCTTTACGAGAGCGTACCTTTACCATTTTGCTTTGTAAAAAAACTTTAGTATTGAGGCAGTGGAGCCTGTACTAGGTGTGAAGTCACACCTTTTTCATACCGTGTCCTGTCCTGTTTAATTTATAATATCCAGCAAGAGGATTCTGTGGACTTACCTGCTCGTGACACACGAGGAATAAATATTGTTTGTCTTCTAACTCTACAATTGACGTCAAGTGGATTTTGTAAGCTATCTCAGTGGGACATGTGTAACTAGCTTAGTCGCCTTCTGCAGTAACAGACACCAAGACAGAAGTGACATAAGGGATTAAAGCAAAGGGCAATCGAGGATACAGAGTATAAAGAACAACAATGTTCAGTTAGGGAGGGTTGGGGGGCGGTGTAAATCTAATCTGACCCTCCATACTAAAATGAGAGCCATGTTGTTCGAAGAAACCGACAACAGCACAAACAGAGCATTCTATTTCTGTATGAATTACCAAACAGTTGAGCTAAAACATCCACAAAGCTTGGCACTCTGCTGCTCCGTCTCCTCAGACAGAGTGCCCAGTACACTCTGCCAAACATCCGGTATTTATGCATTTGTTTAACTTTTTCAATGTTGAAAAACTACAACCATTGCATTTAGTGATCAGGGCGTGTTGATCTTCTATACACATTAAGGGTGCTAATTTAGGAAATGCCCCTATGGGAGTATTTGACGGAAGCAACAAATGACCTATGTGGTTGTATGGTTTGGAGGACTTGTTGGGTTAATATAGTATTTCAAACTTTTTGAGGAAATGAAAATGTACAATACATACCCTTCTTTAGTGTCTTTAGACACTGACCATTGTTGAAGTTCCAGATCTTCAAACAACCATCTTGTCCGCCTGTGATGAGTCTGAAAACACAAGAACATACTATAGTGTGATGTAGCAGTGGCAAAAATATATGAAAAGTGAGCCATTTCACAGGATGCTTCATGTGTTCTACCTCCTCCCTTTGGGGTCAAAAGCCATGCATGTGATGGCAGAAAGATCATGTGAGCCACCAAACTCAAAAACCTCATGCCCAGTGTCAAAATCCCAGACTTTCACCACCTGAAACAAATCATATTTTCAGTAAATTGTACGGATAATATACGTCAGACGATATGATCATGTTCCTGCTCATTTCTCAGTGCTAATGTAAAGTCGGGTCATCTGTGTGTGAAATGCTTTAAAGTACCAATTTACTCACAGATCCCTCAGTGCAGCTGACAACTTGACGAAACTCCTCACTGTACCCGCAGCACATTACAGGCTCATTATGTGAAACAGTCAGACGGCGGTGAATCCGTGGCCTTACAGAGGCAAAGGATAATAAAAATGAACGAAAGGGAGATGAATATTAAGGTGCTCCAGTCAACTCTGCAGAAAAAAACCTTAAAATCTTTATCTTTTTGGTGAAACTGAGATGTTTAATCCCTCAAAAGCAAAAACGTTCAAAAGCGTCAGCTCTTTTCTTTTTTCTTTTCAGAATTGCACAAACTATCATTCTTAAATTAGCTCAGTCTGGGAATATTTTCAAAATATCTTCAGAGTAGATTGGATTCTATGATGAATAAAGCACAAAGGCATGACAGCCAACCTTATCTTCAGGGAGAGCACAGCCATACAGTCTGCTGCAATGTAAAAGGATTTCATAGCAGAGGAATAGGAGCATGCAGATATGTCACCGTGAATCCCGCTGGCTTTGGGGTCCGCCGTAAACAGGCAACACTGATCTTGGATATCCCAAATCTGAAATGGCAACAGGTGAAGAGGAATGGAAGAAATTCACATAATTTGCCCATATAAAAGAAATACAACACTCAAGAAATACCACATTACAAGTTCAACTATCCACTTAAAGTTCTGCCAGCATGCCTGCAAACCCTGCCAACTTTTTCCTTCTAGAGGCTGTAGCCGACTCGGTCTTAATCTTTGACCTAAAGATATCTGAAAGAAAATGGGTTATATTGGTATCCAAGAGTCTCCTCTTTGCTGATAATCGTGTGTAGTTTGGGGCGGAATTTTTCTTATGCAGTACAAAAGTGTTTTTTTTGTCTGTTGTATTTGAATATATCTGCATACTGCTGTTCCAAAACAGTTTTGGAAATGCATAAATTGGATATCACTGGAATTCTGAGACTCTTGTGGATTCAATGAGCCTCATCTTGTTTGTGTGTGATGATCTTAGTCCCCATAGCAGTATTAAGAGAGGGAGCATTTTTTTAAAAACTTGGCCTGGCTGTGTAAAATGACCTGTTGTCACATCAAGGATAATCACAGCCTCATGAAAATGAATTTTAAGTGGGTTAAACTGCTTTTTATACTGCCGTGTAGTTTAAGCTGTATTTAAGTATCATGTTTTATAAACTGATTATAAATTTGCATGTAAAATATAAATGAAAAGTATAATATTTCCTTTTGAACTGTAGTGGAGTAAATGCAGTTATATGAAGACTGTGTTTACAACATACACAATCACAAGAGAAACATGCAAAATGAGTCATGAATTACTTTTACTGTGCTGTCTGTGGAGACAGAGAAGACCTGACTGTCCTCTGCAATGATGCGGAGGTAGACGATGGGGGCAGAGTGACCTTTCAAAACGCCTGTTGGTTTCCTAAAAAGAAAAACAGAACAAAGAGGAGGTGGCCTTTTTAAAAATGAAATATTAACCATCTTTTTAAAAAGCTAACTGAATTCTGGTTTCTCACCCAGAAAAATGTGGGTTCCACATGCGTATGAGTCTGTCCATGCCTCCCGTGACCAGCAAGCTGTGCTTCTGACAAAGGTCAAAGGTCTTGACACCTTTGTCGATGGTGAAAACTGTCTGATCACATGCTGCACGCAGCTGTGGGGTCCAGCTCAGTTGGACCTTCTTGATCTTACCTTCATAGCAGGCTTCTCTGATCTCACTCAGCTGCTGCTCAGCGTCTGTTAAAGGCAGCACACAGCCTCAGGAAGAAGAAGAAAAAGGGAAAAAAGCATTATATTACAGGGTCATGCAACTGAGCATCGATCAAACATGCTTTGTGGAGCGAGGGTAAGCCATTATCAGAATAAATGACCGAGCTGGTGTGTGGACATGGCCGATCACGCACACACACGTACACACACGCTGGCATTGATTGGTGAATTTGTGATGGATGAGTCATCATGCGTCATCCCTCACAGCTCTCCTACCAGGCTGCCTCATGTTCAACACTGAGTTTAATTACTGCACACTGTAGAGTGAAAGGACTTAATACTTGTTATCATCATTTTCATCATTTATCATGTTTTATCTGGGTATTAAATCACAGACAGCTACAGAGAAAATGAAAGTGTAAGAACAGACAGATAGGTATGTTTTTGAAGTCTATGTTACGATGATGAAAGCCTGGGATTGTTTCTTATTATCCTGATGGTGCTGAACATCTGCTAAAAAAAAATAAGAAGCCAAAGAAAAACAGAAATTACCTATAACGAGTGAGGAAGCTTCTTCATTTGAGGAGGAGACAACAGCTTGAAAACTTTGAAAATATTTTGCCTAAAGTTAGAGAGAAGAGTTAGTCACTCAGTCTATTTCAGGATTATTTGTTCATAATGCAATATAGATGTATGTTTACACAGCTAGCACAGACATTGTAAGTTGCCACTTGGCAGAACTGAATTAATTTCTTTGTAATGGAAGTGTGCGTACACACGGAAAGGTAAAATGTCACCTGTGTTACCCAGTCCTGATGAACCTTCCATCTGACAAATGTCACATTCGGAGAGAGCACTGCATTGTCAGCTGCTATGTTGGGTATATTTTCAATCTTTGGTAATTTATTCCATAACCTATAAAAAGAGAGTTGAGGTGTATAATCAGGGCTGAAACTACTCACGTCACAGACACTTATATACAGTTCATAGTTAATATGATTGACAGGTAACTTATAGGAAGCAAAGGTATAATTTTCCACCACATCTCTGACGTTTCTGTGCATATATATTTGTCCTCCTACACAGCTTTTTATTTCAGCACTTAATAGAGTCCACACTTCGACTCAGACTTTATTGTCCCCAAAGGGAAATTCATGTCATTGCTTAACAAAAAACAACACCCTGTGATAACATATGTAGACGGATACATTCATCGAGATCTCTTATTTTCATAGCAGCTGGCATCAGACTTTGGCCAGACCAGACTCAATGGCGGAAGAAGTATTCAGATCCCTTACTTAAGTAAAAGTACTTATACCACACTGCAGAATTACTCCCCTACAAGTAAAAGTCCTGCATTCAAAACTTACTTAAGTTAAAGTACAACAGAATCAGTATCAAAATTTACTTAAAGTATCAACACTAAAAGTACTTGTTATGCAGAATGGATCCACTCAGAATGATATATCCAAATATATTTTGGATTATTATTATTGATGCATTTATTAAAACACGGTTTTACTGTTGTCAAGGTAGGAATAATTTCACTTAAAACTACTTAATAAATGCTGGAGGGGGCCACAATTTTTCATTGACACTACCATAGGGCCATATATAGGATCGTGCACATATGATAAACTGCAATTTTAAATATGTTTACAGTGAAGTAACTTAACATATTTCATGCTCAAATGCATGTATAGCATGTTAGTGTAAAGTGTAATTTCATCAGCAAGCGAGCTGCAGGACATGACTTTAATTTAAAGTTGAATCTGTTTTTTGCAGTTTTTTGGCAAGATTAAAGTGCTGCCTTTTCTTTATTTAAACCAATGCTTAAATTTTTAAATAAGTGTTTTTATTCTGTGATGAAATATCTTGCTAATTTTAAAGTTTTTGAATGCACTTTTAATGTGTTAATTTAACATTGATATACAAACGGCTTGAAGCAAATAAAAAATAACCACTGTCTTTTTTATCAGTGCAAGACCAACATTAATTGCAAGAAGTAATTTTGTGCATTTTTACACTGCACTTTTAAGATTTCATGCTCAAATGCATGTAGTTGTACTGAGGGCCACTGTTTTATGTTGTTGAATTTATAAACATGCGTTATCATTTTAAATTGATCATATTTTTTCATATTAAATCTTGACCTGAAAAGAAACTAAAGCTGAGGTAAAAAATAAAATATTTGCCTCTAAAATATAGTGAAATACAAGTGTAAAGTTATGTATGTGGAAATACTCGCATTGCAACAAAATGTACTGAAGTACAGTACTTGAGTAAATGTACTTAGTTACATTCCACCACTGACTACAGTGCAAGACAAATCATGAATCAATATAACATACATGTGCCTTCTCGGGTGGCCTGATCCCAACAAACCAAATGTGGGATGATGAATATGTTTTGTGGGACAATTTGAGACACTGCTGGTTTTAGAGGTAGTCTAAAATTTCTGTCTGGCAATCATCCATAAATAGCATCCGCATATTAAAAAATACATTTAAAAAAACTCTCTGGAAATTGCCTTTCACTCGCCACACCCATTTAGTAGTTTCAAAATGTGGGACATCACCTCAATATGTGGGATGTGGGACAGGTGAAAAAAATGCTCTAGAGAACCACATAAAGTAGGACACCTTGTTGCTTATACACTAAAATGTCAAAAGAGAACACTTTAGATTGTGATGCCACACTACTGGTTCAACACAATGACCTAAAAGTCAATGAATCTCACCGAAATAACCACTTTAATAGCCCAAAGGTTTTGACAGTCCATGAAATTAATGAATTGGATGCATTTGCAACTGTTAACAAAAATAATTAATTAATATAAACATTCAGCTACAGCTGCAAATCTCTATACAGTGGAAAACTGAAAATTCAATATGCACGGTTGCTCATGAAGTAGGAATAAAATATTTTTTACCTCTTTCCATGTAATGATTGTGACAATGTGATGTGGTTTTGACAGATAAAGTGTATATCTTCTCAAAACGTTATTAATCAATCTCTTCTATATATCACAATGAAAATGAAACCACTATTAACTGAGGATTGTGTCTGAAAACAAAATTATTCCAACTTTATGGGCGACCGTGTGTATAAACTGGAGACCAGAAATATTAGTTCCCATTGTGATTGAAGACAAAACATTTTTTCTTGTACTGCTCTAAAAATGTGCGTATCAAAGCTCAATGTTTCTTATTTTTGTGATTTTATCAGGAGTTTCTCATAATACAAAGGATAGAAGAAAACTGTGTGATGTTAGGCGAATCAGAAAGTTTGATTCAAGTGTGTTTTATTTAAAAACAGGCCTTGGCCTTTCAAAAAAAAAAAAAAAAATCAAGAAAAAATATAGAATAGAATAACAGAAATAATAGTCTTCATCTTATCCAGTTAAAGTTGCCCTTTCTTTTTACTAACACCACTGGAAACTACACATGTAATTGAGCCATTCTCACTCTGAAGTCTGACGTGGAATTTATTATAAAATCATACGATGGCTGCCACCGGTCACACTACTCAGCAGAAAGACTTAAATTTGTTACTCATCAGCACCAGCGCTCAGGAATAACAAATTTACAGCAGATGTATCTCACTCGTAGGCAATATTCCCATTTCTGTTTTCCACTCACAAATTCCCTTTGATCAGTCAAGAACATGATCTGAGAGGGAAACAAGAAAGTACACAAATCGGATTGGCTGCTAATGGTTGATGTTTCCCTCAGGCTCAGTTGAGGTTTTTAGTCACCCAGCTATGAAGGAAATCAGAGACTAATCACAGATGTAGCTGGCAGATTATGGGTAATATATACTGTACTGCCCTACCAAGCCTAACTGCAGTAACTACATTTTTGGTCAAAATTGAGTTATAACTCCTTGATGTGTCGATGGGTCAAAAACTCCTTGATGTGTTTTATCTTGTGACAAAGTTTTAGATTTCAATTTTGCTTCATTTCAGAGAAACAATGATATAAAAACTACAAAATCCAACTCAAAACCAAGCAGTAATTGCACTTACCATGGTCTGCTTTGGATATATATACTAATTTAAACATAAACATGATTGAAATTATATGTTTATTTGAAAGGGAAATTATTATATAGATAGTGATTAAGTAAAAAAGTGAGATAAAATCATAGTAAGACTAAAATATAACATTTCTTTATAATATTAAGTCTAAAATACACACATCTTTGAATAGAGTTGTTAAACACTTTTAAATACACTGATAACAAAATCAATTTGAAAATGTTTTATTGGTAGCACTTTACAAAAACCAAGTAAGTGATGTTTATAGATGGTTTATAAACCAATTATTAACCATTTACAAAGTGCTATACATATTTAATCTTTAAATGTTTTAATCCAATTTTTTTAAAGGTATATGAATCATTTCAAAATCATTAACATACTTTATACGTGTTAATAGGTGTTAAAAATGTTAAAATGAATGCAACTAAAACTATTAATAAACTATTAATTATAATTGAATTGTTTGTTAATGGTAAAGTAACTATTATATTAATATACCATCTATTAGCCATTTTTAAATGGTTTAGTTAGTTAGTTTAATTTACTATTCTAAATGGCCTATATACGGCTTATAAATGATGATTAAACATTGATAAACTATCTGTTTACCATTTATAAATTAGAGATATTGTAAAGTGTTACCAGTTTATTCACTGAAAACAAAATATGAAAGCTGAAAGAAGACAACAACTACTATTAGAACCTTTTACAGCAATGCAGTAAATACATTTTGGGGGTCAAAGGTCAAATAAATCATCATGATTTTTTAGCATAAAAATGACATAATCAATACATGTAAAAATAAGTGTCATATCACTAATCTACATATAATCAATTTGGCTGGCCAATTAAAACACGTTTAAAAAACTTTAAAACAGTTTTTTGTCAATTTTGTAGGGCAGTTGGGCAGTGTATATCAATGATACTCATTTCAAGGTCCGTTGGCCAGATTAAGCACTATGACCCGTTGATCATTTTTGATTTCACAATAGAAATAAAGAGATTGATAATGGGAATGTTTGTGTACACTCAATGTAAGTAAGGAGCCGGAGTGCATGGAAAGCATCAAAACACCTTACAGCCATGACAGGAGACAATGGTTCAAATAAAATGCAAAAAAGCTACAAATTCTAAAATGTAGATGCTTCACACACACATCTTCAACTCAGCAGCACAGAAGATCTATACAATCATCACAGTTTCAAGGTAACAACAAAGATAAGTGTCACCAATTCAGTATCCAAACAAATGGGAAATACTGTCGCAATTTCCCCTTCTGTTCCCGAGAACAGACGTGTTTTTTGCAGAACATTGTGATGTAGAAATCACCTTTGACCTTTTGCATATCATACAAATGTCACCACTTCATAATTTCATCCTATTATACATTTGTGTGAAATTGTGTCCGAATTAACATTTCTATTCTTGAGTTATGGCCGAAAATGTGATTTGTGAGGTCACACCAACCTTTACCTCTGACCACCAAAATCAAATCCGTTTATCCATGTGGACGATTGTGCAAAATTTTAAAAAATCCCTGCAACTGTTCGTGAGATATCACACTCACAGAATGGGGCAGACAGACAGAAGGACAACCCTATTTCAAATATAATTGCAGTTAATAAATGCAGTAAAATATCTGCTTTAACTGTCATACAGGCCTATTGTCAATAATACCTGTCAGTAATAATATTATAAATTGCGCATGGTACCTCGCTATGTTGTTCTCACATAATAATTCTGATTAACAATGTGTATGATGGTTTGTTGAACAATTGAAACACGAGTGAATGTGTGCAGTAAGTCTTTGGAAAAGCACAATTACCTGAGGGTATCTCCAACAGAGGATATTAAAATGATAGTCACACATCCCTGGAACACAAACACAAGAATTAACCTCTGACAGTATTAATCATGCAGAATATATTAAATGATTTTTGTTAGAGAAATTGCTCGGTCTTTAACAAAACGACCTACCTCTGTGTCTCCGTACAGAATACAACATTTATCAGGGCCAGTGTAGCTATGAGGAAAAAGATAAACCATTATTGTTGACATTTGAGAGATCTCAAATATGTTAACATGCACTTTTGTTGCTCACCCGTAGTCTAATGTCAAAGGCACTGTGTCTAGTGCATTGATCTGGCAATAAGGCTCCAGCGTGGAAAGCTCATAAAGCTGGATCTCTCTGTCGCTGCAACATGACAAATACACGCACAATAAACAAATCTAGAACAATCTGAGACCTGCAGTTGATCAATGACCTCAATAAATAAACCTTTTCTCATTTTACCCCGTTCCAATCATCAGCTTGTTGAACTCTGTCATTACAGTAAAATCACTTGCCCACTTTGACTTCCTGTTTGCAGGTCCTTCGTTCTGTGAATAATGAACAAAAATAATATGTTACAAGCCTTTCCTTTTACAAAATGCAATGCATAACCACAGGAGTTAGCCAAGTAACAGCTGTACAATTTGAAGTAATCTAACAGAATAGACTTCAAATACAGTAGTGTTCAAAATAATAGCAGTCCAATGTGAGTAACCAGATTAATCCAGGTTTTTAGTATATTTTGTATTGCTACATGGCAAACAAGGTACCAGTAGGTGCAGTAGATTCTCAGAAAACCAAGAGTTTGTGAGACGACCCCCAAACTCTGAATTCAAGCCACAGTACACAGTGAAGACAGTGAAGCATGGTGGTGCTAGCATCATGATATGGGCAGGTTTCTCCTACTATGGTGTTGGGCATATTAATCTCATACCAGGGATCATGGATCAGTTTGCATATGTCAAAATACTTGAAGAGGTCATGTTGCCTTATGCTGAAGAGGACATGCCCTTAAAATGGATGTTTCAACAAGACAATGAGCTCAAACACACTAGTAATGGAGCAAAATCTTGGTCCCAAACCAACAACATTGATGTTATGGAGTGGCCAGCCCAATCCCTGGACCTTAATCCAATTGAGAATTTGTGGGGTCAAAAATGCTGTTTCTGAAGCAAAACCAAGAAATGTAAATGAATTGTGGAATGTTGTTAAAGAATCTTGGAGTGGAACAAGTTGGTTGACTCCATGCCACACAGATGTGAAGCAAAAAACTAAATATTAGTTTAGTGATTCACAGGATTGCTGAATCCTAGAAACCAAAAAGTCTGTACAAAATAGTTTTGAGTTTGTAAAGTCAACAGCAGACACTGCTATTTTGAACACACCCCTTTCAACTAATTGCCCAATTGCACAGCCTTAAGAGCGTGCATATCACAAATACTGGGTCTTGTTGGTTTTATGAGAATCTACTGCACCTACTGGTAAATTGTTTGCCATGTAGCAATAAAACATATACTAAAAACCTGGATTAATCTGGTCAGTCACATTGGACTGTTATTATTTTGAACACTACTGTAAATATTTGTCAAATGTTAACTTTGAATTATGGACGACATCCATATTATTGTCTGTGCATGAAATAAGCATGAAATATCTTATTTTGCTCACCAATAGACCTCCAGTTTTGTCAAGAAACTATTAAAACACACATCAGTGAAGCATATTGTTGCGCCAGCTGTCATCTTCCTTCATTACGATGAAGATGGCCATTGTAGTTTTTTTGTTTGAAGTCATTGTCAAATACACATCCTGTTGCTATAAATATTCACTACAGCACCAGGTATATTTATCAGTCACTAAAACATTCCCTGAAAAAAGCATGTAGATTTTGCTAAAAACTACAGTGGCCAGCTGTTTTTTTTAACGACGGATCCTTTAATAAAACATAAACTACATATTTGCAAGCTGTTTTTAAAAATTTGTGCCAATGGGCTTGAATATGGATAGATGGACTTACTCATCGTTGGTTTTGGTCTTTTCAAAGGATTTGTTCTCAATAAGAACAATATAGATTGGCACCAATCCTTAAATCATGGGTCTCAAACATAGACTGTAGGTCTCAAACTCGCAGTTGTGGCCCTTGTGGCGATATTTTGTGACCCTCACCTTGATATGAAAGTTAAATGTGAGTTTTATATGAATGGCACTTTACCGTGTTGTGTGTGGAAGGTCCCTTTATTCCGCAAGCTTTGTTTCACTTGTTTCTATGACAACGTTAACAAAAAGAAAGGCAGCTGCTACCGGACAGTTTATTATCTGCCGTGTTGTTTTTTAATTTATTTTATATAATTTTGTGTCTTTTTTTGGTAATTTCGTGCCTTTTTTGGTAATTTTGTGTCTTTTTAAGTAATTTTGTGTCTGTTTTTGGTAATTTTATGTCTTTTTAAAGTAATTTAGTGTTTTTTCAGTCATTTAGTGTCTTTCTTTTGGTCATTTTGTGTCTTTTTTTAGTATTTTTTAGTATTTTTTTGGGTCATTTTGTGTCTTTTTTGTATTTTTTATTGGTCATTTTGTGTCTTTTTTAAGTAATTTAGTTTTTTCTGTCATTTTGTGTCTTTTTTTGGTAATTTTGTGTCTTTTTTTTGGTCATTTTGTGTCTTTTTTAAAGTAATTTAGTTTTTTTCCTGTCATTTTGTGTCTTTTTTTAGTAATTTTGTGTCTTTTTTGGTCATTTTGATACTGCCTCCAGCGGTCCCCGGGTGGTTTGAGTTTGAGACCCCTGCCTTAAAGTGTTCATATAAATGTACAAAAGGTAAAACATACAAACATGTGTTTGGTCTTCAGCGGATTGAGTTCAGGGCTCCAGTAGCAAACAACCCCGTCTTCTCGCACTGTGACGATGGAGCCATCAGGCGTGGCGTGGATGTTGGCGATGGGGACGCCATGACATGACGCCTTCATGGAGGCTGGCAGAGTGAACGCCACCTGCTTACTGCGTCTGGCAGTTTCCTGCTTCTCTTTGTACTCCTGCAGCATGTGTGTGCAGAAGTGGCCCTGCGTCACATTACTTGAAATTAGAACTGTGAATGTTGATATGCAATGCTAATATTTTATGATATTTTATGATGATCATAAAGTTGTTATTATATGAGCATGGTTTGGCTTTCAGAGATGGGGAGACAGAAAGACAGAATGTCTTTGAGCAAAAATAGATTCTGTCTTGATTCCTACTATTTTCTACATTTTACATGGGTATATTGATCTAGAAATGATTAAATCATGCTTTCCAAATGAATAGCAGTCTAATAAAAACAATAGGAATGATGTGTAGTCGCCGGAATATTAATACATAGTTAAAGTCCCAATTAGTTTTTATTGTTTATTACGACAGATAAATGTTGTTTGTGCATCTTTACCATAAAAAAACATTAGTCCTATTTAATGTTTAATATTTGATTAATGTCCAATTATTGCATACAAATAGGATTTTAAAAAGTGAGGGGACGTGTCTTCTTCATCACCAGTGGAAATTATACCCTTGTATATGAGTACATAAAAATTAATGATGTATCTTTTGCAATTAAATGCAAACCACACTCGAGTGCTACACTAGATATCTGTAAATGTTTTTCTATCACTGCTTTATAAATATACAAAGTTTTTTCAGCTTCACAACCCATACAATCTATAAAAGTTTAATAATTATCCAGTGGAAGAATAATAAGAAAAATATACCAAAAGGCTATTACTTGAGAGCACAAGATAAATATGTTACTGTACAGTAAACTTGGGATTACAAAAGCTGATTTAGCCCAAATCTCTGTGTTCAGGTGACTTACAGTTACACATGCTGCACAAATCCAAACTGAATTACAGTTGCCGAAATGACCCTGTCACATTTCAGTGGGCTAACTTTTTCTTTATTGCAGATTCCTGGTCCAAGCATGCATGAATTGTGTCATAACTAAGGCAATTCTCCTGGATAAAAAGGCTGCATGCTCCATAAGGAACAAATATGAAAGTCATCTCACCCATGAAATCCTGCCTTGGCCTGAATAATCAATCTTCTTAAATAAGCCTTGAATCTGCGCATTGCTCTGTGAAATTCAAAGAACAAAAGAATAAAGAACAATGACACTTACTGTAAATTAATCAGGTAAATGCAAAGGCTTCAGTTGCAAAAAAAAAAGTGAGACTCAGAGAACACAGAGATGAGAGAAAGTGAGAGAGAGTAAGATATAAAGAGAAAATGTCACACTGTCTTACTGTCTTAGGCAAACCCAAACACTTCTTCACTATACGCCCAAAATTTTTTGCATCAATGGATCTCAAGCCGCCTGTTTCAAATTCCTTCACAAGAAAAAAATACCGTCAAATATTCCAGATGTGAATAACAGTCATTGTGTTTTTAAAAAATATGCAGCTATACAGTACCTCAAATCCTAGTTTTAATTTCTGGAGGTTGTCGAGTGATATCGTCTCATCAATCTTATTGGAGAGAGAAAAAACTGTGACATTATATTCTGACATGAGCCAATTAATAACAAACATTTTAAGAAAAGGCCACAATGCACAATGATACTATAAGAGGTAAGTATAATTGGCAAAAATGCTCCTTCCAGTTATTTTTCACTCCACTCAAAACCACTCACCAGGCAGTTCACAAAGTCTGAGTGCTGGAGAGGAAATATCAAAACAATGTAATTATCTACACATATAATTAGAGCTCCACCTCTGAGTACTAATGACGCTCTGTAAAGGCCACCACAAGCCATCACCCGCTATGATATGTCGCTGCAATGCTTGCACAAGGCCAGATGACAGGCCATGCTCTCTGTGCTAATGGCCTCTCTTCAATTTGGCACGGTTTCCTAGCAACGGGTCCTTGATCCATGACACTCTTTGATCTATCATTAATAAATAATGGGGATAAACAGCCTAATTCCTCAAGGATGTAACTAGAGTCGAAGTTTCCCCACGGTATCTCCTGAACTGCAGAGATAATTGTTTTATCAGTCAGAGTGATGGAAGTGCTGAAAGTGTTCACATAACCACGACTGCTTTCCAAATCCCTTTATTATAACGGCATAACTTTGAACTCCTGAGCCTGTTGTGTCTAATCTGTCATGGCACATTGCTTGTTACATTAAGCAGGAGAGTGTGACTGACATCTGCAACTTCAGTCGGTGCATTTGCACCAGCCTCCTACATCAGTCCATCAATCCTGTCAGCTTGAGAGCTTGGATTTGAATCTACTGGGGTCCTTTTAAATAGTTGGCTCAGCAACTATGTTTGTTTTACTTTGGCCTGAAACGTGGCCATCTCTGGCTCCGGGACAGATTGTCCTGCCCGCTGGGCTGTCAGGCTGCAAGTAAATTGATCATCAACTTGATTTAAAATGGCACTTTTGGCATTGACTCACATTCATTAATGCTGC